>NC_040084.1:82625442-83260879 GCF_003369695.1 Bos indicus x Bos taurus | reverse complement strand
ACTATGGAAAACACTATGGAGGTTCCTTAAAAAAACTAAAAATAGAGTTGCCATATGATCCAGAAATTCCACTTCTAGGCATATATCTAGAGAAAATTCTAATTGGAAAAGACACATGCATCCAATGTTCATAGAAGCACTATTTACAATAGCTATATAATAATATTTACAATACTATTTCCAAGACATGGAAGCAACCTAAATGTCCATTGATAGATGAGTGGATAAAGGAGATGTTATATATATATGTATATATATATATTTTTTTACACACACATTCACACAAAGCACACAATGGAATACTACTGAATCATAAAAAAGAAGGAAATAATGTCATTTGCAACAAATATAGATGGACCTAGAAACTATCATACTAAGTGAAGTTAAATCAGACAGCAAAAGACAAATATCACATGATATCACTTATATGTGGAATCTAAAATATGATACAAATGAACTTATTTGCAAAACAGAAACAGACACATAGAGAATAAACTTATGGTTACCAAAGGGGAAAGCGATGGGGGAAGGATAAATTAGGAGTTTGTGATTAGAAACACAAACTACTGCATAAAAATAGATAAACAGCAATGTACTACTGTATAGCACACAGAGCTATCGTCGGTATCCTCTAATAACCCATAATGGAAAAGATCATGAAAAATAATATATATATAAACTGAAACACTTCGTTGCACAACAGAAAGTAAAACAACAATATAAATCAAATATAATTCAATTTTTAAAACATTATGTTTTCGAGTTTCCCACACAGTAACCTTCAAGGAACCTCTGGAGCTCCCAGTATTGCTGGTCAGGATCCACTGCTCTAATAAACCCTCAGGAGCATACTTTGCAAAATCAAATCATTTTAGTGTTAACCAACTGATAGAACAATTCTAAAACTCCAAAAATCTTAAGTGATACATCACTTTTAAAAACTACTTTTGGTGTTTTCTATTCAAAAACAGGTAAAGAGCCCTAATTTTGGAAGGTAAGAAATGTATAAGAACAATGTGATGTAACATCACCATGGATGACAATGTTTCATTAAACCCATAAGAGCTGAGATGACACCCAGCGGTGGGTCATGGTCAAGAATCAGAGACTACTTGATAGATGCAGCAAATATTGACCTTGGTTTTAAAGGAGAAAAGGAACATAAATGACTGAGTAAAAAGTAAAAAGGTAAAAGGTACAATATCGGTTCTGTCTGTTTATTCTGTTTTTTTAGGATTTCCAAATTAGAAATTTTACTAAGTCCTGGTAGCCTGTTCCAGGATATACAACCAAAAAAGGGAGCGAAAGTCTCTAAGGTACAAAAGAGTTTCAGTTGGCTTACTATTTTCCCTGTGCCTGTAATTTTGTTCTGCTTTGTTTTTGCCAATTACAGATTTCAACATAGAAACAGCCGGCTAAAGAAAATAGTTTCTAGATGTATGTTGTTCTTAATGACTGGTTACTGAGTATTTTCAGATCTTAATTTTGGGTCAGGTCCTTATTGTAATTATTGATTTCACTTTGAAGTTTAAAAATAAAAGAGTTACTGTGCACTCATATATCCATTCCCTTATTCAAGTTATTAAAAATCCTGTCATTTTACAAGCCATGTTATAGACCACTCTAATAATATTGCTCAGTGTCTTTATTTTAACAGAAAGCGCTCAGATTCTGTCTAAGATATAATAAGGCATAATACCAGAAAGTTCAGGAGTTAGTCCATTGAATGACTAAAAGCAGTATACTCAACCATCCTCTCATTTACTCAACAAATATTTATTAAAGATCAAAGCATACACGCGCACACACAGACTCACTCCAAACTCTTTTTGCAGTGATCAATGACTATCAAAACACATATTTTCAGTTCTAATGTGTTGAGCTTTAAAAACTAGAAATAACAAGTGGGTATTTAACTCAATAAAAGCCAATTGAGCTTCATTTCTTCCCAATTTAGATTATACATAATATAAACAGCACACATTGCTCCTCTTCAACAGAGGAAACTACATGAAAATGTCAAATTTACTTGTGGTTTCAATAATCTCAGATAACCCTGACATTCAAACATAAAATTTGAAGCCACAAGAAAAATCCTTCTGAAAAATAGTATATATATATATATTTTTTTTAGGTGATACACTTATTTTTGTAATAAAAATTGTTATTGCTACTCTATCTCATCCATGTTTTCATTTTTTTATAGCACCTTAGGAAACTCATCATCGGCTCTTCAGTGAAGATATTGAGGATATTGTTTTTGTAGTACATAGTGTTCTTTTGAGACATTCAGGTGACATCTCTTTCTGGTCTTAGTATAAGTGATGTCTATATTTTAAGCAACTAATTAACTTCTACATTATGTTGCCTTGAATTACATATTAAAATATGCTTTTGCTTTGCACTGACTTCTAGAAAACTCAAAGTAATATATTTAATTGATTCCCAGCAAGCATTAATAAGGGCTTCCCAGGTGTTGCTAGTAATAAAGAACCTACCTGTCAATGCAGGAGATGTAAGAGACCCAGGTTCGATCCTTGGGTTGGGAAGATCTCCTGGAGAAAGGCATGGCAACCCACTCTAGTCTTCCTACCTAGAGAATCCCATGGACAGAGGAGCCTGGCGAGCTACAGTCCATGGGGTTGCAGAGAGTCGGACACAACCAAAGCAACTTAGCATGTACAAGTATTAAATAAACAGAATATAAGTTCCATAAGAATAATTCTTACTCCATGAGTAAAATTCCTGAATTGTATCAGTGTAATACTGATATCCTATTAACTGGGCTTCCCTGACAGGTCAGTTGGTAAAGAATCTGCTATAATGCAGGAGACCCCGGCTGGATTCCTGAATCAGGAAGATTCGCCTGAGAAGGGATAGGCTACCCACTTCAATATTCTTTGGCTTCCTTTATGGCTTAGCTGGTAAAGAATCTGCCTACAATCTGGGAGACCTGGGTTCGATCCCTGGGTTGGGAAGATCCCCTGGAGAAGAGAAAGGCTACCCGCTTCAGTATTCTAGCCTGGAGAGTTCCATGGATTGTATAGTCCATGGATCACAAAGAGTCAGACATGAGTGATTTTCACTTTCATTAACTGCACCAATTTTCCACATAGTTATATTCCTTGATGCTGAACTTTTAATACTAACCTTCACTTGTTTAAAATACCTTTTCTCCTTTAATATACATTTTCTATTTTCTGTCTTGAGTTTATAGCTAATAACAATTTGTACACACCTCTTTACTTATATAAATACACACTACAGCACAGGTATGAACACAACCGTGTACTTGATATACAAACACAATAACATTTCCATGAGACTGATTTATTAGAGAGTTCACTGGGTTATAAAGATGAAATAATTGGTTTTGTTTTGCTTTCCAAAAAGCTATACAAAACCCCCACCCCCTTGTATTTCATTTTCTTCCTGAGAAACTATTCTGTCATCATGATATCTATATAATTTATTAACCATTTTAACATTTAGAACTGTCTGATTCATTTTTTAAATTTAGTTATTCATTTAAAAGTTTAATTCCATATCTGATTCAAAGACCTTTTTATACTTTCATTCTAACTTAGCTACAATTATCACCCTAGAGGCTGAGATCTGGGACCAGGCTATCTGCTTACCTCTCTCATTTCTCTTGTCCTCTTCACTCTGACTGATTCCTCCATCATTGAGCATACCTGAACCAGTTGAGAAGTGGGGCTGAATAAAATAGTGTCACAGCTCGGAACTTGAGTCTAAGATGCATTTCTCAGTTCTACTTTACTATGGGGTTACTAGAAGCTTGCATGATCATTAATGATGTTGTTCTTGGATGTCTATTCTATTTTTTCTTAGATTGTGGACCTTGCACAGAAACCTAAGTGGAGAGGGGAGAAGAAATAATCTGGATATTCTTGGGACCATAGCTGAAATAGCATCAGAGTAGTACCAAAATAGATCACCATTAACCTCTAAAAACTATGCCTCACAAAACTATTCAGAATCTTTGGGCACATGAGTCAACAAAACCATTTTACATGATAAGCATCTATGCGAAAAGAGCAGAGAAAAGTAGCTAATGTCACAAGTAGTTTTACAAGTTCTCTTGGTTACTTGTGTCTATGTAACCAAATGATTTGAGAATTCACAGGCAGATGTGAGTGGATATTAGGAAACAAAATGCCAATTCCCTTCTTGCAGTCATCACAATCTTCTTGGGAGTTCAAGCTAAGAAGAGAGACAGAACAGCTTCTTTCTGTAAACAAAGCCCACTTACAATGACTTCCCTTATAATGACTACAAGTGACAGGATAGGTGGTGTCAGAGTCTCTTCTTGGAACTGGCAAATCTCAGCAGGTTCTAAAGGATGATGGTCAGCTCCAACTGCTGGTAGGTATAGACTGCAACTGGAGAAGGAAATGGAGACCCACTTCAGCATTTTGCCTGGAAAGTTCCATGGACAGAGGAGCCTGGTGAGCTATAGCCCACAGAGTTGCAAAAGAGTCAGACACGACTTAGCAACTAAACAGTAACACAGGCTATAACAAATGTAATACTTTCTGCTTTTAATACTAGCTTTGGGTGTTAGCCTTAATTCCAGAACATCAGAAAAAATCCTATTTTATCTCTTGTCAAGCCTTCCATAACAGAATCTTAGTTATATTCAGCTAGCTGGCTAAGATTCCTTGATCTCAGGGAAGGTAAGTCTTTTGCCTAGAAAATGACTCATGGTTAATAAAAACTAGTCGTAGAAATCCCACTATCCCACTTTCCTTCATTAAATATTTTCCCAAATTTCTTGGAGATAGAGGTGCCCATATGACAAGTTATACTCAATGAGACATAAGAGAAAGTCTGCTAGGAGGCTCTGGGGAAAATTTGTGTTCCTATATAAAAAGATAGACTTTGCAAGAAGAAACTTTTATGTCCCAGCCCTTCCTATTCAGGATACTGGTTATGTGGTTTTGGTGGCTGCAAATGCTGCAACTATCTTGAGACAATGTCTAGAGGGCCACTGAGAGCATGGAGATGCTAACAAAGTGAAATGTTATCCTCGAGGTGCTATACACAACCTGCAATCGCCCTCTTTCAGATTTCTTGCCTTTGTTATATAAGCCAAAATCCATAAGGAATTCTTCTAACTGCATATAGATTTCTTCTCAACCGATGATGTTTTAAAAATGCACAGTTAAATTATCAACAATCACGCATTTTTCATTAAAAAATTATATTTACCTCCAGATAATTTCCTCCCAGATATCAGGACATGCAAGCGCACTCTATCCTGATGACAATCTCTCTATCGGTATGAAAGGCTAAATATTGCTTTCAGGAACAATTAATCATTGGTCTCATTATCTTCAATAACTGTAATTTTGAGGGACTGGAAATAAAGAACAATTTTTCTTTAAAAATAACTAAACATTTCCTTGGACTTCCTTGGTAGCTCAGATGGTAAAGAATCTGCCTGCAATGCAGGAGACCCAGGTTCCATCCCTGGGTCCAGAAGATCCCCTGGAAAAGGGAATGGCAACCCACTCCAGTATTCTTGCCAGGAGAATCCCATGCACAGAGGAGCCTGACGGGCTACAGTACATGGGGTCGCAAAGAGTTGTACATAACTCAGCAACTAACACTTTCTTTCACTTTAAACAGTCCTATCAAGTTAATGAACCTCTAATTCCTGCAGTTGGAGCTAGAGAGTCAATAAAAAATGAAATAAAGTTCTAAAGAGTGTCACAAATGGAAAAATTAGAGATAGATTAACTTTTAAAGTAAATACGACACAAAAGAATCCCTGTAATTTAAACATCTGTCTTGGCAGAGATATAGATAGTTAAACTTGGGAGAAACCCCTATGTGAGTTTAATACCTACTATTATCTGATGAACAGGTAATTTCAACAAAGTCTTTTAGAATAACTTACAAGAACCGTTTTATATCATACATTTTTGCAAGGAAAGCTTTTTAAAAATTAAATTTAGTCTATCATGTATATGACGAGAACAATAGAGTTGGTAATTCATTATATTAATACTTCAGCTTATTTAAATACATAATTAATATCTTTCCAGACAACTATACAACTTTTCATTCCAGATTTACTTTAGAAAGGGAGTTGTATATTCCTATATCCTGAAATTTATTTTTTATATATAAACTTCCTTTCACAACATATGTTCGAGTTACAAAATCATGCTTATTTAATTTTAATAACTGACTAAATGTGATAGATAACTGAAAGAAGATTTACAAACACAGGCCTCCCTCTCTTTCTGCCCGAGAGAGTGATACCATCACTCTTTCAGTTGTTTTAGTGTCTAGTTACTGTAGCTAAAAGTAAATGCCTATCTTCTGGTTAGAGATTTGATATTTCAGGGAGAAACAAAATATTCGCGTGCTTATGCCAGTTAAAGCAGCTTTGCTTCCCACAAGTTATGGAAGACAGATTATTTTTCATGCTACTATTCTCCAGCTAAATTTGCTTATATTTCAACAACAAAACTCATTTGGAATTTTCTTATGCTACCACTAAGGAATCATTAAGTTGTGTATCACAAGCTAAATGTGCACATTTCAAAAAAAAAAAAAAGGGCCCTAGTCTTCCAGTATATCTGTTCTCACTGCTTGCATGGCATTTATCCCTATTGTATTCTCAATGCATAAACCACATACACACAAATCTGGGCATAATTTGAAAAGTAAATAATATTTTCTGTTTCTTAACTGGTGTGTTAACCAACCAAACACACTATTCTCTGATTACAATATTCTAAAAGAGACAGATACAGATGGAATTGTGACTTAGGCAGTGCTCATTCTCTAATGGCTTTTTAATCTCATGTCTGGAACAATTCTTCCTATTTTTCTGTAGCCCTAACCAACAAATCATTAATTCAGCTGGCCACTCTCACAAAAGCAGTTGAGCACGACAGACTCAGCTGGGTTACTGCTTATCATAAGTGTTGTATACACCTTCTTTCCCAGTCCCTGAAGGCTCTACTTTTCCTAGCAAATGTAATACTAATCTAGTTGACTAGGTTTTATTAGGAGAGTCCCCATGCCATTTTCATATTTATTATAATCTGTGAAAATAAATATATTTTTAAAACTCTAACTTGCTATGTAAATATAAGTGGCCATTGTCTTAGTCTATTCAGGCTGCTATAATAAAACACAAGAGAATGGGTGATTTATAAACAACAGGAATTTATTTCTCAAAGTTCTGGAGGCTGGAAGTCTGAAGTTAGGGAATCAGCACTGACAGGTGAGGACCCTCTCCTAGCTTACAAGCTTGTTCTTATCCTTACATGCCATGAGCAGCAAGAGATCTAAGAGCAGTCTCTTTCATAAGAGAAATAATTCCATTCACAAAGCCTCTGCCCTTAGGACCTAATCGTGTCCCAAAGACCCCGTCTCCCAATACCATCACCTTAGGGGGTGGGTTTCAACATATAAATCTGGGGGACACATGAACATTTGGACTTCCCTGGTGGCTCAGTGGTAAAGAACCCACCTACCAATGCAAGAGACGTGGATTTGATCCCTGGGTCAGGAAGATCCGCTGGAGAAGGAAATGGCAACCCACTCCAGTATTTTTGCTTGGGAAGTCACACGGACAGAGAAGCCTGGTGGGCTACAGTCCATGAGGTCGCAAACAGGTCGGACATGACTTTGTCACCAAAACAACATAAACATTTAGACCAAAAGAGCCACCTATGTCCAAAATCCTGCAATTTCTTCAAATAATCCAGTCTGTATTATACCTCTTGGCTTTCATATTCAAGAGGCTCTTTTTACTGAGGATACCTTATCTCTTTGTCTACCTGGTTTGGTTCAGTTCAATCACTCAGTCGTGTCTGACTCTTTACGACCCCATGACAAGCAGCACGCCAGGCCTCCCTGTCCATCACCAACTCCTGGAGTTGACCCAAACCCATGTCCATTGAGTCGGTGATGCCATCCAACCATCTCATCCTCTATCGTATCCTTCTCCTCCTGCTCTCAATCTTTCCCAGCATCAGGGTCTTTTCAAATGAGTCAGCTCTTCACATCAGGTGGCCAAAGTATTGGAGTTTCAGCTTCAAAATCAGCCCTACCAATGAACACCCAGGACTGATATCCTTTAGGATGGGCTGGTTGGATCTCCTTGCAGTCCAAGGGACTCTCAAGACTCTCCTCCAACACCACAGTTCAAAAGCATCAATTCTTCGGTGCTCAGCTTTCTTTATAGTCCAACTCTCACATCCATACATGACCACTGGAAAAACCATAGCCTTGACTAGATGGACCTTTGTTGCAAAGGAACGTCTCTGCTTTTTAATATGCTGTCTAGGTTGGTCATAACTCTTGCTCCTTGGAAGCAAGCAGATGGTGATTTCATGGCTGCAATCACCATCTGCAGTGATTTTGGATCCCCTCAAAATAAAGTCTGATACTGTTTCCACTGTTTCCCCATCTATTTCCCATGAAGTGATGGGACCAGATGCCATGATCTTCGTTTTCAGAATGTTGAGCTTTAAGCCAACTTTTTCACTCTTCTCTTTCACTTTTATCAAGAGGTTCTTTAGTTCTTCTTCACTTTCTGCCATAGGGTGGTGTCATCTGCATATCTGAGGTTATTGATATTTCTCCCAGCAATCTTCATTCCAGCTCGTGCTTCTTCCAGCCCAGCATTTCTCATGATGTTAAATAAGCAGGGTGACAATATACAGCCTTGACGTACTCCTTTTCCTACTTGGAACCAGTCTGTTGTTCCATGTCCAGTTCTAACTGTTGCTTCCTGACCTGCACACAGGTTTCTCAAGAGGCAGTTCAGGTGGTCTGGTATACCCATATCTTTCAGAATTTTCCACAGTTTATTGTGATCCACACAGTCAAAGGCTTTGGCATAGTCCGTAAAGCAGAAATAGATGTTTTTCTGGAACTTTCTTGCTTTTTCAATGATCCAGCAGATGTTGGCAATTTGATCTCTGGTTCCTCTGCCTTTTCTAAAACCAGCTTGAACATCAGGAAGTTCACGGTTCATGTATTGCTGAAGCCTGGCTTGGAGAATTTTGAGCCTTAGTTTACTAGCGTGTGAGATGAGTGCAATTGTGCAGTAGTTTGAGCATTTTTTGGCATTGCCTTTCTTTGGGATTGGAATGAAAACTGACTTTTTCCAGTCCTGTGGCCACTGTTGAGTTTTCCAAATTTGCTGGCATATTGAGTGCAGCACTTTCACAGCATCATCTTTCAGGATTTATAATAGCTCAACTGGAATTCCATCAGCTCCACTAGCTTTGTTCATAGTGATGCTTCCTAAGGCACACTTGACTACCTGGTACATACCTATTAATCCTTCAACACTCAATTACCCTCAGAAAATTCTAACCATTCCAATAGTTTTTCATTTGTACATTTATGCCCTCACAATAATCAGCACTCTACCACAGCACATACAAAAGTTCATTATACTAATTTTAACACAGCTATCTTTTCTTAATAGGCAGTGATAAAAATTGACAAGGATTCTATCTCATTCAACTTTATATTCCCACAACTTGTAAAGAACTTGGCATCTAATTCTGCAAAATATTTACTGAACAGAATATATCATATGTAAAGTAAAAAAAAAAAAATTGCTGCATGTGATATCTTTATCCAAAGAAATAAATATCTGGTGGCTCAGATGGTAAAGCATCTGCCTGCAATGCAGGAGACCTGGGTTTGATCCCTGGGTCAGGAAGATCCCCTGGAGAAGGAAATGGCAACCCACTCCAGTACTCTTGCTTGGAAAATCCCATGGATGGGGAAGCCTGGTAGGCTATGATCCATGGGGTTGCAAAGAGTCAGACACAGTTGAGTGACTCCACTTTCTTTCACTTATATACTATCAAGTACCAAAGCAGCTGTGAGGGGGATATTTTACTGATAGAGGAGTGGGAAGTTGGTTTTTATATCCTTTAGTGTTAGTCACTCATGTCCGACTCTTTGCCCACCAGGCTCCTCTGTCCATGGGATTCTCCAGGCAAGAATACTGGAGTGGGTTGCCATTCCCTTCTCCAGGGGATCTTTCCAACCCAGGGATCGAACCCAGGTCTTCTGTATTGCAGGCAGATTCTTTACCGCCTGAGCCAGGAAAGCTCTCCTTTAACTATATTCATATTGCTAGTGTCTGCCTAGGGTATATCTGCCTCATGGACTTCATAAATTTTCCTTTGTATTATATAGTAATAATGTAGCAGAGAAGTCAGCTCTACAGAATTGAGCCTGTGTTTTTACCTTGTCTGTGCACTATTTGAAACTTTATTCAAACTAGTAGAGCTTCCTATAATTTTCAGGCAGTTTCTCTACCAAGTCATAGCATTTTCCTTCAAAAGGTGGGTGATGATCATTTTCCTAAAATTTGGTCCTACGTAGAAAAACTCTCATGTTTCCCCAAGAAATGAAAAGATATTAAATTATAAAGAGAAATTCAGACTAAGTTAGGAAATCTGCTTAAACTGATATTTTGATGCTTGCCACAAATGAGTTTAACATACCAGGTTAAAAAAAAAAAAAACTTCCCTGAAATAGCAAAGAGACCCATATGACATAACATTAATGAAACAATTTTTGTGACTTCCACATAATCATATTTATCTCTAATTAAAAAATAAAGCATATGATACAAGGAACCTAAATTCATTTATATCTACAAACACATTTTTCCATCATTCATTTCACTATTTCGAATTTTCTAATGACTATACAGTCAGCAGTCACTATAAAAATAGTATACCTCTTTTAAGCTCCACTGTAAAGTGGATGAGAATGATGAAAAACTTAACTAAAACTGCTTCTAATTTAGGGCAGAGGAACTTTAATAAATCTGAAGAGTTTTCCAAATACATACCTGTATTCTAGATGACTGAAAATACACAATCATAAATATTCTATTTTACATAAGAAGATGCTTTTTTTGTAATCAGGGTAATAATCACTGATAATTTGGATTTTTTTTTAGTGTTTGATTAAATATTCCATTTCTGCCAGTATATCCACTATGAACTACCCTCCTTAATGACACAAATTTATGCATTTCAAATTGATTTTCATATACTACATTTAACTGGAACAAAATTGAACAAATATTCTGCACAGGAGAAATAGTCATTAAAGCAACAGGACTCCTTTATTGGTTTCTGGTAGAACAGGTGAAATTCCTCCCACCTCTTATCAAACAAAATATAGAAAACACACATTTGTTAAAAATATTTGGTACAGGCAAAGCATTCTAGCTACTGTAATATCGTTTGGTTAAGAATTTCTTCTACATGGATAATTACCTTTCAAAGGATCAAAATACAATGAGATATATAATACCTATTTGATTACAAATGAATCATTTTATGATGAGGGCAGTTCAAACTGTTGAAATTTCTCAGTTACCATTTTTTCAGCTTCATTGAGATATCGACAAATATTACTTGTATATATTTAAAGCGTACAACTTGATGGTTTAATATATATGTACACTGTGACACGATTACTACAATCAAGTTAATCAGCATATCCATAACCACACATTGCTATCACAGTTTTTGTAGTGAGAACATTCAAGATCAACTCTTGCAGCAAATTGCAGGTATACCATACAATATTATTAAGTATAGTCACAGAGAACTGTTGTAGCTCAATCATAAAGAGTCTGTCAGTGGTATAGGAGACCTAGATTCAATCCCTGGGTTGGGAAGATCCCCTGGAGAAGGAAACAGCAACCCACTCCAGTATTCTTCCTGGAAAATTCCATGAACAGAGGCACCTGGTGGGCTACAGTCCATGAGGTCGCAAGAGTCAGACATGACTTAGTGACTAAACCACCATTGTCACACGCTGTTCATTAAATCTCCAGAAGTGATTCATCCTGCATAACTGAATGTGTATACTCTTTGAACAACATCTCCCCGTTTCTCCCATCCCCAAGTCCCTGGAAAACACCTTTTTATTTTCTGCTTTTATGAGTTCAAATGCTTTAGAATCCACATATAAATTACATCATGTAGTAATTTGTTTTTCTGTGTCTGGCTTATTTCACTTGTCCTCCAGGTTTGTCCATTGATGCTTTCGAATTGTGGTGCTGGCAAAGACTCTTGAGAGTCTCTTGGACAGCCAGGAGATCAAACCAGTCAATCCTAAACAAAATCAAGTCTTAACATTTATTGGAAGTATTGATGCTGAAGTTGAAGCTCCAATATTTTGGCCACCTGATGTGAAGAGCTGGCTCATTGGAAAAGATCTTGATGCTGGAAAAGATTGAAGGCAAAAGGAGAAGGGGAAAACAGAGGATGGTTAAATAGCATCACCAACTCAATGGACATGAGTTTGAGCAAACCCCAGGAGATAGTGAAAGACAAGGAAGCCTGGCAGGCTTCAGTCCATGGAGTCGCATAGTGTCAAACATGACTTAGTGACTGAACAACAATAACATATATGTACTCACATCATCTTTATCCATTAATCCATTGATGAACACTTTAGATTGTTTCTATATATTGAATATTGTGCATAGTGCTTCAGTGAACACAGGGGTACAGATTTCTTCAAGATATTGATTTTATTTCCTTTGGTTACCTACCTAGATATGAGATTGCTAAATCATATGGCAGCTGTATTTTTCATTTTTTGAGGAAAACCTATGCCGTTTTCCATAATGGTTGTACTAGTTTACATTCTCATCAACAGTGTACCGGAGTTTATTTTTCCCTATAGCCTTGTCAGCATCTCTTTTGCCTTTTTGTAATAGCTATTCTAACAAGTTTAAAGTAATAGCTCATTGTAGGTTTGATTTCCACTTCTCTGATGATTAGGGATGTTGTGCACCCTTACCTTCATATACCTGTTGGCCATTTGAATGTGCTCTTTTGACAAGTGTGTATTCAGGCCCTTAGTCCACTTTTTAATCAGGTTTGTTTTGTTTTTATTGTTTGTTTTTGCTGTTTGACTGGCCCAATTATCTATATATTTCATATTAAACCACATACCAATTATATGGTTTGCAAATATTTTATCCCATTCTGTAGGTTGCTTTTCCTTGCAATCTCATTGAAAAATAGACAAAATTCATTGTCTGTTTTTGCTTTTGCTCCTGTGATTTGGCATCATATCCAACAAATTATTGCCCAGATTAATGTCAAGAAGCTTTTCCCCTATATTTTAGTCTAGTAGTTTTACAGTTTCAGGAATTATGTTTATTCCTTTAATCTGCTTTGAGGTGATTTTTGTAGATGATGGAAGAGAAGGGTCAAATTTCATTCTTCTCCATGGGGATATCCAGTTTTCCCAATATTGAGAAGAGATTAACTTTTCCTTATTATGGGTAATTAGCATTCTTGTCAAAGATCAGTTGACTACAGTTGTGTGGATTTATTTCTGGGCTCTCTATTCTGTTACACTGGCCTATATGTCTTTTTTTGCAAGGATACTGTTTTGATATAGCTTTGTAATATAATTTGAAATCAGGAAGTATGATACCTCCAACTTTGTTTTCCTTTCTCAAGATTCTTTTGGGGTTCCATATGAATACTAGAATTGTTATACTACTTCTGTAAAGAATGTCATTGGGACTTTGATAGGGCTTACATTGAACCTATGCACTGAATCTATGCAATCTTCCATTGAATCTTTGGGTAATATGGATATTTTATGAATTCTTCCAATCCACAAACAAAAGATGTCTTTCCGTTTATCTGTGTCTCTTGATCTCTTTTACCAATGCTTTGTAATTTTCAGTGTATGTCTTTTGTGTATTATGTCAAATTACATCTAATATTTTATTCTTTTTGTTGCTACTGTGAACTAAATTGTTTCCTTAATTTCCTTTTCAGCCAGTTTCTGTATTTTGTGTTGTTTGTGTATAGAAACATGACTGATTTTTGTATGTTGATTTTGTACCCTTCAACTTTACTGAATTCATTTATTAATTCTAACAGGTTTTGTTACTTGAGTCTTTATAGAGTTTTCTACATATATAATTATGTCATCTGCAAATAGAGAAAAATTTACTTCTCCCTTTCCAATTTGGATCCTTTTTATTTCTCTTTTCTTAACTCATTACCTTGGCTAAGACTTCCAGTACCATATTGAATAGAAGTGGTAAGAGTGAGCATTACTGCCTTGCACCAGTTATTGAAGGGAATGTTTTCATTTTTTCCTCACTGAATATGATGTTAGCTGTGAGCTTTTCATAAATGTCCTTTGTTGTGAACTTTGGAAGAATGTATTCTGCTTTTGGATGGAATGTTTTGTGTATATTTGTTACATAAAACATATGATCTGATGTTTCCTTAATGATATTCTGTCTAGACGATCTACCCATTGATATAAATTATTACATTTCTATTTCTCACTTTTGTCTGTTAATACATGCTTTATGTATTTAGGTGCCCCTATGTTGGGTGTATAAAAATTTACAAATGTTAGATCCCTGATGTTGGATTGACCCCTTTATGATTATAGAATGTCCTTTTTTGTCTCTTATTATAGTCTTTGTTTTAAAGTCTATTTTGTCTGATATGAGTATAGCTACCCCATCTTTCTTTTGGTTTCCATTTGCATAGAACAGCTTTTTCCATCCTTTCATTTTCAGTCTGTGCATTTCTGAAGTGAGTCTTTGGTAGAAGCATAAAGATGAGTCTTATTTTTTACCCATTAAGCCACTCGATGTCTTTCGATTGAGGAATTTAGTACATTTACATTTAAAGTAATTATTGATATGTATTTATTTACAGCTATGTTGTTAATTATTTTCTAGTTGTTTCACAGCTCCTCTCTGTTTCTTTCTTTTCTTTCTCTCCTCCTTTGTAATTTGCTAACTTTGCTTATTGGTATTTTTTAATTCCTTTCTCTTTAACTTTTGTACATCTGCTTTTTGCTTTGCAGTTACCATTAGGCTTACATATAACAACTTATAAGAACTTAAGTTTGATAACATTCTAAGGCTCTATATTTCTGCTCTCTACCTCCACCAGGTTTTATATTTTAGAAGCTGCATCTTATATCTTTTTATCTTGTATGAAAGTATTAGTCCTTCAGTCGTGTCCACCTCTCTGTGATCTCATGGACCTCTGTCCATGGAATTCTCCAGGCAAGAATACTGGAGTGGGTAGCCATTCTGTTATCCACAGGATCTTCCCAGACCAGTGATTGAATGTGGGTCTCCCACATTGCAGGCAGATTATTTACCATCTGAGCCACCAGGGAAGTCTTATGTATCCCTTAACTAATGATTGCAGTTATAGTCCTTTATCATATGATTCTTTTGCATTATTCTCTAGTACTCTGTATCTCATCTTCTAATTCTCATGAGATTGTCTTTGTACAGCAGATTATTTCAATTTTAAAGAACTAAATCTAATAAATTTAATAAATAATTTATTGTTTTATTGAAAAAAATTAATAAAATAATAACTGCCCAGCTTATCAGTTATTTTTCTTCACAGATTATGCTTTTGGTATACTATCTAAAAGTACCCCCATCATCACCATACCCAAAGTCTTCTAGGTTTTCTTCCATGCTATCTTTTAAGAGTTTTATACTTTTATATTTTATATTTATAGGGTTGACCAAAAAGTTTGTTCTGGTTTTTTCATAAGACATTATTGAAAGACCCAAACAAACTTTTTGGCTAACCCAATATCTGTCATCTATTTTTAGTTAATTCTTGTGAAGGTGATTTTGGCATTTTTGAAGTATGAAAAGATTTCCAGGATTGGTACCCCAGTTTATAACATTATAGCTATGGAAAATGAGGATTTGGTTTACATGAGCTTGTTTTTTAACCATCAAAGAATCAATTAGTTTTTAAGTTGGAAATCACTTGCTCTAGTGGTTTCTAAATATCTGTGTTTACGTTGGTTTCACTAGAGTTACCTGGATGGTTGGATGGATTTGGTTTATTTTTTTAAAGTTAATTCTTAGGATCTAATAATCAAGAAGGGACTTTAATGCATATGAACATAATTGACGATTATATGCTACTACTGTGTGTAAGTGCCCAATATGCTACTGGAGATCAGTGGAGAAGTAACTCCAGAAAGAATGAAGGGATGGAGCCAAAGCAAAAACAATACCCAGCTGTGGATGTGACTGGTGATAGAAGCAAGGTCCGATGCTGTAAAGAGTAATATTGCATAGGAACCTGGAATGTCAGGTCCATGAATCAAGGCAAATTGAAAGCAGTCAAACAGGAGATAGCAAGAGTGAATGTCGACATTCTAGGAATCAGCGAACTAAAATGGACTGGAATGGGTGAATTTAACTCAGATGACCATTATATCTACTACTGTGGGCACAAATCCCTTAGAAGAAATGGAGTAGCCATCATGGTCAACAAAAGAGCCCAAAATGCAGTACTTGGATGCAATCTCAAAAACGACAGAATGATCTCCGTTCGTTTCCAAGGAAACCATTCAATATGCTGGTAATCCAAGCCTAGGCCTCAACCAGTAATGCTGAAGAAGCTGAAGCTGAACGGTTCTATGAAGATCTATAACACCTTTTAGAACTAACACCCCCCCCACCCCCGCAAAAACAACACACAAAAAAATGTCCTTTTCGTTATAGGGGACTGGAATGCAAAAGTAGGAAGTCAAGAAACACCTGGAGTAACAGGCAAATTTGGCCTTAGAGTACGGAATGAAGCAGAGCAAAGGCTAATAGAGTTTTGCCAAGAGAATGCACTGGTCATAGCAAACACCCTCTTCCAACAACACTAGAGAGGACTCTAAACATGGACATCACCAGATGGTGAACACTGAAATCAGACTGATTATATTATTTGCAGCCAAAGATGGAGAAGCTCTATACAGTCAGCAAAAACAAGACCGGGAGCTGACTGTGGCTCAGATAGTGAACTCCTTATTGCCAAATTCAGACTGAAATTGAAGAAAGTGGGGAAAACCACTAGACCATTCAGGTATGACCTAAATCAAATCCCTTATGATTATGCAGTGGAAGTGAGAAACAGATTTAAGGGAAAAGATCTTATAGAGTGCCTGATGAACTATGGACGGAGGTCCGTGACATTGTACAGGAGACAGGGATCAAGACCACCCCCATGGAAAAGAAATGCAAGAAAGCAAAATGGCTGCCTGAGGAGGCCTTACAAATAACTGTGAAAAGAAGAGAAGTGAAAAGCAAAGGAGAAAAGGAAAGATATAAGCATCTGAATGTAGAGTTCCAAAGAATAGCAAGGAGAAAGTGCTGCACTCAATATGCCAGCAAATTTGGAAGACTCAGCAGTGGCCACAGGACTAGAAAAGGTCAGTTTTCATTTCAATCCCAAAGAAAGGCAATGCCAAAGAACGCTCAAACTACTGCACAATTGCACTCATCTCACACGCTAGTAACGTAATGCTCAAAATTCTCCAAGCCAGGCTTCAGCAATATGTGAACCGTGAACTTCCTGATGTTCAAGCTGGTTTTAGAAAAGGCAGAGGAACCAGAGATCAAATTGCCAACATCCACTGGATCATGGAAAAAGCAAGAGAGTTCCAGAAAAACATCTATTTCTGCTTTATTGACTATGCCAAAGCCTTTGACTGTGTGGATCACAATAAACTGTGGAAAATTCTGAGAGAGATGGGAATACCAGACTACCTGACCTGCCTCTTGAGAAACCTATATGCAGGTCAGGAAGCAACAGTTAGAACTGGACACGGAACAACAGACTGGTTCCAAACAGGAGAAGGAGTACTTCAAGGCTGTATATCGTCACCCTGCTTATTTAACATATATGCAGAATACACCATGAGAAATGCTGGGCTGGAAGAAGCACAAGCTGGAATCAAGATTGCCGAGAGAAATATCAATAACCTCAGATATGCAGATGACACCACCCTTATGGCAGAAAGTGGAGAGGAACTGAAAAGCCTCTTGATGAAAGTGAAAGTGGAGAGTGAAAAAGTTGGCTTAAAGCTCAACATTCAGAAAATAAAGATCATGGCATCCGGTCCCATCACTTCATGGGAAATAGATGGGGAAACAGTGGAAACAGTGTCAGACTTTATTTTGGGGGGCTCCAAAATCACTGCAGATGGTTATTGCAGCCATGAAATTAAAAGACATTTACTCCTTGGAAGGAAAGTTACAACCAACCTAGATAGCATATTAGAAAGCAGAGACATTACTTTGCCAACAAAGGTCTGTCTAGTGAAGGCTATGGTTTTTCCAGTGGTCATGTATGGATGTGAGAGTTGGGACTGTGAAGAAAGCTGAGCGCTGAGGAATTGATGCTTTTGAACTGTGGTGTTGGGAGAAGACTCTTGAGAGTCCCTTGGACTGCAGGGAGATCCAACCAGTCCATCCTAAAGATCAGTCCTGGGTGTTCATTGGAAGGACTGGTGCTGAAGCTGAAACTCCAATACTTTGGCCATCTCATGCAAAGAGTTGACTCATTGGAAAAGACCCTGATGCTGGGAGGGATTTGGTGCAGGAGGAGAAGGGGACGACAGAGGATGAGATGGCTGCATGGCATCATTGACTTGATGCACATGAGTTTGGGTGAACTCCGGGAGTTGGTAATGGACAGGGAGGACTGGCATGCTGTGATTCATGGGGTCGCAAAGAGTCGGACACGACTAAGCAACTTAACTGAACTGAATGCTACCACTGTGCAGTAGGTAAGGTATTTAAGTTTATTTAAGGAGGATGGCTCAGCTGGTAGAGAATCCACCTGCAATGTGGGATATCTGGGTTTGATCCCTGGGTTGGGAAGATCCCCTGGAGAAGGAAATTGCTTACCATTTCAGTATTCTGGCCTGGAGAATTCCTTGGACTGTATAGTCCATGGGTCACAAACGGTCAGACACGGCTGACTGAATTTCACTTCACATAGGGCCCGGAGGGCCAAAGAATGTTCAAACAACTGTACAAGTGCACTCATTTCACCTGCTGGCAAAGTAATGCTCAAAATCCTTCGAGCTAGGCTTTAGCAGTACCTAAACTAAGAACCTTCAGATTACAAGCTGGGTTTAGAAAAGGCAGAGGTCCCAGAGTACATTGTCACCCTGCTTATTTAATTTATATGCAGAATACCTCATGCAAAATACTGGGCTGGATGGATCACAAGCTAGAATCAAGATTGCTGGGAGAAATATCCACAACCTCAGATATGCAGATGATACCACCCTAATGGCAGAAAGTGAAGAGGAACTAAAGAGACTCTTGATGACCGTGAAAGAGGAAAGTGAAAAAGCTGGCTTAAAATTCAATATTCAAAAAACTAAGGTCATAGCATCCAATCCCACCACTTCATGGAAAATAGAAAGGAAAAATGTGCAGACAGTGAAAGATTTTTATTTTCTTGGTGATTTTTTTCCAAAATCACTGCAGATGGTGACTACAGCCATGAAGTTAAAAGACATTTGCTCCTTGGAAAAGCTATGAAAAATCAAAAAAAAAGAAAAGCTATGAAAAATCTAGACAGCATATTAAAAGGCAGAAACTTTGCTGACAAAGGTTCATATATTCAAAGCTATGGTTTTTCCAGTTGTCTTGTACAGATATGAGAGTTGGACCATAAAGAAGACTGAGTGCCAGTGAATTTATGCTTTTGAATTACAGTGCTGAAGAAGACTCTTGAGAGTTTCTTGGACTGAAGAAAATCAAAAACAGTCAATCCTAAAGGAAATCAACCCTGAATATTCATTGGAAGGACTGATGCTGAAGCTCCAATCCTTTGGCCACCTGATGTGAAGAGCTGACCCATTGGAGAAGACCCTGAAGCTTGGAAAGATTGAGGGCTGGAGGAGAAGAGGACAACAGAGGATCAGATGGTTGGATAGTGTCACTGAGTCAATGGAGATAAGTCTGAGGAAATTCCAGTTGATAGTGAAGGACAAAGAAGCCTGGCATGGTGGAAAAGAAGCCATAGCAGGCCACGGAGTCACAAAGGGTCGGACATGACTTAGTGACTAAACAACAATAATAAAGCAAAAGGGGAATTTAATATGATTTAAAGAAAAGTGGAAACTCAAACCTAATTTTACCATTGTCACCAATTATTCACCTAAACAATACACCAGTGGTCAAACCTGAGCACAGTGCTGACCTTCTAGTGGATGGAAGCTTTAGAAAGATACTTTATCCTTTGACAAGCATCATTTTATGCTAACACTACTATGACTAAGTTTCCATGAGAATGTAGACTCTTTCTGAAAGTGCCACATCATGTGTATATTTTAAAATGACACATGATAGTGGCTCTTGAAATATTCAAAAATATTTCAGTTCTGTATTTCTCAAAATTGCATAGTAAATACTACTTAAGTCTAAGCATCAAGAGATTTATCTACAATGTCCCTATTCCTTAATGCTGAGAGGCCATATAGACAGAACCAGTTGGGGGAAACAATATGCCACTGGAAAAAGTAACAACAGGGAATGGAGGTGAGGAGTGACTGAGAAGGGTATCAAGGATACAGGTTATCTTATCTTCATTGATAAAAACTGTATATAATCTCACATCTTTCCTTACCCATCAGACCCAACTTCAGCTTTCTCCTTGAGTTTACCTAATTTACAAGCATTGCTTTATTAACATCCAAAATAAGTACTTACAAAGAAATGGTGAATTCCATTCTCCTTATGTCATAAATCCATGTCCTGTGCAGTATTTGGGGTATAGATTACACGTTTTGCTTTATAAATTATGAGAGGTACAGTTGGCAGTTTACAGGTTGAGCTTGCAGCAGTGGAGACAGAACAAACCTTGGACTTTGAAATAAATTTGACCTGCAAATTATCAAGGAAAAATTAAATTGACAGTTAACAGTTAAACCTATCCATGGTTAGCCAAACAAAATCTTTGAAGTTCTAAATAGGAAGATTTGTGTTCAAGTCACATACTCCTGTCTCCTAATGTATCAGTCATGATACAGCAAAGCATGCCCAATCTGATACTGTTTCTTATTTGTTTGACCTGGTACACACTCACTTCAACACAGCTGATCACCTCAACCAGCACCAGTTTCCCAAAACAATGCTTCTTCCCTCCACTGTCTGTTATACTGCTGCTAAGTCACTTCAGTCGTGTCCGACTCTGTGCGACCCCATAGACAGCAGCCCACCAGGCTCCCCTATCCCTGGGATTCTCCAGGCAAGAACACTGGAGTGGGTTGCCATTTCCTTCTCCAATGCATTAAAGTGAAAAGTGAAAGTGAAGTCGCTCAGTCGTGTCCGACTCTTAGCGACCCCATGGACTGCAGCCTACCAGGCTCCTCCATCCATGGGATTTTCCAGGCAAGAGTACTGGAGTGGGGTGCCATCACCTTCTCCCTGTTAATACTAGACACATTTTAACAATAGTTTTGGACATTGTAATTCATTCTGAAATAGTGATTTTGACCCAGATATTTTCACTTTGTCAGAAAGAGGAAAAACAGTCCTAAGGCAGATAGGTAGCCAAGAAAATGGAAACAAAGAGTCCTCTTTGCCTAGCCTTAATAACACTGAGTGGCCATTGGCTTCACTTCCACAGAGTAGGCAAATCTAAGTAGAATATGGAATAAACTTCTCAAGGAATTTTATTAATGATCTTTCTATAAAGGAGAGCTGGGTCTGAATGATCCTCACTGTTGATACACTGTGTCATCACACCTCCTGTCTTTTTTTTTTTTTTTTTTTGACAATCTATAAAGTTTGGTGAAAAATTATTTCTTTTTATTTGATAGGCAACACAATTAGTAATAAAGAGGAAACAGCCTAGACAGAGGAGCCAAGAGTTCTAGATCCTCTTATTCCGTTAGAGCTAACCTGTGGCACGTCACTTTTCTAAGTCTCAGGTTCCTCTTCTGTAAGATGAAAAATTAAATATCTCATATTATCATTACAAGAATCAAAATGGGAAAATGTACATGAATGGGCTTTGCAAAAATAAGGTTCTACTCATAAAGCATCAGTTATGCTGTTTCTGCCTGCAAAGGGATTTAAATTTGCATTTACTCATTTACTCCCTCTCAATCAGTCCTCCTTGAGAAAAACTTGTAACAATCTTTCTAAAACAGAAGACCAGAGTTAGGGGCAAGATTAGAATAAATCTAGTCCCCAAAAGGAATTGTAACTATAAATTTGGCCTAGTGAGACCACACAGGGAAGAAAGTAGTCTGACTTTGACCACATTTACAGTTTCAAGAAGAGGCAGTTGAACTCTATGAACACTGAGTGATACCCTGATCGGCTGATGTCCAATCAATTGATTTCCACTTGAGAATGCTATTACATCTTTAGCATCTAGATGGGTGGATGAATTGAATTCTGCCAGGAGTGAACTGCACAAATGCACTCATCTCACACGCTAGCAAAGTAATGCTCAAAATTCGCCAAGCCAGGCTTCAATAGTACGTGAACCATGAATTTCCAGATGTTCAAGCTGGATTTAGAAAAGGCAGAGGAACCAGAGATCAAAATGCCAATATCCACTGGATCATTGTAAAATCAAGAGAGTTCTGGAACATCATCTACTTCTGCTTTATTGACTACGCCAAAGTCTTTGTGTGGATCACAATAAACTTTGGAAAATTCTTCAAGAGATGGGAATACCAGACCACCTTACCTGCCTCTTGAGAAATCTGTATGCAGGTCAAGAAGCAACAATTCGAACTGGACATGGAACAACAGACTGGTTCTAAATCAGGAAAGGAGTACGTCAAGGCTGTATATTGTCACCCTGCTTATTTAATTTATATGCAGAGTACATCGTGCAAAATGCTGGGCTGGATGAAGCACAAGCTGGAATCAAAACTGTAGGGAGAAATATCAATAACCTCAGATATGCAGATGACACCACCCTTACGGCAGAAAGTGAAGAGGAACTAAAAAGCCTCTTGATGAAAGTGAAAGAGGAGAGTGAAAAAGTTGGCTTAAAGCTCAACATTCAGAAAACGAAGACCATGGCATCTGGTCCCATCACTTCATGGCAAATAGATGGGGGAACAGTGGAAACAGTGGCAGACTTTATTCTGGGGGGCTCCAAAATCACTGCAGATGGTGATTGCAGCCATTAAACTAAAAGACACTTGCTCCTTGGAAGAAAAGCTATGACCAACCTAGACAGCATATTAAAAACCAGAGACATTACTTTACCAACAAAGGTCCATCTAGCCAAGGCTATGGTCTTTCCACTAGTCATCTATGGATGTGAGAGTTAGACTATAAAGAGGGCTGAGCACCAAAGAATTGATGTTTTTGAACTGTGGTGTTGGAGAAGACATTTGAGAGTCTCTTGGACTGCAAGGAGATCCAACCAGTCAATCCTAAAGGAGATGAGTCCTGAGTTTTCATTGGAAGGACTGTTGTTGAAGCTGAAACTCCAATACTTTGGCCACCTGATGTGAAGAACTGACTAATCTGAAAGGACCCCGATGCTGGGAAAGATTGAAGGCAGGAGGAGAAGGGGACGGCAGAGGATGAAATGGTTGGATGGCATCACTGACTCAATGGACATGAGTTTGGGTAAACTCCTGGAGTTGGTAATGGACAGGAAGGCCTGGTGTGCTGTAGTCCATGAGGTCGCAAAGAGTTGGACATGACTGAGGGACTAAACTGAACTGAACTGATGTGAAGAACTGACTCACTGGGAAAGATCCTGATGCTGGGAAAGATTGAAGGCAGGAGGAGAAGGGGATGAGATAGGATGAAATGGTTGGATGACATCACTGACTTGATGGACATGAGTTCGAGTTGGTCCGGGAGTTGGTGATGATGGACAGGGAAGCCTGGCATGCTACAGTCCATGCGGTAGCAAAGAGCCGGACATGACTGAGCAACTGAACTTAACTGAACTGAGGCGTGAACAGCTGCTTCACAGCTGGGAGCTTCCAGAATGCTAAGGTGCAAAAATGAGTCACGTTTTCTGAAATTAGCTCTGGTGATTCTATATTGAAAAACACGTTACTCCATAGAGAACTATTCAAAGGCTATACTTTGAAAATACAGGACTGAACATATATACCATTGTAAAAACTGTTAAAATCTTGATTGTAAGCATATGCTATTGTATTAGAATTCTCTGTATTACATAAGAGAGTTGAAATAACATCTCTAGATATATAACTGGATCCCTAGTTTACTATTTTTGTACAGGTTAACAATAATGTCTGTAGAGACTAATTACTCGATAACATTGAACAAAAATGAAATGAGGCTGGGCTTATTTTAAAATATCTCTACCTGGCACCAGCAGGACTTGGTAAAATTATGAGCTTGATTTTCTGTTCCATTGGTGAAGTGTGACATAAAACTATCAAAGACCACCTGTCGTAGCGCCATATACATTTAAGTATGGAGTTTCAAATTACACTTCCAAAAGAAAAACTCCATTATATCCTGCACTTAATAAAAGGCTTAGTTCTCCAATGAAGGGGGATTCTGCTTGCCTACTCTTCCAGCACTAGGACTACTTTTTTAGCTTGCCTCCGGAAACTCTGGATAAGGTCACTGATTTCCACTGTATTCTAAGTGGTTTTGTTTACGGAAATAGCTTCTCTTAGATTTAGAGGTTTGTCATGAAGTTCGGTACTAAGAATATCGACCACTCTGGACTGTCTCCAAAGCTAACGGATCCTCCTATAGGCAAGAACTTATTTTTGTGCTTCTGTGATCACACAGGCCAAGACGCCCTTCCGCAGCATAATTCAAAGTCCTCATTAGGTACTCAGTCATCGAGTGCCCCATGTCTGGAAGTGTTAGTCGCTTAGCCGAGTCCGACTCTTTGAGATTCCATGGACTGTAGCCCACCAGGCTCCTCCGTCCGTGGGATTCTCCAGGAAAGAATACTGGAGTGGGTTACCATTTCCTTCTCCTGGGGATCTTCCCGACCCAGGGATCGAACTGGGGTCTCCCGTATTGCAGGCAGATTCTTTACTCTCTGAGCCGTTATTTTCCATGCTCTTGGTTCTGAAGCTGCTCAGTGATTTCGGAGTTTACCTAGGCATAAGCCTACCTCCAAGAGAAAAGGCTACCACCCAGTGAAGAAAAGGGGGAAAAAAAAAAAATAGCTTAAGATATTGGAAGTCCAGCTTCGTCACAATACGTGTAGTTTTTTCCTCATCTTAAAATATTTACTCACATCTCCCTGGAGAGTCTTTTAAAATAACTTCTGAGACAAACTTCAACCGTAACTGATTAGTGGCTGCTTTCTAGAAACAATTTACAAAGTGTACCTGCAGAATTCTCGTCTTTTTATTAAAGACACAGCTCTTAATATCTGTTTCTAGTAGGACCCATAACCTTCAGCCAGCAGCCCCACCCACTTCTAAATCCGCTTAGAGTGCCACCTCCTCCTTTGACGTTCAGCCTATCACATATTCTCTAATGGCTCAGTGTAGCTATCGCGAGACTCTAACGGTATCTTTCGAGAGTCTTTAACCGTGTGGACTTGCGCAGAAGAGACTCATGAAGCTAGGGTTGGAGAAAAGGGGCGGGGCGTCCCGACGTGCGCGTTCACCTTGACCCCACGCTCCAGCGCGCGCCCGGCATCTAGGCGCTGTGGTTTCTGGGCCCCCCGGGAACCCCAACACAAACCAGCATAAAGCGCGCGTGCCCACCTCAGGCCGATGTTCAGTGGATAGCGAATGCGTGCCCGGGACCTGCAGGGGCATCAGAGGGCCCTGGGCCTTGGTGCAGAGAGGCTCTAGGGGCTTGGAGAAACAGTCTAGGTAGGCGCTTGGGTGATAGAGGGTCAGGGGTCAGAGGTCGGGGGCGGAAGGCGTTTCTGGACGCATACAGAGGTCTGAGAGAGGGACGACTCCGTTGTTTTGAAGCCTGGGAAACTAAAAGGCTGAGGGGGAGCCGCAGCGCGAGTCTCCCCGACCCTTCCCCATCCCAGACGTGCGGGCCTGGGGACCGCCGCGGCTTGCCCGGGACGAAGAGGAGCCGCGGAAGGGAGGCTTGCTTTCCCCCCGCGGACTGGGGCCTACGGAGTCTCGTTCGAGCGTCCTAGGGCCCTTGGTCTCGCTCCTCTGCCTCCAGGGAGCTTGTTTGCCCGGCCTGCTGGGAGCGATCGGCGCTGACAGCCTTGCTCAGACTCCTCAAACCGCTTTTGAGTCTTTGGGAAGAAAACTGAGTGGGTATCACCATTCTCCTCAGATATGCCCCTGGAGAGTGGAACTGGGCAGCTGCCTAGCTTATTGGTGTGCGGGATTGTAAATGTAGTAAAGGGGAGGCCGGGGCCTCTGAGTTCAAGTTCTCAGGTACCTCAGGAATCAGGTTAATTACATTCGCATTCAAAACCAGCCTTGCATTTTGTGCCTTTTGACTCCGTGATAGTTTCTACTTTTCTGAACCAAGATATGTTTTCTGATGGTTGACGGTCACTGTCAGATAAACAGGATTAGTAAACAGTGATTTTGTGCCTTTTTTCTAAGAGATTTGACCTTAGCAATGAAGTAAAAACCCTACATGTTTGGTGTTTTCCTTTTTCCGCCTGCATTGTGGAAGACCTGGTTCGATCCCTGGGTTGGGAAGATCCTCTGGAGAAGGGAACGGCTACCCACTCCAGTATTCTGGCTTGGAGGATTCCATGGACTGTGTATATAGTCCATGCTCGCAAAGAGTCGTACATGACTGAGCGAGTTTCACTACTTCTGTTTGAATTAACTTGTGACTTTAATAAACAAAAATACTTGTATTAGAGCTATTTTCAATTATTCTTTTGGGTGATAGCAAGAATGATGAAACTCCCATGAATCGAAATGATCCATGATACCGGTACCGTCACCAGAAAGGCTAGTTGGTTTATGATGAGAAATCATGCTGGAAGCAAGATACAAGTGAGCAGTAGTGGGATAAATGTTCTGTATTGCAAAACATGGCACTTCCTAGAGTTTACAGAATCCACTTAGCCAATAAGCTGGCAGTTGAGAATAAAATGGTTTGAAGGATGCTAGTTATATATATCCTCTTCTTGTCCGGCCTAAAGAACTGTACTTACAGGATTATTAAATCTGTTATTAAGAGTTCAGGCTAGAAAGATTTGGGGGAATAGAATCTGCTGGTGAAAAGGCCTTTTATAAGTATCTGTGACTAACTATATTTTAGAGTTCTGCAGAGGAAAATACTGTCAACCTGCTGGGGTTATCACTAAGAAAAAGGTTGTGGTAATGCTAGGTCATTGAGAACTTCTCAGTCATCAGTAATGATTGAGTTTCACTTGCATAAGACTTACCTTGCAGTGCGATATCTCAAGTGTATATACTCTCTATTTTCCTGGATAGCCTAAATCAGGACCTACCACGGGTTTGTTCTATATCATTCAGTATTGGCAATTATCTTTTAATGAAGAGATAGTAATTTGGAGGGGGGGAAATCTGAATAAGTTTAATTGATATCCATTTGTTGTATTGTCTTAGTAACTTAACATTTTATGTTTGTTTTTCCAGCAGTCTATCTTTGTTTTCTGTTAAAGACACGGATCAGTCAGTTTTCTCTGTTTCACTCTGGGCCAGAAATTGTAAGGAGTAGTTTCACACTACCTGTAGTCTGTTTGAATGTGTTTGAGTGAGATTTCGTCCAAAAAGAAATTTGAGTAAAAGTACTTCTGAGTCCTTGAGAAGAGAGAGAATATTCACAGAGTTAGAGATCTTTATTTCACATTACTTTGTATATCATTTCCATTCTGGCCCTGACCCGGCATTGGGAGTACAGTGCTGAATAGGGTACTGTTCCTGCCCAGCTTTCGAGTAGTTCAGAGTCAAACAGCTGAGAACACTGCAGCAGTTGGAATCAAGAAGGAGAGGCCCTTAACTCAGCATACCTGGTTGTGGAACATTTTGTGGGAGATTAGGATATTGATAGGCCGAAAAGCATGAAAGGGCATTTCAAGCAAAAGGTATTTAAAGGAATGAGAGTGAAAGTGTGGTTCATGTAGGAAACTGTGATATATAATCATGTTACACCCAAACACTGGTATTTAAGGAGGGGAAGAAGAAGATTCATCTGGTATGAGGAAAATAAGGAGAAGGATTTAGAATTGGAATATGATTAGAGATACATGGAATTTTACTGGGACTTGACATTAGCTGCCAGTTAACATTATGGTTTTGAGTAGCTTTGATCAAATAATTTAATCTTCTTTGGTTCAAGAATTATCCCTAGATAAAAGTCTCCTAAAAAAAAAAAAAAGCGCGTTAACCAAAACAGGGTAGTGGGGCAAAGAGAAGGCAGATCATGAATGTTGGCTCAGTAGAGAACTGACTGAAAGGAGAGCCTGCTAGAAACTGTGGTATTTATTTTTCTTGAACTTATCATTGTAATTGATAAATACTTTGATAATACTGTGACATTGGAAGAATCAAGTTAGAAGCAAACATCGAGTGAATGTGCAGATTATAGTGGTATATATAATTTAGAAGATACTGCATGAGGATGAGTGTTACCAGAGAAAAGAACAAAGAGTAAAAGGAAAGTGTTCTGGTTCAACAATATGTCTATTACAAGACCGTCGTAATAGAAAGGGCACATAGTAACCTCTGTTTGCAATTGATGGCCTCAGACTGGTCGTGGGACTACTACTGATGCACCACCAGATGAGCAGACATTTCCCATCTATGCTGTACTTTGCCAGGAAAGAAATGGATTTCTGTAGGCAGCTAGCTATCCATAACAAGGTTTCTCAAACTTGGCTGGATGCTAGAATCACCAAGTGAGAGTGAAAGTGTTAGTCGCTCAGCTGTGTCCAGCTCTTTGTGACCCCTTGGACTATAGCCTGCCAGTCTCTTCTGTCCATGGAATTCTCCAGGCAAGAAGACTGGAGTGGGTGGCCATCCCCTTCTCCAGGGGATCTTCCCAGCTCAGGGATTGAACCCAGGTCCCCTGCATTACAGGCAGACTCTACTGTCTGAGCCACCAGGGAAGAATCACCAAGGGAACCTAAAAAAATAATGGAGGTAGTGCCTGGGCCCTGCCCCAGAGATGATAATTTAATTGGCTGGGCTAGCACCAGGGCATCAGGATTTTGAAAATTTCCCCCAGGTGGTTCTAGTGTTCAGTCAAGTTTGAAACACACTGATCTATAGTTCCCCATCCTGCCACTTTAAAGTTTGGTTATTGTAAAGTGTAGTTTATAGTGTTCTCGGGGTGATGATAATAGCAACTACCACTTACTGAATATATGCTAAATTTCAGTTGCTGTGCTCTTGTACATACACAGAGAAGCTAGATAATTTCTAAGTGCCAAAGCTAGAATTAGAATTTAGGACCCCCAAACTCACATTCTCTCATATAAGCCACATTGCTTTGCCAGATGTGAGATTCTATAGCCAGTTGCTTTGGGGGCCATTAGAGTTAATGATTCCATCATCACCATGTTACTAATATGATGGTGGTTAGTGAGCTAGATTGTGTAACTGGCCCAGTTCCCTCCCCATGTCCCCATCTCTTGACTGAGTCCATCTGTGTGAATTTGCTTTGGCCCATGGAACCTTAGTGTTTTTTTTACCCCGACCAAATGCCAAAAAGTACTTGTGTGATTGGATTTGCACTCTTACTCCTCAGTCACTGTCATAATATCATTCTTGGGTTTTCTTGCTGGTACGAGGAGAAGGATGATTATACTTAGGAGAGCCAAGTGGCTTTTCCTGAGACCTAGCCTATATCAGCCAATCCTAAGCTAATCTGCAGATCTGTGAAAATAAATGATTGCTGTCCCCAGGCAGAGCTTTGGGTGATATGTTATACACCATATTTATGATGGTGGCTGACTGATAAACTGGTGTAGACTGACTCAATTCTCATATTCCAACCTGTGCTCTGAGGAGAACTGGACGCAGGCAAGCACTTAGGTTATTAGGGACTTTGTATATCATTCTGATCTCTTATCCAAGGTAATAGAGGAGATAAGATGCTTGAAAAGTAGTTAACTATAGTCAGAGGTTGATTGTAGACCGCCACCGCCATATTCATAAACCAAGCACTGATTAAGGGAATGGAATTCTCGTGATTAACTTAGAACAGCAGTTTTTGATAGACATTTTGCAGTTATGAAAATGTTCGATTATTGTCAGTCCATTACGGTAGCTTCTGGTCACAGTGCTTTTGAGCACTTGAACTATGGCTAGGGAGAATGAAGAGCTGAGTTTAAATCTTTTTGTTTTTAACATAAATACTACCTCTTAAAGTTAAATGCAGCTGTCGGCATCCTTATGGGACTACACAAACAACTTCTTTGGGGCTGTTGAGGAAACCACTCTCCTTTTAAGTCACAAAGCTAACATGTTCCTCAGTAAGAGAAAGGTTCTGTCAACAGGAAATGAGGTAGATCTTAGGTAGATAAATAATACTATTTGTTTGTTTCATGGTTATTGTCCTATTCAGATTTTTCTATTTATTGGGCCAACTTTACTCATTACAATTTGTTAGTAAATTATGTATTGTATCAATACATTTCAAGTTTATTAAAATAAAGCTATTAAGAGTTTTTAATTCCCTTCTATACGTGCTTTTTGTTTTTACCTTTTAAATCAGTTTTATTAAGATAAATTACGTACAATAAAATTCAACAACTTTATATAAACAATTTGATGAATTTTGACAAGCATGTGATCACCTGTGGAACATTTCTGTTACCCCAAAGGTTTCCCTTCTGCTTCTTTGCTGTCAGTCACACCTCTTACCACTTCCTGACCCCTGGAAACCATAATCTGCTTTCTAACGCTAGATTCTTACTTTCTTTAGAATTTCATATAAATGGAATCAGGCACTATATAGTCTTTGACATCTGGCTTCCTTCACTTAGTATAATGTGTTAAAAATTCATCCATGTTATATGTAACAATAGTTAAGTTTATTATGAGTAACATTCTGTTTGTTTATCCATTCATCAGGTGATGAACATTTGGGTTGTTTCCAGGTTTAGGCATTTATTAACAAAATTGGTATTAAATTCAAGTTTAGGTTTTTTATGATTCTGTGTTCTTTATTTCTCTTAGGTAAACACCTGTGAGTGGGATTAATAGGCTGTGCAGAAAATATATATTTAATTTGTAAGAAGTTGACAAACTTTTCCTATTGGAATGTTTGAGAATTCAGTTCTAGTTATTCTGTGTCCTCGGTCTTTAACGTTTTAACTATTCTACTAGATATGTAGTTTCTCACTGTGGTTTATGAGTTGAATTTGCAATGCCTGAATGACTGACATGGGACTTCCCTGGTGGCTCAGACGGTAAGGCATCTGCCTACAACGCAGGAGACCCGGGTTCGATCCCTGGGTCAGGAAGATCCCCTGGAGAAGGAAATGGCAACCCACTCCAGTACTCTTGCCTGAAAATCCCATGAATGGAGGAGCCTGGTGGGCTATAGTCCATGGGGTTGCAAAGAGTCGAACACGACTGAGCAACTTCACTAAATGACTGACAATGGTAAGGATATTTTCATGTGTTTATTTGGCACTTAGAGATCATCTTCTGTGAAATGACAGCAATTTTGTTCATTTTTTAAATAAGGTGTTTCTTAAATACTGGTTTGCAAGAGTTATTTATATATTTCACATATAAATCTTTCATCAGATCTCTGCTATTTTCTCTTTTTATGAAGACTTGACAGTTTTAAGAATAAGAAGTTTGCAACTTTGTTTAAAGTTAATTATCTTTTAAAGGAGTGTAAAAACAAGAGAAAAAGAATATTTTTATGCGGATATTTTTCATTCATCATGCTTTTTTTCTTTGTGTAGGTCCAAATTTCCATCTAATATCATTTTCCTCTGCCTTGAGTACTTCATTTAACATTTCTTGTGCTGTGGGTCTCCACTTTAGGTTCCACTACCAGGTCCCACCACTACCAGCCCCACCACTAAACATGGCAGCCCCCTTGGTGATGCTCTCATGTCTTGTGCTAACACATTCATGCTGTCACTTAGCTTTCCATTCTGATCCCTTCTGTGTCATTCTTCACAAAGACCTAAAAGTTTCTGGACAGCTGAAATGTCCCATCATTTTATATTATCTTAGACAGGGGTAGATTCAGGGCAGAATAATTGAGAATGGGTTGTTAGCAGGGGTAGAGGAGCGTAGACTGCTCTGTGTGCTGATTTTGTCTCCACAAAACCAAACGCAGCTTGATGTTTGTACTGAATTAAATACCGTGGTTTGATCTATACTACTTTTATATCCTCTCCTCAAATACAGAATGGTATTGAATACTTACTGGGGACTCATCCAGTACCTGGCTGGATTTTATTTAAAAAGTGAGATTACTGAGAATATTAAACTGCACTTGAAGCCAAATTTTATTTATACATTCCTTTCTCTTTTTTTTCAGCTACATGCTTGGAATACATTGAATTAGGCACCAACCATCATTGTGACTGTATGATTTAACTTCTCTGAGTTCTGTGTTACATATAGAAATTGGCTATTCTTTTGGGAAAAGGGAAAGGCTACCCACTCCAGTATTCTTGGCTGGAGAATTCCATGGACTGTATAGTCTATGGGGTCACAAAGAGTCGGACATGACTAAGTGACTTAAAAAAAAAAAAAAATATATATATATATATATATATATATAGTTTAGGGCCTGCCTTATATAGGCTACTTTGAACTTAATTGAAAAGCTTTCTTTTCTTTTTTCCTGTATTTTTAAATTCTTTTCTTTTATTGTCTCTGCCTTATTTCCCCTCATTACTATCTTGCACCATCTTATTTCTTGTCTACTACTACTACTATTAAGTCACTTCAGTCATGTCTGACTCTGTGCAACCCCATAGACCGCAGCCCACCAGGCTCCCCCGTCCCTGGGATTCTCCAGGCAAGAACACTGGAGTGGGTTGCCATTTCCTTCTCCAATGCATGAAAGTGAAAAGTGAAAGTGAGGTCGCTCAGTCGTGTCCGACTCTTAGCGACCCCATGGACTGCAGCGCACCAGGCTCCCCCGTCCATGGGATTTTCCAGGCAAGAGTACTGGAGTGGGGTGCCATTGCCTTCTCCATCTAGCTATCCTCTTACTCTTTTTATCGGCTAATTCACAAAAAGAAATACATTTCCATATTTTCATCTTCCTCTTTTGAAAAAGAATATATGTTTAGAGAAGTGAAGTTTTGTTAACCCTTTGGAATTATAAAACAAAATTAAATCCTGTAGTGATTATATGGGTTTAAGTGTTACTAAAAGTTTTCAAATAAGCATTTCCAGAATATTTGAGAGATTTATCTATATGTATTTAAAACTCATTAAATGTATTTTTAGAATTTATTATAAACAAAAATTTGTCTATATTAAATTTCTCTAAAAAGACCGTTAAAATCATTAGGATTTGTGTCATACAAGAGATTATAGTCAATGTGTTCCATAACTGTATTTGACTTATTATAAACAATTATCCATTGCTTTATGTATTTCTTTAAAGATTTCATGTTATGTGTGGGATTATTATTCTATGTTGAATTGCTCATCTGGGACTATTTTAATACTAAAATCCTCTCTTGGAATGTCTGCTGTTGTGTTTATCTTCTAGGGTTCACATTTACCAAGAGAACTTGAGAATGAGCAGCCGACGGAAACGTGCTCCCCCAGTGAGGGTAGATGAGGAAACGCAACAGCAGCTTTGCTGGAATATGCATGAGGACAGGAGGAATGAACCTCTCACCTTAACTGATGACGAGCAATCCTACCCAGGTCTGGACCCCTCTCCTGCTCACCGCATCATCCTAGATGACAGTCTAAAGGAAGAAGTGGCTCACAGAGAAAAGAAGAGATGTTCCAAAGCCGTGAGCATCTCAAAATCAATTGATAAAGAAGAGACTGGTGGCATTTTTTCCCCTTTGTCTGTAAAGCTGAATATTGTAATTTCTCCCTATAACTTTGATAATTCCTGGAAAGCATTTCTAGGAGAATTCACTCTTCAGCTTCTTCCTGAACAGTGTTTAATTGAAAATTTTTCTGAAAAGAGTTTTACACTGATGAGTCCCAAGTTGAGCAATCAGTTCCTGATCTATGTTCATTCAGGATGTGAAAATATAGAGAAAAAAGAAAGAGGACTCAATGAGCCAGTCAGTATCTGTGACAAGGGAATTCAAGTGGAGTCGTCCTTCAGCAGTGAAATGTTAGAAGATTTGGAATGGCTGCAAAAGAAGAAAAGAATAAAACTTTACCAAAAACCAGAAGAAAATAACATTATCAAGGTATCAATTTATGTGGTGTCCTTTAAGTCTCTTCTGCATTGGATACCCCATTTTGAAATTAACTTAGAAGGAAGCCCTATAAAGCCAGCAATAAGCATTTCATTATTAAGTGTCAAAGTACACTTCACTGGGGGCATTCAATAACTATAAAAATATATATACATATATATTTTATATATCATAGCCAGTCATTTCCAGGCTGTACTTCTTTGGGGTCTTCCTGATTCATCCTTTCCAGCTCTACTCTCATCGACTTGTTTGGATCTTCATTATCTCTTTCTTTTCCAGTAGCAATCCTTTAGTCACTGCCTTTTCAGTTCTTTCATTTCCTTTGTCTCTGGGCTGGTATGATACGAATGCAAATGGAATTCTAGTCTATTTATGCCTACAGAATTAACTATAATCTGGAGAAGGCAATGGCAACCCACTCCAGTACTCTTGCCTGGAAAATCCCCTGGGTGGAGGAGCCTGGTGGGCTGCAGTCCGTGGGGTCGCTAACAGTCGGACACGACTGAGCGACTTCACTTTACTTTTCACTTTCATGCATTGGAGAAGGAAATGGCAACCCACTCCAGTGTTCTTGCCTGGAGAATCCCAGGGATGGGGGAGCCCGGTGGACTGCCATCTATGGGGTCTCGCAGAGTCAGACACAACTGAAGTGACTTAGCAGGCATATAAGTCTCTCCTTTGATAGGCCTTTATCTCCTCCAGCTTTATCTGTCTCCTTCTCAACTCTTTATCACTCTGCTTTTTATTCTGTCCCAGAAGCTACAAATTGATTTGTTTCCTGCATACACCCTGATGTCTTTCTGCATCTGTGCTTTCGCTCTCATACGTCCCTCTGCCTGGGTTGTTGCTTCCTCATCCCTCAGAACTCCTGGTCATTCCTCAATGTGCAGCTCAGGGTTTACTTCATCTGGGGAGATCTTTTCTTAAACTCCATGGATGGTGTTACGTGCTCTTCCCCCATAATACCTGATGCACATGCTTATTTTTGCCTTGATCGCTTGTGGTATACTTCCATTTTAGACCTTCCCCCCCGTCACTCAACTATGAAGTTTTTTTAATCTTCACAGCCCAGTAGAATACCAAATACTAAACAGATTTCTAGCAAATGGATGAATAAATTTATGATTCATTTCAGGCTCTGCTATTCACTAGCCAAGTAACTTTTTGCGACTCGTTTAAAGACTCTAATTTCAGCTTCTTTCCATATGAAATGTAAATAATACTCATTCCTTTTACCTCATACAACTGTGCTGAAAATCAGGGGAGGTAATGTAAATGTACTTCAAAAACTATAAAGCAAGTTAATATGTCTTCATGCTAATACTTGAAATATACTTGAATATACTTGATTCAATACTTGAATTCTAAAATGTTAAATTCACTTTTGTTCAGTTGAAAACATCATACATGTGTGTTATACATTTCTCACACTAAAAAGCAGTTATATCAATAGCCCTACTTATAGCTTCAGAATTGACTGAAGGAAAGGAGAAAATTTAGAAGCATTAGATTGTAATTAATTCTTCCCTGTACAGTTAAACTCTGCAACCTAGCATCCCCTCTCTGGTGATTGTGAGTGCCACAAATTGTGGCTCAAGTTAAAAATAGATTTAAGAATTTGTGGTTTGTATGCCTGTGTTCTATCCACTTCTCACCCACATCAAGTCTTGATCTCTTCTGTCTTCCCTAACCCTACTTTTATAAATATTTAAACACTTACTGCTGCAATAGCAAGGCATCTCTAAGCAAACACAGAGCAGAATATAAATAATAATGAAAAGTACTCTTTGCCACTTATTCCAGTGTAATGCTGATTGAATTTTGTTCTTTACTGAAAGAATATGAGACTCTCAGTGATCATGGATCAGGCCCAGCATAATACAGGGAAATGAAGGAAACTGTGTTTGTTGATTATCTACCATTAGGAACTTTTAAAATTATACTAGGTGGGCTATCTCATATAGTTGTCTCTCCATTTTGCAAATGACAACATTTGGGTTAAAATCAATCATTTCGTTTGTTCTTTTAGCTCTTAAATATCAATGCCAGTATTAAAATTCAAGTATTTTGACTGGAAAGCTTCATACTACATTGTTTCACCAAAGTCAAGCTGTACAACCTTAATCAGGGCCTATTTTCCTGAACATTTTAGTGTTTGATCTAGTAGTGAAGTGAAGTCACTCATTCGTGTCCGACTCTTTGCGACCCCATGGACTGTAGCCTACCAGGCTCCTCCGTCCCTGGGATTCTCCGGGCAGGAATACTAGAATGGGTTGCCGTTTCCTTCTCCAGGGGATCTTCCCAACCCAGGGATCAAACCTGGGTCTCCCGTATTGCAGGCAGATGCTTTACCATCTAGTAAAACCTATCTATGCTTAAGAATCTTCTTGGGGAATCTGTATTTTTAACCAGCGTCACTGATTATTCTGATGATCATCTAGCTGGGAAATCATTGACTTGGTAGGTAGAATTGGTGTTCTCATCACAAGCCTGCAGGTTTGGTTCCAGTAGGGAAATATTTTTTTCTAGCTACTTAAATGGTGCATCATACATAGTAAGCACTCAAATTGCAAAATAAATTTGTTATTGAAAGTGGAAATATCTGAGATTTGGTAGGTGTGTATTTAGAGTTTGTGGGGTAAATACTCAGAATACCTTTAAAACTGATGGTGTTAAAAATGTGTTTCTTATATGGTCATAAAAAATGGTGTAGTACAGTCAAAACTTTTTAATGTTGATTAATTATTTGTAGGTTGGAATTTATCTTTTGGAAGCTGGCCTAGCAAAACCAGATTTTCTGAGTGATGCAAGTTCAAGAATGAAAAAGTTCAATCAACTCATGAAGAGAGTGATGGAAAAACTATACAATTTTATTATTCCAGGTAATTTTTAAAGTAAACTTTAAAACTGCTGCTACTGAAGAGCTGTGGATTTCTCCCAAATCCTGTATATAACAACCAGAAAAACAGCTGATAAAACCATAATAAAATTGAACAACCAACATAACATTGCTATATGACAAAATTATATTTATCTTAAATGCCCCCACTACTATACTTTTTGTCTTTTTTTTTTTGCTTAATAATATGCTTAGCTTATAGTGTGTACTCAAGAAATGTTGATGGCATCAATAGGCAGAATATAAAGGGATCTGAGCTGATTGGAATTTTTGCATTATTGCTGTGTTTTTTTGTTTTTTTTGTTTTTTTATTTTGTCATGGCCAGAGATTCTTGGCCGGCCTTTACTCCACCTCTCCTTTGCAGTCTGACAAATAATCTCAAGAGCCTGCTTCCCATAAAGACCAGTTAACTTTGCTACTGTTTCTTGGCAAGAAGTTGCATCCTTGGTCAGGACTGCAGTTTCAGAGTTGTCTGCCATTGGTTCCCAAGGGAGAGTGTGGATGGCTTGCTGCAGCCCATCAGCACGACTGGAAAAACGGCTCAGATTCTCCAAGTCCTGCTCATGGTGGGTCAGCCTTATTTCTGGTGCAAATCAGAACAGTTTTATACTGGGATATCTGGGAAATCAGTTTCTAAGCTTGGTTATTGAGTTGTTTTTCTGCAGTACATTCTTTGCAAAGCTTCATAATACTAATAATAGTAAATCATTTGCATGGTAAAGACATAAAAAAAGGAAAATCACTGGTTTCAGAATTGGAAGGAATGCTTTGAAGTACCTCTAGAACTTTTTCAGAGTTATGATAAGAGTCCATTATTCTGCCTTTTAAAAATAATAAAATTGGAACTTTTCAAAGGAAAACTTCAAATTTAATTACTAATAATATGCACCTGCACTAACAGAAATAGCCAAGCATGTAAAGTTTATTGTAAACTTTTGAAAATCTTAAAAGGACATAATTTTTATTGAAAAAAGTTAATTGTGTATTTTGTGGTACAGTCTCTATTTTAAGGCATGTGAGGTACATCCTACAAATGTGTGTAGGCCTGTTTGAAACCATTCAGTAATAAATCATTGGCAGTAGGGGCCTTTTAAATTTTTCAAGAGTTTGAGGGTTTGTTTGTTTTTTTTTTTCACATTGTAGGCATGAATCTTTTTCCACAGGGCAATTGTGCCCAACAAATGAATCTGAAATTCTTATGAATTTGTATTGGTGGCGTAAGCCCTTGGTCTCCTAATTGGCTGCTGCTGCTGTTACCAAATACCTATCCTTTTTTAGCATAAGAAATAGAATGGGAAACTTTGTCTTATTAGATGTAGGAAAATTGTCTGCCTGTGGATTTTTTTAATGTTGTAAAAGTAAAATAAATTATTCTTTTACAAACTGCAATAGATATTCACATTCAGTTCCTCAGAGGTTTAAACATCTGCGATGTGCATAGCACATGCTGGCTGCTCTGAGGAGCTATAAAAACAAAAGACAGCCTTTGCTTTCAAAGAGCATTACAGTTCAGTGGGGAAGGGATGAATGAGCACAAACGATTATACTACGAGAAAGATTGCGATGTATTGTTATATCCAATGTATAAGAGTGTTGTATAATACAGAGGAGAGTATTCTGATCAGGGAAAACAAAATGTCATGAAAAAAGTATCAATTATATTATCTTGAAGGGTGGAAGCATAGATTTTTGATCAGTCAAAAGGCACACTAAGCAAAGCCCCAAAGTCAGGAGAGTACATGGTATGTTCTGGGAATAAGAATTGCCTATAGTTATAAATGTAGATCTTGTTGTTCTGAGTACACTTGTTCTTGGATATACAGATGTGTTGGAAGAGGATGAGGAAGGTTCCGATAGTGAGCCAGAGGGACAGGACATTGATGAACTCTATCACTTTGTGAAGCAGACACATCAGCAAGAAACTCGGTCCATCCAAGTGGATGTCCAGCATCCTGCGCTGACGCCTGTGTTGAGACCATACCAAAGAGAGGCTGTCAACTGGATGCTACAACAGGAGCATTTCAAAAGCACCCCTGCTAGTGGCAAGTATAAGATACTTAAAGAAAGGCAAATTGATCAGAGGGATTAGATGAGAGAGTTAGGGTGGAGGAAATCGGTCAGTAAACAAATCATATTGAAAGCATGGGATAGAATAAGTGTGTTACTGTGAACAAAATTATTTTCTAAGACATCCTTCAAAATTGACACCTAGAGAAATTCATTTATGAGTTCCCTCATCCATAAAAGTTTGAACTGGTTTTTCCAACTAGAGTAAAGGCTGCCTTGATGGAATTTTTAAAAACCAAGAAATTTTTTTACATGCCTTTCCAACTAAGAATTGCTTTTGTAACCTGATCAGATGGGAATTGTGCTAATATATGAAAGAAACTATACCATTTAATCATGAATGTTAGGGACAGAAAGCAAGTTTATAAAAGTGGGAGACTAACGTGTGACTAATCTCAGCTTCCTAGTTATACTTATTTTCTTTACTCCACAAAATAAATAATAAAATGAAATGTCATCTAGTGTTTTTGTAAAAGTAATCGATTTATGAGAATCATTTGTGTCACTGCTTTATCATTGTCTTTAAAGGGATGGGCACTAGATGAGATTTTTACAGGACCCTAGGAAGTGAAGTGCTAACCATTTCTCCTTTTTCCTATATAGATTTATTTTAATTAGTGATGAATAGCTCTTCCGTATTTCTCCCACTTTTTTATCCAACAAACTTTTTTAAACTTTTTATTTTGGAAATATCAGTTCATAGCCAATATTATTTCTTACTCTTGCTTCTCCCATATTCTGAATTATTTTGAAGTAGTAACCCCTCATGGAGAAGGAAATGGCAACCTACTCCAGTATTCTTGCCTGGAAAACCCCATGGACATAGGAGCCTGGTGGGTACAGTCCATAGGGTCGCAAAGAATCGGACACAACTGAGTGACTGAACAGCAACAATAACCCCACATATTATATCATTTCATCTGTTAATATTTCAGTTTATTTCATTAAAAGATACAGGTTCTTTTAAACAAATATATATATATATATAAAAGGAATTTTGAAAATTAACCTTCCAAATTTTTGAAAATTTTGGGTTAATTTTGAAAATTAACCCAAAAATTAACCTCCTTTCTGTTTCTCTCTCTTTAGTTTGTTCAAATATGAAACCAAATAACATCCATATAGTATTGGAATTACTTGGTATCTCCTAAGTTTCTTTTAGTCCATAGGTTTTATTTCCTCTCCTATTTTTTTCTTACATTTGTTGAAGAAATCTTATAGCTCTATAGAATTTCCTACGGGTTATTTTTTTCTCTAAAATAAAATAATTTTTTTTTAACTAAGGAATTTGATTAAGGTGTAACATATACAGTAAATGCATAGATCTTAAGGGCACAGTTTGATAAGTTTTGATAAATCTCTGCATCTATGTAACTAGCAATTCAGTTAAGACATAGAACCAGACTTTCCCAAAAGTAGACACTGGCCCATGCCTCTTTGAGACTTGAAATGTGACTGTCCAAATTATGTGGTGTAAGTTTAAAATACACACTGATTTCCAATAGTGCAAAAAGAAAAGAATGTGAAATATCTCACTACTACTTTTTATATTGATTACATATTGAAATGATAATATTATATTTGAGTAAATTAGACAAAAAGATTAAAATTAATTTTACCTGTTATATATATATTTATATATAAATATATATATATATATTTGTATCACACAGTGCTGACATAAAATATTTCCCAGCACTTTCCATCATTGCCTAGTCAGTTTTCCTACTTCAATCCCTTCAGGAGGCAACCACTATCATCATAAATTAGTTTTGCCTGTTTTTGAAACAGACAATGATAAAATATGTCCACTCAGGTGGAGGGAGTTGCCTTCTTTCAACATAATGTTTTTGAGGTTCATCCATGCTGCATGTATCAGTAATCCATTGTTTTTTGTCCCCAGGCTAGATTTTGTTGATTAAATCACATGCGTCATATAGTGGTTTTTCAGTTCTCTGTGGTTCCCATAAATTAAAACTTTCTATCTTTTAATTTTTTTCATTTTATAAAACCTATATGTCTGTATTCCTACTTCATCTATTAATCACTGAAGAAGGTAAAAAATGACTAACCGTTTCACTGGAAGTAGAGACATATTTACAACTTGTTGTTTACAACTAAGTTGTTCAAACAGCTTAAAATATTGAGAAGGGATAGTGGAAGATGCTGGTTGACACATACTCAGTACTTCATTGCTGTAGTTTTAGATATTTTTTTCCTCAGTTAACCCTTTCCTCTCCTCAGACCCATATGAAAAGTTAGATCTAAATTAATGCATTAGCCCAGTTTCATTTATCTGTGAAGTTATTTAACGATATAAGGTAACTTCTTTAAGCATGTATAAAAGACAGGCTGCTTTCATTTATTTGGTAAGCCTTGATATGTATTGGTTTTCTTTTCCTGTTAATCCTCTATACTAGTATAATTTGTACATTTTGCTATACTTTGCATAATTAAAATACAATTAATAAGTTAAATTATAAAGTATCCAATAAAATATAATTGCAAGTATAATTTGCTTTAGTTTTTCTGTCTTATCACTTGCTTCTATGGAAAATATTTGTGTGCTAAACACGCAAAAGAATAATATCTGAAGAATGAGAGCGGGGTCCTGGCCTTTTACCCACATGTATGTGTCTTCCCAGGGTATCCTGATTGTGACTGACTTTTATTTTAATGTAATTATCTGGCAGAACGGAAAATAAACAGAAAATGGTTTATTTTTTTTTAGAAAATGCCTTACACTTTCTGTGGCGAGAAATTGTTACATCTGAGGGTTTGAAACTCTACTACAATCCATACACAGGCTGGTAAGGCAAAACTTTGCTTATGTGCTTGATATTGAAAATAAATATTATGAAAACCTGTATGAGATTGATGGCCTATATCTTCAGCCTCGGCAGTACCTCAAAAAGGCATACTAAATTAAAGTCTCATTAGACAGTTTTATAGATAGGATAGACATGGAACTAATAGCACTTGTAAATTTTTGGTAGATAAATGCAGTAGGATAGACTTAAGATGTGTAGTTATTGATATTTAAAGAGATTATAATTTTAAGTAAAAATATCACCTTATTATGGGCCAGTTCATTAAATTTGTTAATTTTATTATAAAAGAGTTTTAGGAATCATTAAATATGATTAGTGAATCAGTAGTTACTGCCATTTTTATTCACAGATTCATAAAGGTCACAGAAGGTAGACATGCTTCCCTTTATTTATGGGAGAAAAACAAATGATGATAGTACCAGTTCTGTTTCTGCACGCTTAAGTTGTCAGCTTAGGCAGCTTTTTATTCTCACAGTTCTTATATTCATGATCTAGGGACTATAATTGTTGCAACTGAAAGTAGAGTTTTAAAAAGCATAAGACTTTTCTGCATTTCTCCCAGTTCTCTTTAGGAACAGTGTGATTTATATTTGCATTCCTATGATGTGTTTTTCTTATATTTTCCTTTAGCATCATTCGTGAGTACCCAAATGCTGGACCACAGTTGCTTGGTGGGATCTTAGCAGATGAGATGGGTCTTGGAAAGACAGTGGAGGTTTTGGCTCTGATTCTGACACATACTCGACAAGATGTCAAACAAGATGCTCTCACTCTTCCTGAGGTAGGAGGAGTACTACAGGGCTTGGGAAAGCAGAGCATATGTTCTCCAGAAAGCATCGTATGTTGAACATTTGGTTGGCACTTAAGTCAACACTTGCAATTTATTCTGTAGCTTATGATTTGTATTAGTTGTTAACTTCACATAGGCACAGAAAATGGGATATTTGTGACCTGGCAAAGTTTTTTAAAGTGATATTGGCCAACCAGGAAGGGGATAGATACGCTGTTAATTTATCAAGCTTCCTTCTAGTTGGCAGAGAAATTCTCTTAGGAAAGTTTGACTACTTCCTCAAATGTTTTGTCACTTCTTCAGATCTCCATATTAATGCTACATATTTTTGAGAGCTATTTTTCAAAAATTGTGCAAATCTCAGATACATAAATCTTGGGGTCAAATAATTAGAACTTTATTAAAGGGTAAATAGCTTAGTAAGTCGGAGAAGGCAATGGCACCCCACTCCAGTACTCTTGCCTGGGAAATCCCATGGACAGAGGAGCCTGGTAGGCTGCAGTCCATAGGATCACGAAGACTTGGACATGACTTCACTTTCACTTTTCACTTTCATGCATTGGAGAAGGAAATGGCAGCCCACTCCAGTGTTCTTGCCTGGAGAATCCCAGGGATGGCGGAGCCTGGTAGGCTGCCTTCTATGGGGTCACAGAGAGTCAGACACGACTGAAGTAACTTAGCAGCAGCAGCAGCTTAGTAAGTAGATTTCTCAATGAAATGAACAAATGAAACAAACAAAATTTCTCAATAAACAAAGTCTTTATTCTAAAATGTATGTGTGTTAGTCGCTCAGTCATGTCTAACTCTTTGCAGCCTCAGGGATTGTAGCCTCCCAGGCTTCTCTGTCCATGAGATTCTCCAGGCAAGAATAGTGGAGTGGGTAGCCATTCTCTTCTCCAGAGGATCTTCCCAACCCAGGGATTGAACCTGGGTGTCCTGCGTTGCAGGTGGATTTCTTTACCATCTGAACCCCTGGGGAAACCCTCTAAAATGTATAGTTGTGTTTAAAAATATAGAGTTTATAAGAAAAAAAAACTTCACTGAGACTCATAGCTTATAGCTTATATTTTCAGATAATGAAATTGTCAATTAGCACATTAAATCCTGCCGAAATGAGGCCACTAGTTAAAGACATAACGATAATTACCTGGAGGGTCCATCATGCTCGAAACCTTAGTGGTTATATGATCTTTTGATAGGATAAAGTTTGCAAAATTACCCTTTCAGATTTTTTTTTTTTTACTGTTTCAGAAATAAATTTTAATTAACTGTGGTACAAAAATGGAGTTAAACAGATTTATGTTTATTTTATCAGAAAATGAATATAAAATATTGACCATATATTTATATCTAAAAAAGACTATTTTTCTGTGTGATTTGTGTAGATGTGTATAAATACTCTTTTTGCATTTGTAAATATTTTAATATGTACACATTTTCAGCATAACATTATTTGAATTTGTCATTATTTTCCAGTGTGACTGAAAAGTCACTTTAAAAGAAAAATGCTGTTGACCTTTGTTTTTCTACTTTAGATTTTTAATTTTTCCTTGCATGATATTCAGACTTCATAAGTGATAAAGTTAAAGAATTATTAGTTTCAAACTTCCTGTATTCAATGAATTTTAAATCTAAAATATCTATTATAAAAACTCAGTCTTTAACAATGCTATGTACAAACAAAATTGTAAGATTTCTAAAAAGTAACTTTACCAACTCTCAGAGTTTTCTTGCTGCTGCTGCTGCTGGTAAGTCGCTTCAGTCGTGTTCGACTCTGTGCGACCCCAGAGATGGCAGCCCACGAGGCTCCCCCGTCCCTGGGATTCTCCAGGCAAGAACACTGGAGTGGGTTGCCATTTCCTTCTCCAGTGCATGAAAGGGAAAAGTGAAAGTGAAGTCGTTTAGTCATGTCCGACTCCTAGTGACCCCATGGACTGCAGCCTACCAGGCTCCTCCGTCCATGGGATTTGCCAGGCAAAAGTACTGGAGTGGGTTGCCATTGCCTTCTCCCTTTTCAGATTTGAGTACAGGATAGAGTAGGGAATGTCTGTTTCCTTTGTAGAAAAATGAGTTGGCATGTACAGTTTTAACTATCAGTAACTTCCTTTTGAGGGTTTTCTTCTCATTAGCTGTGTTAATTTTAACTTATTTTGATTGCTATTACAAATTCAGTGGGCTAATACAATTTTAAACAAGCCTTAACATGTTAATTTCAGAAGTTTCACACTTTAATATGCATAATTTTTTAAAATGATGGCTAGCTTTTAACTCTGAAATAAAAAATAAGGTTTATATGTGTGAATAACTTACTTAGCCCTTTCTTTCATAATTTGTTACAACTCTTTTGTATCTTCTTAATAGAAGGAGGGCTAATTTTGTGAAGCAACTCAGAATACTGAAAGCAAAACACTGTGTAACTGCTAAACGTTGTTTATATCAGGGAGAAGTGGTAAATTATTTCATTCCATCACATTATTCTGGCGGAAATGTAAAAAAGACAGAAACCCAGAATATGGAATTTGAACCAAAAGAAAAAGTTCAGTGCCCCCGTAAGTATGAAATCTCTTAAAGATAACACCTTTTGCAGTGATATTTGTTCTAGTTCTTATAATCCTTAATAACAATATATTATAATTGTTATAAATAATTGTTTTTACAGTTGTTTATACTTTGCATAAAAGTTTGGTTACAAGGCATATTATCTTAACAAAAATAAAGATTTATTCTTTGGTTTGACTTGATCCAGATAATTTGTTGCTTAATTTGTAGATTAGCAAATTAATGTAATTCTTCTTAAATAATTTTCATTGCTGTAATTTATTTCTTAATTGAGATAAGCTATTACATATTCTTCAAAATGATATACAGACAGCATGTCTTTAATAAATCTTTATTTTTTACTTAACATGGTTCTTAATGCACATTAACTGAGTTTTATTTTCTTTTCACTTTAATTGTTTTGACTGAGTTAGCATATCCTTTTGCATTTAGCTACACGTGTGATGATCCTGACAGCTGTTAAAGAAATGAATGGAAAAAAAGGAGTTTCTATTCTTTCCATCTACAAATATGTCAGTTCTATATATAGATATGATGTTCAGCGGAACAGGAGTCTTCTGAAACGGATGCTCAAATGTTTAATTTTTGAAGGCCTTGTGAAACAGATCAAAGGCCATGGTTTTTCTGGTACTTTTACACTGGGAAAGAATTACAAAGAAGAGGATATATATGATAAAACGAGAAAGCAGGTAACAGCATTTATCGAGTAGTTGTATGTGATCCTTTACAAAGTAAGTTGACAGATCCCACCTGTCTAAAGCTCTTAGAGCCAGATGATAAAAAAGAAGCATTAGGAAAAGCACTAATGGTTATGACTTCCGTCTTCTACTTTCTGAATAAAAGTTCCAGCAGAGTAGAAACTAAAAATAAGTATTAATTGAGTGGATTATACAGTTAGTTTGTAAAGCATAATATAGGTTAAAATAAGTTTTCTTCACCCTCATGCTATTGTCAGCACTCAAAAAGCATGTTCCATACTTTAAAAATGTTAATACATTACATCTGCATAACTCTTTACATACAATTTGAATCTTTTATGTAAGTTCTCATTTTCCCTCGTCATCACCTTTTAAAATATTTACATTTTGTTATAAAACTTCTTCTGGGCCAATACTACAATTTGCTTTCAAGAAAATAGTAAAAAATTTGTGAATATAAATCAAGAAAAAACTGATGACAACAATTCAAAATGTGGAGTTACTAGCTTAGCTACTGTGAAAGAAATGGCAGACCAAGAAGTTCTCTTCCAAGAGTAGTGAGTCTCCAGCATTTTCTCCCCAGCCAGGTTAGAAGACTGCAATGAACTTCTGTGCTTTTAATAATCCTTCTGCTACCAAGAAAAGAAAATCTTCTTCAGTTAATGCCAATCATTCCATGTTAATATCATTCATTCCTCATTCGCCCTTGACTGTGACATCACTTCTAGGAAGGTGCAGCTGGCATCTGCCTCCCCAACACAGCCCTTGTCTGTTATATAACCCCCTTATGCAGTCCTGTAGCATCATTTTAAAGGGTCGTGCTCAGTTGTGTCCTACTCTTTTGCAACACCATGAATTGTAGCCCACCAGGCTTTTCTGTCCATAGGATTCCCCAGGCAAGAATACTGGAGTGGGTTGCCTTTTACTGTTCTCTCTTTTCCAACAGACTCCTTTGAGACCAGGAGCTAAATATACCTCATACTTATATCCCCAGCATCTGACATGTTGCCTGGCAACATTTATTGGCATTCAATAAATAATTGCAAGAGGGTACACCAGTAGAAGGCAATGGCACCCCACTCCAGTACTCTTGCCTGGAAAATCCCATGGATGGAGGAGCCTGGTAGGCTGCAGTCCATGGGGTCACTAAGAGTTGGACACGACTGAGCGACTTCACTTTCACTTTTCACTTTCATGCATTGGAAAAGGAAATGGCAACCCACTCCAGTGTTCTTGCCTGGAGAATCCCAGGGACGGGGGAGCCTGGTGGGCTGCTGTCTGTGGGGTCACACAGAGTCGGACACGACTGAAGTGAATTAGCAGCAGCACCACCACCAATAGAAAGGAGAAAGAAAGAATGAATTTATCTGTTTATTGCAGTAACTAGTAGATTAATTTTTACTTTGGTTAAAAGCTATATTTTAATACTTGATGTTTTTATAATTGCCCCTGTTGTTGTTTAGTCAGTAAGTCATGTCCAACTCTTTTGTGACCCCATGAACTGTAGCCCATGGACAGGCCCCTGTGTCCGTGGGATTTCCCAGGCAAGAATACTGGAGTGGGTTGCCATTTCCTTCTCCAGGGGATCTTTATAGCCCTGGGATTCAACCCACATCTCCTGCACTACCGCTGGATTCTTTACCGCTGAGCCACTAGGGAAGCCCACAATTGCCCTAGTTTGTATTATAAACTACCAGTCTTTTATTGATTTAGACAGACTGTAAATTATAAGAGGTTGATAGCAAAATTAGTAGCTCCCTTTATTTCTAAGTTTTGTTCCTTCCAAATATTAATTAAACAACAGTAGAGTTTTCTTTTCCTTTTGGGCCTGTGGGAGGAGGAGTTCATAGAGCAATTTGAAAACCACTGATCAGGAGTGATTCTCCTCAGGGAAAGAGTGACAAAGACTGCCTATGAGATTTTTATGTAAAGCACATGAAGTTGGGTGTTTAATTTTAGCTATGTCACTCCATTAAGATAAATAAATAATGTTTTTCATAGGCAGTGGGGAGTCCAAGGAAAACTCAGAAAGAATCCAGAAAATCAGGAAACAAGGACACAGACTCTGAATATTTGCCATCAAACACCTCTGATGATGATGATGATCCTTACTATTATTACTGCAAGCCCAGGAGAAATCGTAGTAAATGGAGGAAGAAACCTGTTCCGTCCACAAAAAGGGAAAAAAGCCAGCTGAACATCAGTCTCAACCCACAGGATCACTGTCCACCTACTGGTAACTCTGAAATTACTGATGTTACTACATCTGAAAGTACATGTGTCTTTGAAGTCAATCAAGAACATTCAGCAAAGGACCAAGCTGAATCTCTAAATCCTGTTGGTGATGACATGCCACATTCTAATATCATGGGTTCCTATAATTCTTCCAGTTATCGCTTTGGGTGCATATGTGGTGAACTTGACCAGGTAGACTGTAAGCCTCGTGTTCAGTGCCTGAAATGCCACTTGTGGCAACATGCAAAATGTGTGAATTATGAAGAGAAGAATCTGAAGATTAAACCTTTCTACTGCCCCCACTGCCTTGTTGCAATGGAGCCAGTATCCACAAGAGCAACTCTGATCATCTCCCCCAGTTCCATCTGTCATCAGTGGGTGGATGAAATCAACAGGCATGTGAGGTCATCATCTCTTCGAGTCTTGGTAAGACAGTTTGCACTCTTTAAAGGGATAGGAAAATGTAAGTGTTTGCTTATGATAATTTTTATAATCTTTGTCACCTTGTTTTTATCCCGAAAATTAACTTAATGAGATAATGATATTAAGTCAGAACTCAAAGAGGAAATTGAGAATAAGAAAAAGTACAGTAGACTGTTTATTCTTTTCTGACATCAGAAGTTAAAGCACTTTGAGTGGAAAGTTATGAAAGTTTTTGAAGAAGTCCTTAATCATATAAGGGAAAAACATCTTTGTATTCAGAAAGAAATGCAGTTCAAAGGCAGCATTGTTTAATAGTTATCTGCTTGTGTGATCCTACATCTTTTAGCTCCAGAATCTTCCTCTGAAGCCTCAGTTACCCCTTCTGTAAAATAAGAATTTACTCATTCAACAAATATTTAGTGAACACCTATTGTGTGCCAGGAATTGTGCTAAGTTCTAAAAATTGTACCCCCCACACACTTTTTGTGAAGATTGAATGATTTGATAAACTGCTGGCACATGGTGAGTGTTCATTTAATGTTATTGTTCACTACTGTTAGTATTTTTTACCCTTTGTGTTCTTCTTTTCTTCTTTCCACACAAATGTTACTGGAGATTTTCTGTATTTTGGCCACTATGATAGGCATGTATAATACAGTAGTTTATAAAACACCAACTTTGCCACTGAGGAGCTCTGTTCTGTAGAGGAGGCAAACCTTGGTTTGTATCTTGACTCTACTAGTTTTGAGTAAGTCCCTTCATGTTTTCTATGTGTGACATAGGACTAATAACAACTAACAGAATTGTTGTTAAAGGTGGGAGATAAAACTCTGCAGTGCTAAAACATAAAAGGCATTCAGTAAATAATAGCTCTTGTTTTACTTTCTCATACCATTGTGCTTTCGCACAAACTATTGATTCCATCTACCCACCTACCTTTTCCCCTTTCTTCCACCCATGAAAGCTCTTGAATGTACTTCAAGATCTACTGCAAATTTGAATTCCTCTCTGAATTTACCTTCTTAGCCATAAAATTGGTCTCCATTGTGATGCTTTCGCATTTACTTCTATTCCAGTGCCTTTCACATTGCTTATGTTTTTAGTCTTCCACAGTAAAATGCATCTTTCTCTAAATAGGTCTGGGATGTATCTTATAGGATGTTTGGTTATAAACAAATAGAAAGTGCTTGGTAAGGGTATAAATGAATGTCTGTGATTATATCCTAGGTATATCAAGGAGTGAAGAAAGATGGTTTTTTACAGCCTCATTTTTTGGCAGAACAGGATATAGTCATCATTACTTACGATGTCCTCCGTTCAGAACTAAACTATGTAGACATCCCACACAGCAACAGTGAGGATGGGCGTCGCTTAAGGAACCAGAAGCGCTACATGGCTATTCCCAGTCCTCTTGTAGCTGTGGAGTGGTGGAGGATCTGCCTTGATGAAGCTCAGATGGTCGAATGTCCTGCTGTAAAAGTGAGAATTTCTGCAGAATTGCTTGAGGGCTGGGGAAGAGCTGGAGGAAACTGTTCATAGGAAATTTAATAGTTTACATGTAGTTTAACCCACAGTATTGACATTCGCCAAAAGTTTGCCTTTGGACACTTTGCATTTGCTTTCTCTTGTGCATGAGCTGTATAATCCTTAAAAATTATTTGGTACTTGGAATCATTGTTCTGTATGAAAAGTTCATGTATATTTGAACAAGATGGTAGTTTTTATGTGATGTAGATCTAAGTAAACTCTACTTAGGTACTTTAATCAGCATTTCTGCCACATGGAGTGCTCACCATACAAGCTCTGGTAACTGACAGCTTTTTATCAGAGACCAAATGGTAATGGGAAAATGCTAGAGGAAAAACTTTTATTCAGACTTCATTGTATGTCTTTATTCTGTCTTCTTTGCCCAGTCTGTGACCTGAACTGAATTAATAAGTCATGCCTGTTAGCACAGTGGTTCTCATCTGGAGGATGGCGTGGTCTAGGAAATGTATCAGTCAGCTGGGGCATTTTCATTCTACCCATACATGAATTTCCTTTCCTCTTTGAAAGGACACATTGCAGCCTCCTGCTAATAAGAGCCCCATACTAGAAGACAGCCCATTGAATATGATGTTCAGTATCTAGTGTGATAACTATTCTGTAAGGGAAAATGCATCTGACCTGAAGCCTGGGCTTGAGAGCTGTTTTCATAAGTAAACGCAATCCTGCATTTTTCTTGTGTCTCTCTTCTCATTCTCTCCCATCAGGCTGCAGAAATGGCTCAGCGCTTGAGTGGGATTAACCGCTGGTGCATCAGTGGCACTCCAGTACAGAGAGGACTGGAAGGTAATGGATGGTTTCCTCACATATCGCATTTATTTGAAAAACTTAAAATTTTTGAGCAAAAAATATTGCTTAACTTTTGCTGAAATCCTTAGGTGATTATGCATATATTAAAATATATTTATATTTGATCCTAATAGTTTCAGACATCTACCTTTTTAAAAGGAATCAAGTGCTTTTTGTTTATATATATGTGAAGACAGATATGTAGTTGAGTAGTCCTCCTGTCCTGACTTGAGCAGGTGTTGTGCCTGCCTGAACACTGTAGACACAGGTCTGAATTGGACTCAAAGATCCAAAATGGTGAGTAGAAAACAGGGAGAACCTGACAAGAAAGAAAGAGGGAAACAGAGAAGAAAAAGGAATTAGTTTCACTTGGCTGTGTCTATAAAGATAAGGACTTCCCCTCACACATTTTAACTGATGCTTCTACATCAGTCTCATTCATATAACTAATTTTTTCCATAGAACATAGACAACATTTTTAAAACTTTTGTCAAAGTTGCAAATATTTGAGACTAAAAGTTTAAATAAGTAAATGTTGGTTTACATAATAAATTTCTGCAAAAACTGTCACTAAAATGTGGTTTAATTATAACAATATAAATATCCTTAGTCCTATGGCAGATGTTTATCTTCAAAACCTATCATTCTTGAAAGTTCAGGTTTTCATGTATCAATTGTTCTTAGCAGGATAACTTACTATTCTGCTAAAGTAAAAATATCAACATCTATTACACTGAACTGAGAAACACTATTTTTTGATGACTATTTTTAGGGGAAAAGAGTTTTTTAGGAAGATGTTTAAGTATATATTTAAATATCTCTGTAATTTTAGTAAGTTACATTAAGCTACATATTTGTAGAATGCTGCTGCTGCCGCCGCTAAGTCACTTCAGTTGTGTCCGACCATGTGCGACCCCATAGATGGCAGCCCACCAGAATCCCCTGTCCCTGGGGTTCTCCAACACTGGAGTGGGTTGCCATTTACTTCTCCAGTCCATGAAAGTGAAACATCAAAGTGAAGTTGATCAGTCGTCTCCAACGCTTAGTGACCCCATGGACTGCAGCCGACCAGGCTCCTCCATTCATGGGATTTTGCACACAAGAGTACTGGAGTGGGGTGCCATTCCCTTCTCCAATTTGTAGAATAATATCAGGCTAATTAAAAGGCCAAATTTAGTAGTCTGCTGTTACATTGGAAACTGTCCAATACGTTAATATTTAGGTGTTAATAACATAATCACGATGGTGTGATCACTCACCGAGAGCCAGACATCCTGGAATGCGAAGTCAAGTAGGCCTTAGAAAGCATCACTACGAACAAAGCTAGTGGAGGTGATGGAATCCCAGTTGAGCTATTTCAAATCCTAAAAGATGATGCTGTGAAAGTGCTGCACTCAATATGCCAGCAAATTTGGAAAACTCAGCATTGGCCAGAGGACTGGAAAAGGTCAGTTTTCATTTCAATCCCAAAGAAAGGCAATGCCAAAGAATGCTCAAACTACCGCACAATTGCACTCATCTCACATTATAGTAAAGTAATGCTCAAAATTCTCCAAGCCAGGCTTCAGCAATACATGAATCGTCAACTTCCAGATGTTCAAGCTGGTTTTAGAAAAGGCAGAAGAACCAGAGATCAAATTGCCAACATCCACTGGGTCATCGAAAAAGCAAGAGAGTTCCAAAAAAACATCTATTTCTGCTTTATTGACTATGCCAAGCCTTTGACTGCGTGGATCACAGTAAACTGTGGAAAATTCTGAAAGAGATGGGAATACCAGACCACCTGACCTGCCTCTTGAGAAACCTGTATGCAGGCCAGGAAGCAACAGTTAGAACTGGACATGGAACAACAGACTGGTTCCAAATAGGAAAAGGAGTTCATCAAGGCTGTATATTGTCACCCTGTTTACTTAACTTATATGCAGAGTACATCATGAGAAACACTGCGCTGGAGGAAGCACAAGCTGGAATCTAGATTGCTGGGAGAAATATCAATAACCTCAGATATGCAGATGACACCACTCTTAACAGCAGAAAGTGAAGAGTAACTAAAAAGCCTCTTGTTGAAAGTGAAAGAGGAGAGTCAAAAAGTTGGCTTAAAGCTCAACACTCAGAAAACGAAGATCATGGCATCTGGTCCCATCACTTCATGGGAAATAGATGGGGAAACAGTGGAAACAGTGTCAGACTTTATTTTTCGGGGCTCCAAAATCACTGCAGATGGTGATTGCAGCCATGAAATTAAAAGACATTTACTTCTTGGAAGGAAAGTTATGACCAACCAAGATAGCATATTCAAAAGCAGAGACATTACTTTGCCAACAAAGGTCCATCTAGTCAAGGCTATGGTTTTTCCAGTAGTCATGTATGGATGTGAGAGTTGGACTGTGAAGAAAGCTGAGCGCCGAAGAATTGATGCTTTTGAACTGTGGTGTTGGAGAAGACTCTTGAGAGTCCCTTGGACTGCAAGGAGATCGAACCAGTCCATCTGGAGGAGATCAGTCCTGGGTGTTCATTGGAAGAAATGAAGCTGAAGCTGAAACTCCAGTACTTTGGCCACCTCATGTAAAGAGTTGACTCATTGGAAAAGACCCTGATGCTGGGAGGGATTGGGGGCAGGAAGAGAAGGGGACGACAGAGGATGAGACATCTGGATGGCATCATCGACTCGATGGACATGAGTTTGAGTAAACTCCGAGAGTTGGTGATGGACAGGGAGGCCTGGCGTGCTGCGATTCATGGGGTTGCAAAGAGTCGAACGTGACTGAGCGACTGAACTGAACTGAACTGAAGATCTCATTGAACTCCAGAGTTAGCTAAGAAGGTGTAGAGAAAATGCCTATCACAGTTACTTTATTCTCATTTTAATGTTAAAGGAATATGAGCAGTAATTCTGCAGTTCCCTGGGTACTTAATTTGGAATAAATAAGATGTTGGCAGGTGTTTTGAGCATCTGGCACCCTTTAACAAATTTTTGATTAATTTTTTAAACAGCTTTATTGAGGTATGAATGACATATAATGAAACTATAAATATTTAAAATACAAAATTTGTAAACTTTTGACATATGTATTTACCAGGGAGTTTATTTCCACAATCAACATAATGACGCCAAAAGTTTTCTCATGTCCAAGTTACCATAAAAAATAGCATTTCCCGAATGTCTGGAAATTTAGTTTATTTTTCATCTTTGCTTCCGTGATTCTCTGATATCTTTAATGCTATCACGCTTACAATGTATCAGGGTTTTGGGGGGTTTTTTGCGTTAATAGTAACTATGGTGGGAATGTTAGCCTGATGTGACTTCAGTTCAGTTCAGTCAGTGTCACGAATCTCGGTCCATACTTCTTCAGGCACTCTGTCTATCAGATCTAGTCCCTTATACCTATTTCTCACTTCCACTGTATAATCATAAGGGATTTGATTTAGGTCATACCATTCATGGTCTAGTGGTTTTCCCCACTTTCTTCAATTTAAGTCTGAATTTGGCAATAAGGAGTTCATGATCTGAGCCACAGTCAGCTCCCGGTCTTGTTTTTGCTGACCGTATAGAGCTTCTCCATCTTTGGCTGCAAAGAATATAATCAGTCTGATTTTAGTGTTGACTATCTGGTGTGTAGAGTCTTCTCTTGTGTTGTTGGAAGAGGGTGTTTGCTATTCCCCGAAAAAAGAATATGAGGGATGGCCGGATGGGCCTCCTAGGAAATGCTTATCATGCGTTGCATAAGACCCCTAAAGGCCACAGGCCTACTGCTGGGCACCGGGTGGACAGGTACCACTGGGTCAACACACACTGATATGCAGCAGCTGGGCCCTCATGGGCGAGAGCTCAGTGGAGCCACTTTTATATTCTCTGAAATGAAAATGTGTCTAAGCTGGAGAGGCCCAGGAAACAGAAAAAATAACTGCATTAGGGACTAGGGTACATGATGGTGAATCCTCTCATGCAGATCAACTATGTTCTTAACTGTACTTTTAATTGTTTAATTTTACTTGAAATTTTATGTAACACTAATGAATGTACCCTATAAGGTAATAGAATGAAGATACTGACCTGTCATAAGAGTCAATGAATTATCAAAAGTAACAGTTTAAATAAATGTGCTGTGTTTTTAATTTAAAAAAAAAAAAAAATGCTATGACCAGTGTGTTTCCTTGGCAAAACTCTGTTAGCCTTTGCCTTGCTTCATTCAGTACTCCAAGGCCAAATTTGCCTGTTATTCCAGGTGCTTTTTGACTTCCTACTTTTGCATTCCAGTCCTCTATAATGAAAAGGACGTCTTTTGGGGGTGTTAGTTCTAAAAGGTCTTATAGGTCTTCATAGAACCATTCAACTTCTTCAACTAACTTACTATGTTGTATTTGGAAGTAGAAGTCTCATTTGTTTTCTTTTTGTGTTAGACCAGGGTTTCTCTACCTTAGCCCCATTAACATTTTGAGTCAGATAATTCATTTTCATTAGGGGCTGTTCTGGTTATTTTGTATATTGAGCTTTTACACTCCTTATACTGGTAGTGTTCTTGCAGTTGTGACACCCATAATTGTCTCCAGTCATTGCCAAATGTCCCCAGTGGGCAAAATCACACCCTTCCACCCCAGTTAATAGTCACTCTGCTAGAGTGATAGAGATAAATCAGGTTGATGATTTATTAATTAATAACATTTGTTTTTGCTCCATGGTAAAGTCAAAAATTTTAAGTCAAACCATCCTAAGTCAGACTATCTGTATTCTCAACATGCTTTTTTTCTTTCTTTTCAGATCTATTCGGGTTGGTGGTATTTCTCGGTGTTGAACCTTACTGTGTCAGACACTGGTGGGTTCGACTTCTCTATCGTCCTTATTGCAAGAAGAATCCTCATTTCCTCTACAGCTTTATTGCCAAGATAATGTGGAGGTCTGCGAAGAAAGATGTGATTGACCAAGTCAGTAGCATAAGTATTTATTGATTAAGGGTATTAGGAAAAAATTTAAGAAGAAGCAGAGTTGGGATGAAAAGTTAAATTTCCAGGTGACTTTTTTTTTTCTCCTCTGTTTAGATCCAGATACCCCCTCAGACAGAAGAAACCCACTGGCTTCACTTTTCTCCAGTGGAAAGGCATTTCTATCACCGTCAACATGAGGTGTGCTGCCAGGATGCAGTGGTAAAACTCAGGAAGATTTCTGACTGGGCTTTGAAGCTCAGCAGCCTGGACAGAAGGACCGTCACCTCCATCCTATATCCATTGCTGAGGCTCCGACAGGCCTGCTGCCACCCACAGGCTGTTCGTGGCGAGTTCTTGCCACTCCAAAAAAGGTTTTATTATCAGTTTTCTTATACTGTAAGAGATAATAGAGCAGTGATCGACAGTATTGGGGGAAGGAAATGGCAACCCACTCCTGTATTCTTGCCTAGAGAATCCCGTGGACAGAGGAGCCTGGTGGGCTGCTGTCCATAGGGTCGCACAGAGTCGGTCACAACTGAAGAGACTTAGCATGCATTCATGCATAGACAGTATTAAAGCAATTAGCTTCCTAGCCCACAGTTTCATTCAGGGTCTTAGAACTGAGTTGTCATCTGTTTTTAGCAGTGTGGTGATTTCTCTTCAATATGGAGCCCCATTTGTGAAAGAGAACCACATCAAAATTATTTTCATGGTTTTGAACATTTTTTTAGGACTGTTGAAGGGTTTTGTTGTTTTTTTGGGTTTCTGTTTGTCTTCTGCTGCACTCCAGATATGAAACGCTTTTGTTCATTTTGCGTTATATTTTTTGGTTCTGACATCAGGAAATTAGGTAAATTAGATTCCTATTAAATATTTTCCTTATAATTATACTAGCTATATTCTTTGATTATTCCTTTCAATACTCTGTTGTCCCCAAAAATTTGTTGGTTCATCAACTGTGATAGGAACTAGCCTCTTTTTTTTTTTTTTTTAGCACTTGATATTAAAAAGGTATCCTTTCAGGCGCTATAAGAAATATAAAGAGGAATTTGACTCTTATCCTTGCCTTTGAGCAGTTTGTAGATAACTAAAGGCAAAGACAAAGATTAGTGAAAGTGTTAGTTGCAAAGTCGAGTCTGACTCTGCAACCCCATGGACTGTAGCCTGATAGGCTCCTCTGTCCATGGGATCCTCCAGGCAAGAATACTAGAGTGGGTTGCCATTCTCTTCTCCAGGGGATCTTCCTGTCACAGGGATCAAACCCAGGTCTCCTGCACTGTAGGCAGATTCTTTACCATCCGAGCCATCAGACAAAGTTTATCGATCTCTATAATGTAAAGAAAACATTGTGTATTTCACAAGAGGTATATATGAATTGCTGTGGGGCTCCCCTGGTAGCTCAGACAGTAAAGAATTTGCCTGCAATGCAGGAGACCTGCCTTCAATCCCTGGGTTGGAAAGATAATCCTGGAGAATGGAACGAATGCCCACTCCAGTATTCTTGCCTGGAGAAGTCCATGGACAGAGGAGCCTGGCAGGCTACAGTCCTTGGGGTCGCAAGAGTCAGACATGACTGAGCGACTTAACCACCACAACCACCACTTTGCACTTTAGGAAGATTTTTCTAGTTCTGCTCTTCACTGACTGAAATGAGAAAAAGTTAAAGAATGAGAGGATCGAAAGAAAGCTTGCTAGAATAGTAAACTAATAATGATAGTGATGAAAATGGAGGTAAACAGATATCAAAGATCACAAAGACTCTATAAGAGACTGGTACTCTTGATCTTATGTAATATTATTCTCTCACTTGGAATCTTCTTTCTAGTTCTGAACAACCTGCCTTTTCTTTTAGCACCATGACAATGGAGGAACTGCTGACATCCCTGCAGAAGAAGTGTGGCACTGAATGTGAAGAGGCGCATCGGCAGCTAGTCTGTGCCCTCAATGGCTTAGCAGGCATCCACATCATTAAAGGTAGAAGGTGATGCTTTGTTATCTTTGATTCTTCTAAATACTTATAATGTAAATCAAAATTATAATTATAGTTATAATGTAAATCAAAGTCTCCCCAGAAAGACACTTTAACACAGTATTAATCATAATTTAAATAGGTCCAACTTAATGGAGAGCAGTTATACAGAACATTTCCAAAAAAAAAGTTTCAATATGCTTTCACCAAACATTTCCACTTCTAAAAGTTTTTCATGTGAACAATTGAAACAACCAAAATAGTGAACAACTGAAACAACCAAAATGCCTAGAAACAGAATGGTTAAATTGTGACACATTCAAGTGGATGTTGGTCATTGACTTACAGAGTAATATCACTTGTAAGTTCAGTCTCCCAACAAATATTGGAGTATTTGCTATGTGCTGGTTATGATTTAGGTACTAAAAATAATGTAGTAAATAAGTGTCAATCTAGCCTCATATCTGAAAAATTCATTTTTCTATAAGCATTTTATAGTATATATAATACTATTATATATATATATATATATTGTTTTATCCTCATGATTACCCAATAGTTTAGCCATTACCATCCCTATTTTATTTGAGAAAATGGGTTCAAAGGGCTTAGTTGCTTTCTCAAGATTACAGCTAGAAAGTGACAAAGAATTTGCCCTGGATCTCTTGATTTCACATCAGATATTTAATTTTTTTATAATCCTGTGTCCTCTTTATCAAATAGGCATTTGTAAACCTCAGTATTATACTATATAGTAGGTTGCAACTCACCATTAAAAATTTCTGATGTTGAGTGATATGTCACTTGTAAATGATCACAATAATAAATTTCAGATTTCCCAACTTGATTATGAACTGCATTTCTCATTTTATTCTGTGTTGTTATGACTCAGAAGCTTAGACAGTAAATGAATTTCTTCACTTAGCCTTTTTTCTAGTCTCCTTGTCAGACTTGTCTCTTTTCCCCTGCTGTGAAATTATGCACAGTATGGGAATTGGGAGGGTTATTCATCTGATCATTGTCCAAACACTGTAGCACTCTAACAGGATCAGCATTTGACTGGCTCCTGTGTGGCAAAATACCATGCTATGATGTAGCCAGAGGTGCATCACTGCTCTTTTCAGGTAGTTCCCACTGCTTTCTCACTGTAGTTATTCGTCTGTGGCTGGAAACTATTGCTGATTGTTAAGAAGAATTCCTATTAGAAAGTCCGTTAATAAGTGGTATGTCTAGTCTCATTTAATTGTAATTATAAACTTAACTGTGGGGGATTAACTACTTTTAGTTTCTAGTTTAATTCATAGTAGTATATTAAATAATCTACATTTTTAAAAGTAACATTACATATTTAACTTATATAATTTAAACTCTTCTAATATTAGAGACCAGATAGTACAGATATGACTTCTAAATGAAATCTAAAATTAATATTAAACTCTAAAGGGATTCACATATTACATGCGAATATACATATATATGATATACAGTGTATATTTTAAGGTCCTCACTGATTATGGTGTTAAAAACATGTTATTTCAATTTTGTGTACTATATACATGAAATATATATGTGTGTGTGTATCTACACACACATACATATATATATATAGAAGTGTTTTAGGTTCAGTTTTCTGAGAAAGAAAGATTTTTTTCCTGATCATCACATACATTTTTCATTTCTACATGTGTTTTTTTGGAAAAAATTAGTTTGGCAGTATCGAACCAGTACAATTTGTCTAGTTGTTAATTTGTTTAGTGCCATCAAGTGGCAAAGAATGGGTATTTCCATATTTGGCTTATATTTGCATAGCTTATTGAATATGGATATTTTATCCATATTGGTCTGGGAAAGACATAAAAATATTTTTTTTCACTATAAAAAATCTTTTTTTTTCACTAAGTAGTGAAAAGAAAACAGATATTATAATGAATAGCTCAGTTTCATCTGCTTTTATTATAGTCTAGTCATTGTACCTTCTTTAAAAGGTATAATAATTATGAAGAGAAAGTTGTTAAATGAATTGTTCTTTATAAATGACAGTATAAATATTAATGGAATCCATATGTCTTTTGAAAAGCTAAAGAGAGCTCATTGTGTGAAGATAATTGTTACTCCTACATTATAATGCAACTTTATTATTGTGAAAGTAATCTGCTTTATAAAAATGAATAGAGATTAGAGGACTTGGCAAGTACTGTGAAAATGTGTGCTTTAGAAAGCTTTATATTAAATAACTGGTAGAACTAGATATAAAACAGTGGTATAAAAGCAAGTGTTTTGTGCAACAATATGAATGTACTTAATGCTGTTGGACTACACTCTTAAAAATGGTTGAAATCGTAAATTTTATTTTATGTATACTTTACCACAATAAAATATACATATATGGAATCAGCTTTAACAGAGAGAAAGTGTGTGTGTTAGTCACTCAGTCATGTCCGACTCTGCAACCCCGTGGACTGTTCTTCTGTCCATGGAATTCTCCAGGCAAGAATACTAGAGTGGGTTGCCATTCCCTTCTCCAGGGGATCTTCCTGACTCAGGGATTGAACCCGGGTATTCCGCATTGCGGGCAGATTCTTTACTGTCTGAACCACCAGGCGCATATATATGTATATAGAATATTCATTATGGCTATGAGCAAAATTCTAAATCCATGATATTAATGAAACTGGTTTACAGTTTAAAATAAGCAAGTGTATGCAACGATCAGGATAAAAGCTTTTTCCTCAGCAAACTGAAATTAGAACATCTCTTTATCTTTTTCTCCCTTGTGTTTCATGATTTTGCTACTGTTAGATTTTCATTTTATTGTATGTATAAATTACTGGTTTCGAGTTTTTCCCCAGGCAGAAAAAAAGATAGGTTGCATTAGTCAGAGCCATTAAAAATGTTTCACCTCTCCTTCACTGAAGTCTAATGAAACTTTCTGAAAGAATCAGGTAGTAAATATTTTAGGCTTTGTGAGCCATAAGATTTGTGACAACTATTCAGCTGTTGTAATACAAAAGCAGCCACAGATAGTACGTAAAGTCCTCATGACTGGGTTCCACTAAAACTTTATTCATGGACCCTGAGATTTAATATCATGTAATTTTCACATGTCGCAAAATAGTTTTATCTTAGTTTTTATTTCAACTATTAAAATTTAAAAATAAATTCTTAGTGTGTAGACCCTACAAAAATACAGTCAGATAAGACCCATGGGCCATAGTTTATCAGCTTGTGCTTTTGTACTTTTTTATGACTTTATTTGTATGAGCTACTTTTTAGGTATAACAAAAAAAAAGCGTAAATCTCTTAGACTAACTGTGAATTATATAACCAGAAATAGAAAGAATTCTAAATTTTTGAAATGTAGTTATAAACTAAATCCTTCTGGCCTAATACCAACAGAAACAATACCTGTCAAGAAGAGTGCATTATTTTTCTGAAAAGTACGTGTACATTGGTCATAGTGTTTTGAATATTTGTTTATAAACACATGTAAGTACCCTAAATTTGTCCTTAATTTCAAACATCCTAATAACTACTGCTTGGAAGTCATTAACTTGAAAAAGAAGAAAAAAACATTAGTTTGTTTGTTTTTTAGCATACTTTTAAAACATTAAATTATTTTATTGGTGTTCTGGTTCTGTGGAATTTTAAACCCCAAGAAAGGGTGCCATCATCAACTTTTTTTACTGGGGCAGTCATATTAATACCAACTCAAATTCCTTTTCGTAAAAAATAAATAAATTAGGGAGTTCTAATCAATGCTGTATTTTTACAGTAGGTGTTTTTAGATGACTTTGAGAGCTAAATACGTGATTTTCTTATTCTTTAAACATATTTTGATTATCCAGGCGAGTATGCTTTGGCAGCAGAACTATATAGAGAAGTGTTGCGTTCATCTGAGGAACACAAGGAAAAACTCAAAACAGATTCACTGCAAGTAAGTAAAACTAAACAGTTTCAAACTGTTTGATCTTTGTAAAATAAATTTTCTGAATATTTAAGAGGACGAAAGGTAACAAGTGGAATGAGTCACAGTCCCTGGGGATAAAACTTAAAATCCATGTTCTCTTAACAAGCACCCAAGATGTCTTTTTGTATAGACCCAAAAGTTTGAGAAACACTAATATTCTGTCTACTCAGGCCAGTATTGGCCACAAGGCTGACTAGATAAGCCTAACCTACATTAGAAAAGTAGCTCAAAACATTCGTATTTCAAAGAATGGCATCAGTTTTATCACTTTTGCATATTTATATCAGCATATTTATTTACATGATATTCAACAAAAAAAGAAATTGAGTTTCACTCAGCAGTGGAACTAAGTAACAATAATACTTATCCAATGGTCTTCTAATTTAGTTTTTGTAGGTCTCTTAGGGAGATTTGGATATTTGAATTGTAACACTTAAATGTGAAATTTCTTCTTGCTTCTATCAGTGGATCATATAGACAAGACTCTAGCTAAATGGTAAATAAGATCCGTTTTATGAATCCTGGTAAGTTTAGGCTTGAGTCCCAAGTGAGGCTTCTTTTTTACTGTTCAGAACCTAGGCCTTGGAACCTCATGTTCACCTGTGTCTGAGCAGGTGTTAGGAGGAGTGTATGGGGGAGGGGGAAGAGGAGAGAAAATTAAATACTGGTATCCTTATATTATGTATGCATGGATGAGGATTACAGAAGGCTTTGGACCTTAAGCAAATGTGTTTACCTTACGAGAGAAGGAGCAAGTTGGAAGATACTGTGCTCCTGAATAAAGGAAACAGAAGTGGGCAGGTGAGTCCAGTGCGCCTGAGCTCCAGTGAAGAGTAAACCATCAGGCAGCCTGGTTCTTGCTTTGAGTCACAGCAGCTTAGCCTGCTGACCAGGCATAACCCAAGGAATATCTAACTCTGTCCAGTCAAATTAGCCACTCTGCTCTGTTGGGATAAAGGTGTAAACGAACAGAGAGAGAGGTGTTCCTCCCAGTCCATTCCACTAGTTTGTGCAGAATGCAACAGAAGCCTCAGTACAGTCACAGACCCAATATCACAGTGAGATGTCTGGCTTATATTAATATTTAATACAGAGATTTAAGATGGAGTTTTCTCCTTTATTCTACACCATCTGCACCTCCAGCCCCTCCTCTTTTCAGCCCTTAAATTCAACAGATCCAGGTCACAGCCCTGTTTTCTTATGTATTTCATTATCTTTGGTTTTATAATGTCATAAATTGCTAGGCTCATCCAGACTCATTTTCCAGAAGAGGAATAAGTCTATCCAGTCAACCTTTCTGCTTTACTGGACTTACTGGACATATTCATATTTCCCCATATAGACAAGTGCATGTATAAGAGAAGAAGTTACCTATTTAACATACTTTGTTAAATACATAGACATGTTTCATAAGACCATATATTTTAACTGAAAATTTACATCATTATGAATTAAGATAATTACAGTAAAACTGACTCTGAAGAAAGTTGGTATCTAAGTTATTTTTAAAGGAAAAGAATCCGATGATTTGGCCTTAAATGCATTATTAGTGTTCTGTATGCCTTAGTGATAGTAGATTCTCCCCTTAGAGTCCACTGCATTGGCTGTCATAATTGCTGCCTTTTGTGTGTTTGTAGAGACTTCATGCTACCCATAACTTGATGGAATTGTTGACAGCCAAGCACCCAGGGATACCTCCTACCCTGAGAGATGGCAGACTTGAGGAAGAGGTAATTTTTTTTTTTTTTTTCATTCTGCCTATAAAAGAATTTTTTCTCAGAGTTCATGTTCTGGCTAATTGATACATCCTAGGAAATCAAAAGGTAATCATGTTTCTTTGCTGCTTTGATGTTCCAAACTTTGCTTTGATGATTTTGGGTGGCATAGAATAGCAACATTCCATATTATTTTGTTTCTTTGATAATCTTGCAGCTGTGTGGCAACTGCTTGTTGTAGACATGGCTGCTGGTAGCCAACAGCACAGGATGTAAATAAACAACAAATTAAAGGAAATCATGTTGATTTGATGACAGACCTGCCAAAGGTTTAGTTTAGTAAAAATAAAGTTTTCTACCTTTTCCACCCTTCAGTGTATTATTTGAAGCAATAAATAAACTCAAATTTTCACTATTACTTATGTCCTCAAAGAAATTCCTTCTGCAATGAATATTGCCTCTCGTTAGAAACAATGACGTAAAATAGTTTTAATACACTTATGCCAATTCCCCAGTGAATTTTTGCCTCATTAAAGATCAGAAAGATGGCAAACCTAAAAGCAAAAGAGTAGTAGATGTGTTTGAAAACTACTGAACCTGTAAATGGAACCTTTATGTAAATTAAGAGGATAAAAAAATGAGATTTTGTAAGTATGTACTTGTAAGTAAGTATGTAGGTATTTTTTAAGTATGAATCTAGCTAGATGCTAGATAGTAATCTAGCATCAAGTGTATGAAATTTTCAAGTGAAAAAGTATATGAAAACTTGCAAGTGAAATTTTATTCCCAGTGCAGGTGTCTAATCTTTATATGTAATCAGGCACTCTGTTAAATGCTTTCAGTGACAGGAAGCTCTCTGGGAGACAGTCCTATCTATTAGTAGACAGCTCTAATGACCAGCTAATTACAACCAAGGAATTGTAATGGATATTAATTGGAAGGTTGTGACAGGAAGAGGAAAATTGCATCATGAGGTGGAGGGTTCATACTATGTAGATGTATTTCCAAGGAAATCACTTTATCACTTTGGCCTAACTCTTACATGATATGAAGCCTTGGTATTTTAAAGCTGGACAAAATTCTAGAAATCATTTCCACCACCTCTTTTTGTAGATGAAGTAACTAAAGCCTAGGAAAATGAATGACTTCCTGAAATTGCTGTTGTTGTAAGTCAGGAGTGGTCTACTGTTGGCAATTTCTTATGGCTCGTCCCACTACTGAGTGGAGTATTGGGATTTTCAGTTCAGTAGTCTTTCCAGTTTTTCTCCCACTGTCCACATAGCCTCTGATCATCCCCTTTCTTCATTCATAAAATAGTTTCCAGAGTCAGTTAAGTATTTCAATTAAATGGACAAAAGTGAATTTCCCTAAGTTTCCTAGTGGAAACTTACAGGAATAAAGTTTTTCAGTGTTTCTGTTGCTTTGCAAATAACATGATCCTTTTTGTTTTGAGAAGTTGAAAGGGCCCCAATTTTTTAATCCTTTTTGTATTAATCTTCTAGGACTGCCATAACAAAATACAGACTAGGTGACTTAATAGAAGTTTCATTTCTCACACTCATGGACTGGAAGAATTACTGTTGTTAAAATGTTTATGCAGCCCAAGCCAGTATATACTTTCAGTTTAATTCCTATTAAAATTCCAATGGTATTTTTCACAGAAATAGAATAAACAATCCAAAAATCTGTGTGGAACTCGAAAAGATCCTGAATAACCAAAGTCATCTTGAAAAAGAAGAACAAAGCTGTAGGCATTATGCACCCTGATTTTAAGCTATATTATAAAACTATAGTATTTAAAAGAGTATGATGTTGATATAAAAGCAGATACATAGATCAATGGGAAAGAACAGAAAGAGCCCAGAAAGAAACCCACCCACATATGGTCAGTTAATTTATAAAAAAGAACCAAGATTCAGTTCAGTTCAGTCACTCAGTTGTGTCCAACTCTTTGCAACCCCATGGACTGCAGCACACCAGGCCTCCCTGTCCATCATCAACTCCCGGAGTTTACTCAAACTCATGTCCATAGAGTCGGTGATGCCATCCAATCATCTCATCTTCTGTCGTCCCTTCTCCTCCTGCCTTCAAGCTTTCCCAGCATCAGGGTCTTTTCCATTGAGTCAGTTCTTCACATCAGGTGGCCAAAGCTGGAGTTTCAGCTTCAGCATCAGTCCTTCCAGTGAATATTGGGGACTGATTTCCTTTAGGATGGACTGGTTGGATCTCCTTGCTGTCCAAGGGACTCTCAAGAGTCCAACACCACAGTTCAAAAGGATCAATTCTTCGGCACTCAGCTTTCTTTATAGTCCAACTTCCACACCCATACATGACTACTGGAAAAACTGTAGCTTTGACTAGATGGACCTTTGTTGGCAAAGTAATGTCTCTGCTTTTTAATATGCTGTCTTGCGTGGTCTTAACTTTTCTTCCAAGGAGCAAACGTCTTTTAATGTCATGGCTGCAGTCAGCATCTGCAGTGGTTTTGGAGCCCAGAAAAATAAAGTCTGTCACTGTTTCCCCTATTTACCCATCTGTTTGCCATGAAGTGATGGGACCAGATGCCATGATCCTAGTTTTCTGAATGTTTAGTTTTAAACCAACTTTTTCACTCTCCACTTTCACTTTCATCAAGAGGCTCTTTAGTTCTTCACTTTCTGCCATAAGGGTGGTGTCATCTGTGTATCTGAGGTTATTGATATTTCTCCTGGTAATCTTGATTCCAGCTTGTGCTTCATCCAGTCCAGCATTTCTTATGATGTACTCTGCATATAAATTAAATGAGCATAGTGACAAAATACAGCCTTGACGTACTCCTTTCCCACTTTGGGACCAGTCTGTTGTTCCATGTCCAGTTCTAACTGTTGCTTCTTGACCTGCATACACATTTCTCAGGAGGCAGGTTTGGTTGTCTGGTATTTCCATCTCTTTCAGAATTTTTCACAGTTTGTTGTGATCCACACAGTCAAAGGCTTTGGTATAGTCAATAAAACAGATATTTTTCTGGAATTCTCTTGCTTTTTCAGTGATCCAGTGGACGTTGGCAATTTGATCTCTGGTTCCTCTGCCTTTTCTAAAACCAGCTTGAACATCTGGAATTTTGCAGTTCACGTATTGCTGAAGCTTGGCTTAGAGAATTTTGAGCATTATTTTAATAGCATGTGAGATGAGTGCCATTGTGCAGTAGTTTGAGTATTCTTTGGCATTGCCTTTCTTTGGGGTTGGAATGAAAACTGACCTTTTCCAGTCCTGTGGCCACTGCTGAATTTTCCAAATTTGCTAGCTTATTGAGTGCAGCAATCATCTTTTAGGATTTGAGATAGCTCAACTGGAATTCCATCACCTCTACTATCTTTGTACATAGTAATGCTTCCTGAGGCCCACTTAACTTCACATTCCAGGGTGTCTGACTCGAGGTGAGTGATCACACCATCGTGATTATCTGGGTCGTGAAGATCTTTTTTATATAGTTCTTATTCAGTAGGGAAAGGACAATCTCTCCTTTTTTTTAATTGAAGTATGGTTGATTTGATATGGGGCTTCCTTGATGGCTCAGATGGTAATGAATATGCCTGCAGTGCAGGAGATCCAGATTCAGTCCCTGGGTCGGGAAGATCCCCTGGAGAAGGGAATGGCTACCCACTCCAGTATTCTTGCCTGAAGAATTCCATGGGCAGAGGAACCTGGGAAGCTACAGTCCATGGGGCTGTGAAGAGTTGGACACAACTGAACAAACTAACACTACTACTACTACTATAGTTAGTTTATGAGACAGTATACAGCATAGTGATTCAGTATTTTTATAGATTATACTTCATTATAAGCTATTGCAAGATAATGGCTATAATTCCCTGTACTATACAATATATGCTTGTTGCTCTTCTGTTTTATATGTCGTGGTAGTTTGTATCTCATCCCCAGATTTGTCCTGTCCCCTTTCATCTCCCCAGTGGCAACCAGTAGTAGTTTGTTTTCTATATCTATGAGCCTATTTTTGTTTTGCATATATATTCATTTTATTTTTTAGATTCCAAGTGTAAGTAATATGATAAAATATTTGTGTTTCTCTTTCTGCCTTGTTCACTGAGCATGATATTCTCTGCGTCCATCCATGTTTCTGCAAATGGCAGAATTTCTTTCTTTGATTATAGCTGAATAATATTCCACTATAAATATTTACAGCAGCTTCTTTATCCATTCATCTCTGTTGATGGGCACTTGGGTTTTATCGTGTTAATTGTAAATAGTGCTGCTCTGAACATCAGAGTATATGTATCTTTTTGAACTAGTGTTTTCATTGTTTTTCCATCTGTATACTCAGGAGTGGAATTGCTGAGTCATATGGTACAATATATAGTTTTTTTGAGGAATGTCCATACTGTTTTCCTTAGTAGCTATACCAGTTTACATTCCCACCAACAGTATGCAAGGGTTCTTTTCTCTCCATGTTATCCCCAACACTTGTTATTTGTAAACTTTTTGATATAGTCATTCTGACATGTGCGAGGTGATACCTCATTGCTGTTGTAATTCATATTTCTCTAATAATTAGTGGTTTTGAGCATCTTTTCGTGTGCCTTATTAGCCATCTCTGTGTCTTCTTTGAGAAAATGTCTGTTCAGGTCTTCTGCCCATTTTTTAATTAGGTTTTTTTTTGATATTGAGTTTTATGTGTTGTCTATATACTTTAGATGCTGACCTCTTATCAGGGATTTAGATATTAACCCCTTATCAGGCAGTTAAAAAATAGGCACAGGATAGGAATAGATATTATTTCGAAGAAGACATACATATGGCCAACATGCACATGAAAAGATGCTCAACACCATTAATCATCAGGGAAGGCTAGAAGTCTAATACCAAGGTATCATCAGGGTTGGTTGCTCCTAAAGATTCTCTCCTTGGCTGGTAGACGGCTGCCTTCTAACTGTGTTCTCATATGGCCTTTTCTCTGTGCACTTGCATCCCTGGTGTGTCTTCCTTTTCTTTTAAGGACACTAGTCATTTTGGATTAGGGCTCCACCCTTATCATCTCATGTATGTGCATTTACTCAATCACTTTCTTAAAGACCCTGTATGTAAATATAATCACATTGGGGGTTCAAGCTTCATCATACAGATTTTGAGGGAACACAGTTCAGTTCACAAAACCTGTGTTAGTGTATATTCTCAAGTGTTCTAAACTAAAGTAATTCCAAGGAATTATGATAACTGAATGAGACAAGAAATTCTAAAATGTATTCCTGCTTTGCCTTATAGTTTAAAATGTTACTGTTCTTCCTCCTCCCATTTTTTTTTTTTAATTAAAAAATTAGAATTTGGAGAGCAAATCCTTGGAATTTTTTATATTATATGACTTACAGGTAAATGTAAGTCAAGGTGGCCTCCAGATAAATTCTCTTCAACATACATATTAGGAACTTCTAGCATGGGTTTTTTTAAATTTTTTTGATTTCATGGCATCACTGACTCGATGGACATGAGTCTGAGTGAACTCCGGAAGTTGGTGATGGACAGGGAGGCCTGGCGTGCTGCGGTTCATGGGGTTGCAAAGAGGTTGGACACAACTGAGCGACTGAACTGAACTGAACTGAGCATGGGTTTTACATTCTCTACAGTATACATGAGTTTAATGCTTAAGTTAAATTAAACAGATTTAAATAAATAAAATAAGCACACTGTTCTAGAATCATACTAGATTATTTTTTTGACCTGGAGCGAAAGTTTATACTTGTTTCATGTTTCAACACAGGCCAAACAGCTACGAGAGCATTATATGAGCAAGTGTAACACAGAGGTTGCAGAAGCCCAGCAGGCTTTGTTGCCTGTGCAGCAGACTATCCGTGATCTTCAGAGAAAGGTATGTATATAATTTTCCTTACTTACATTTTTCTCCACATAACGTGTGAAGACCTTCCGGAGTGCGAAGTCAATTGGGCCTTAAAAAGCACTACTGTTAATAAAGTTAGTGGATGCAATGAAATTCTAGCAGAACTATTCAAATCCCTAAAAGATGATGCCATCAAGGATTTGCATTCATTATGCCAGAAAATCTGGAAGACCCAGCAGTGGCCACAGGACTGGAAAAGGTCAGTCCTCATCCCAGTTCCCAAGAAGGGTACCACCAAAGAATGTGCTAACCATCAAACAGTTGCAGTCATCTCTCAAGCTAGTATGGTCTTACTTAAAATCTTGCACACTAGGCTTCAGCATTATGCGAACCAAGAACTTCCAGATGTCTAGCTGGGTTTCAAAAAGGAAGAGGAACTAGAGATCACATTGCCAACATTCAGTGAATTATAGAGAAAGCAAGGGAATTTCAGAAAAACATCTCTCTCTGTTCATCAACTACGCTAAAGCCTTTAACTGTGTGGATCATGACAAACTGTGGAAAGCTCTTACCTGTCTCCTGAGAAACCTGTGTGCAGGTCAAGAAGCAACAGTTAGAACCCTGTATGGAACAACTGTTTAGTTCAAGATTAAGAAAGGAGTACGACAGGGCTATCTGCTCTCACCCTGTTTCTTTCATCTGTATGCTGAGCACATCATGAGAAATGCCAGACCGACGAGTTACAGGCTGGAATCAAGATAGGCAGGAAAAACAACAACCTCAGATATGCAGATGATACCACTCTAATGGCAGAAAGCAAAGAAGAACTAAAGAGCACCTTGATGAGGGTGAAGGAGGAGAGTGAAAGAGCCAGCATAAAACTAAATATTAAAAAACTAAGGTCATAGCATCCAGCCCCATTACTTCATGGCAAATAGAGGGGGAGAAGGTGGAAGTAGGGACAGATTTTCTCTTCTTGGGCTTCAAAATCACAGTGGATGGTGACTGCAGCCATGAAATCAAAGACGAATGCCTCTTGGCAGGAAAGGGATGACAAATATAGACTGTGTTGAAAAGCAGAGACATTACCCTGTCAACAAAGGCCCACATAGTCAAGGCTATGGTCTTCCCTCTGGTCACGTATGGTTATGAAAGCTGGACTGTAAAGAAGGCAGAACACCAAAGAATTGAGGCCTTCCAACTGTGGTCCTGGAGAAGACTCCTGAAAGTCCCTTGGACAGCAAGGAGATCAAACCAGTCAGTCTTAAGAGAGATCAACCCTGAATATTCACTGGAAGGACTGATGCTGAAGCTGAAGCTCCAGTATTTTGGTCATCTGATGCGAACAGACAACTCATTGGAAAAGTCCCTGATGCTGGGAAAGATTGAGGGCAGAAGGAGAAGAGGGCGTTAGAGGATGAGATGGCTGGACAGCATCACCGATGCAATAAGCATGGACTTAGGCAAACTCCAGGAGATGGTGAGGGACAGGGAGGCCTGGCCTGCTGCAGTCCATGTAGTCTCAAAGAGTCGGACACGACTGGGACACTGAACAACAACAACATTTTGGTTTATGTTCTTATCTGGGGAGAAACTTGAGCTTTCTTATTATCTTGGAATTCTTAGCACCTAGTATAGTGAAGTGAAAGTCGCTCAGTCGTGCCTGACTCTTTGCAACGCCATGGACGATACAGTCCATCAAATTCTCCAGGCCAGAATACTGGAGTGGGTAGCCTTTCCCTTCTGCAGGGGATCTTCCCAACCCAGGGATCGAACCCAGGTCTCCCGCATTGCAGGTGCTTCTTTACAGCTGAGCCACAAGGGAAGCCCATATAGTACCTGGGCCACAATAAAGGTTTATTTGCTGTTAACAGTGTTTATTGATTAAATGAACAGATACAGAGATAAATCACCTATTTTTAGGTTATTCTCTTTGATTTCTTAAGGTATAATGGGGTTTCCTCTACCCTTGGTATATAACAAGTTGTCTTTTGAAGAAATTAGACGTCCACAACCTTCTTTTGATCTTAGATGTGCGTGTTTCCAAAATCTTTCAAGGTTTGGAATATTAGAACTATAAGTATTTTTCTTATGAAATATGTGCCATTTGTCATTTCTAAAATTTCTCTTTCATGAAGTCAATCGCAAAGTTTAAAGAGGAGGCTACACAAATACACTTTTAGTCTTTGATTTCAATCAGTTACACCACGTGTTATTCTTCCTAATTCATTAATTAATTAGTATTCAGGCATATAATTTTATTAATTACCATAGATTATTCATTGAGTAGAATCTTGTTCAATTAGTTGAGGATAAGCATGAAGTCTTTATTATGCTGAGAAAGAAACCTGTTACCTTTTCAGATATATAGAGTGAATACTGAATTTTAAAGTATTTTTTTTAGCACAGCTTTGTTATACATGTATGTACAATAAATTCTCACTCATTTAGAGTAATCATGAAATAGGTGTTCTATTTAATTATATATGCAGATGTTGTATTCATTCATTGTATAGCCAACATGTCTATTTGTCTCCCTACTACTATTGTGATTTTCCTGAGAGTGGCATTTATTGTTCCTTTTAGAACCCTTTTCAGTGATAGAAATATAGTGAGTACTGAAAAGATATTAATTATCTTGTTTACAGATTCATTCTAATTCTCCTTGGTGGCTGAATGTGATACAAAGAGCAATAGAATTTGGTATTGAAGAGGAACTTGCTCAAAGAGTGAGAAATGAAATAACCAGCAACTACAAGCAACAAACTGGCAAGCTTTCTATGTCGGAGAAGTAAGAGAGTAGCACAAAACAGGATAATTATATTAGTAGTCATCCCAAATATTCAGATCATTTGGTATTAAGAGTTCCAGTTAAAGATCATAACATACTGCGGTTATGAACATCTGAATTTTATATTTTGTTAAGTGTATATTTCAAATCAAAATATGAGGTATAAATCTAAAAGATAAACCTTTTTTCCTTTATATTAGTCATTTTTAAATGTTTTCTTTTTTAGTGTGCTTTTTTTTTCTATTTTTTTAATCTGCTTGAAGTATTTTTTTGTATCTTTGTTGGATAAAGTTGCTTAAAACCAAGTTGAAGCAGAGTTTTGAAATAGGTTCTGTCTTGGAGATTTTTGCCCTTGGGGTAAGCCATTCCCATTTCCCTATGTCATTCATTCCCTGAGAGCTAAGCTCATAGTGCCACAGTGAGCAGTTTTATATTTTAGAGTCTTTGTCTTCCCGTCTTTCTTCTTATCAACACTTAAAATTCTTTAAGATAGATATATTGGATTATTGCTCTTGATGTATGAATGGCGAATAATTCTTTCCAAAGAACAGATATACTCTGTCAAAAGTACCTTCAGTGGTTTAACCGAAAGGGATGTCAGCCTAGTGTGGGGAACTTAGGTGTTGTGGCAGAACTGGATTCTGGGTGGAAGGATGTCCGCCTCTCAGATCACATCCCAGTCAGAGGTCAGCCTTGGCATTAAAGCTGGTTTTCAGTGAAAAATTCAGTAAGAATGTCTGTTAAATATTTAAAGCATTTTCCTTTGCTCTTCTAAAAACTTTTCCAAATGTCTACTACCACCCTAAAAAGATATGCTCCATTTTCCATTTGTCACTATTAACTTGGATGTACCTTAGTATAATCATTTTTTTCATCATATAGAATCTGATATACTTCTCATTTCTAAAGTACATGCAGTATTCAGTTCAGTTCATTCACTCAGTCGTGTCTAACTCTGCAATCCCATGGAATGCAGCACACCAGGCCTCCTTGTCAATCACCAACTCCCGGAGTTTACCCAAACTCATGACCCTTGAGTCAGTGGTGCCATCCAACCATCTCATCCTCTGTCACCCACTTCTCCCACCTTCAATCTTTTCCAGCATCAGGGTCTTTTCAAATGAGTCAGCTCTTTGTATCAGGTGGCCAAAGTATTGGAGTTTCACCTTCAACATCAGTCCATCCAATGAACACCCAGGACTGATCTACTTTAGGATGGACTGGTTGGATCTCCTTGGAGTCAAGGGACTCTTAAGAGTCTTCTCCAACACCACAGTTCAAAAGCATCAATTCTTTACAGTCCAACTCTCACATCCATACATGACCACTGGAAAAACAATAGCCTTGACTAGATGGACCACTGTTGGCAAAGTAATGTCTCTGCTTTTCAATATGCTGTCTAGGTTGGTCATAGCTTTTCTTCCAAGGAGCAAGCATCTTTTAATTTCATGGCTGCAGTCACCATCTGCTGTGATTTTGGAGCCCCCCAAAATAGTCTGCCACTGTTCCCCCATCTATTTCCCATGAAGTTTGGGGCCAGATGCCATGATCTTCGTTTTCTGAATGTTGAGTTTTAAGCCAACCTTTTCACTCTCCTCTTTGATTTTCATCAAAAGGCTCTTTAGTTCTTCACTTTCTGCCACAAGGGTGGTGTCCTCAGCATATCTGACATTATTAATATTTCTCCCAGCACCCTTGATTCCAGCCTGTGCTTCCTCCAGTCCAGCATTTCTCATGATGTACTCTGCATATAAGTTAAATAAGCAGGGTGACAATATACAGCCTTGACATAATCCTTTTCCTATTTGGAACCAGTCTGTTGTTCCATGTCCAGTTCTAACTGTTGCTTCCTGACCTGCATACAGGTTTCTCAAGAGGCAGGTCAGGTGGTCTGGTATTCCCATCTCTTTCAGAATTTTCCACAGTTTATTGTGATCCACATAGTCAAAGGCTTTGGCATAGTCAATAAAGCGGAAATATATGTTTTTTTCTGGAAGTCTCTTGCTTTTTCGAGGGTGCAGCGGATGTTGGCAATTTGATCTCTGGTTCCTCTGCCTTTTCTAAATCCAACTTGAACATTGGGAAGTTCACAGTTCACATACTACTGAAGCCTGGCTTGGAGAATTTTGAGCATTACTTGACTAGCATGTGCTACTGCTGCTAAGTTGCTTCAGTCGTGTCCGACTCTGTGCGACCCCATAGACAGCAGCCCATCAGGCTCCACCGTCCCTGGGATTCTCCAGGCAAGAACACTGGAGCAGGTTGCCATTTTCTTCTCCAGTGCATGAAAGTGAAAAGTGAAAGTGAAATCGCTCAGTCATGTCCAACTCTTAACAACCCCATGGACCACAGCCTACCAGGACTTCCGTCCATGGGATTTTCCAGGCAAGAGTACTGGAGTGGGGTGCCATTGCCTTCTGTGGACTAGCGCGTGAGATGAGTGCAATTGTGCGGTAGTTTGAACATTCTTTGACACTACCTTTCTTTGGGATTGGAATGAAAACTGACCTTTTCCAGTCCTGTGGCCACTGCTGAGTTTTCCAAATTTGCTGGCATATTGCATGCAGCACTTTCACAGCATCATCTTTTAGGATTTGAAATAGCTCAATTGGAATTCCATCACCTCCACTAGCTTTGTTTGTAGTAATGCTTCCTAAGACCCACTGGACTTCACATCCCAGGATGTCTGACTCGAGGTGAGTGATCACACCATCGTGATTATCTGGGTCATGAAGATTTTTTTTGTACAGTTCTGTGTATTCTTGCCACCTCTTCTTAATATCTTCTGCTTCTGTTAGGTCCATACCATTTCTGTCCTTTATTGAGCCCATCTTTGCCTGAAATGTTCCCTTGGTATCTCTAATTTGCTTGAAGAGATCTCTAGTCTTTACCATTCTGTTGTGTTCCTCTATTTCATTGCATTGATCACGGAGGAAAGCTTTCTTATTTCTCCTTGGAACTCTGCATTCAAATGGTATATCTCTCCTTTTCTCCTTTGCTTTTGGCTTCTCTTCTTTTCTCAGCTATTTGTAAGGCCTCCTCAGACAGCCATTTTGCTTTTTTTGCATTTATTTTCCATGGGGATGGTCTTGATCCCTGTCTCCTGTACAGTGTCATGAATCTCCATCCATAGTTCATCAGGCACTCTATCAGATCTAATCCCTTAAATCTATTTCTCACTTCCACTGTTTAATCATAAGGGATTTGATTTAGGTTATACCTGAATGATCTAGTGGTTTTCCCTACTTTCTTGAATTTAAGTCTGAATTTGGCAATAAGGAGTTTATGATCTGAGCCACAGTCAGCTCCCATCTTGTTTTTGCTGACTATGTAGAACTTCTCCATCTTTGGCTACAAAGAATATAGTCAATCTGATTTTGGTGTTGACCATCTGGTAGTGATCATGTCTACAGTTTTCTCTTGTGTTGTTGGAAAAGGGTGTTTGCTATGACCAGTGCATTCTCTTGGCAAATATTAACTGCTTTTGAGTGCAGTCCCTTTTTCCTGTTAAGCCCAAGAATCACCATCCCCGGACAAGTTATTTACGTCACAATGTTTTACCTCGTGTTAAAGCTATGTCCTAAAGTGTTCTGCCGGCATTGTGGAATCAGCTGATAAAGAAAAGATATTTTTATATGTGTTGAATTTGTTTTTCTTAAATCACACAGAAACTACTTTTAGAAGTTGTAAATCTCCATATTAGAATATACCCCCTATTAAATATTTTGAGGTCTCATGGCTATAAAAGGACCAATCAGTTCAGTTCAGTCGTTCAGTTGTGTCCGACTCTTTGCGACCCCATGAATTGCAGCACGCCAGGCCTCCCTGTCCATCACCAGCTCCCGGAGTTCACTCAGACTCACGTCCATCGAGTCAGTGATGCCATCCAGATGTCTCATCCTCTGTCATCCCCTTCTCCTCTTGCCCCCAATCCCTCCCAGCATCAGAGTCTTTTCCAATGAGTCAACTCTTCACATGAGGTGGCCAAAGTACTGGAGTTTCAGCTTCAGCATCATTCCCTCCAAAGAAATCCCAGGGCTGATCTTCAGAATGGACTGGTTGGATCTCCTTGCAGTCCAAAGGACTATCAAGAGTCTTCTCCAACACCACAGTTCAAAAGCATCAATTCTTCGGTGCTCAGCCTTCTTCACAGTCCAACTCTGACATCCATACATGACCACTGGAAAAACCATAGCCTTGACGGACCTTTGTTGGCAAAGTAATGTCTCTGCTTTTCAATATGCTATCTAGGTTGATCATAACTTTCCTTCCAAGGAGGAAGCATCTTTTAATTTCATGGCTGCAGTCACCATCTGCAGTGATTTTCGAGCCCCCCAAAATAAAGTCTGACACTGTTTCCACTGTTTCCCCATCTATTTCCCATGGAGTGATGGGACCAAGTGCCATGATCTTCGTTTTCTGAATGTTGAGCTTTAAGCCAACGTTTTCACTCTCCACTTTCACTTTCATCAAGATACTTTTAGTTCCTCTTCACTTTCTGCCATAAGGGTGGTGTCATCTGCCTATCTGAGGTTATTGATATTTCTCCCGGCAATTCCGATTCCAGCTTGTGCTTCTTCCCGCCCAACGTTTCTCATGATGTACTCTGCATATAAGTTAAATAAGCAGGGTGACAATATACAGCCTTGACGTACTCCTTTTCCTATTTGGAACCAGTCTGTTGTTCCATGTCCAGTTCTAACTGTTGCTTCCTGACCTGCATATAGGAAACATTAAATGTATAATTCATTACACAAACATGAATTTTAAAAGCACTAGATGTAAATAAAAAGTAAGAAAACACATTTTTGAAGTTAATATTGTTTTAGATTATATGTATTCAGACATCATCTTAACACAGCTGCTCTGGTTTTTAATGAAATTTTTATCTCAGAAACAAAAGTACTCCTGTTTACTTGTTAGTGATTCTTAAGGAATGCTGTTTAGCTTGGTAATTAAGAGTGCAAGTAGGTTCTTGAGTCAAACTGCCAATGTTCATACCTCAGTTCCACCCCTTATTATCTCTGTGTTCTTAGGAGAGTTATATAAGCTCTCTCTGCCTTGGTTTCTTCATCTATAAACCCACAAAGCATTGTTGTTAAGATCAGAAAAAAGTGCTTACTTACAATACTACCTACCATTAGTATGGTGTTTAAGAGTTACCATCTATTATTATCTTTTTTTCTTCATTTAAGACTTGCAAGAGAGAGCATCACTAAGACTTGTAAATGCTAATTTGTAAGGATATTTTTCAGTCCTTACTTACGTGCTCAGATCTGAGTCAGTAAAGAGAATTTTTCCAAACCCACTTCTTCCTGTTGGTTCAAAAGTTAGTTTTTGAAGAGCAATTTAAATTTTTAATGTTACAAATAAAAAACTTTGTTTTCTTTTTGTGAATAGTATTCATAACTAACCTAATTTTAAGTATCTCTATGTAATTTTTTTTTAGCAATACTGAGAAGCTATTCTGTCTATTATACATGTTTTTTAAAAGGAGATATAACCTAATTCTTACCTTCTAACCGTTAGTTTAATGAGAAGACAAGAGTTAGAAGTAATTTGAGAAATATAAGCATGCATAAACAATGTACTGGGACTTCCCAGGTGGCTCAGACTGTAAAGAATCTGCCTGCAACGCAGGAGACCTGGGTTCGATCCCTGGGTTGGGAAGTTCCCCTGGAGGAGAGCATGACAGCTCACTCCAGTATTCTTGCCTGGAGAATCCCCATGGACAGAGGGGTCTGGTGGGCTATAGTTCATGGGGTCACAAAGAGTCAGACACAACTGAGCAACTAAGAATAGCATACCAGTACAGGAGATCTGGATTTGATCCCTGGATCAGGAAGATCTGCTGAGGAGGAAATAGCAGCCCACTCCAGTATTCTTGACTGGGAAATCCCATGGACAGAGGAGCCTAGTGGCTACAGTCCATAGGGTCACAGAAGAGTCAAACATGACTTAGCAACTAACACAGCAACAAAGTACAAAAATGAATAATGTTGTAATAAACTCCATGAACAGAAAGAAACAGACTAATGTGAAATATTGGGAAAGCCTTTTAGGAACAAGAGTAGTCTCTTATGAACAATTTGGAGAATGGTACATGGATTTTAGGAAGAAGGATATCAGTCAGTTCAGTCGCTCAGTCGTTTCCAACTGTTTGCGACCCCGTGAACCGCAGCACGCCAGGCTTCCCTGTCTATCACCAACTTCCAGAGTTCAGCTAAATCAATGTCCATTGAGTCGGTGATGCCATCCAACCATCTCATCCTCTGTCATCCCCTTCTCTTCCTGCTCTCAATCTTTCCCAGCATCAGGGTCTTTTCAAATGAGTCAGTTCTTCACATCAGGTGGCCAAACTATTGGAGTTTCACCTTCAACATCAGTCCTTCCAATGAACACCCAGGACTGGTGGAAAAAGGAGTTTAGGATGGACTGGTTTGATCTCCTTGCAGTCCAAGGGACCCTCAAGAGTCTTCTCCAATACCACAGTTCAAAAGCATCAATTCTTCGACGCTCAGCTTTCTTCACAGTCCAACTCTCACATCCATACATGACCACTGGAAAAACCATAGCCTTGAGTAGATGGACCTTTGTGGGCAAAGTAATGTCTCTGCTTTTGAATATGCTGTCTAGGTTGTTCATAACTTTCCTTCCAAGGAGTAAGCATCTTTTAATTTCATGGCTGCAGTCACCATCTGCTGTGATTTTGGAGCCCCCAAAAATAGTCTGCCACTGTTTCCCCATCTATTTCCCATGAAGTTTGGGACCAGATGTCGTGATCTTAGTTTTCTGAATGTTGAGCTTTAAGCCAACTTTTTCACTCTCTTTCACTTTCATCAAGAGGCTCTTTAGTTCTTCACTTTCTGCCATAAGAGTGGTGTCATTTGCATATCTGAGGTTATTGATATTTCTCCCAGCAATCTTGATTCCAGCTTGTGCTTCTTCCAGCCCAGCGTTTCTCATGATGTTCTCTGTATATAAGTTAAATAAGCAGGGTGACAATATACAGCCTTGACGTACTCCTTTTCCTATTTGGAACCAGTCTGTTGTTCCATGTCCAGTTCTCACTGTTGCTTCCTGACCTGCATACAGGTTTCTCAAGAGGCAGGTCAGGTATAGTCTTAACCTAAAAATCAAACAAATCCCATTTATATTTTTTTTACTTTTTAATTTCTTATTATTCTAGGCTTTGTTTTTCCTTTCAGAAATGCATACACACACAACCACAAATTTTTTGTCTTAACCTGGTTCATTTACAGTTTATCAGATTGGTTAACAGCTTTTGAATTTAACTCTTAGTTCTGCCACGTAGCTTTCTAACTTTAAATTGCTTTGATTCATTAAGCTTTATCTACATCGTGGGGACCGTGATGTCTTTTGAGGTTAACAGGAGAAGTGCTTGGCAAAGTGGCTGGCATTTAGTAAATGGTTAATTAAAATACATGTGGATATGTACAAGTTCCTGGTAATATGGAAAATAACTGTTGGCCATTTTTCTTCTTTCTTCTCACTTTTCTGTCTTTACTTTTCATCCTGCAGTCACCACCTCTCCACAAAGAGCATCGATGTCAGGTAGCATCAGTCAGAGTTAAAAAGAAAAAAATGTGACAATTCTGATCTTTCACAGACATCAGAGGCAGATGTCTGCCTCTGAGGCAGAACATAGGTTTTGCTTACTGTTTTTTGGTTCTGAGGCCAGCAACTATCAGATGTTTTTGTTATCTTTTATAGTGGACTACCCAATGTTATTATTCTTTGTTTACCAGCTGCATACATGCCTAAGTTAAACTCACCCAGGTGTGACTTGGTAAAACGTTGCAATTTCTTTAACACGTTGCCAACCACTTTTTGAATTTTCAAGAAATTGACCTACTATTCTTTTCTTTGTTGTGTGTGGTGCTGGTGATGGGAATCAGATTCCATGACTGCCGAGGACTTCAGTTCTTACTGACAACACATATGGAAGAGCTCAGTAAGTTCCAGAAGCAAGTGAGAGAGGCTGTAAAAAACCTGGAGGGACCTCCATCTCGGCATGTTATTGAGTCTGCAACAATCTGCCATCTCCGACCAGTCAGACTTCCTCTCAACTGGTGGGTAATAGCAGAAATCACCTGGTGGACAGTGTCATTCCTTTGAGCTAGCTTTCTTCTGAGAGAAGAAACAGTGGCTCACATAAAACTTGTTTTCATTTGAATTCAGATAGAAATAGATATGTGTTGTTAATCTAACTTAAAAAATAAAAACCTCTCTAAGACCACATACCAGAGGACTATGTACTTTTTTTTTTTTCTCTAAAATGGCATATTTTTTTGTAACGAAAATGTGAAGTATAAAATACTCAGCCTCTTTTAGAGATTACCTGATTGCCAGATATGTCTGTGACTCTTTTTCTCATAATTTTTTCTTTTCCAGCTGTGTCTTTTGTAAGGCTGATGAATTGTTCACAGAGTATGAGTCAAAACTATTTTCTCACACGTAAGTTCTCTGATAGAGTAAAATGAACATTTTACAAGAGTTGGCATATTTTGTGGGGTTTTTTTAATATTTATTTTTATTTATTTACTTACTTGGCTGCCCTGGGTCTTAGTTGTAACAGACAGGATCTTTTTAGTTGTGGCATGTGGGACCTAGTTCCCTGACAGGAATCGAGCCTGGGCCCTCTGCGTTGGGAGCTCAGTCTTAGCCACTGCACCACTAGGGATGCCCTAAGACTTGGTACTTTAATGTATAGGATTCATATTTTCCTCAAAGTATTATTTTTTCTCTCTTTTTCGATCAATTTATAAACGTTAGCATTTGACCATGTAACATGCTCAGTTTCCCCTTTGCTGAAGTTTACCCTGTAAATGTTCATGTCTTGTGTTAATAGTAGTATGTGTTAACTTGAAGGGAGGACACAGACTGTCCAGACAACAGATTTGAACTCAGATCCCTGCTCACTAATGCACGTAGTGGACTTCTCTCAGTCTCAAGATCCTCATTTGTAAACTGAAGATATGTATAACCATGACATTAGCAAAATTATCCTGATTTTACAAACATGGAAATTGAGAAAAGGCTAAGTTCTGATTGCCTCAAAAAAAAAAAAAAAAAAGAAAGTAAGAAGAAAATAGTGTACTTTCAGGTCATCTTATGGCCTTTTCTGTTTGTATGGTTGATAAGTGGTAATTTGTGTTTTGTATTTTAATTCTCAGAGTAAAATTTTAGCCTGGAATTTATAGCCAATTTTTACTGTGCCAGATTGCTCTTAAAAGAACACTGGTCAAATGTGTGATGCCTCAAGGCTCTGTGGTTTTTGCAAAGGCTTGCTAGCGTGATCTTGTAGACATGACATTGAAAGTTGTCAATATTGTTGATGAAATAATTGTTTTTGACCTTGCTTTTCTGTTGATTCTGCCAATATCATTTTTACGGTACTTGCTACCCACTGACAGTAGTTATTGTGGTTTTCTTCTCAAACATCTTCAGAGTCAAAGGCCAGACTGCAATATTTGAGGAGATGATAGAAGATGAAGAGGGACTGGTAGATGATCGAATAACTACCACCAACCGTGGCCTGTGGGCAATAAGTGAGACAGAGCGATCTATGAAAGCACTACTGTCATTTGCAAAATCTCACAGATTTGATGTTGAATTCATTGATGAGGGAAGTAATTCAATGGATCTCTTTGAAGCTTGGAAGAAGGAATATAAGGTAACAGTTATTTAAATCTTCCTTCCACCTCTACATTAATTTTAATTGCTACTTTCCTTTTTCTCTCTTCAATTTTTAAAAATCTGCTTCAGAAAGTTGAGGTGTCATAATTTATCTTTCCATGAAATGTAATGATTGTACTAATTAATAATAAATATACTAAAGAAATAAGCAATTTCTATTTATTAAATTGCTAAAAATAATAACTAAAATGAAATTTAAATGAAACCTTCTATTTAGCCTTGAAAGTATGTTATTCTTGTTTTAGCTTGACCTTACACTGCTATTCTTTGAAATCAGAGTATTACTTTGTTTCCTTTTTTGTTTTGTTTTGCTTTTGTTCTGTAAATAACAACCAAACATCAGCAACCTTGAAGACTGAACTTAGTAAATAGTTCTCAACATACAAGACTAGAAACCATTGCAATTAATAATGCATAAAGGGACCCTTCATATTCATACTTTAATAACTTCATGAAATTCTGTACTTGAGATTCTAGAATTTATTAATTTTGAATTTTCCTTTATATCAATTCAGTTCATGTCCGACTTTGTAACCCTATGGACTGCCCTACACCAGGCTTCCCTGTCCATCACCAACTCCCACAGCTTGCTCATACTCATGTCCATCGAGTCGGTGACGCCATCCAACTCTCTCATCCACTGTTGTCCCCTTCTCCTGCCTTCAATCTTTCCTGGCATCAGGGTCTTTTCTAATGAGTCAATTCTTTGCATCAGGTGGCCAAAGTATTGGAGTTTCAGCTTCAGTGTCAGTCCTTCCAATGAATATTCAGGACTGATTTCCTTTAGGATTGACTGGTTGGATCTCCTTGCAGTCCAGTGGACTCTCAAGAGTCTTCTCCAACACCATAGTTCAAAAGCATTGATGCTTCAGCTCTCAGCTTTCTTTATCTTGATGATCCAAGTCTCAAATTCATACGTGACTACTGGAATTCTTTTTATGTAGATTTGTTAATCCCTTGTCCTATTTTGCAAGTGAGATGGGGAAGGAAATAAATAGGTTTTTGTTTAATTTATGCCATTATAATTCCATTTGATATCTTTTATTCATTTAAAGTTCTTCCTTTTAAAGCAGAATAAAAATTTCTCTCAAGAAAGAGAAGCTGTCTATCAGTTCATGTGTTTAATAGTTTAGGGAATGATACTTCTGTAGAGTCCAAAGTGTTGGTTTGTAGTAATTTTTTTCTCTTCACATTACTCTTCTAAAAGCAAAAGCATATTAACACCACTAATCACAGCAGGTCATGGAAGAAGACAGTACTGTATACAGTTTTCACTTGCCCCTGCAGTCTTCCTTTGAGCTCACATTAGCCACATATTCTGTGTCAGAGGAATGCTTATCACGCATTCACCCGGATCTTCGTACATTTTTTTCTCTGTGACATTGCAGAGTAAACCCTTTTAGACTGTGTAAATGAATGAGATACTGTTTCACACGTCAGGATCTAACTTAGAGCATAATGTTATTGAAGACAGCATATCAAAAAATTTTATAATGACTGATACCATTTTTACAAATTTCAGAAACTTATAAAACCAGATTGTTAAGTATGTGTAGATTAATATAACTCCAGTGAAAAGTACAGAATAATAAGTCCAGCTCAGAATAGTGGTTACCTCATCATTGGGGGTTGAAGGAACAATGTGTGAGGCAAGAGATCAAAGCAGTTGAGAAGGAACACAGAGGCTTTCTAAGGAGCTGACATTCTCTTTCCTGATTTAGATGATGCAGACTCAGTTGTGTATTTTAATATTTTCATTATCCTATATACATATTAAAATTGAGAATGTGAAATATTTTATAATAAAAAGTATTTCTTTAGAAAATAAAGCAGAGATTCCACCAGTCTAGTATTGAGCTCTAAAAATCTTTGATCCTACCAAGAAATCTTGGGATGTGCTGTTCCTTAGATTCTGAAGAAGCAATATACTCTAGTGTCCTGTGAAGATTATCCAGTCACACTTCATCCCCCTAATGGCCCAAGATTGCTTGCACCTTAGACCCTAATGAAAAAACTATTTATGTCTTAAGACCTCACTGAAGATTCTAAGTGATATTAACCAGTTTTAATTATGTGCTCTACCACTGTCTTTTCTGTTCCTTCAGTTGCTTCATGAATACTGGATGGCTCTGAGGAATCGTGTGTCTGCTGTTGATGAACTTGCAATGGCTACAGAACGACTGAGAGTCCGTGATCCTCGGGAGCCAAAGCCCAACCCACCAGTTCTTCATATCATTGAACCACATGAGGTAATCTACAAGTGAATCACAGAAAAGAGCACAGCAAATAGATAGTCACAAAAATCTGAGACACATAGAAGAGATCAGGACAGTGATGTTTTCAATAAATGTTCCCTGACTTCTCTTGGTTTGAGCCCTATGATGTTTCTGTTTTTGTAGGTCAAAGATGAGCAATTTCACATCTATTGTGTGCTTAGCATCACTGATTTGGTACATTTGCACGTTTATGTGTTTCTCTTTCATATTGCATATTCATCTATTCTTGAGCATTTTCTGTGTGCAAAAACCTGAAGATATTCTTGGTCAGTTTTTAGACATGTGTCCTGTTACCCCAGCATTTTCAGAACTGGAAAAGTCTTCCCCAAAGAGTGGCCAAGAACCTACCTTGCCCTGTTTTCCTTTGCTAAATGATGAACAGATATAGACAGGTTCAGTTCAGTTCAGTTGTGTCCAACTCTTGGCGACCCCATGAACCGCAGCACACCAGGCCTCCCTGTCCATCACCAGCTCCCAGAGTTCACCCAAACCCATGTCTATCGAGGCGATGATGCCATTCAACCATCTCATCCTCTGTCATCCCCTTCTCCTCCTGCCCTCAATCTTTCCCAGCATCAGGGTCTTTTCAAGTGAGTCAGCTCTTCACATCAGGTGGCCAAACTATTGGAGTTTCAGCTTCAACATCAGTCTTTCCAATGAACACCCAGGATTCATCTCCTTTAGGAAGAACTAGTTGGATTTCCTTATAATCCAAGGGACTCTCAAGAGTCTTCTCCAACACCATAGTTCAAAAGCATCAATTCTTTGGCACTCAGCTTTCTTTATAGTCCAACTCTCACATCCATACATGACCATAGCCTTGACTAGACGAACCTTTGTTGGCAAAGTAAGATCTCTGCTTTTTAATATGCTGTCTAGGTTTGTCATAACTTTCCTTCCAAGGAGTAAACGTCTTTTAATTTCATGGCTGCAGTCACCATCTGCAGTGATTTTGGAGCCCAGAAAACTTGACAGGTTACTATCTGTAAAATCCCTCTTTATATCTCAGAATTTAAAAAATAACTTCACCAAACTTTCCTCTTCCTATTAAAAATATAATTTTCTTTATTACTTGTTTTTGTTCCTTATATTTTTAAATCTTGTTTCTGTAAAGCTTGGAGACTGTAACTTAGAAAAACTTAGAAATGTTCATTATATACTATTTCTTCTATACAGCAAAATATATGTATTTTTTAAAATATATTCTCTAGTATCCATTTTGCACATTTGAGTTTTCACACTTAAATATGCTTCTTAAATGTTGAAAGGATGAATTAAAATAGAAGAATTGTGTGTGTTTAGTATAATGTTACCATCTTAGAATAAAGATGTTTTATTTTACTTTTTAGGTAGAACAGAATCGTATAAAACTACTAAATGATAAAGCTGTTGCTACATCCCAGCTGCAGAAAAAGCTTGGGCAGCTTCTTTACCTAACTAACTTGGAAAAGGTATTGTTTTTAAAAGATGTTACTTTTTCCCATATTACACCATCAATAAACCACTTTATTGACTCATTTTATTTAATCTGTTTGTCCCATAATTAATGCTATAGGTGTTTTTTTCATCATTTTTTGTTTGTGTTAGTTACATGTCAGAACACTAGCTATGTCTGCAGTACCTGTGCAGATCAGAAAAGAAGATGACGTCTATAGAAAATATGTTATACAGATAATGTAAAGGGTATGAGTATATACCATGGCACAATGTAAACAGACTAGTTCAAAACCTTGAACAGCGATAGATAGTATTACAGCATACCTCTGGTGAAGATTGCACTGTGTAATACATACACCTGCCTCCATTAATGCATTACAGCATACCTCTGGTGAAGATTGCACTGTGTAATACATACACCTGCCTCCATTAATGCATTACAGCATACCTCTGGTGAAGATTGCACTGTGTAATACGTACACCTGTCTCCATTAATGCATTACAGCATACCTCTGGTGAAGATTGCACTGTATAATACATACACCTGCCTCCATTAATGCATGCACAGATTTTTTTAATTTGTTATCTGAAATTGTGCAGTGTGTTTGGAAACCTACTAAATAAGAGGACATGACAATGAAGTATTTAATGTAATTCACAGCATATTTTCTGAGTAGTAAGCAAAGTACTCTATCAGACATGGATGAATGTAATTCAGCTTTCTGGCAAGCATAAATGTGACAGTTAACAAAATAACTTATCAGAGAAGTTACTTATCAGAGAACTTATCAGAGTAGAAGATTTTTGGATAGGAAAAATGAAGCAAAGAGTAGACTACAATTGGTCCTGAAAAACTGGTGCAAAATAACATTTGAGTGAATGTCATTAAATCTCAGTGATGACAAAATGAAAAACATTCATTATCAGTAAAATAGCATGTCATTCAGAAGGTAGACTCTTGACCTAGACAGTGCAAGCTGGATCATGAAGCCACTATTTTCTAAATATAGGACTTTTTTCAAGTTATTTTCTTCTCTTTGTCCCTTCTGTAAAATAAGAATAGTAATACTCTTGTCAGACTCCTTGTAAGATTAAATGAATTAATATATGTAAATGTTTAAAGTGTTTCCTGGCTTATTAAACCATTTCTAGGTATTTGCTATTAATATTTTTATATTACAATACTATGATTGCTATTTTGGCAGGGGAAAAACAAAAGAGAAAAATTTGAGGTCAGTCTCATGCAAAAATCCAGATGACATAAGATTTCTGTACTTTAAATATGAGGGTCAAAATTAAGAGACAGTTGATCGTTTTTTTTAGTTATAGAATAAGTTGATATCCTCTATATGTTGAATTATTTTTTAAAAGGTTAAAATCCCAAAGATATAATCTATATGGGAAAACCCATTTGACTAAAAATAGAAATAAATAGTTTATAAATGAAGGAAAATAGGAATCCATAAACTACTACACATAGGACAAATCCAACCCATCACCAGTTTTTTTTAATTTTAAAGATTTATTGAAACACAGCTATTGTCATTCATTAAGTATTGTCTGCAGCTGCTTTTGTGCTATGTAATAGCAGAGTTGAGTTGTTGCAACAGAGATCATATGGCCCACAAAGCCTAAAATATTTACTACCAGGCCCTTTATGGAAAAAATGCTAATTCTTATGTTAAGCAAATTAGAAGAGAAAACAAATAGTAGACTGTTTATAAAATAACATAGTAATGCCTTCTCTTCTGTGCATGCTCTTAGTTACTCTGCTCCCACACTGACTCTGGGCTTAGCAGGATGATTTGCTTTTGGCCTTGTGTCATAGCAGAGATTTGAAAAGTCTACGCACTTTGGGGACTTCCCAGGTAGCTCAGTGGTAAAGGATCCTCCTACCAATGCTGGCCACACAGGTTCATTCCCTGGGTCCGGAAGATCCCCTGGAAAAGGAAATGGCAACCCACTCCAAATCCCATGGACAGAGGAGCCTGGCAGGCTACAGCCCATGGTGTTGCAAAAGAAACACAGCTTAGGGACTAAACAACAGTAATGCACTTTGGCATTCTCCCAGTTGTGTTGTTTTTTTGGACTCTCAGACTAAGTGAAGAAGCCCAGGTTCCATTCTTGAGGAGCAAATACCTCAACTTAGCCCTCTCCCCAGACCAACTCTTACCAACTGCTAGACATAAGTGTGGGGCCAGCCCGAGGCAAATCAGCCCATCCCAGAATTACCCAGGTGACCGGTAGAATCAGAAGAAATAAATGTTTTTTTTTAGCCACTAAGGTTTGAGGTGGTTTGTTACATATTACCTGAAATAAATCATTAATTAAAAAGGGAAAGGATAATTCAGTTCAACTTTTTTAAATGCTTGCATACTTACATTATAGTTAATGGAGTTGTTTTAACCATTAGAACTGCTGAATCCATGCACAATTTACTTTTTTTTTCCTGCTTATAAAAGTCAAAGGGTAATCAAGAACAGTTTAGTAATACTATGAGTCTAATTTATTTTCCTTTATCTTGTTGTCCTCAGTTTTAAAACTTGTTCATTTTGATGAGTTTGTTTTGGAAGTCTTCCAGTTTTTAAGGAGATTTTGAAAAGCTATTTTGACATGATTTCCAGGCGTAGATAGCTCTCAAATTAATAGTATTTCTGCTTAGTGAAATTAGAGAAAGGGTCCTGAGAAGAAATCAGCATTAATAAGGAATTATGTGAATAAATGCTGCCTCTTCCCATGTCTGTGATCCTGTGCCAACTGGATATGCAGAATACCTATTTCTTTATCAAAAAAAAAATCTAGCATGAAAGTAAAATTTGAGAATTTAGCTAAATTGTATCAATATTTTGCTTTTTATTTTGCCTTCTATAATCACAAAAAATCATAAATATAGTAATATGACAACTTTCACAAGTGATATTAAAAATTGTGTCCATGTTTTTGTTCACTCCTTAAATAAATTTATTGGTACATCTCAGGATTGATAATATTAGGTAATATATGAATTATTAGGTCATCTCAATTATTATTTTAATTCAATTGCCCATATTTACCTTTATAAATGAGTTGTAAAACATGTATGAGCTTTTAAAATGTAACTAATACATGTTTTATTTCTTCTTTTTTGGACAGTCTCAGGACAAAACATCAGGAGGTATTAATCCAGAACCTTGTCCAATCTGTGCTCGGCAACTGGGAAAACAGGTGAAATTATAATAAATACTGCATACATTTATAAAATACTGTACAGTTTTCAAAGGCTTCTACATACAAATTCCCCTGCTCCACCCTCAAACCTTGCATGCAAGGCGAATATTATCTCTGTCTTAAAGATAGGGCCAGAGGTTAACTAACATGCTTAATGTCAAATATGTTTGAGCAGTGTTTTTTCTCTTAAGTGATGGATCAAACATGTTTCTAGAATAACCCCATCTTTTTCATTAAAGATGAATAATTTTAAGCATTGTTTTCAGTCACTTGACTGTCAGTTTATCATGGATATTTGGGAATTGTACAGAAAATACAATACAATACAACATACACAGATTTATATATGGTATTACAAATTTATAGTAACATAGTTCTTACTTAATATTATTAATATCTAATAGTACCAGAATTTAAAGCACAAATAACAGTAATCCTAAAGGAATTTATGTGTTTGAATATTAGTGTACAAATGTCTAAAATAAATGGTACTGTATTAGTTCTCCTCAAAAAGATTATTTTTATTTTATAAAATGTGATTTATGATACTCTAAGTTCCTACTTTGTGTGATAAATAAATATGTAATAGCGGAGAAGGCAATGGCACCCTACTCCAATACTCTTGCCTGGAAAATACCATGGATGGAGGAGCCTGGTGGGCTGCAGTCCATGGCGTCGCTAAGAGTCGGACACGACTGAGCGACTTCACTTTCACTTTTCACTTTCATGCATTGGAGAAGGAAATGGCAACCCACTCCAGTGTTCTTGCCTGGAGAATCCCAGGGACGGCGGAACCTGGTGGGCTGCTGTCTATGGGGTCGCACAGAGTCGGACACGACTGAAGCGACTTAGCAGCAGCAGTAGCATGTAATAGAATATTCTTTTTTTTTTTTTAATATGAAAAAGTCTTTTTTCTTTTTTTTAAAATGAGTGTCTCTGGCATTTTTTTTCCTATGAACTAAGAGTAAAAGTTCAAATATATGAATTCTGCACTCTGACCATCAGTAACCAGAAAGCACATACCTTTTAGTCTCCATGATTTATGGAGAATATTTAAAGGATATTTTATTGATAATAAATCTTAAAAGGATAGATTGGAAACTGAGCAAAAGAATATTAATCAAGGTAATACTGGAGATTACTGATAAAAAATAAGTGATAAAAACATTTTGACAAAAATTACTATAATAATGGAAAGGATCATAGTGTAAGTAGTTTATTTTAGTTTTGATGAGATTCATGCAACTAGTTTGAGAAATGTTATCATCTTTACCATTTGCATCTCATTTTCTGTATAATAAATGCTTTAATATATAAAAATTAAATCTGTTTAATAAGTTGTATAGAATGTATTGAATATGATATCTCAGTTAATATTGTAGTCAATCTATTACTCTATTAGAGTAATTTGCATTTTTCGTAAATACTGAAATGAGAACACCAACATCTTATGAAATATTGATGACTATTAGTCCTCCTATTAGTGTGAGCAGAACTAAAAACTATGGTTCACTAAAAAATAGTTTAAAAGTATAATTTAGTTTTTATGACTTAAAGGTTTTTTATTATATATCATGAAATATTTAGGAAATGAAATGATGGCACTCTTCCTCTCCTTTTAATAGATTTATAGATTGGAAGGCATCTTTGATAGCATCTTGCTGAGGCATATTCTGTGTGTTTTCTTCTTTAGTGGGCAGTACTGACCTGCGGGCACTGTTTCTGTAATGAGTGCATTTCAATTATTATCGAACAGTACAGCGTGGGGTCTCACAGGAGCTCCATCAGGTGTGCCATCTGCCGCCAGACCACATCTCACAAAGAAATCTCCTATGTCTTCACCTCAGAGAAAGCCAGCCAGGAAGAGGACATCCCTGTGAAGGTAAAGTCGGTTAAGAACATGCATAGTCTGAGCAGTGTAATAGAAGTTAGTATCTGGCAGTGAGAGCATCAGAATCAGAGCAAGGCTGGCTCAGTGACTATGAAGCAACTACTGTTGACGGTAGATACACTGCCTGAAAGCCTCAGTACATCTACTCATTCCTCACGGTAGGAACACAGGAATGCTTTTTCAAACACAGTAATAATTATGCCCACTACAGCAAAAAAGTGACATCTTAGAATTCCAGTCCTGTTTTTTTAAATAGTGTTTCTGAGCACTACAGCTATTAGATAGAGCTCTGATTCACATCCAGGTTTCTTTTCTTCATTCTTCCATTCAGCCCAGTGTATCAGGAAAAAGAAGATATGCCCCACCAAATTGAGGGATAAAATAAATTGATTCCTGAAGTTATTAGTGAAGACTGTCACAAGGAGATAGTGCATTTTTAGATGGCATGGATTGATATTTCAGACTAGCCAAAACTTTGCTTTGTTTTCCTAATTTTTTTTCCCATGCTTCATTCAGAACTTTAAGAAAGAAGACTATAATTTAAAATGCAAATGAAATAAATTCCAGATTTGTTGTTTAGTTGCTAAGTTGTGTCCAACTCTTTTGTGACCCCCATGGACTGTGGCCCACCAGGCTCCTCTGTCCATAGAACTTCTCAGGCAAGAATACTGGAGTGGGTTGCCATTTTCTTCTCCAGAAGCTCTTCCCAACCCAGGGATCAAACCCACGTCTCCTACATTTACCACTGAGCCACCAGGGAAGCCCAAAATCCAAGTAGGATCTGTAACTGGACTTTCTGCCTGAGGGGGTATTTATTTAATGAAAAGCCTTTACTAGGTTTTTTGTTTTTTGTTTTATATAAACGTGCTTTTTCTGTTTGTTTTCCTAACCAAACTTTTGAGGACAATTCAACAACTGAGTATGGTAGAGAATGCAGGCCAGAAGAAGCAGTTGGAAGACTGATGGAGCTGGCTCATAAGCTAGAAGTAGTAGAATATGTTTCATTAATTCCTTCTCCTTCTGGGTCCCTGCTGCTCTCTGCTCACTTATTGTCCAAGGTTATATTTTGTGAGTAAACTTAACCACAGGTACTTATCAGAGAATAGGAGACCTTTTTTATTATTATTACTATTACTGAAATATAGTTGATTTACAGTATTAGTTTCAGGTGTACAACAAAGTAAATCAGTTAAACATATGCATGTGTCCACTTTTATTTTTTTAAGATTCTTTTCCCATGTGTGTTCTTAAGAGTATTGAGTAAAGTTCCCTGTGCTATGCAGTAGGTCCTTATTAGTTCTCTGTTTCATATAGAGTAGTGTATATATGTCAATATCAGTGTCCCAATTTATCACTCCCCCTGGCAACCATAAGTTTGTTTCCTACTATTGTGACTTGTTTCTGTTTTATAGATTCCACATATGAGCAATATCTTGTGATATTTGTATTAGTTCTTTTCAAAGAAGTTAGGTATTCAGTACTCTAGATGTTACTGTAGAAATGGGTAACTCAGGTGAGGTGGTAGAAGCTGAAGCAGTGAAATTTGAATGTTGAGTAAGTGGTCCAAGTGGAAGGTATATAATATCTGGAGCTGATTATACTTTAGCCTGTTGACCACACAGAGAACTCCTTTCTTTTTCAGTTCACCCCCCTCCTCTCTTCCTACTCTTAAAGTTTTTTCCTTCCTTTCCTTTGCATAAAGTCTTTTTTCTTTCCCTGTCTCTTCTCCTCTGGCCTCAGGCATCCCAGGAGCCACAGATGGCATGCGTGGCTAAGAAGGGCTGCTGACCCTTCAGTGAACACATTCATGACAGTACAGGGAACAAGCATAAGAAGGAACTGCTGTGTCAGACTTCATGCAGTAAGGTTTAGGAAGTGATTGCCCTGGCTACCAGTAAACAGCACCATCTCTCTGAAACTGAGGGCATCAAACCCAAACACCTGTTCATTTTATGGCAACTCTCCTAGACACCTAGGAGAAAGATCAGGACAGTTACATATGCTGTCCTATTGGGACAGGAATATTAGTGTACAAATACTGTATATTATGCTCTGACTTTTTCCTGTCTTTCGTGGATATTGATGAACACATGAATTAATTGAAGGATCTACCAAAAAAAAAAATTTATAGCATTGAAACATGTTTACATTACCATATATAAAATAGATAACCAGTGTAAGTTCTGGGGATAGGGTGGAGAGGGAAGTGGGAGAGGGGTTCAGAATGGGGGGGACACACGTATACCTGTGGCTAATTCATATTGATGTATGACAAAAACCATCACAATATTGTAAAGTAAATATCCTCCAATTAAATAATTTTTTCCAAAAAGAATACAGAATTTATCAAATTTAAATTATCTTATATGTACATATACTTACGTTTCCTTTTTATTAAATACATGACTGAATATTATACTTACTATGCAAGCAAGTTTTATCACTTTTCTGCATTCTCACATTGCTTCTCTCTGCATTTACTTTTTGTTTTCTGTCACCATTTCTGTCTGCCACTTCCACCTTCTGCTGCCTGTGTCCTTTTCTGACTGTCACATTTCTGCCACCTTCTTGAAGCATCTGCTTGTTTTCTCAGACTCGCACTGCACTCTGACCGTCTGAGATTGTCCCACTTAATTGATCACGTCATCTGTCTTAGAGTTGAGGGATATAAAGATGGCTCTATGTAAATACCGAAGGCATTGTTTTGAAATTTATTTCATTAAAGTTTTTATCTGAAATGTTCACTTCACTCTAAGCATTCATGTCCAGACACTCGGACACAGCAAACAATGTAATTTCATACGTGGTGCTTAATCATCTAGCTGATCTCTGGTAAAGGATATTTGGAGAACATAAAAATAGAATTAAATAATATAAGACTTTTTTTTTTCCTACTGGTATTTCCCAGTGTAAGGAATCCTATTGATTGACCACGGAAATAAAATGAATGAAGTATTCATTAGTGAATTAGGGTATGCATTTAAGTTAAAGACTGTCACTACCCTAACAGCAGTGTCACAGTATTCCTAAATGACCCTTGGAACCTCCTGGGCATTTCGCAAAGTAAACAAAATTCCCCCTGCGAGTTCTGACAACTGCCAGGCATTTTAGAGGGTGAAGTAGGCCTCCTGGCAGAACATAGGCCCCACGTGACCTGTTCCCTGTGTCCTCAGTTTGGCTCTCTTTCATACAAAGCATTTTTGTCATTGGAAACCCTGACCCTGTAATGAACAAGATTCTTATGTCATAAGAAGTTTCTATCCAAAAGAGAATACATGGATATAGCCACAGCACAACAGCACCCGCTACACACACAGCACTTCAGCTTCTCAAACTTTTGAGTGCCTAGTGATCAAGTGCTCTGTTTTTTAAATTAAAGTATATTTTCAGGCTGCATTCCCATAACTTTTAACTTGTAAGATCTTGGATCTGGTCCAGAAATCTGCATTTTTAACAAGCAGATCTGCTGGTGAAGATGTTTCATACAACCTTTTTGTAGAGGAAAAAAAATATTGTATTTCTACATTAAAACTCAGAGAAACCTAGCAATACCATTTGTAAAACTATACTATGTGTAGGATCATGTTGTTTCTTTTCCTTTTTTTTTTTTTTTTTTTTCCAGTTTTTATTCAGTTTACTTGAAGGTGACTTGTAAAGTCTGTCTTGTACTTTCTAACTATAATTAAAATATCTAGGTGGGATAAAACTGACTGTAAAATTCTGACTGAGTTTAAAGTTGACATAAAATAATTTGGTAAATATAATCCACAAGTGGCTATATTTAAATATGCTCCTCTAAGTATTCTTATATAAGATATTTGATATTATCTTGTTGTTGTTGGTCATTCGCTCAGTCATGTCTGGCTCTTTGTGACCCCATGGACTTCAGCACCCCAGGCTTCTCTTGAGCTTGCTCAAATTCGTGTACATTGAGTCGGTGATGCCATTCACCCATCTCATCCTCTGTTGTCCCCTTCTGCTCCTGCCTTCAATCTTTCCTGGCATCAGGGTCTTTTCCAGTGAGTCAGCTCTTTGTTTTAGGTGGCCAAAATATTGGAGCTTCAGCTTCAGCATCAGTCCTTCCAGTGAATATTCAGGACTGATTTCCTTTACAATTGACTGGTTGGATCTCCTTGCAGTCCAAGGGACTCTCAGAGTCTTCTCCATCACCACAGTTCAAAAGCATCAATTCTTCGGCACTCAGCTTTCTTTATAGTCCAACTCTCACATCCTGCATGACTACTGGAAAAACCATAGCTTTGACTAGATGGATCTTTGTTGGCAAAGTAATGTCTCTTCATTTTAATATGCTGTGTAGGTTTGTCATAGCTTTTTTTCCAAAAAACAAGCAACTTTTAATTTCATGGCTGCAGTCACCACCTGCAGTGATTTTGGAAGCCAAGAATGTAAAGTCTGTCTCTGTTTCCATTGTTTTCCCCATCTATTCCATTTATATATAATATCCCCCATAACCTTTGGGTCCAAATAAAATTTTTAACTTTTTTGCAATTGCTACCTTTTTATCTCTTTGAAATAATTATTCAAAATACTTTAAAGAACAGGATATTTTTGTGGCTAAGTGCACTTGTAAAATTTCCCACCTAGGCTGCCTGGGTGGAGTTTCCACTGGACTTTATTGAAGAAACATGTGAAAAGCCCAACCATTCTCCCAGGCAAGAACTTGAAAAATATTCCTGATTTGTGAGATCAATCATATATAAACTGTGTAACTGCACTAAATTGTATCTGTCACTATCAACTTGGGTTTTTAGCATGGTGAACAGGTGCAGACAGAAATAAAATAATGTTAACTGATCTTACTCAGCTAGAACTACTGTGGACAGCACAGGCAAAGTGAAGAGTCGGCTCTACTTTAAAAGGAGCCCAGCATAAAAGTAATGAAAGAAAGTCCCAAGACAGGAAATTACTTCCTCCGTACTGTTTTCCTAAAAATAGGAAACATTCAGGTTATTTGGAAGTTACAAACCAGTAAGAAAACCTAAAGAAAAATCTGTGACCTATTACCAAATTATAGCCCTAGTTATAACTGATGAACGATTATAGTTCTTTTGGGGGCGTGAGGGAGCTAAATTGTATAAATTTGTCTTTTTAAAAGTGATGTTCTTCAGTTAAATGAATTTTCAAAAAAAGCTCTTATCTCAGGATTTTTGAGTCTTATAGTAAGTTTAAAAGACTGCAAAAAATCTATCCAAGTAATAGCTGGAAAATGTAAATACTAACTCTGCTCTGTTTCAGCTGTGATTGTCCCATTTCTAACAAGGCTGACACTCCTTTCCTGTTGCAGCTAACAGAGGCAAGGCACCCATTTGACCCTAGAGCAGTGAGAGGTGCTGTAGGTACAGTATTACACAGCACTAGAGTAATGGCGTAATTCAGAAGACCAGTTCATTTATAATAAAATGTGTGTTAGTTGCTCAGTCATGCCTGACTCTTTGCAACCCCATTGACTGTAGTCTCCTCTGTCCATGGAATTCACCAGGTGAAAATATTGGAGTAAGTAGCCATTCCCTTCTCTAGGGGATCTTTCCAACCCAGGGATCCAACCTGGATATCCTGCATTACAGGCAGATCCTTTACCATCTTAGCCACCAGGGATGTGTTTATCACTTATGATAAACACAATCCCAATTGTATCACTGATACAATAAGTTTTTAAAGTTCCCAGAATTACAAGTTTCCCACACATTCCCTTAAAACCCTTATTCATCTGTCAAAAATCAGTATAATGTTATTTTTTAGTGGAAGTAATTTATACAAAAGATTAAAATAAATGAGAATGAAATGAATGGCGCAGAGTGAAAACTAACATTCTCCTTCATCCATCCTACTTTGCCTTGCCACTGTGAACAATTTCTATTTTTAGTTACAAAGATCACCTCTGTGATTCTCAGTAATATACATCAATTTTGTTTCTTAAAGTACTAGCTTTAGACAGTATCTGCTGGCTCCTCATTTTAAAATAGGAGAAAATTAATGCATCTATTCCTCCTTTCTATTTTTGTGATAGTATCATTTTTATATTATAATATTTATACATCCACATTTTGTTATATAAATACTTTTCATTACGGAACCAAGCAGAGTGATTGAAGTCATGCAGAAAGGAGCAGAATCCTGATCCTATATCGTTTAAATTTCACTTTTCAGTGAAGAATCCTAGTCTAATAGAAGTTCTCATTTTTTTAGCTAACTTCCTGCACTTCTGTGTCAGCCTTATCTGATATCATTATTCATGTAGTCCTCATTCTTTGATTCTTTTTTTCACTGTGCTATAACTGCATCAAGAAATTTTAACATGATGAGCATGTGAATGGCAAATCAGTTTTTGCACTTCTGAAAATGACTTTATTCAGCCTTCGCTTTAGAGTCATAAGTGATTGGCCTCATTACTATGAGACATTATTTGACATGTCTTGTATATCTTAGTTTGTGTGTATTTCACATGTATAGAATATATATACTAATATGGTGGCTCAGACAGTAAAGAATCCACCTGCCATGCAGGAGACCTGGGTTCAATCCCTGGGTTGGGAGGATTCTCTGGAGAAGGAAATGGCAATGCACTCCAGTATTCTTGCCTGGGGAATCTCATGGACAGAGGATCCTGGTGGGCTACAGTCTGTGGGATTGCGAAGAGTCTGACATAACTGAGCAACTAAGCACACGTAAGCACACAATGTAGTATGAAGATATGTTAAAGATAATATACTAATACACAATCTCTATAGAATCTCTAAGGATATGGTCTGCCTGTAGAATCTATTGACATGAATATTTCCTCTGATGTTTGATGAAAACTGAATACATTCATCATCTTCATTGTGTTGACTTTTTTCTGGTGCTCTTCAGAACACAGCAGACACTGTAGCCTTTAATTCTGCCAGTGGAGCTGAGCCTGACCATGAGAATCCATAGATACTACGAAGGAAAAGGTGTGGGAGAGGCAGATGGACAGATTTAACAGAGGAAATAAAAGAAGCCAAAGGAAGGAGGAAGGACTAAGACCAGTGAAGAAGGGTTATAACAGGCAACGAACTGTTGGTTCAGTCGTGGATTGTCAAGCCCTGCTTCAGAATCCACAGTTTCCACTTTTATTGTATAAGTCACTGAAGAAAAAATACAAAGCAGTACTAACTTTCTAGTCATGCTGCTGCTGCTGCTAAGTCGCTTCAGTCGTGTCCGACTCTGTGCGACCCCACAGACGGCAGCCCACCAGGCTCCCCCCGTCCCTAGGATTCTCCAGGCAAGAACACTGGAGTGGGTTGCCATTTCCTTCTCCAATGCATGAAAGTGAAAGTGAAGTCGCTCAGTCGTGTCCGACCCTCAGCGACCCCATGGACTGCAGCCCACCAGGCTCCTCCGTCCATGGGATTCTCCAGGCAGGAGTACTGGAGTAGGGTGCCATTAGAGCACTGTTTTTCTTTTGTTTATATGAATCAAGTACAAGTAGCATTTTGCTGCTCCATTTGGAACATACCATGTCTGTTCTCCCTTCTCAAAGTCAGGGGTCTCAACAGATAGGACATAGATGTGGAGGGAATAGTGTGAAGCCAACTGCAGTCTGTCTTCTCTACCATACTCATGGATTTTTCTAAGGTGCACCCTCTTTCCCCAGTCGTAAGATCTCAGGGAATAAAAAGCAGTACCTCTCACCAAGTTGCATTGGTAAAATATTTAGACCCATTCTGGAGGAGAGGGGTTGATCAAAGTCTAAATAAATTAAATATTACTTGATTGCTTTATTGTTAGAATTCTTTTAGTCTCCTACATATATGATAGAAACAAAACTGAGTTTTCTATCCTTCTAACACATTTAACAGCTTTTAACGCAGAGTCTATGATTTCAGAATTTTACAAGAGCCTGAGAGTATAGAACTGCACACTCCAATCAAATTTAACTCTGATTTTAAAAAATGTTAATTATACCTGCTTACAAGCAGAGACATTACTTTGCCAACAAAGGTCCGTCTAGTCAAGGCTATGGTTTTTCCTGTGGTCATGTATGGATGTGAGAGTTGAACTGTGAAGAAGGCTGAGCACCGAAGAATTGATGCTTTTGAACTGTGGTGTTGGAGAAGACTCTTGAGAGTCCCTTGGACTGCAAGGAGATCCAACCAGTCCATTCTGAATGAGATCAGCCCTGGGATTTCTTTGGAAGGAATGATGCTAAAGCTGAAACTCCAATACTTTGGCCACCTCATGTGAAGAGTTGAGTCATTGGAAGAGACTCAGATGCTGGGAGGGATTGGGGGCAGGAGGAGAAGGGGACAACAAGAGGTTGAGATGGCTGGATGGCATCACTGACTCAATGGACGTGAGTCTGAGTGAACTCCGGGAGTTGGTGATGGACAGGGAGGCCTGGCGTGCTGCAATTCATGGGGTCGAAAAGAGTCGGACACCATTGAGCTACTGAACTGAACTCAACAATAGATAAGAAGCTACATGACCTTTCTGATTTTAGTTATGCTAGTAGACAGCCTCTAGGCCAGATTTCATGAGAAATTTTTTGTTAACCTTTATTGGTAATGGAGCCCTACTTTTTTTCATTGCCTTGACCCAGTGATCTGGAGCTTTTAACTTTGTATTTAATTTTCCGAAAAGTGAAAGACCTGTGTATGTAGCTTCGAGATCTAGTCTGGTTTTGCTCATTAAATTATAATCAGGTGAGCAAAAATCTTCATAAAGAATATTTTATAAGATCCTTCTGTTGTAAAGAAGGAAAATTCCAAATTCTTTTTCTTCAGTATTAACTATTATAAAGCTCTTGGCTGCTTACCACATGAGAGGAAAACCAGGAGAGGCACTGGCTTGGTCTGCATGGTTGCACTTCATATGTCTCTTTTCATAGTTCCTCGTTGACCTCAGAGAGAACTTGTGTCTCAGAGAGAATGGCCACAAAGATCCAGTGTAGAGAGGCAGAGGACAAATGAAGGGTCTCTATTCCAGAGCTCGGGCTTGGTCACTGATGTTTCAGAAACAAAAACTGAGCATTAATCATAGAGTCAGGGTTGGCAGATATGTATCTGGAAAAACTAGACTATCAAGAAAGGATAGGAATGAGGAAAGGGACAAAACAATAGAAAAGGACAGAGGTGCTATAATTAAATGCAACTTTATCAATCTCATATATTAAGGAATAATCTAGCAGTAGTGGGGGGGGGGGTTCTATTCCTATGCACCCTCCTAATTCCAGCCTAACTTTTCATCTGTGTGTTGACTGACATGGCTAAAACATAAGCTGGGTTGGATTAAGGCTACCAGTTTACATGTCTTGAGAATATTTATACTCTCTTAACACCTTGCACAGGGATAGATTGACATCCCTTTCTCCTCTCCCATATCTTTTTTGCCTTTTCTGTGATCGCCTCCTATACAGATATAACCTGTATATAATCCATCACCTTCTTCCTGTTTCAGTCTGTTCAACAAAATGAATGTTTCTTTTCTGTAGCAGTGACCACATTGTGTAGTCTCTTCAGAAACTGGCAGATTTGAGCCAAAGTTCATTTATGTATATGAGATAAAAAGAAACATTAAGAAGAACAGTAGAATGTGGATAATGTTTATTAAGCTGGTATAATAAAGCGTTCACTTAAGTCACTTCCAAGCCAGCCCAGCAGTATAAGATTTTCCTTTGCTTCTCTCCATATTCTGTAACATACGTTAGACTGTATGCATTTGGGAATAAGGGAGTATCTTCATCTTTGTACATCCAGTGCCTACTGTAGTTCTTGTCACTTAGGTGCACAGAAAATTTTTGTTGAATGATATAAATAATCAAACGTGAACTTACCTGAAATGTTGGAGGGATTGAATGATAGAAGGATGACACAGAAGAAAGTCTGCCTATCTCTTTGATTACTGTTATTGACTCTGCTCTTAGACCAACCATGGTCTTTTCAGTATTATTTTGGGACTTTTGCTTTTCACTTGGAAGGGAAAAAAAGGCACAAGCAGAAAAGAGAAAAGAAAGTTAAGAATAAGGATCTCTGATTGTAAGGATTTGAACTAAAAGTCCACAGGGTTTGCTGACTTTATTAACCTCTCCAATCACTGCTGATAGGTAAGTGAAAAAAAATGAGTTGATAAACCTGAATGAAATGGTACCACCTTCCAATCAGTGACTTCTTTTAAGACCAGTTCCCTAGATTTCATTACATATTACTAACCCAAAATCCTCCTCAAGCTTGCTTTGTGTTAGATTAAATTTGCCTGTCTTTCATGACTGTTCTTACTTGAGTCTGTCTGGGAAAGTGATAGAGATCAATCACAAGATTTGATTTGGCTATTGTTGATCATTCTGAATGAATAAAAAAATATGTTGAGAGTTTTAAATTATATTCTAACCTCTTGTATTTTCATTTTATCTGTATTGTTTTACTCAGGTTTGTTTGGGATTGAGAACTTTAAAAATACATATTAAATTTTCTTTTACATTAAGTAAATTGATTGAGTGTATACTATTTATGGAAGACCATGCACAGCTCTAAGAGATATAAAAGTAAATGCCATTTAGTCCTTGTTTTCAAGCAGTATATCAACTGATAAATGACAGAAGTATTCTATACTCAGGTTTGATATCGTATCAAATGATACCACATAGAACCATCGCAGGGCAATTAATTAAGGAAAAAGCTGTTCCTTTCCAAATAAAATCTCTCATCTTTCCCTTATGAAAGACAAATTTAAATGTCAAACACAGAAAAGCCTAAAAGTCAGAAAACATCTAGTTTATAAATCCACATACCATTCATCAAGCATTTGTGAGTTACTGAAACTAATATAATGTGTTAATACAGCACTTTTGCTAACATTATTGCATTTAATACAATTAAATGTGAACTACATATAGAAAGGTAGGAAAATATTTACAACAAGAATTTAACATGTGCAGTATTTGAGTGGTCCTACAAACCGGTTTATTTTTATTGACAAGGAATATGAACAGACAGTTCACAGAAGAGAAATTCTGAATGGCCAGCAAGTGATATTCAAGCTTATTCTCAGGAAAATGCAGATAAATGAAAATTTGGTTCCTCATTTTACCTATTCTATTGGCAAAAAATTGAATTTTAACAAGTGTACTAAGAAGCAGGCACATCTAAACTGTTGATAGTTTAAAATTCTAGCATTTCTAGGGTCAGTGTGATAGGGAATCTACTGCAATCCAAATAATCTAAGAACTTTTTTTTAACCTTGACCAACAGTTCCACTTAGATGTGCCTATCCAACAAAAACTCTGTGCACACGTACCCAATCCTCTAAGTATAGTCACTAAAGTACTGTTTGTAAGAACAAAAAAGAATGAAATTAATGTAAATGTATATTAATAAGCAAATGTGAGAGTTGGACTATAAAGAAAGCTGAGCACCAAAGAATTGATGCTTTTGAACTGTGGTGTTGGAGAAGACTCTTGAGAGTCCCTTGGACTGCAAGGAGATCCAGTTAGTTCATCCTAAAGGAAGTCAGTCCTGAATATTCATTGGAAGGACTGATGGTGAAGCTGAAATTCCAGTATTTTGGCCACCTGATGCGAAGAACTGACTCATTTGAAAAGACCCTGATGCTGGGAAAGATTGACGGTGGGAGGAGAAGGGGACAACAGAGGATGAGATGGTTGGATGTCATCACCGACTCTATGGACGTGAGTTTGAGTAAGCTCCGGGAGTTGGTGATGGACAGGGAGGCCTAGTGTGCTGCAGTCCATGGGGTCGCAAAGAGTCGGACATGACTGAGCGACTGAACTGAACTGAACTCTAGTCTTTTCCTTCAGATTACCACTCCAGGTTGGAATTTTGCTTATAAAAGGTTATTCTGTTTTCTTTTGAAATTTTTGTTAAGAAGCAGCTTAATTTTAGAAGAGTTCATAGTTATCCTGGTGTTTCACCTGAAAATATCTTTGAAAATGAGACCTTTCAAGGAACATGGAAGTTTCTTACTTTATGCTAATTTCCTGTTTTATTTGAGATGGTTTTGCTCTTATTTAAGATAATTTTTAGATTGAAATAGGTCCCTTATACTTTTTAACCTTTCAAGTATAATTGAAAGTCTACATATCCAGAAAAACAAATGTAGATATAGGACTTTAATATGAGAATTTAAAAATCTTGCTTAATTCTTTGTTGGTGACTGTAAACTTAATAAAGTTTTCTTCCTTATTTGTTTCTATTTTTACCTTTAAGTATCTCTGTGTAAAAGTAGTAAGGGGGCGTGATGTGAGGGCAATAGTAATATGGGAATATTTTTACTTTTTGGTAACATTTACCCCTCTTGTAGGGTGATACTATGTCTCTGAAAGGTTACCAAGTGTCTACTATTTGGAGTACTGGGCTAAACGCTTTGTACACATTTTCTCCTTTAACCATCACAGCAACCTTTGGAAATAGATATAATGATCATCCCTGCTTGACAAACTAAGGTTTAGAAAGGTTAGAATCTTTATAACTAAGGAGCTGCAGAACTGGCAATTAAATTTCAATTTATCTCACTCAAAATCTCATGCCCTTAAGCTCCATGTCATACCATCCTCCCACAGCATTCTAGGAGGAAAACTTTCTCAATGAAGGCTTCAAAAACATTTGTGTTATTTCTTCATTTTCTTATTCCTTTATCTTAGAAATGGTTATGCAGAGTACAAAAAGCAGTTTTTAAGTGTTTATCTAGCTTTGTATAAATCTGCCTCTGTCCAAGTGGACATCATTGGTACCTCTGTCATTGTCCTTTGTAATGCCCCTTTTAAAAGAAAGGATTTTTTGTGGGTTATGTTCTTTACTATTTGCTTACATTAGAGTTTTGATTCATTATATTCTGAACAATTTCAGTGCTGTACTACCTAAAGTGATGAATGTTTTTTAATATATGTTCTAATTATCTAAAATAACAAAGTTTTGTAATTGCAAAATATAGCCACTTAACTAAAAAAGCTTACCTTAGGGTCTTATGAATTTCTGGAGTGCTTTTATATATTTGATTTTCTTGGGGTATAAATCTGTAACTTCTGCAGTTTGAGGCTGAAGAAAATTTCCAGCAAATATGAAATGAAAAAGAATAAACATATATGTACCTATCATACAGTTTTGATGGTGTTTTACCCTGACTGTCCATTCCCTTGTTAATTGGATTTTATTTGATAATAATGGGTTTTCTCCTTTGTGTTCAAAGGGCAGCCATTCTACAAAAGTGGAAGCTGTGGTCAGAACTCTGATGAGAATCCAGCTTAGAGACCCAGGGGCGAAGGCACTTGTCTTCTCAACGGTACAGTCAGCATCCTCGGTGTTAACTCGGACTGGCTGTCTGTTTCCAGTCAGTTTATATCTGAGAATGAACTGTTAATGTTCTGATGTAACTGAGATTTAGAATTACTGATCGACTTTTCCTTGTTAAATTTTTTTTCCTATATCCATTGGATAGAATTGTTTTTAGAGAAATTTGATGATGCTTCACAAAGCAATTCCCATAGCTGTATTTTTATATTAATTTTACTTAGGGATTTTCTTATATTACTATTTTAAAATTGAAATCTATAAACTTGAAAGTCATTTCACAAATGTACTTGGTTAAGGAAAAGAAAATTAACCTGTTGAATAAAAGGTATTGAGTAGAACATGGACAGAGGAGCCTGGTAGGCTGCAGTCCATGGGGTTGCTAAGAGTCGGACACGACTGAGCGACTTCACTTTCACTTTTCACTTTCATGCATTGGAGAAGGAAATGGCAACCCACTCCAGTGTTCTTGCCTGGAGAATCCCAGGGACGGGGGAGCTTTGTGGGCTGCCATCTCTGCGGTCGCACAGAGTTGGACACGACTGAAGCGACTTAGCAGCAGCAGCAGCAGCAGCAGAACTTCTAGTTTTCATTTTTGAAAGATAAATAGCCACATCTATTTATATATTCCATAATTTATTTTCTATTAATTATGTTTATTTTAATTCATTTATTAAAGATGCTCATTTTTTTACCCTGTCTTTAACCAGCATTTGATTTAAAATATCTTTCAGGATAGAAAATAATACTAATGGTATTACGCTTGAAGTTTTTGTTTTTGTTTACTTAATTCTGAGGTATGAAGCTGGTTTTGGTTAAGCTTACTTTGGTTTAGTCCCTTTTCAAATACTTTTTACATGAAAGCTATGTGTAAATATTTGGTTTTCTGTTTTCTCTGTTCTTAGTGGCAAGATGTATTAGACATTATTTCAAAAGCTCTCACTGACAACAACATGGAATTTGCACAGATCAGTCGTGTTAAGACATTTCAGGTATGTCAAGAAGACTTTACTCATGTTTTTTGGAGTGAATTCAGTTACAAACTGAAACTGCTCTTAACTAGCTTACTTGCATTTATTGTCGTGTGTCATATAAACCACAAAAACAGTTTGAGTTCTTGATTGACTATAAGATTAACATTTAAAGGCAAAGTAAACAAACTGCATTTACTTTACATCTATTCAGTTATACCCATGGCAAACCATATTTAAAGATCTTATGACTTGAGGTCCGTTTCTTTAACATAGGAAAAGATGGCCTATAGTATACCTTTTGAATGGACAGAGGCCTCATGCCCCTAAAATTAAGTTCTAAAAACACTGCATTAGGCAAAACTGCATATGGTCAAATTGTGCTTACCTCACCCTCAGCACAATGACAGATACAAACCTAAGAGAAAAACACCAAAAAAAGACCAAGTGAAAATATAGCAGATTCATGTCTCTTATACTCACTCTAGCGCTTTCTCTCACTCCTTCTTTCCTCTAAGCTCATATAGTTTCATTTGCATACATCACATACATGTATCTTGTGATTCTTCTACGTATTATACAGAACACAAGAGGTTGTGTGACGCTTTTTTTTTCTTAAAGTCAAGCCACATGATTTTGTTTTCTAAAAGTTGTCATCTTACATTTAATTTTCTTAATTATTGCCTTTCACAGTGACCTGGATACTGTTAGGCATTTTAGCATGAGCTGTAGTATCCTGCTTTTATTTTTAACTATCCAGCTAAAATTTAAATGTACCTTTCTTTTTTTAGGAGAACCTGTCAGCATTTAAATATGATCCCCAAATCAATATTTTGCTGCTGCCCCTGCACACAGGTTCTAATGGATTAACTATCATTGAAGCAACTCATGTTCTCTTGGTGGAGCCCATATTGAACCCTGCCCATGAGCTTCAGGCCATCGGAAGGGTGCACCGGATCGGACAAACAAAGTAAGGACTAAAGTTAACCTCAGGCACATTTGCTCTTGTTTCTAAGATACAGATCAGCATTTAAACTCTTCATTTATGTTCATCTTAACCTATTCATTTTTAGTGACTTACTTATATATTAAATTTTCAATTCTTAATATATGACCAGAAGATATTTTGAGATTTCCAGTGACTCTCCTCCAAACAGCAAATCCCCAAATTCTCCCAGATTTTTGTCTTTCCTTCTTCAGAAGCTACCCTGGTCACTTCATCAAGATAGTTTCTTAAAATACCTAAGACAGCTATTAAGCTGAAGGCATCTGTCATTAACTTTGAGAAGAACTGATTGTTGATTGGCTAAAGTAGCCACTATTTAAAAGAAGCCATATCTCATGCATAACTGAAAACAAATAGCTCTTTTATAAATGCTTCCCTTTAGGAAAGTACAACCTTCCCGATCTAATATAAGAGATAATTATTTAAAGTAAACCTAATAGTAAATATTATGTAGTATGTACTACTTTTATTCAAATCTCAGAATGGATAATTATCCTTTATACAGCCTCTCAGATGCACTACCTCCTGGATGTTAGATGCTTTCAATTTGTTCTAATGCATGCATACTCACAAATCAGTCCTTTAGTCGTGTCCAACTCTTTGCAGCCGCATGGACTACAGCATGCCAGGCCTCCCTGTCCATCACCAACTCCTAGAGCTTGCTCAGACTCATGTCCATCAAGTTGGTGATGCCATCCAACCATCTCATCCTCTGTCGTCCCCTTCTCCTCCTGCCTTCAATCTTTCCCAGCATCAGAGTCTTTTCCAGTGTTCACATCAGGTGGCCAAAGTATCGGAGCTTCAGCATCAGTCCTTCCAGTGAATATTCAGGACTGATTTCCTTTGTGATTGACTGGTTCGATCTCCTTGAAGTCCAAGGGACTCTCAAGTGTGTTCTCCAGCACCACAGTTTAGAAGTATCAGTTCTTCAGCACTCAGCTTTCTTTATGGTCCAACTCTCACGTGCATACATGACCACTGGAAAAACCATAGCTTTGACTGGACAGATCTTTGTTGGCAAAGTAATGTCTCTGCTTTTTAACATGCTCTCTAGGTTTGTCATAGCTTTTCTCCCAAGGAGCAGGCATCTTTTAATTTCATGGCTACAGTCACCATCTGCAGTGATTTTGGAACCCAAGAAAATAAAATCTGTTACTGTTTCCATTCTTTCCTCATCTATTTGAAGTGATGGGACCGGATGCCATGATCTTCATTTTTGGAATGTTGAATTTTAAGCCAGCTTTTTAACTCTCCTCTTTCACTTTCATCAAGAGGCTCTTTAGTTCTCTTTACTTCCTGCCAAAGGGGTGGTGGCACCCATACTAAGCACTTGTTAAATAAATATTGATTGAACACTTGCTGTATGTCAGATATTATTCTAGACACTGGAGGCTACCCTGGTGGGCTCACCAATAAAGAATCTGCCTGAAATACAGGAGATGTGGGTTCAGTCCCTGGGTCCAGAAGATCCCCTGGAGGAGGAAATGGCAACCCACTCCAGTATTCTTGCCTGGGAAATCCAATGGACAGAAGAGCCTGGCAGACTAGAGTCTATGGAGTCACAAGAGTCCACCATGACTCAGTGACTAAACAATGATGACAAATATGCTGTACCCTGAAGATTCAAATTGAATAAGATATAATCTTGTTTCCCCAAGGAGATCACTATGTAATACAGGAAACAGATGATTTAACATATTATAGTAGAATGTGCAAAAACAGGAATACTGTGATAACAAAGAAGAGCGTGCACTCTTGTGCCCTAGAGATCAGGAGAGGCTTCATTAGACTGAGTCTTGAAGGAATAATTACTCCAGAGTTGGCCTAGAGAAGGGTGCTCACACAGCAGAGAGTTGCTTGTGCAGAAACACAGAGGAGAAAATCAACATGATGTTTCTCAGGACCTTCAGGAGTTTGAAGTTGCTGTGGTATAAAGTATGTGCAGAGGAGTGGCAGGAGGTAAGGTCTTGTATGCCACACTCAGAAACAGCCTGCTCTGTAAGCAGTGGCTGAGAGAGCAAATGATGACTTTAATTTTAAGCAGGAAAGAGACATTCATCAAGCAAAATATGAAAAAGTAATATAATTGTAATAAATACAAGATTGTTCTAAAGTACTACCAAGTAACATTTAAATTGTCAGTTCAGATCAGTTCAGTTCGGTCGCCCAGTCCTGCCCGACTCTTTGCGACCCCATGAATCACAGCATGCCAGGCCTCCCTGTCCATCACCAACTCCCGGAGTTCACCCAGACTCACGTCCATCGAGTCAGTGATGCCATCCAGCCATCTCATCCTCTGTCGTCCCCTTCTCCTCCTGCCCCCAATCCCTCCCAGCATCAGAGTCTTTTCCAGTGAGTCAGCTCTTCGCATGAGGTGGCCAAAGTACTGGAGTTTCAGCTGTAGCATCATTCCTTCCAAAGAAATCCCAGGGCTGATCTCCTTCAGAATGGACTGGTTGGATCTCCTTGCAGTCCAAGGGACTCTCAAGAGTCTTCTCCAATACCACAGTTCAAAAGCCTCAATTCTTCGGCGCTCAGCCTTCACAGTCCAACTCTCACATCCATACATGACCATAGGAAAAACCATAGCCTTGACTAGACGAACCTTCATTGGCAAATAATGTCTCTCCTTTTGAATATGCTGTCTAGGTTGGTCATAACTTTCCTTCCAAGGAGTAAGCGTCTTTTAATTTCATGGCTGCAGTCGCTATCTGCAGTGATTTTGGAGCCCAAAAAAATAAAGTCTGACACTGTTTTCCCATCTATTTCCCATGAAGTGATGGGACCAGATGCCATGATCTTCGTTTTCTGAATGTTGAGCTTTAAGCCAACTTTTTCACTCTCCGCTTTCATTCTCATCAAGAGGCTTTTTAGTTCCTCTTCACTTTCTGCCATAAGGGTGGTGTCATCTGCATATCTGAGGTTATTGATATTTCTCTTGGCAATCTTGATTCCAGCTTGTGCTTCTTCCAGCCCAGCATTTCTCATGATGTACTCTGCATAGAAGTTAAATAAGCAGGGTGACAATATACTGCCTTGAGGTACTCCTTTTCCTATTTGGAACCAGTCTGTTGTTCCATGTCCAGTTCTAACTGTTGCTTCCTGACCTGCATACAGATTTCTCAAGAGGCAGGTCAGGTGGTCTGGTATTTCCATCTCTTTCAGAATTTTCCACAGTTTATTGTGATCCACACAGTCAAAGGCTTTGGCATAGTCAATAAAGCAGAAATAGATGTTTTTCTGGAACTCTCTTGCTTTTTCCATGATCCAGCGGATGTTGGCAATTTGATCTCTGGTTCCTCTGCCTTTTCTAAAACCAGCTTGAACATCAGGAAGTTCACGGTTCACATACTGCTGAAGCCTAGCTTGGAGAATTGTGACATTACTTTACTAGCATGTGAGATGAGTGCAATTGTGCGGTAGTTTGAGCATTCTTTGGCATTGCCTTTCTTGGGGATTGAAATGAAAACTGACCTTTTCCAGTCCTGTGGCCACTGCTGAGTTTTCCAAATTTGCTGGCATATTGAGTGCAGCACTTTCACAGCATCATCTTTCAGGATTTGAAATAGCTCAACTGGAATTCCATCACCTCCACTAGCTTTGTTCGTAGTGATGCTTTCTAAAGCCCACTTGACTTCACATTCCAGGATGTCTGGCTCTAGGTCAGTGATCACACCATCGTAATTATCTGGGTTGTGAAGATCTTTTTTGTACAGTTCTTCTGTGTATTCTTGCCACCTCTTCTTAATATCTTCTGCTTCTCTTAGGTCCATACCATTTCTGTCCTTTATCAAGCCCATCTTTGCATGAAATGTCCCCTTGATATCTCTAATTTTCTTGAAGAGATCTCTAGTCTTTCGCATTCTGTTGTTTTCCTCTATTTCTTTGCATTGATCGCTGAGGAAGGCTTTCTTATCTCTTCTTGCTATTCTTTGGAACTCTGCATTCAGATGCTTATGTCTTTCCTTTTCTCCTTTGCTTTTCACTTCTCTTCTTTTCACAGCTATTTGAAAGGCCTCCCCAGACAGCCATTTTGCTTTTTTGTGTTTCTTTTCCATGGGGATGGTCTTGATCCCTGTCTCCTGTGCAGTGTCACGAACCTCATTCCATAGTTCATCAGGCACTCTGTCTATCATATCCAGGCCCTTAAATCTATTTCTCACTTCCACTGTATAATCATAAGGGATTTGATTTAGGTCATACCTGAATGGTCTAGTGGTTTTCCCTACTTTCTTCAATTTAAGTCTGGATTTGGCAATAAGGAGTTCATTATCTGAGCCACAGTCAGCTCCCAGTCTTGTCTTTGCTGACTGTATAGAGCTTCTCCATCTTTGGCTGCAAAGGATATAATCAATCTGATTTCGGTGTTGACCATCTTGGTGATGTCCATGAATAGAGTCTTCTCTTGTGTTGTTGGAAGAGGGTGTTTGTTATGACCAGTGCATTTTCTTGGCAAAACTCTTATTAGTCTTTGCCCTGCTTCATTCCGTACTCCAAGGCCAAATTTGCCTGTTACTCCAGGTGTTTCTTGACTTCCTACTTTTGCATTCCAGTCCCCTATAATGAAACGGACATCTTTTTTGGGTGTTAGTTCTAAAAGATCTTGTAAGTCTTCATAGAACCGTTCAACTTCAGCTTCTTCAGCGTTACTGGTTGGGGCATAGACTTGGATTACTGTGATATTGAATGGTTTGCTTTGGAAACGAACAGAGATCATTCTGTTGTTTTTGAGATTGCATCCAAGTACTGCATTTTGGACTCTCTTGTTGACCATGATGGCCACTCCATTTCTTCTGAGGGATTCCTGCCCACAGTAGTAGATATAATGGTCATCTGTTAAATTCACCCATTCCAATCCATTTTAGTTCACTGATTCCTAGAATGTCGACATTCACTCTCGCCATCTCTTGTTTGACCACTTCCAATTTGCCTTGATTCATGGACCTGACCTTCCAGGTTCCTATGTAATATTGCCCTTTACAGCATCGGACCTTGCTTCTATCACCAGTCACATCCACAGCTGGGTATTCTTTTTGCTTTGGCTCCATCCCTTCATTCTTTCTGGAGTTATTTCTGCACTGATCTCCAGTAGCATATTTGGCACCTGCTGACCTGGGGAGTTCCTCTTTTAGTATGCTATCATTTTGCCTTTTCATACTGTTCATGGGGTTCTCAAGGCAAGAATACTGAACTGGTTTGCCATTCCCTTCTCCAGTAGACCACATTCTGTCAGATCTCTCCACCATGACCCGCCCGTCTTGGGTTGTCCCACGGGCATGGCTTAGTTTCTTTGAGTTAGACAAGGCTGTGGTCCTAGTGTGATTAGACTGACTAGTTTTCTGTGAGTATGGTTTCAGTGTGTCTGCTCTCTGATGCCCTCTTGCAACACCTACCATCTTACTTAGGCTTCTCTTACCTTGGGCGTGGGGTATCTCTTTACGGCTGCTCCAGCAAAGCGCAGCCATTGCTCCTTACTTTGGACGAGGGGTATCTCGTCACCGCCACCCTTCCTGACCTTCAACATGGGATAGCTCCTCTAGGCCCTCCTGAGCCCGGCAGCCACGGCTCCTTGGACATGTGGTTGGTCCTCCCGGCCAACGCCCCGGCCTCAGGCTTGGGGGCGTGGGGTTGGTCCTCTCGGCCGCCGCCCCTGGGCTCGAGCTTTGGGGCCTGGGGTAGCTCCTCTCGGCCACCGCCCCTGACCTCGGACATGGGGTAGCTCCTCTCGGCCGCGCTTAGTGCGCCGGTTGCAGCCGCCTGCGCTTAGTGCGCCGGTGTAGTTATGTCTTACTGGGTCTTTTCTTTGTTTGATTTGGGCTTTTGTTGGGAACGGGGGTAGTTTTGTTTGATTTGGGGCCATACCACACTGCATGTTATCTTAGTACCCTGACCAGGGAGCAAACCCATGCCCCCTGATATGAAAATGCAGCGTCTTAACCACTGGACCACCAGGGAGGTCCCTGTTTGTTTTCGCCTTATCTTATATTTTTAAACACTGACTTGTTACCTAATTGTTTTCTAAAGCATACAGTTGGCTTATCTCAGATGTAAGATCACAAGTCTATAAAGGCCACTCAACACTGCTTAACAATCCTACTTTGCTTCCCTAGTATATAGATTTTTCTGCTTTCTAAGGAGAGGATCTGCAGTCTCTCTGTTCCTCCTCCTTGTTGAGGGAGAAAAAGGAAAACAGCTACAGAGTAGAAGTAACTCATCTTTCCATCACCAACTTGAACTGTCTACCTCCAACAGTATCCACATTGTTCATTCAGTAAATTTTTATTGAGCTCCTTCTGTATGCCAAGCACTGTTCTAAGTACTTGAGACGCCCTTACCTAGCTTAAATACTAGTTGTAGTGGATCGGTAGAGACAGATGGTAAACAATAAACATAATAAATAAATACATATACTATGTTAGGGGCAGGGTAAGGAGGATTAAGCCACCCTGCAGGTGGCTGGGCAGGAAGGGAATCCAACCTCCGTCCCCCTCGCTGTATGCTTCGTCCCTGCTAGCCTTATTTCTGCCTCTCAGACTTTTGAATCTTGTGCTCGGACTTGGCACTGATTTACTGCTGCTTCTGTCTGCTCCTGCCTCTCCTCCTCTGCTTATAGGCACCTATTCTCAACAGTCATGTTTCCGGTCATATGTCAGCCTCCTCATGACCTTGTCTGTACCTGCAAATGTCTTACATAGTGTGTTTTTACTACGTCTTCCCTCAGTAGATACTGTAGATATCGATTCATTGAGATTAGTTTGTTGTATTCACTGTTGACCAAACCCCCTCACCCCAGCACCTGGCTTAGTACCTGCCACAGCAGATACTGACTGATAAATATAGCATGTAATATATGAAGTTTATTCATTCTAAACTGTTCTACAGGTGTTTTTAAACTTATCACTGTTATGTACCTTCTAGACCCACTATTGTACACAGATTCTTAATAAAAGCGACAATAGAAGAAAGAATGCAAGCAATGCTGAAAACTGCTGAAAGGAGGTAGGTAACAGTTCACTTCAAGTGGATGGCAGAAGTTTTCCTGTTCATATAAGGTTGTAAGTGTGTAGAACTTCTTCACCTAGATGATCACTTAGTCAACCAAAAGATATAAGTGCAAATACTTTTTATAGAGCAAGGTATGACATTTTACCTATCCAAAATTTCCCAGCTAATACTCCATGCATTCTATATTTGACTTAATTTATTAATAGGGATTATAAGTTTGAGCAAACTCTGGGAGATAGTGAAGGACAGGGAAGCCTGGAGTGCTGCAGTCCATGGGGTCCCAAAGAGTTAGACACGACTTAGAGACTGAAGAACAACAGCCAATACATAAAAAAATATTTAAGTGATTCTACTGTTAAAGAAACTTTATTTCAGAGCTATTATACTTTGAAAGTATAATATATATTTTGCCAGCAGAGGGCTTTGGGAGAACTATCCTACATTTCCTTGCCACGCTTGATTACTTGTTAAGTGAAATGTCTCTTTATGCCCAACCTAAAAGCCTTGGTCTGAAATCTCTAACATGAAACTTACAGCACACTTGTTGGTTAATGCAAGTTAAAAGGTGTGGACTTAAAACTAAGCTGGTAATTGTATTATTACTCTTACAGGCAGAGCAGAAGCAGGAAGACTAAAACAGCCTTAATTTTAAAAACTTAATTTTGGAATCATAAAATTTCCTAATATTTACTTCCTAATATATTTTTTTTCAATATGTTTTCTTTAAACATAAACTAATGCCTAACTGAATTCTGGTGAGATAGGTGTGATTGGAAGATAAACTCAGAAGAGATGATTGCCTTGGAAGGGATGGTTTCTGCAGAGGTATTAGTACTTTGCACAGTAAAGCAGCCATTGGAAACCAGAAATTCTTTTTCATTGGTGGTCTGTGGAAAAGAGGCTGCCACAAAAGCTTTTTGCCTCAAACATGAAGGCTTTTTCTTGGTGGTATTTCCAAATATAACAGAATTCAGTGATTATATTTAAGCTGCCTCAATAAAAATAGTAGCTTGAATTTTTCTTGAGATAAATGAACTTTGGATACTGAGAAGGCAGGTTGTAAGGTGAAAGCCTTAGTAGTAGTTGGCAAGGAGTTTTGTTTATTACGTCTACAGAGGAAAACATTTTATGGCAAAGTTTGAAAATGCTATATAGAAATCTTTCCTAATTTTAACAAGTTGTAATAATGATCCCATCATCTTCTAGGAGTTTCTTATAACTCAATTACAAAAACTTAGGAACATACTCTTATATTAAAAATATAATATTAATATTTTTTTATGTCTTACATTATTATGAGACCAGAACAGTATATAAAGACAAACATAATAATTTATTTCTTGGGGTTTCTTTCTGATTTTGCTCACTTGGAAAAATCCTGCAGTCACACGAACCCTTCCGCAAAGCATTCCGAGGCCTCCGTCTTGACCGTGGCTGACCTGGCAGACCTGTTTACCAAAGACACCGAAGACCTTGAATGAAGTACACTTGATTCAGTCCAGACTTTAGTGTATTTTAAATTTTTCATAGTTTATAGAATAAAGTTATAAGTAAAACAATCCAGTAGATGTCAGTAAACACTGTTCTTAGTTGAATGAATTTATCGCTTTTTTGGTTGTACAGTCCAGTAGTTTTTGAGTCCTTTTCAATATACTATTTCCATAATAGCTATCAAGATCTTTAATTTTACACTGCTAATAAAATGTTTGGGCTCCCCAGGTGGCACAGTGATGAAGAATCCACCTGCCAATGCAGGAAACATGGGTTTGATCCCTGGGCGAGGAAGATCCCTTGGAGGAGGAAATGGCAACCCACTCCAGTATTCTTGCCTGGAGAATCCCATGGACAGAGGAGCCTGGCTGGCTATAGTCCACAGTGGTCACAAAAGAGTTGGATACCACTGAGCAACTGCACATGTGCACACACACAAAAAAATACTTATTTTTATTCCAAAGAATATCTCTATCTGAGAGAATTAAGAGAGGTATTGTGTACTTTTCTTTTGATAAGATCAGTCTTAAAAAGAAGTTAGAATAAGAGACTAACTCAACTATTCTAGTTTTATATGACTCGGTATACTCAACCAACATAGATCTCATTTTTGGAAGAGCCTTCAGTATCTTTAGCACAGGATTCACCAATATCTTATTAGTAATATTTTTAAAAGATGGTGAATTATATTAGCTCCCAGTTCTTTGAGTAGTTATAGACTGTAACTCCATAGATAGTAACTTCAGAGTAATGTAGCTCCAACAGTAAGTTAATATTAGACAATTACTTCTTTTCTCTGTATCTTGCTACTAAAAATTGAAACACTGAACACTTTAAGTATTTCTATATGTTAAGTATTATCAGTGTAAACGTAGTTTTATTAAGTGTATTAATGTTTAATTAAAATTATCTGTTTTCTCTACTTTTAATTTGTGTTACTAAATGTTTACGTTTTAAGATTGATCTGTAAATATTGCAGTGTCTATAATTTCAGTTCTTATGATTATAACAATATGGCAGGGTTTTTTTGTGTGTGTGTTTTTTTTAACCATTATTACATACTAATGTCTTAGATTCTTTTTCTTTCCTATGTTCTTGTGTAACTAGACTTTTTAGCCACTAATATCTAAATTTATGATAGGGTTTGTTATTTCATTCCACTAGTACTTCCCTCAAGGATTAGCATTTGATCTTTGTAACAAGAGAATGTCATATTCACAGAAGCAAATAATTGCAAGTGATAATAACCCAGTGTTTCTTCTGTGAAGAATTAATGGACTTTGAAATTGTTAAATAAGGAGTAGCTTGTTGTATCCTAGCCATTTGATGTAATACAAATGTTCTTGATTTATTTTCTTTGAGCCTTCAGAGTTTCAAATGACCCTCAGGACTCATTAACTCCTACTTAGTTGTCCAGAAAACTAGCAGGAATTTACCCTGGATCTCATTTGTCCAAGAGGCTTTGGTGCTTAGTTAAGGTGCATTTTCTTATTCTGGTTTATAGAGTGACATATCCAACTGAAGAAAACACACACACACTTCTGGTGCTTATTCTTCAGTTGAAGGAAGATATGCATTGATTCTTTTATATGAAATTAGACAAAACTATTATTTTTGTAGCTCTTTACGTGTTATAAAGAGCTTTCCTATACATTTATGTGTTTAATTTGCCCACCAGTCCTGTGAAGTTGATGAAATTTATAACATTCCTGTTTTAAAAGTGGAGAAGTGAGATTCAGAAATACTGAGAAATATGCCTATGACACATAGCAAGTAAACAGTGGAGCCCAGGTCCTTGGCTCCAAATCTCATGTTCTTTCTCTAAATCATACCTTGCTGCAATTCAGAAGGCCCTTGGTTCTAATTTAATGATGAACATGTTTCAGTATTTCTTTCTGTTTCCTAGTATTCTTTTTTGCGCTACAGTTTTAGGGGAAGTAATTTGATAATGCTTCAATTTTGTATAAAGAGAAATATAAAAATATAAATAGATAAATATACCTATCTGTATTAGAGAAAAACTGCTCTTATTTATTTCTGTAAAATGTCATCAATTAAATAAATATTTTAGTGTAAATTGAAATTCGGGCATTTATTAAATTTCTGATCCATAGAACATACTGCTGGGTTTTCATTTTTTGTTTGTTTTGGTCTTTCAACAAAAGGTGTCAAAATTGTTTAAACCACAGAACCCTATATTTTATAGACATTCTTTCTTCAAAATAGTTCTGACAGTTCAGTCACTCAGTCATGTCTGACTCTTTGCAACCCCATGGACTGCAGCACTCCAGGCCTCCCTGTCCATCACCAACTCCCAGAGCTTACTCAAACTCATGTCCATTGAGTTGGTGATGCCATCCAACCATCTCATCCTCTGTCATCCCCTTTTCCTCCTGCCTTCAGTCTTTCCCAGCATCAGGGTCTTTTCAAATGAGTCAGTTCTTCGCATCAGGTGGCCAAAGTATTGAAATTTCAGCTTCAGCACCAGTCCTTCCAATGAATTCAGGGCTGATTTCCTTTAGGATGGACTGGTTGGATCTCCTTGCTGTCCAATGGACTCTCAAGAGTCTTCTCCAACACCACAGTTCAAAAGCATCAGTTCTTCAGCACTCAGCTTTCTTTATAGTCCAACTCTCACATCCATATGTGACTACTGGAAATACCATAGCTTTGACTAGACGGACCTTTTTTGGCAAAGTAATGTCTCTACTTTTTAATAAGCTGTCTAGATTGGTCATAGCTTTCTTCCAAGGAGGCAGCATCTTTTAATTTCATGGCTGCAGTCACCCATCTGCAGTGATTTTGGAGCCTAGAAAAAAAGTCTCTCACTGTTTCCCCATCTATTTGCCATGAAGTGATGGGACCGAATGCCATGATCTTAGTTTTCTGAATGTTGAGTTTTAAGCTAACTTTTTCACTTTCCTCTTGAGACTCTTTAGTTCTTCACTTTCTGCCATAAGGGTGGTGTCATCTGCATATCTGAGGTTATTGATATTTCTCCCGGCAATCTTGATTCTAGCTTGTGCTTCATCCAGTCCAGCGTTTCTTATAGTTGTGACGGTTCTCCCAAATAATTGTTCAAAATAAATTCCAATCTAGTCTCCACATCTTGGCTGCAAACAAAGGGCTTTTTTTTCCCTCCTGTCTTTTTATATTTTCTGAAATATCACCGTACTTAAAAATAGTTGTTCTTAAATGAGTACTTTATTAATGAACCATAAAGAGAAAATAATAAGGTAATTCAAGTCCTTAGTGAGCTGAAGTGTTACTGGGACTGTATGTCTCTCTTTTTTTTAAATTTATTTATTTCTGGTTGTGCTGGATCTTTGTTGCTACATGGCTTTTTCTCTGGCTGCGGTGAGCTGGGGGCTACTCTTGGTTGCGGTGCACAAGCTTATCGCAGTGGCTGCTCTTGTTGTGGAGCACGGGCTCTAGGGCATTCCAGCTTCAGTAGCTGCGGCACATAGGCTCGCCCTGTGCTGTAGAGCACAGGCTCGATACTTGTGGTTCACAGGCTTAGTTGCTTCACAGCATGTGGGATCTTCCCAGGTCAGGATCAAACCCGAGTCTCCTGCATTGGCAGGCGGATTCTTTACCCAGTGAGCCACCAGGAAAGCCCTACATCTCTCTTAAATGAATCCAAGTAACCTTACTAGGACTGAAAAGACTTATATATATAAAATGAAGCCCTATAATGTGAAATACACCTAATTCCTTAGTCTCTTACTTCAAACTTGGGTACCTTTACCATATTTATTGCAGCTTCAGCTTTTCTCTTTGTGATCTCAGCAGAATGGCCCGTGTTTTAGAGATAGCTTGTTAGGGATTGGTCCCTTTTATACTGTATTAATAAACTTAAAACTCTTTACATGATAATTCAACATACAACTACAAATTCTTTATAAATAGTTATCAAACTTGACAGAATTTGTCAAAATATTTAGGATTTGAATTTAACAATGCAAGATTAATCATCAACCCAAGTTACCCTGTTAAGTAGACAAACAAATGATGTCTTATAAGTCTTGTGCTCTCCTTTACAAGTTCTCCCAATATTTAGGTGTGCTTGAGTTTTTTTATGTTTATTAAACTATAGGATAATCTTTGAGAAATGCAAAAATCACCTGTGCTAAAAGAGCTCAGGCCTTGTTAAGTGAATAAAAAGTATCTTTCAATTTTTCTAGAATTTAAACAAAATCCCACAATTATATGCTATTTCTTAATTTCTTACTGGCATAGCAATATAAAAATGACATGCTACTAAAATGAAACAGTACAAGCAATATGTTTTAAACCTGTCTACTCTGGTAAAGAAAATCTAATCTTCCATAATGCTTCTTCAAAGTGGGATCAGTCAGCTCTACATTTTATATAATGTACAAGAATTTCTGTGTACCTTCATTGTGTTGTGAATTTCACATAAATGCTGTCACACATAAGGGTTGAATATGAACCACCTGGGAGGCTTCCTTTAAAGGAAGGAGTAATGGATAAACCACAAAGGGAACTCGGCTCTCATCGTGGGTATGTGGTGTTGCCTCTGAGTTAACAGACTACCATATACAGAAAATAGCAGGAGAAGTTGGCCAGGACCAAAGCTGACATCTCCAACTTGCCTTTGCCTTCCGTCAGCCTTTCAGAGCCCTGCATACTTTATCTTTGAAGGTCCTGTACCATCCGTTGAACCCTATTCCATTATTTAATATCAATGACTCTCAAGACTGATTTTGTTCATTAAAACTGTTACATTGGAACCAAATCTTTCGTACTACAGCTTATGGTTTTTCCTTGCAAAACAGAAATAAAATTTAAGCTCCATTACCTGTGTAACAATTCTTTGTACGGATGACTAAATTATTCAGTAACTTTTTCTTTCTGCCATTCAAATATTCCATCCCTTCAGCCTTAAAGAGCTTAATCTCCAAACCCCTGTGGTATCTTTGTCTCCTAGTAAACCTGCTCTTATGTTCCAAACCCTCAATAGAGCCTATTCAAAACACAATTTTGAGCAAGAACCTATTTTCAGCACATGGGATCTTTCCACATCTGTGATTTGTATGCCTCACAGTTCTGATGACTGATCCTTCCAGTGCCTTGGGGAGCAGACATTTGTCCCCAGATTTCCTTAGAAAGAGGAAGAGTTTCCCCAGATGAGCTTCAGAGGGGAAGTCCCCCTGTGTACAGTCTTCAGGTTCCTGGAGGGAGTTTTGTAGCAGACCAAACCAGCTTCCCAGGTGGCTCAGGTAGTAAGGAATCCGCCTGCCAATGCAGGAGCCATAGGAGACTAGGATTCTATGCCTGGGTTAGGAAGATCCCCTGGAGGAGGAACCCACTCCAGGATTCTTCCCAGGATAATCCCATGAACAGAGAAGCCTGGTGGGCTACAGTCCATGGAGTCGCAGAGTCAGACATGACTGAGCAGGCAAGCAAAGCAAAGCAAACTGACAAGTATAACCCATATAAACAAAAGCTCTTCAGAGTCCTCAATAGTTTTGATGCACCTACAGATCCTGAGACCAAAAATTTTGAAAACTATAATAGCCTATTTTTAAATTAACTCCAGTGTCTCCTCAGCAGGAGCAAGGCAGGAAATGGGCAAATTTTTCTGGCCACATTGTAAGTTGCTGTATACACAATTTTGTTGATCATGGGCAAAGGCCTATTGTAGGAAGAAGTCTGTCCACACAGAGGCAGCAGTGTTTGCAAGTCTAGTAGACTATAAAACAAAGAGTTCCATTTAATTTTATATCTTATACTTTGTTAAAAAAAAAAAAAAAAAAGAAATGATTGAGGTTGCATGTAACAGCTTTTGAAAGTTGTGTCCACATGAATGTAAACAAGTGATATTCTGTGACTGCCCCACAACCACAGAAATTATTTTCACCTGTGATGGTCATATTTATGAGTCATTTTGTCCAGGTTGCAGTCTCAACTGATCAGATACTGTGTGGCTATGAAATGTTTTCGTAGATAGGTAGTGTCCATAATCAGCTGGCTTTAAAGTAAATTATTCTAGATGAGCTGGGAAGGCTTAATTTAATCAGTTGAGAGTCCTTCCAAGCAGACATGAGACTTCCCAGGAGAAATTCTACCCATGGACAGCAACTTCAGCTCATGCCTCATGTCCTTCCTGATGGCCTTCCCTCTGGACTTCAGACTTACCTAGCCAGCCTCCACAATCACATCAGCCAGTGCCTTCTAATAAATCCTTGAATATGTATCTCCAATAGGTTTTGTTTCTCTGGTTGAACTCTTGATCCAGACTATCCTTGGAGAAACAAATGGGTGATATGGTTTATGCTACCACTTTTGAATACCATTGTAATGTTTCTAAAATATATATATACTCAAAACTGTTTAACTGTGACTTAAACATTTAAAGAATAAAGATTGCACCCCAAAGAAAGGGTAGTTCATGAGTATCGTTGGCTCAATAAGTGGACTGCCATGTACACATTCCAGGGATCGGCAAGGAGGTCCATTAAGGTGTGGAAAGAAGATATTGGAACTCATTCAGAGTGGAGGGTTTTTTATAAAAGATGAATTAAGTTTCCTCTTATTTAATATGCAGACCAACACCTTTATTCCCATCCATTTACATGGCAGTCACATGTCACCTATGTAAGTGAACATGAGAGCTACTCATGTTAAAAGGTAAAATAGTTGCGGTGAAGAATTTCATCCTTATAAGACACCGGCAGGGAGGAGCTGGTTTACTGAAGTCAGAGAAGAGGCCTGAAGCATCCGTTACGACATTGATTCTCCATGGAGAAAGGAAATTCTGAACACAACATGAGTTCTCAAAAGGAGTTAGTGAAATTCTGAAAGTTTTTAAGTACAAGTGAACTTTAAGGCTCTTTTAAATCCGGTAGTTAAATCACCATGGCATTTTCCATTTTAGATTTTCTTTCTGCCAAAATATTCAGTGCTAAGTTCCAGAATCTCTTTAGCCAAATGAATAATAAATACCAAAAAAGGGAGGCTGCTATTTCCTTTTCTAAAAAGTGAGTAAACATAGAATGCATCTATTTCTTTCTAAAAACATCAAGCAACTCAATGAATTCAGTAGAAAAGGCATTAAATGTTTGTTGTTGGGTGTGCAGTAAACTTTTGCTGTTGTTTTTTAGTTGCTCAGCCATGTCTAACTCTCTGTAGCCCCATGGACTGTAGCACGACAGGCCTCCCTGTCCGTCCCTATCTCCCAGAGTTTGCCCAAACTCATGTCCATTGAGTCGATGATGCCATCCAACCATCTCATCTTCTGTTGCCCCCTCCTCCTGCCCTCAGTCTTTCCCAACACCAGGGTTTTTCCAATGGTACAGTTAACAGTTGCGGAATGTAATTGGTTGCAATAACTGATAAACACTCTTCACCCTAGAGGAGAGTTGTGTGGGTTACCAAAGTCGGCAAACATCCTGTCTGATAAAGAGAACAAGCTGATGAACATTAAAATCATTTCACGCTTTTCCTCTAGCTGTGCTTTTCCTGTGTGTTTCGTATTTAATAGTAAGATGTGCTGTTTGATTCTATTCTCTGATTGGGATATCAGAAACTGTTACACTATTACATAAGATTTATTGAAAATTGCCGAAAGCTATTTGTTTCTTCTGGACTCCTATGAGTCCAGCTGCCAAGAAAAGTGGTGCCTCTGCCCTGAAATCACAAGTCAACTACTTTGACAGTCAGTGGATCCCAGACATGAAGGAACAGTGAAACCTGCTCAGAAGACCACCATTCAGGATAACACACTATAGTGTTTCTCTCATACTAGATGAAATAATGGGTTATTTTCCTTTTCAGTTAGAGGCAAACTGGACCTTTAAAAAGCACTGATATTAAAAAAATAAAAAAGCACTGATATTCAGTAATAAGACAATCCAATTTTTAAATAGGCAAAGGGATTTTTAATAGACATGTTTTATTTCAAAATGAAGATACCAAAACCTTAATAAATCTAAAAGTTCTATAAAATTACTTTTAAAAATATGTATATTTCATATTGGCACAATATTATATCACTAACGGGGCTTCCCAGCTGATGCTAGGGGTAAGGAACCCACCTGTGAACACAGGCAGATGTAGAGACACGGAACTACAGCCATCATACTGTACATACTTATAACTGACAGTTTGTACAACTTGACCTGTATCTCCCCTCTGAGAAAAGTGGCCATAAGCACATGGAAAGATGATGAATGACATTAGTCACTAGGAAAATATAAAAACCATCAAAACCCTAATGAAGAGGTTGGGGGAGGGGAGAGGAATGAGTAAGCAGAGCACAGAGGACTTTGAGAGCGGTGAAACAATTCCATAGGACAACTACCACAGTGGATGCGTGTTATTTTACATCGTCTACACCACCAAGAGTGAAACCGAATATAAACTATGGACCCTGGGTGATAATGATGTGACAAAATAGGTTTCATCAATTGTAATAAATTGCAAGGTTACCACTCTGACATGTGATATTGATAAGTGGGAGAGTTGAGGTGGGGTAGACATGGATGGGAGTTTCCTGGGAACACTGTACTTTCTGCTCAACGTTGCTATGAACCTAAAAGGGCTCAAAAAATAAATAAATAAATCATATGGGGGGAAAAAAGACTCACACAAATAAATAAACCCTGTGGGGAAAAAAAAGAAACACATAATGAAGTACCATTTCACACCCACTGGGATGACTATAATCAAAACACAATGACAAGTTTGGGCACAGAAATGGAAAGTTGGAACTTGGACACACTGCTGGTGGGAATGTGAAGTGGCACAGTCTCTTTGGAAAACCGTTTGTCCATTTCTTAAAAAGTTAAACATAATACTTTCAGCTCTGCCACTCCTGTGTGTTTACTAAAACAAAACACATGCATATGAAGACCTGCTTGTGGATAATTTGGCAGTTCTGCACATTGTTAAACATAGAGTTACCACATGACCCAGCAATTCCACTCCTAAGCATATTAGTCATCTAGGGCTTCCATAACAAAATACCACAGACTGGTTGCCTTAAAACACATACATTTATTTCTCACCGTTCTGGAGGCTAGAAGTTGGAAGATCAGGGTATCCTCCCACGGTCTCTCCTCTGTGTACATACACCCTGTGTGTGTGCATGTCATTCAGTCATGTCCGCCTCTTTGCAACCCCAAAGATTGTAGCCCACCAGGTTCCTCTGTCCATGGGATTCTCCAGGCAAAAATACTGGAGTGGGTTTTTATTTCCTTCTCCAGGGGATCTTCCCCACCCAGAGATTGAACCCGCATCTCCCACAGCTCCTGAATTTGTAGGCAGATTCTTTACCATTGAGCCAACTGGGAAACCCACTCATATACCCTTGGTGTCTCTCTTTATAAGAACACAAGTCATGTCGAATCATGGTCCCACCCTAAAACTTGTTCATGTCAGCATCATTTACAATACAGAAGTAGAAACAATACAAATACCTATCGAATGACAAATAGATAAACAAAATATTGTAAATATACAATGGAACATTATTTAGACTCAAGAAAAAAATCCCTGATACATACTATTAAAGGATGAATCTTGAAAACATTCTGAGTGAAAGAAACCAGTAGTAAAATACTATGTGCTTCTATTTATATGAAATGTCTGCTGCTGCTAAGTTACTTCAGTCGTGTCCGACTCTGTGTGACCCCATAGATGGCAGCCCACCAGGCTCCCCCGTCCCTGGGATTCTCCAGGCAAGAACACTGGAGTGGGTTGCCATTTCCTTCTCCAATGCATGAAAGTGAAAAGTGAAAGTGAAGTCGCTCAGTCGTGTCCAACCCTCAGCGACCCCAAGGACTGCAGCCTTCCAGGCTCCTCCTTCATGGGATTTTCCAGGCAAGGGTACTGGAGTGAGGTGCCATTGTCTAGAATAGCCCAAATATAGAGTTAAAAAATTCATTACTGGTTGCCTAGGTCTGAGGGTGCTGGGCTATGTGGAGAGATTGCTACTAGTTATGAGGTTTCTTTATGGGAGGATGAAGATTCTAAGCTTTAAACTTAGATTGCAGTGATAGTTGCACAATTCTGTGAGTGTGTAAAAATTGAATAGTACACTTTAAATGGCTGGGTTTTATGGTGTGTGAATTTTACCTCAATAAAAATATTTTAAAACATTTTTTAACACAGCACAAGATTTTTTAAAAAGTCATTTGGCATGCAAAACCTTTGGCAGAGTGTATTCTCGATTAAAATGAGACAGATGGTCTTCAAAATATCAGGCACACATCGTCAAGAATATTGTACCAGGGGCCTGTGAATCTCATTGATATCTGGCAGCCACAGTTAAAATCGTGTGTGTGTGTGTATGTGTGCGTGTAGCATCTCAAATTGTTAGCTGTACTTGACACTCAAGTAAAGAGATAGCCTTGGGACTAGAATGGCTAACAAAGGCATAGATAAAGTTCTTAGAAGTGAAATAAAGGTGGCTATTATCTTGCAAAATCTCTTTAACCCTCATGATAGTCTTATGTCGTTGTTTTAGTCCCTACATCATGTCCTACTCTTTTTGTAACCCCATGGAATATAGTCCGTCAGGCTCCCCTGTCCATGGGATTTCCCAGGCAAGAATACCGGAGTGGGTTGCCATTTCCTTCTCCAGGGGATCCTCCCAACCCAAGAATCAAACTCACATCTTGTCTCCTGTATTGCAGGCAGATTCTTTACCACTGAACCTGGGAAGCCCCATGATTTTCTTGGTAAAGCCCTAATCTGGTACACTTGCCAGTTTCTAATGAAAAATCAAATGGTCTTTCAACTCAGCTAGTGACTATAAACCATGTAACCTCAAAGTAGTGTGTTCTTCCCATCTAAGAAATGCGACATAGTGCCAATGGCACTTGGCAGACATAGTGCCAAATGTTGAGCTGAACAATAGAAATGTAAGGCTCAGCTAAAGGACTGCAATTGTGTTGTGAGCTATGGAATGAGCTATGAGCAACGGCATAAGCCAGGGATTCTCAACCTCAGCATTACTGACGTTTTGGACTGAATGATTCTTTCCTGGGCTGTCTCTCCTGTGCACAATAAGCTGTTTAGTCATATCCCTAGTCTCTACTCACTAGATGCTATTAGCCCACCCCACCCCCAAAATGATGACAACCAAAAATGTTTCCAGACATAACCAAGTATCTCCTGGGGGTGCAAAATTTAGAACCACTGGCAAGTCTAGAAAGACTTATCATTTTCTATGGTAATAACATAGACCATATATTAAAAGGGAAATTCCATATATTGGACTTTTACTTCACTAGTATAAGCTCAGGTGGTTTGAAATATTCAGAATATTGTGTATGTAAGTGACCATATTCTTTGCCAAGTTTATTTGGAAGATTGTCATAGTTTGCTCTAAAATCTGATGCTGAAATGCCAACAGGGAGCCACAGGAAAAAAATTTATATTTGTATTATAGTAAAAGACTGCCCTTGGACACCTTTGGACACTTATAAATGGAAACATTTGAGAGCAATTGAAATGTAATTGTATAATCTACTTTGCTGTGTAGTAAAAGATTTGCTGTCCACTGGCAGAGAATTTGAAAATACACTCGATGTCTTTATCATTATGGGCACCAACTTGGCATAGAAGAAATCACCTTCATTGTCCTTCTAGCCTGTCAATAAGTCATCTAAGAAAAAAGGATATAATCATGTAAGTTCTGATACATTGTACTTCAAGAGATTTAAATGTGAATTTACTATGTTCTGAAACTATAGTATGGATGACATCTGCTCACACATTTAAATATGTCATATCAATGTACTATCACTGTGATGTTAGTTTTCCCACTAAAAAGTCTTCACCTACCTCAAGAAGATCATACATATACCTGATGTCTCTAGGGTTAAATGCTTCCTTTCTTTCCTTCCTCCTTTCCTTCTCCCTTCCTTCCCTCCTTCCTTCCTGCTTTCCTTCTTTCCTCCCTCTCTCCTTCCTTTTATGAGCATCACTGAGCCACTAAAGCTAACATCCTCACCCACTCTTCCAATTATTCTACAGGAAACCGTGGACAAACTAGCCTCTCTTATAAGTAGAATGCAAGGCTTTACCAGGAACCTTCCCCAGAGTTCAAGTCCAAATTATTGGCTACAAATGTTCCCAAGTGGCTCAGTGATAAAAACTCTGCCTGCCAATGTAAGAGATGCAGGAGACCAGGGTTTGACCCCCGGGTCAGGAAGATCCACCAGAGCAGGAAATGACAACCCACTCCAGTATTCTTGCCTGGAAAATCCCATGGACAAAGGAGCCTGGCAAGCTACAGCCCCAGCATCACAAAAACGTCGGACCCAACTGAGTGACTGAGCATGCAAAGGAATACAAACTTACAGAAGGAAAGTGTTTTCCCCAAACTTTCAAAAAAACTACACGAAGTTGTTAATGGGAACTTTTGTTAACTAATGATATAAAATAAAGCTACTGGCTATTTTCTGTATCTCAGTAAATGGCACTCCATCTTTCCCTTACTCAAGCCAAAAATCTCAGAGTCATCCTAATCCCTTTCTCTGCTCTCATCCTTCACATCTAATCCATCAGTCCACCTTCATCCTACATCTGGACTCCAACCACTTTTCAACACCTCCAAAGCTGCCACCAGCCCCACCGTACTTGCTCTTAACTAAGTTATTGACAGGTTCTTAGAAACTTTTCCCAACATTGCCACCAATGTGATCCTTTGAAGATAAATGACAGATAATGTCCCAGCTCCATGCAAAATTCTCTTGGTTATTCAAGTCACTCAGAAGGAAGCCTAATCATCATGAAGGCTGGCAGGCCCCATCCGATCTGTCCCCGCCGCCTCCCTGTTCTCGTCTCCCACACACCCTGTGAGTCTGTTTCATCCTCAGAGTGCTTTCTGTACCTGGAACATGCCAAGTGTGCTTTCTCGGGGCCTTTGAAATGGCTGTTCCCTCTGTCTGTGATGCTTCTCCTCCAGGTACTCGCATGGCCCTAGCTTCCCTGGTAGCTCAGACAGTAAAGAATCCACCTACAGTGTGGGAGAACTGGGTTCGATCTCTGGGTTGGGAAGATCCATTTGGAGGAGGGCATGGCAACCCACTCCAGTATTCTTGCCTGGTGAATCCCATGGACAGAGGAGCCTGGTGGGCTACAGTCCATGGAGTAGCAAAAGAGTTGGACACGACTGAAGCAACTTAGCACAGCACTCACATGGCCAACGGTCTCACTCCGAGAACTGCTGCTCAGTGTGTTCCATGCCTACAGAAACGCCTCAATGGTGTGTCTCCTTTTTAATTATAGGTTGGTCAGAATTATGATGTGGCAACTTTTCAGTGTTCTATGATGTTATATGATAAATTGAAATAGAAGAAAAGCTGCATTTGTCTGCCATCCACTTAAAAGGATCAACACATCACCATTGAATGAAACAAGTACCACTTCAAAGTGTCTGCGGAACCAACTTTAAATACAGTGTAAGAAGTAACACAAGGATCTGTCACATGCCTCAGGGCAAATACATTTACCATTTAAATGCATGTTTCCCTGGAGAAACCCTGAGTGAACGTTAGTCTAGTTGTGTCAAAAAGCCATAATACAAGTGCCTTCAAAGCCCAGTAAAAAGAAAAAGGATGGCATTGGATCTTCAAACATACTTGCAAATTAGCTGTGCTGTAGTAATTTGTATAAAGCTTTCTCTTAAGATCAGCAGCTAAATAACACACACTACAGTAGATTATGTTTTGACCTGCAACATTGTTTTATGCAGAAATCAATGAAATCATCCCCGCTTCCAAAGATTTGATTCAGGTGGCAATTCCAAGATGTTTTTGTTGTTGTTGTTTTTACAAAGGATTTCCAGCTTTATTAATACGGATTTATTTGAAATACATAAAAGTGGGGAGGAAGGTTCCTCCTTGTATAGATATCCTGGACTGAAAGGGCAATATGCCCCATTCTCTCCTCAGTGGTAGAGGCTACCACTTTAACAGGTGGAACCACGGCCCTCTGCAGAAGTCCAGTCATTTTATGGTCAACCAAGGACACATACCATGCATTGTTAAACTTCCTCCAAGTCAGTTAATGACTCGGAAAACAGGGAACAGATACATTTATTGTCTACATAAAAATATACTAAAGTCAATGTTAGTTTGATTGATTGAAAGTTAGAATTAACCTGTAAAAAATAAAGTGAGGGGAACAAATAAATATTCTTTTTTAATATCTGTTGGGACATTTCAAGCACCTTTCAGGTGCTATTATTACCGAGAAGACCTCTTTTCAACAAGCAGCATAGTAAATTCGGTTCTCTGGGTAGGAATTCACATTCTTTTGAAAAAGCCTGATCATTTAGTGATCTCAGTAGCATCTCAGAAATATCAGATGACAACTAATATTAACAAACTGCTTTCCAAACACTGCCTGGAGGAAAATATATATTTCTAGCTGCTCCATAATGCTTAGCATAAAATAATCATGCAAATAATTTAAAACACAAAGCTATTACCTGATGGTTCAGCAATAAAAGTATCTGTCCTCAATGCAGGAGACATAGGTGATGAGGGTTCGATCCCTGGGTTGGGAAGAACCCCTGGAGAAGGGAATGGCAATCCACTCCAGTATTCTTGCCTGGAGAATTCCGTGGGCAGAGGAGCCTGGCAGGCTACAGGCCATGAGGTCACAGAGTCGGACACAAATGAGCACAGCACTCACTTTGCAAAGTAGGTACTAAGCAGATACTTAAACTGAATTAGTGTTGCAAGCAACATGTTAGTTGTCTAATGGTGAATAACAAATTCACTTTAAGATTTAATGACTTTAAAAATTATAATTAACTTATAGCTCTCATGATTTCTGTGGATCATGAGTTTGGAAACCGCTCTCATGAGGTTGTGTTCTACGGGCTGTGGATACAGTCACTTTAAGGCACAGCTGATATGTACCCTGGACTTAATCTGTGGGATGGAATTGTTTGCTTTATTCCACTAAACTGTAGGTTTCATTCAGGATTTTTCTGTGGGGTGTTTTTTGTACTTTATTCCCAATATTTATAAAAATATTTGGCAGAACATCTTCAAACAATATTTGTTCGATGAATGATGTTATGTTTGGAAATTCTTCCCCGTTAACAAACAACATTTTTAGAACTTGATCAAATTTTTTGTTAAGAAAAAGGATGGTGTCTCATGAAACACACATCAGAGGCATTATTATTGAAGATGAATGAAAACAAACTATTATGATGCAAGATTTCTAACTTTCTCCTAAAGATAACTTTGATAATTCTTTGTAGATCCCTGTTTGTTTCCAAAGTGATATTTCAAGAAATCAGCTGTAAGGGTAATTGTTTTATAGTAGACTTAAATATATATATAATTATATATATTATATATACTTATATATTTATAGTAATATTTGTTATATATATATATATATATTATATATATATATATCTAGGCTATATGTTCTTCTTCAGCTTCAGACTGAACTTACTGAACCAGACACTAGAGCGGTGAGATGTAAAAACAAGACTCTCCTAAGACAACTACATTATCTCCCTTTGAATCTTTACTTTTGTTGTTGTTTTTAAGGACTGAGTAATGGATTCAGAGCAAGAAATCCAAGCTCCTGAATTCCTCAGCTGTGTGATATTAAACAAAGTTCTGGACTTTAACATTTCCTGAAAAATAGAAATAAAGATAATGATGTTACTTGATTTTATGCTCAGAATTGTGTCCGCATCAAAATTCGTATGTTGAGAGTCCTAACCCCCAGTATCTCAGAATGTGACCGTATTTGCAGACAGGATCCTTAGAGAGGTAATTTCGGTATAATGTCGCAAATAGACATGACTGAGCGACTGAACTGAAACTGAACTGAACTGAGGTCATATGTGTTGGTCATAATTCGATATGCTCAGCATCCTTAAAAGAAGAGGGATTGGGACACAGACACAAGCTTGCACAGAAGGAAAGCGAGGGAAGACACGGGGGAGACGTATCTGTAAGCTAAAGAGAAAGGCCTCAGAAGAAGTCAGCCTCGCTGACATGTTTATCTTGAAGTTCTAGTCTCCAAAACAGTGAGAAAATAAAATCACATTGTTTAATTTACCAGTCTGATCACAAATTCAGAGGCTTAAAATGATAGAAACAGGTTCTTTCCAGGCCTGGAAGCCAGAAGTTTGAAATCTGTCTCACTGGAGTAGAATCAAGATGGTGGTGGGGCTGCACCCCCTCGGGAAGCTCTTTGGGGATGTCCCTTCCTTGTCTCTCCCAGCTTCTGGGGCTCTGACATTCCTTGGCTTATGGCTGCGTCTCTCCAAGCTCTGCCTCCATGATCATGTCCTTTTACCTCTTTCTTCTGTCTGTGTCTTCCCTCTGCCTCTCATTTACATTGACACTTGTGATTGCATTCAGGGCCCACCAGGTTAATCCAGATAATCTTCCTCATTGAGACCCTTCAGTTCAGTTCAGTTCATTTCAGTCGCTCAGTCGTGTCCGACTCTCACTCAACTCAAGTTCACTCAAACTCAAGTCCATCGAGTCGGTGATGCTATCCAGCCATCTCATCCTCTGTCGTCCCCTTCTCCTCTTGCCCCCAATCCCTCCCAGCATCAGAGTCTTTTCCAGTGAGTCAACTCTTCACATGAGGTGGCCAAAGTACTGGAGTTTTAGCTTCAGCATCATTCCTTCCAAAGAAATCCCAGGGCTGATCTCCTTCAGAATGGACTGGTTGGATCTCCTTGCAGTCCAAGGGAGTCTCAAGAGTCTTCTCCAACACCACAGTTCAAAAGCATCAATTCTTCGGTGCTCAGCCTTCTTCACAGTCCAACTCTCACATCCATACATGACCACAGGAAAAACCACAGCCTTGACTAGACAGACCTTTGTTGGCAAAGTAACGTCTCTGCTTTTGAATATGCTATCTAGATTGGTCATAACTTTTCTTTCAAGGAGTAAGCATCTTTTAATTTCCTGGCTGCAGTCACCATCTGCAGTGATTTTGGAGCCCAAAAAGATAAAGTCTGACCCTGTTTCCACTGTTTCCCCACCTATTTCCCATGAAGTGATGGGACCAGATGCCATGATCTTCGTTTTCTGAATGTTGAGCTTTAAGCCAACTTCTTCACTCTTCTCTTTCACTTTCATTAAGAGGCTTTTTAGTTCCTCTTCACTTTCTGCCATAAGGGTGGTGTCATCTGCATATCTGAGGTTATTGATATTTGTCCCGGCAATCTTGATTCCAGCTTGTGCTTCTTCCAGCCCACTTAGTCACTTTTATAAAGACCCTTTCCATATAAGCTACCAGTTACGGGTTCCAGGGATTAGCACCAGACATTGTTGGAAGCTGTGATTCAGCATGATTGGGGGATGCATTCAGATCCACACTGAGAGAACACAAGCTGCCTTCCTGTGATGCTGGCGTTAACAATGCTGAATGAACAAGACGTTCAGTGTACCTGCTCATGTTGAGATCAGGGAGAGAAGAGGAGTGAAAAAGACAAGACTGAGACTGAAAATCCATCACAGAACATTTCTATAGGGACTTCCATTTTGAGCTTTAGCATCCTATTTTAAAGTTTTAGGGTTTACATTCTGGAGCGGAAATAAGCAATTTGGATGTAAAAGAAGGATATGGATCCAGCCAGTAAGTGTTGGCAGTCTTTAAGTGTTGTGCCCAATTTTGCCATTCACTGTAGAACTTCACGTGCCAGAATCCTGCTTTCTGCCCTCTGTCCATCCCTCCACCTGACAGAAATGACAGGTGACTGTGTAGCTGATGTTTGTGTGGGACAAGCACTTCTGACTTCTGAATCCCTGGTGGCCAAGGGCTCAGATAAGAAATGGCAACTCAGAGTCTCCTTTAACCCTTTTATGCCACTGGCGGCCTCTTCCTTTCATGGAAAATAAGAGGTGCATCTGTGTCCCCATTTTCCCAGCACATGAGCACTGCACCTTTGGCTCCTCGAATGCTACCTAAGATGAACCCTCTGCCACTTTCAAAATGAGGTCAAAAGTTGCTTACTCCTGGGGATGCTGCCAATAACGTCTGATAATAACAATGCCTCCTGGCTTCCCTGGTTGGCTCAGTGGTAAAGAATCGCCTGCTAATGCAGAAGACACAGGAGATAAAGGTTCAATCCCTGGGTCAGGAAGATCCCTGGAGAAGGGAATGGTAATCGCCTCCAGTATGCTTGCCTGGAGAACCCCATGGACAGAGGAGTCTGGCGGGCTACAGTCCATGGGGCCACAAAGAGTCAGACATGACAGTACACAGGGTTTCCCAAATGGGGCCTGCAGGTGAGTCTTAAACTCCCTGGAACCAAATTTAGAGAGCCCCCTGCTCTATACAGACCTCCCTGGTGGCTCAGACGGTAAAGTGTCTGTCTACAATGCGGGAGACCCAGGTTTGATCCCTGGGTCAGGAAGATCCCCTGGAGAAGGAAATGGCAATCCACTCCAGGACTATTGCCTGGAAAATCCCATGGACAGAGGAGCCTGGTAGGCTACAGTCCATGGGGTCGCAAAGAGTCGGACACGACTTCACTTTCACTTTCACTTTCTGCTCTATACAATCGCTCCTACTTTGTCCTGAAAAGCTCGCTGAAGCAGATGAAGCAAGATGCAGCTGAACCCAACTCTTGGAGAGACTGCCCAGACTCTTCTCCTTCAGGACGCAGCTCCCTGAGAGAAGCTGGTTCTGGAATTTACTCTGACACCCATCGCTTCTCACTGTGATTGGGATGGCAGCTTGAACTGGAATGAAAAGTAACCACTTATTTCCTTCCAAATGCATATGGGGAGGGCATTAGAGGGGTCAAAGGTGCTGAAATGTGAACTCCAAAAGGGGCTGAAGTCAGGGATGATCACAACTATAGGGAAGAAAATAGTCCAGAATAATGAAACTATAGCAGTTTATGAAAATGTGCAGTTTATGGTTCTGAACATCCCATGCTAGAAATAAACAGAAAAGCACCATGTCTCAAATTATCTGTTTCTGTTTTGAATTTTATTTATTTCATGCTTTAGATTTACTGGACTTAAAAAGAAAAAAAGGACATTAACAGAGGAAGATAGTGCCAGTAACAACTTTGCCTACTGCTAAAGACCTAGATATGTGGCAACTGAAAAAGAAACAAATAATCATTTCAGCGTAAACTGTCTCAGAAATCTGGGATATCATCAAGCCTTGGTCCCTTTGGGCTTTTCACTTGGAAAGAATGATGTGCCTTTTCTTAAAGTTGTCTTTATCCTCCAAGCCTTTTAAAATCTCATTCATAAGCTAAATGACTTTTTAAATGACTTTATCTTTGAACCAGATACCGAAGTGTTGCCTTGTTACAAGAGGCTTTATTATTTGTTCTGTTTTTTGTTTTGTTTTTACTGTAATTGCTATTTTTACTTTTCAAAAAATGTTCCATTTCTTTTTCAAGCATCTTTCTCAATTAAATATATTTGGGGTAAATAAAAATAGTGAGGGTTATTCAGTACTAAATGTCTTTAAGGAATAAATGTGAAGATCCCCGAATTAAAGGTCCAAAGCAAGAAAAGGTAAAAAGATGAAGAATAATGAAGCAAGAAGATGATGCTACAGGCTACAGCCCTGAGGGTTTTTGCCTTAAATTAGAGTCACAGACAAGAGGAGAAGAGGTGAACTAATTTGTCAACAAGATATGAGAATAAACCACTCATACTGAGAAATGCTTTGTGGCTTCATGAAACCACTGCCACCCTTATGATTCAAATTACTCATGTGGATAAATAATAAGTAAAAAAGATTATCATGTAAGATTTTAACACAATCTACTTAGCAACAATATCCCAATAATCCCCTGGAGGAGGAAATGGCAACCCACTCCAGTGTTCTTGCCTGGAAAATTCCATGGACAGAGGAGCCTGGCAGGCTACAATCCATGGGGTCAGAAAGAGTCAGATATGACTGAGCAGCTGAGCACAACACAACAACAACCTCAACAATACATCACGAGAAAGTCTTCAAACCCCGGTATCCTACGGAGCATAGGTCTTGCTGCCTGACAACTAGCCACTTAATGAGTCAGTAAAAGCAGCAGGAAGCAGCAGCCAGAAGATGCTGCTTGTCAAAGTTACCTTTCTAAAAATACTTAGATCACGTCATTTCCCTACTTAATACCTATTCCAGCTCCTTGTTGACAATGGAAATGTCCCAAACTCCTGAGTAGGGCACAACTGTCCTTTATTAGCTGGCCCAGCACTACATGTCTGTTCCCATCTCAGCCACTGCTGTGAACTGTATTGTTCCCCACTCCCCAAATTCATATGATGAACCCCCGGTGTGATGGAGTATGCCCTGATGGCTCAGTTGTTAAAGAACCTATGCAGGACAGGACACACAGGTTCAATCCCTGGGTAGGGAAGGTCCCCTGGAGGAGGTCGTGGCAATCCCCTCCAGTATTCTTGCCTGGAGAATCCCATGGACAAAGGAGCCTGGCAGGCTACAGTCCACAGGGTTGCAAAGAATCAGACGCAACTGAAGCAGCTTTCCGTACATGCACGTGGCAAAATGCCAGCTCACCAATGTCATTTTCATCCAGATGACTTAAAATATTTGTTGCTTATTGAAGGGGCTATACCACTTAAACTTGGGCAATATATTACAACATATGAGCATTTATCCATGCATTTCTTTGGAAACCTGGTCTTATATATGTCCACTTTTTACAGCTAGTCTCAGTTATAGTAAGCGTGTTGTTCTAAAAATTTCTCCTTTGGTTAACCTTTAACCAAAATTTCTGCATTCATTTTTCTTATTTTCAGGCCCCAACATAAGTCGTGCTTCATCTAAAAAGCCTTCACCCCTTCACCTGTGCTTCCTTGGGTTTTCTTTTGCACATTGATGATGGCACAGGGTATTATGAGCACTGTGGTATTTGGTCGGCTTACACAGCCGCCTCCAGGCTGCGTGGCTGTGCCAGGTGTACCTTTATATCCTATTCATTATTACAGAGTCCGACACAGTTGTTGTTCAACGTCTGATATCCTTAGAGCCAAGCTCCAGTCTAGTGAGATTTAACACTAGGCAGAGTTTGATCTTCCTCACTCATTCATGCATGCAACCAAAATTAACTGAGCACTTACCACAGGCCAGGTACCTATTTGTGGCAGAAGCTGAAAATACTGAGACTAAGACTTCGTCCCTTCTAGCTCTAGAATCCGGGAAACTTTGGTGGCATGTAAGAGAGGGTTTTCTAAGACACTCATGGAAATAGTTTGATGGAAAACAAAGACAAAATTTTCTGTACTTCTTCAGTACTCTTATACAGGCATAAAATCTCTGTTTCAGAGAGAAATGCCACATCTCATACATTCGGAACATAGAGTTTGACACTCAAAACATGAAAGTAGTTATTTAACCCTGTCTATGCGACTGGTAAACTGTACTTTAGATTTTGTGAGTACAAACATCAGACACAATACCTGTCTTTAAGTACACATTGCACTCTTCGATGATAAATACTTGTGTTAAAATAATTTTAGCAGTGTAGAGGTTTCTGTTAGCATACAACTTAAATTTAAGTTGCAAAAGGCTAAATGGTGTTTACAGATTAACAATGGTTCAACAAAAATCTACTTTCAATAACACTAATGAGACTGCAAAATATGTTTTATCATTCAGAAGGAACAGAGATAGAATTCCACTTAAGGTTCAAAAGCAGTTTATACTCTTCCTGGCATTCTGACACATGCTGCTTGTCTTTCTTTTTTTCTGTTCTTCTAATTATGGTGTTCACAGCCTGCAAAGCTGACTGGCCATTGTCAGCAAAACTTCCACAGTTTTTCATATTAGTTTGGAATCAGAAACATCAATTAGAAAGCAATTCTCTAATGTCCACTAACATGTCCTCGTTCTAACTGACATCTTATTACTGCTTAGTTGGTGACCCTTACTATACTGACTTTTCATTTCTTTGTTTTTGTACTTGTATTACAAGTGTCTTTCATTTGTCATTTGAAAAGGCGCTCCCATATTGCTTTTTGGAACACAGACAGTTTTGTACCCAAATTGGTATTATTATCTCCAGGCATTGATTTGACCAGATGGGTAAGTTATTCTGAATAATAATGATGTATACTTTATAGTACAAGTAAATACTATGTTCATAGAAAGAACAGCACTGAAAAGAGTACATTAAATTGAAATGTTAAATATTTTATTTTGATTTTCCCATAGAAACAATGTTACAATAGAGTTCCTAACCAGAAGCCCCATGCCCAAATTCTATAAATTATGTCAAATGTCATACTAAATAAAAATAAGTAGTATATCATTTGAACAGTGTCATTTTTCTAAAGTCCATATGGATCAATTAGAAAAATGCAAAAACTAACCATCAAGAGAAAATTACATTTCATATGACAGGCTAATTAGGTGAGAGGAACTTGTTGGTCTTTTGCTGAATTCCAAGTCAGGATTCACTTCTTCAAAAGCGATTGGACCTACATTTTGCTTATGTCTGCTCTTATCTAAAAGTACATGCGTGCGTGCTAAGTGTCTTCAGTTGTGTCCGATTCTTTGTGGCCCCATGGACTGTAGCCTGCCAGGCTCCTCTTTCCATGAGATTCTCCAGGTAAGAATACTGGACTGGGTAGTCATTCCCTTTTCCAGGGGATCTTCCTGACCCAGGGATCAAACCCGCATCTCTTATATCTCCTGCGTTGGCGGATGGGTTCTTTACCACTAGCACCACCTGGGAAGCCCACTTATAAGTACATGCACACACAAAAGCTGCCTGAGCAGAAAGTTTGGCTCGCTTTTCATGTTTCTGGAGATTCCCATGCTGTATATTTTATACCGCCAAAATATAAGGTCCATAACAATCACAAACACAATGGTTGAGATTAGATTTGCTTGGTATTCTGCTATGAATTATATAATTGGTTAGTGAGTCACCAAGTGATGTCTGACTCTTTATGACCCCGTAGACTATAGCCACCCAGGCTTCTCTGTCCATGGGATTTCCCAGGCAAGAATACAGGAGTAGGTTGCCATTTCCTTCTCCCCAGGAATTTCCTGGATCAGGGACTGAACTCGTGTCTCCTGCATTGGCAGGCAGATTCTTTACCACTGAGCCACCAGAAATATAGCCGTGAATTATATAGACATACAGGCAAATGACTCATTTGAAAAGACCCTGATGCTGGGAATGATTGAAGGTGGGAGAAGGGGACGACAGAGGATGAGATGGTTGGATGGTATCACCAACTCAATGGACATGAGTTCGGGTAAACTCTGTGAGTTGGTGATGCACAGGGAGGCCTGGTGTGCTGCAGTCCATGGTCGCAAAGAGTCAGACACGACTGAGCAACTGAACTGAACTGACAGGCAAATGAGAAGAGCAAAGTCAGCGTAGACCACAAGTAAATTCATGTTTGTCAGCCCCGTCGTGAGGAGCCATGAAATCCAAACCACAGAACGCTGCAGGTCTCAGTGCCAGTAGTAGAAGGGCAGGATGCTCTGTCTTCCAGCATTAGTGTTTCAAACCTTTAGATTTTCTGTAGTTCTGTGATGCATTTGTTGAATATTGTAGAGGGAAGAAAGAACAGAAGAGAATTGCTCTGTTCTTTAACAGTTTTTTATTGAGGTGTACATTCACATAATAAACAGCACACAATTAAATTTTCAGCTTTATAAATTTTAACATCAAAATATCCTCATGAAACCATCACTACAGTCAAAACCATGAGCATCTCCATCATCACAAAAAGTTTTTTCATTTATTTTTGTCATCAATCCCACCCCCACCAAATCCCCTCAATAGATCTGCTTTCTGTCACTAGAGATTCATCACATTTTCTAGACTTCTGAATGAATGAAATCAAACAGAGTACACATTTTTTTTTGCCAGGCTTCTTCCCCTAAGCATAATTTGTTGAAGATTTATCCATATTGTTACATGTATCAGTGACAGAGACAATCATAGTTCTCACCCTATCCATTTTTGTCTCAAAAGGATCTCTCTCCTGCATTGCCTGAGGTCTAGAAAACCATTGTTTTATATATTCAATTTTATCAAGGGCAGGATTTATGCTCCTGTTATGAAACAAACAAACAATAAAATTGAATCTGCAATGGCCAATGAACTAGCTACCTGCCACATGTAGCTCTTGAATGCTTTAAATGTGGCTAATGTGACTTGGGAACAATATTTTTCATTTATTTTAGTATGGGTTAGTTTAAATTTAAAATAAACCTCCACATGTGCCTAGAGGTTGATGTATTGAGCAGTGCAGATCTGTCTCAAAGAAGTTTCCATTTCTCACCCATGAAAGTGAAGTCGTTAAGTCATGTCCAACTCTTTGCAATCCCATGGACTGTAGTCTACCAGGCTTCTCTGTCCATGGGATTTTCCAGGCAAGAGTACTGGAGTGGGTTGCCATTAGCATTTGTAAGATATTAATTCAAATCTATGAGAATCAAATAAAGGCTCCAGCTTCTCTCTAGGATTTCATTGTAGTCACTCTTTTTCCCCTTCCCCTCCAGACAGTATACACACACACACACACTCTCTCTCTCTCTCTCTCTCTCTTGCTGTTGCACTAGATGAATAGCTATTTCCTGAGTATATCTTGGGCTTCCGTGTTGCCCGGACTTTATAGCTGTGGTTTTACCTGCCTGGCATGCCCCTCCCCTTTGCCTTGCAAATGTCTCTTTCATTCTCAAAAAGTCATCTTCTCTTTCTTGCTCCCCTGGTTCCCGTGGACAGGGTCCCTGGTTCCAGTGTTGCTAGGTAAAGATGATATAAAATGGAGTATCTATCAAGTCATACACAGCGAACAGATGGAGTAGCAGGGAAAGAAACAGGAGGCAAGAATATCCAAATCCAAATCAATACCACAGAACTGCAGAGGGCATGAAGTGTCCCTAGTACCACATCAAACCTCTTTTCGAGATAAAGTTCAGCTCTGCCTCAGTTATCTGTAAGATGGTTTAGGGCATATTGCTGTTTTGAACAGGGTTGCTATAGTTCCTTCAGTTGAGAAATACAAGTTTGTGTCATAAATGTACCCCATCATCTCACGTGGAGCACAGAATTGCCAGTTTGGGGCTTTCCAGTAGAACATGATGGCTCCCCAGGACACTTGGATACGACTCTCCTGAAGGGTAGAGTTCAGGAGTCTTTACTCTGTTACTCTTCAATATGATCACGGTGTCCCTAGAGTTGGTAAGAATAGGGCAGACTACAAAAGAAACCTTTCAGGGCACTTTGGAAAGAGTGCTCTAAGTTACTTCTCATTACTAAAGGACAGCTGAGATGTGCCACTCACATACAAAGAACTTGCCCATCAAGCGGATGCAGTGAGCTAACATCCTGCAGCTTTGGTACCTTCGGGAACCTAGACAGCTCCCAGGCACTGCTTGGGCATGGCTTACAGGAGCCCTGCCATCTCTCTCCAATGCAGAGCTCCCCTTCAGTCAATCTTCCCACCACAGCTGCCTTTTGGGTTGGCCCAAAATAAAATGAAAACAGACTGATAGATGAGGGGAAAAAACAGGGGAGAGGAAGGTGGGAGAGGGCAAAATAGATGCAAGGGATAAGAGGCACAAACTTCCAGTTAGAAAATGAAGAAGCCACCAGGATGGAATATATAGCATAAGGAATATGGTCAATAGTATTTGAATAACTTCGTATGAGGACAGATGGTTACTAGAATTACTGTGGTGATCATTTCATAATGGACGCAAATGTCAAATCACCACACAGGACACCTGAAAAACAAACCTCATCAGTTTTTTCATAACCACCAAGAAGGTTGATTTAGAGAAAATTAACAGTCGAGTTGCAACCAAAAAGGCATAAAATCTGAATGTGCAGTTAACTGTTGGATCCTGTGGAAGCAAAAGCTAAAAAAAAAAAAAAAATGGATTCTTTGGGTTTTTGTCAGTTTTTGATCTATTCTTTAGCATGCAGGGTACAGAGCCTCCCCGACAGGGGTCATTAAAGCCCTTACAGATTACAAAAGAAATCTTCTTGGCTTGCCCCACCCAAGCACACTTTTATGAACGTGTTGATCAAATAAATTTAGTTTATTTGACTAGAAACAACTGTTATCTTCTCAGACAGTGTTTCCAAAAGATAAGGTGGAAATTTTTGAGTTTTCAAGGCCATATGCAATAACATTTCCTTTTAATCAGAAACGAGATCTCAGCCAAAAGGCTGAGAAGTGATTCCCTTTCCAATCAGGAAGGAACATTACTAATGGGGTAGTTGTGACCTCTACTCAGTTATGTTCCTTATTGTCAAGTTCAATTCTTCAGCTGGGTTCAGAGTGTTACTTAAGAAAAAGTTGAGGATGTGGATCATTATTTATGACGAATTCAACATCAAACTTTTCATATCGTATTCATTTACTTCTTTTAGTCGGATTTTAGGCCTGTAATTATCCAGTAATTATCCTGTAATTATCCAGTTTGAAAACTGCTGAGTTATCCGTCACACAATGCCAGGTTTGATAGGCAAAACTCTACTAGTAACAAGAACAAATAAGAAAACAGACAAGTGCCACATCATATAGGAAGCTCTGTAATATCAGAAAGAGTTAAATCCAGTTTGGTGAGAGTAAGAAAGTAAGACAAAAACTGGAACCTGAAAAATGAGCACGGATTGGCAAGATTTCAGCAAGGTTTGGGGAAAAGGGAAAATGCTAAGTTAGAAAAAGTAGCATTTGCAAATTTCCCTGAAGCAAAAGAGACTGGATAGTGTTTAAGGTTAAGTATAGAGTTTGGAGGGCTTCTCTGGTTGCTCAGATGGTAAAGAATCTGTCTGCAATGCAGGAGACCCTTGTTTGATCCCTGGGTCAGGAAGATCCCCTAGAGAAGGGAACAGCTACACACCCCAGTATTCTTGCCTGGAAAATTCCATGGACAGAGGAGCCCTGTGGGCTACAATCCATGGATCACAGAGTTAGACACGACTAAGTGGCTGACATTACACTTTTCATAGCGTTTGGAAGAATGAGGGCAGGTGATGCTGAAAGGTAAGATTGGAGATGCAAATGGGACCAGGTCCACAAGGAAGGATGCGTTCATGGAGCCTTCACCTTTAAACTTCGTTGCTAAATCACAGGTATGCTGACTCCTCATTTATTCCCCATGACAAACACGCTTAGAAAGTGTATTGTCATTGTTATAAAAGAAATTAAATTGGCTCAGTGAAAAGTGATTTGCTACATTTATTTCATAAAGGTACTCTGTATTCTGGGCATGAGACAATCCCCTCGACATGAAAGTGACAGGTGGTCGAGGAAGGAATGTTGAGAGCCAGAAGGAATGTTGCCTTTCTTTCTGCAGCTCACAAGCTGTTCCCAAGCCACAGATTTCCACACCCTTCTGCACACCCCATTAGGAAATTCGTCCATGACTCTTGTAGGATTACACCTTAGACTGATTCCCAAGGGGGGTCTTTGGCCAAAATAAAAAGTGACTCATTCGACAGAATTAGGACCCTGAGAGTCTTGCTTCTATTTTTAAAGGTATTAGATCCAGAGAATCCAAGTTATAATGACAGACTTCATGGGTAAGTTAACTGAGTAAGAATGACAAACCAAAACTTCCCTGGAGTGTAAATTGCATAGTCACAACTACTTGGCAAGGCTAAGAACAAAGCTTGTACAGTACTTGAGTAATGTGGTGACCTGTCTGTCCTCTCCATAAAAGTACTGGTCACCAGGCTGACAGATGATAAGCTAAATCAAGATAAAAGGGTTTTAAGTAATATAAAATTAGCATTATTTTATATTGCACTTATTGCTCATTTTTCAAGGGTCCTTGCTAAGGTCCTTATAAAACAATGCCTAAAACATTGTATTAACAAATTAACATGTATTACTACATAATATGTAATAAATTAATACGTGGCAACAGCAGGATTTCTATTCTTTGAGCAAGTATAATCTTTGACTTTAGGTCTTCTCGATACCTTCAAGTTGGGAGGAATAAAACTGTTAAAAATAATGAATAAAATTATCTAGGAAACAAGTCCAGATATTTAGGTCTGTTGAGGTTTCTTATAGTTATCTGTACTCCATATCACAGTTCAACTATATCACAGTTCTGCTCTTAGCAAACTGGCAAGCTTCCCATTGGGGTTAGGGATGCAAAAAGAAATAAAAAGTATGTTCTCTCTTAAAACAAATATGACTGTGTGACTTTGCATTCCAATTAAAAATTAATGAGTATATTGGAACTTTCTCAAAATTAGGTTGGAAATCTATTGTAAACCACTTTAAGCTTTGGGGTGGAGGGGGCAGAATTTATTGCCTTAAGTAACCAGACAGGCCATTATGGGTCGGCTGTGAACAGGTTCAGGAGAACATGCACTGTCGTCAGGCTCTTTTCTCCACCTCAGCTGTGTTGCCCTCATTCCCAGGCTCTTTCAAAGGGCTGGCAAAGATGGCACCAAGCCACTCTAGACTCCATTTCCTTTATGGCTGTAGGTCCCAGTGAAAGAGAGCACCTCTCCTCTTGACAATTAGAATTCCTTGCCCACCCTTGAACTGTTTGCTGTGTGCAAGGGAGTGAAGGAGTCTTGACTGATCTGGCCTAGGTAGCTGCTACCTTGACCTTGGATGAATGAGGAGTGGGTAATGGGTTCGGTCTCCAGAGAAAAAAAAGTACAGAGTGAACAACAAAAAGAAAACAAAAAGAAAAAAATAGGTTGCAGATATCTTCTAGTTCAGTTCAGTTCAGTCGCTCAGTCGTGTCTGACTCTTTGCGACCCCATAGACTGTAGTACGCTAGGCTTCCGTGTCCATCACCTTCTAGACAGGCAATCAAATCAGAAGTTTCTTTATCAAGAGCTAAAATATATAAACATCTTTAGAAAATAATTTTCCACAGTTCTGTCCACACTTCACAAGAATATGTTATAATACTGTTTAGAAGGAAAAACTATTTGTCTGTTCTACCAAAAAGGATTATTTCAGATCACAAAAAATTTCCCAGGACACTATATTAAAACGTATTTTAAAATAGTGTATTTAAAGTCAAATGACTATCAATAGACATATTATTTGCAGTGGAAACAAAAACACTTTGCTCAAAATATGTCTTAATGGAAGTTAATTGGCTCACATACCAGGCAAAGAAAAAGAATCAGAATGACATTTTGGGAACTGACTAAAAGGTTGATCTACGTCTGAAACTTATTCATTGTGCTATACAACCAAAACCCACTAGCTTCTTGATGAAAATTCTTCAGTTCAGTTCAGTCACTCAGTCGTGTCCAATTCTTTGCGACCCCATGAATCGAGGCACACCAGGCCTCCCTGTCCATCACCAACTCCCAGAGTTCACCCAGACTCACGTCCATCGAGTCAGTGATGCCATCCAGCCATCTCATCCTCTGTCGTCCCCTTCTCCTCCTGCCCCCAATCCCTCCCAGCATCAGAGTCTTTTCCAGTGAGTCAACTCTTCGCATGAGGTGGCCAAAGTACTGGAGTTTCAGCTTTAGCATCATTCCTTCCAAAGAACACCCAGGACTGGTCTCCTTTAGAATGGACTGGTTGGATCTCCTTGCAGTCCAAGGGATTCTGTAAATCCTTAGGGTCTTCAAAACTTTCTTTGTATAAGATACATTAAATAAAATATTGACAAACATATCTTTATACATAACCTAGAGGGAGTGATCTTTATTCCATTACCGTTAAATAAAAGGATGCTTTGTTGCTGTTTAGTCGCTAAGTTATGTCTGACATTTTTGCGACCCCATGGACTGTAGCTCACCAGGCTCCTCTGCCCATGGGATTCTCCCAGCAAGTACACTGGAGTGGGTTGCCATTGCCATCTTCCTGAGCCAGGGATTGAACCTCTGCCTCCCACATTGGCAGGTGGATTATTCTTCACCTCTGAGCCACCAGGGAAGCCCTAAATAGATGCTTGCAAACATACTAAGTCACTTCATTCATGTCTGACTCTGCGACCCTATGGACTGTAGCTTACCAAGTTCCTCTGTCCATGGGATTCTCTAGGTTAAGAATACTGGAGTAGATAGCCTTTCCCTTCTCCAGGGGATCTTCCCAACCCAGGAATTGAACCGGGGTCTCCTACATTGCAGGCAGACTCTTTACCAACTGAGCTATGAGGGAAGCCCTGGAGTGGGTTGCCATTTCCTCCTCCCGGGGATCTTCTCAACCCAGGGATCGAACCTGTGTCTCTTACCTCTCCTGCATTGGCAGACAGGTTCTTTACCACTAGTGCCACCTGAGAAGCCCCAAATAGATGCCTACTCTTAATCTGTTGCTATTGAAGCCAATTTTGAGAGTGAAGACGGGAGAGAAGGAGGGGTGGAGTAGGGAGAGAGAAAAGGCTACAGAGAGAAAACAACCAATGTTTTATGTTAGACAGACAGACAGAGAGACAGAGAGAGAGAGAAAAGAAGAGAAGAAAAAACAAACCAAGAAAAAAATAAAAGAAAGATTGACTTGTGAAAAAGCTGGTACAGTATCAGACCATAAACAGAGCAGATTATACAAAAGGCATTTCACAAGTTAAACAATCCCCTAACCATCAAGGTTGTGAAAGACCAGAAACTAAAAAAGGAAGCAGTCTCTCCTCTCTCTGTATTGGTTAAGACAGAAATTCCTAGTGTCTTTGAGGCTGAATCTCAATCTCATCTTGAGTTTGATTCCCTGACATGCTCTCCAACCCCTCATTTCTTCTACAAGTGTGATATACTATCCATTCCTCATGAAATTAAAGCTAATTTTATTTTAAACACATTTTATTCCACCTTTTAATTTGCTTGGGCTACACTGTGAGCTCTTCCCAAACAGAAAGTGAGGATGTAGAGTTAGCAGATGAGAGCTGCCTGGGAAGGAGCTGACCTTTACAGGCATAGTGCGTGGTGGGCTTTTCCATCCACCCTCCCTTTCTCCACTGGGCACCTAACTATATTTAAGTATAATTTCACCCTGCATGAGCTTTTTCTAGGTAAAGACTGGTTTCTGGGTCAGAACTCTGCTCTGTGAATACTACTAAGGTCCATGTTTTGAACATACAGGCTTTGAAAATCACAATTTCTTTTATTTTAACAGTTCTGAGCACAAGATGGTTAGGTGCTTAGATAAAAAAGAACCACAGTACCTCCTTCTCGGGCTTCCCTCCTAGCTCAGACAGTAAAGAGTCCACCTGCAATGCAGGAGATTTGGGTTTGATCCCTGGGTCAGGAAGATCCCCTGGAGAAGAGAACGGCTACCCATTCCAGTATTCTGACCTGGAGAATTCCATGGACAGAGGAGCCTGGCAGGCTACAGTCCATGGGGTCTCAAAGAGTCGGACATGACTGAGGACCTAACATACACACCTATACACCTCCTTCTCGCAGAGCAACTTATGGAATTATTACAAGCAATTTTCCCAGTGGTGGAGAAAGCAAGAAAATTAGTGCCTGGTAACCAGATGCCTGCACAAGCTGGTTTGTCTCGAATAATTATTACTAATGCCTCCTTTTACTCTCGAAAAAGTTCTGGTGTGGATGAAAAATATAAGATCACTCTACAAACAACCCTAGAGATATTTTTAAAGATACCCTTGCAGTCTGTGGACATGGATATATACTATGACACACACAAGAGTTCCTTGACAATAAGTGATTAAGGTAATTGCAATAATCAGAAGTCTGAAAACATATCACAGGCATTCACTTTATTGTCCTTTTACAGATACTGCATTTTTTTACAAACTGAAACTTTGTGGTGATGCAGTCCAAAGAAATAATGAGTGTGCTGCTCTGCGTGCAAAGTGGACTCTTGAGGAGAAAACTGCTCCTGGTGAAGATGTTGAGAAGATTGTTGAAATGACAACAAAGGATTTAAAATATTACATGAAATCAGTTGATAAAGGAGCATGGGGTTTGAGTGTGTGTGTGCTAAGTTGCTTCAGTTGTGTCTGATTCTTTGTGACCCTATGGACTGTAGCCCCACCAGGCTCCTCTGTCTATGGGATTCTCCAGGCAACAATACTGGAGAGGGTAGCCATTCCCTTCTCTGGGGGATCTTCCCAACCAAGGGATCGAAGATGCATCTCTTATGTCTCCTGCATTAGCAGGCAGGTTCTTGGAGAGGACTAATTATGAAAGAAACTCCACTATGGGAAAATGGTATCAAAGAACATTACCTGCAACAAAGACATCATTCATGAAAGCAGGAGTCACTCAATGTAACCAACTTCATTTCTTTTCTTATTTTAAGAAGTTGACATAGTCACTCCACGCTTCAGCAACCACCGCCTTGATCAGAAGCCATCAACACGGAGGTAAGATTCTTCAACAGTGAAAAGAATACAACCCACCAAAGGCAAAGATGATGGTTAGCAATAAAATATTTTTAAGTTAAAGTATGTATATTGTATCTTTAGACATAATGCTATTGCACATTTAACAGTGTAGTGTAAACATGACTTTTGTATACACTGGGAAACCAAAGCATTCTTGTGACTCACTTCATTGCCTATTCAATTAATGGTCTGGAACCAAACCTGCAATATCTCTGGGGTGTGCCTGTAAGCAATTAGTGATCCATTATCTTGTTCAGTTCTAGATTTTCCACTGAACCTGCCTGTCAGTCCTGCTGAGCCCTGAGCAGTAGACAGTGAGCACATAGGCATGCAAAGAAGACAGGGCTGTCTGGGAAGCAGGGGAAAGGCTTGCACCACCCAGAAGAACTGGGAGAATATGAGCCCTGGGAAGGAACTCACGTGTTTTTAAGCGTGGAAGTCATTACAAAATGATGAGTCCGGAGGGGAGGGAAGGGGTGATAGGAAATCATATGTTGCCTCTGCCTGGTTCTGCTCCTGCCTATTTTATCTCACCTTGTGGCAAGGGGTGAGGAAGTTTTTAAAAAGCACTTAAGTTAAAAGCGCTTGTATTGCCACCGTCCAGCTTAGAATATACTCTGCCCAACATCACACCAACTGTCCAGGATGAACTGCCCCTCGTGGCCGCCCCCCACCCTCCCTGCATGTGTTTACTTCCAACTGTAAAAGGGAAGTTACGGTGCAAGCATGAAGGTGACAACCGCTTGGGAGACAAGTTCCTGACAGAAGGATGGCATCGTCAGTGGTCTGTTCTGTTATCTAAACTGCAGTGGGGACACTCATAGTCGCAACTCAAACTGCGAGAACATTTACAACCATAATCATCGCTGGAACTGCAGGGAGGAAAGAAAACCATGCGGTGAATAAACACTAGTCAGCTTAAAGAAAAGAATATTGCTCAGTATACACACGAGTACTTTCTCCACAGCAGAAATGCCTAATTTTTAAATAAATAAATTGAAATTTATTCTTGGTTTTAAATGGTTTCCTCTGGTGTTTGTTATATTGTAACACATTATGAAAGCAGATCAGCAAAGCAAGGATGTCTGCTTGGCATTACTCCTTGAGACTCTTCAGTTTTCACTGATGAAATAAGAGGAAAAAGTCACTTGTATTAGGACTCTCCAGAGAAACGAAACCAATAAGAGATATATTAAAATTTTTGTATAAAAATATATTAAAAGTTTATCTAATATAGATCATTATATATATAATTTACCATACAAATTAGACCTACATGTATATAGATATTTACATTATATATATTACCTCTTCTGTTTTTTATCTCTTCTGATATATATAAGAGAACAAGAGAGAGAGATTCATTTTAAGGAATTGCCTCATGCTGTTGTGGAGGCTGGCAAGTCCAAAATCTGCAAAGTAGGCTAGGAGGTGCAGACCTAGGCAGGAAATGCAGTTCAAGGCCACTGGCTCTCTGCTGGCTGAATTGCCTTTCTTTCTAAGAGGTCAGTCTTTTTTGATTAAAGCCTTCAACTTATTGGATGAGGCCTACTTACATTAAAGAGAGTAATCTGCTTTACCAAAGTCTACTGATTTAAATGTTATTCTCACTTAAAAAAATCCACTCACAGAAATGTCTAGAATAATGTTTGACCAAGTGTCAGGACAGAGTATCCTCACCCAATGGATATATGAAATTAACCATCACAATCAGTGACCCCAGTGTGATGCTACCTTAGTCTTGGTCACACCTTCAAAGCCCACTTAATAGTCAAAGGGACTATATTTGTAACATAAATAAAAATAAGACACCTAATAGAAAATTATTTGCAATTAGTAACATGGAGCAGAGTTCTTTCCTAATTTAGTACGAAATTAATTCTCTTGATTTTGTCCAGGTTTCCTGAACTATATTGTGAAGGATACCACCTCTAGGCAAATGATCATACTGATTCAGTCTTTGCAACTGAGAAACATAATCATAAGATGTAGATAAATACAGAAGGCTACATTGACTCATTCAGACTTGCTGCTTCTGACCTGAATAAAAGAATATGCAGTGGATTTATCTCAGAACATTGTCAGGAAATCGTGTTTTTAACTTGGAAATGCAAAAGGTTTTTTTTAATAAAGCATACTTGATATGGAAATGTGTTTCACCACCAGCACAGCCCTTCTATTTTTAATCAAGGGTAGTTTCCTAGTGTGCAGTAGTCACTCTGCACAGCCCCTAGGACAATCTTGGAATGGAGTGGTGACCCAACAGTGACTGTCCCAAGAGGTTCTCTAGATGCCAGAATACCTGAACCCCAAACAGAGGCCCCTGGGCTGACATGTGGGGCTGTCAATAGCACAGATACTTTAAATAGAAACTTGAAACTTGCTGTCCCAGAAAACCATACCAGTGTTTATTTTTCTTTCAGAGAAAAGTAGGCTGTCAAAGAGATTTTTCAAAAATAGACTAAGACACTTACATAGTGAACTTAATATAAGTTATCTCCATATAAATGTAAGACATCACCCTGAGATGAACTGTTCTTTATAAAAGAAGTAACATTGATTCCTGGAAATGAGAACAAAATATTGTTTGTGGTGAATGATTTCTATTTGCATTTTATCCCTGGTAGTAAATAATTATTTTTACCACTTAAGATTTAGATTAATGAAAAGTGTGAAATAGTCAATGATCTTTTCTTCCTGTTATACTCTCTTGTTTTGGAGAATATTTTCTATAAAGATGATAGTTCATTCATTTTGCTCCTTCAACATATTTTGAAAGCTGTGTGCTGGCATTGTGAGATATGCCAGAGATCGGTCAAAGAGTAAGACTCAGCTCGTAACCTCAAAGAACTCCAGCGCTAGCAGGCTAGGGGAGCAGACAGGTGAGCACCACGGGTATGTGTCATGAAAATAGAGGAACAAAGACACAGGGCAGGAGGGATGAGCCTTATTCAGAGAGAAGAGGTTAATGACAGTGTCAGCCAATAAGAAATACGTAAATTCTCTAAATGTGTGCTATGTGCCCAGCACTAGATGTCATCACCTTCTTTTGCCTGCTGTTAATCCCTCAGCAATGGAGACCCTGAATCAAGTTGAAGCTGTGTTGACCTCATGGCTCTTCAAGTGGGCTTCATGGAACATGGGATCTGAAAGAGGGCCCTTCTCACAAAGCTTGATTACAAGTCAGAACAGAAGCTCCAATGAGAGGCTGATGACTGAAGCACGGTCTTTAGGAAACTCAGAGCACATCTTCCAACATCTGTCAAACATGAGGGCTATTACCCCCATTCTCCTGTCTCGACCATCCTCCATTTGAGAGGTGTGAAATAGTCTGTGTGTATTTACTTATCAACATTTATTGTTCATACCCTGCTGCCTACTTCCAGAAAGAATTTGGGAACTCTTCCTTTTGGTAAAGATATCCATATGACATGGCCATTGAAAAAATAAAACAATACATGGTAAGTAATTGAGGAGGTAGTGAGTATTTTAAGCAAGTTTGCTGCAAGTGAGCATTAAATTTACCTCTATTCGTACACTGATAGTCAAGGGGGGAAAAGGAAAGAAAGAAAGAAGGTGGGGAAGGGTGAACAAGATGGCACTCACGGAACTTTTATCATTAGATAGAAAAGAAAATTAGCAATTCAGAAAAGTCTTTACTCTTCCTCTAGGGCAAAATCCCTAAGAGAGGAATAGTGTAAAAATGTCTCTACAAAGGGAATTATGTAAGCAATATTTAGGCAAAGGATGCAGATACATGCTCTGTGTGTGGTGTGTGTGGGGGGGGTGTGTGTGTGTTTGTGTGTGTGGCGTATGTGTGTATAGCTGAAAGCAAATTGTTAAAGCTTCCAAAAGGTCCTTCTATAGGGAGCCAACATAATGATAATAGCTCGCATTTATTATATGTTGACACTGTACTAGGGCTTTATGTGTATTTTCTCTGATAATGTTGTAAGATAGATGCTGTTTCTCTGATAATGATGTAAGATTGATGTTCTTCCACAAGCTACTTAGAAAGGAACTTAGAGAGACCAAGGAATTTGGCTAAGTTGTAAAGCTAAGATATGGATCTGTCTCTGCCTGATCTAAAGTCTATATTCTTTCCACTCTACCCACCAAAGCATGTAGAATTCTGTTGATTTGACGTGGAGACAGAAGTAGAACAACCTGGAAAGTGCTAATCATCATGTCCTTATATCTCCAATAACTATTGTCTAAATCCACTTTTGACACAGTCAGAAGACCAAACCATCTGAGTTTAAGATTGCTGACAAAAATCTGCAATGCTGGTATTTTGCAAAAGAAAATTTAAATGTTTTATACACCGGGACTCTAAGAAGCATAGCAGAGTTTCTTTTAAAGGAAGGTCTAGCCAGGTATACACTTTTCAAGGTGCGGACTAAATCCTATCTTCCTGCAAGGTTAGGCTGTGGGGCTGATTATGGTTAAGGCCAAAGCTTTTCTTCCTAGCCAGGTTAGCGCGCTGGATTCTACGCAATTAAGCTTAAAATAACATACGTCAGATAAGACTCTCACTTGAAAGTGACAGAAATCCGATTTGAATAAATATGGAAAAAGGATTAGTGATCTTACAAGATCAAAGGAGAGGTGAACATCCAACCACCTGAAAGGTAGAGATTGTGCCCATGAGTCAAAAGAATTTCCCACCAGGTCTCTTTTCTCTCTCTCATTTGCTGTCTCTTTCTCTGTGCCGAGTTCTTGCACTGAGTTAGGCTTTCTCCATGTGGCAGGAAATATGATCACTCACAGTTCCCGAGTTTTACACAATTCCATCATAGGGTAGGGCTGTCTCATACAAACTACTTCTCCCTCCCCAAGAAACAAATAAACAACCCGAGTAGAACATCTTGGTTTGGTTGCCCAACTGTGGAGTACTCAACACTTTCAAGGGAACAGAGTTGATCAGAGAACTGCATGATTATAGTAGAAAGAAGAGCAATTTCCAGAGGAGTTGTTTTTCCAGAAGTCAGGAGATGATTGGTAAAACAAACAGTAAGTACACTCCATAAGATTGTCTTGTGTCAGTGACTTTTAAAAACAGAGATTAGCAACAGTCAAGTATTTCTGTATAATAAAATAATATTTTTTAACTGATGGATTAAAATTTTCATTTGTTAATAATCTTATTGCAAAAGACATTCATGATCACTTAAAGGGATATATAAAATAAACCAGTTACCAATAATATATGACAGTAAGTCATAAACTACAAATTATATGAAAGTCGAAAAGTTAAACATGGAGGCAAAAGTAGAAGTAGAAATTAATTAGGTGAAGAGTGCAATCATACTGTTTATTTTGAGTTACAAATTTTGCTCTATAAAAGGGAATGATAAGACAATTCATGGTACCCATAAAATAAAAACAAATCTATTTCTCAAAATGACCAGGACTAGTCCTTATAGTAGGTCCAAAAGAGAAATGTTCCTGAGCTGCTTCATAAAGTAGAGAAAGTGTATTCCAATAACACAAGATCCAGAGGAGAATTAATAGAAAAATTCTCAATACAAACCCAGGGCTGCATACCCAGTACAATTCAAGAACAACAATTCTGCAGGGGATGTAACAGTCTGTTCTGGAAATACATCTCCTGGCCCTTAAGAGATTTAATCCAGTGATAGATTTCATACATTTACCCAGTGAACAAGCACTGTGGTGTGCCTACTAATTGCCAAACATGGATGTTGGAGATATAATGGGAACAAAATAGGACGGAAAAAGTGGAATGTGCGTCTTTCCTAAATCATTCTTGGACACTGCTTCTCTTAGTTGAGCTTTTAGTAACAACAACAAAAAATAACCTGAATAACAAAGAATTAAAAAATGTACTCTCAGGTTTCCTGCGTGGCACGGTGGATGAGAATCCGTCGGCCAGCACAGGGGACATGGGTTCAATTCCTGGCCCAGGAAGATTTCACATTCTAGGGAGCAACTAAGCCCATGTACAACAACTACTGAAGCCTGAGTGCCTAGAGCCTGCAATAAGAGGAGACACCGCAGTGAGAGAAGCCCATCCACCATAACTAAAGGGCAGGTCTCACTTGCAGCAGCTAGAGAAAGCAGGCGCATAGCAACAAAGATCACTGCAACCAAAAATTAATAAATAAATAAAAATTTTTTTAAATGTACTCTCTGGCAAGTGGCTGCTGCTGCTGCTAAGTCACTTCAGTCATGTCCGACTCCAGGTGGCTAGCAACATTCTATTTTGCCAATTAAGGACACAATCATATGGCTCCTGCAGGGAAGAGTGAGGGTTAGAATAGATAATTTGTGAAGAACGAAGAACTTAACAAAGACATTTTCCCTGAAACAATTCCACTTCCTCCTGGAGGTGGAGGAATTTTTGTAGGCAGAGCCAAGATCTTTCTTAGAAAATGATGACTGTCAAAAGGCTCCAACTTTCTCCACCAGATAATTTGACAATTATTTTAGTTGACCAAAAAAAAATCATAAGGCAGTATAAGTATATTTGAATGCCAATCTCAACATACTAAGATCCCTATAAAACACTCAAGAGCACCAAGTTTTTAACTACTCTCTGATACAGCCTCCAAGAGGGAATATTTGTCAAATATACATCCAGGTAAACAGACAAGACATCATACTACATTGAATATTAATAATAAAGACTGAGAGTTAGCCACCAAAAAATAACTCTGAAGTTCTATTTTGGGGGGCTCCCTTGGTAACTCAGCTGGTAAGGAATCCATCTGTAATGCAGGAGATCCCGGTTCAATTCCTGCATTGGGAATATCCACTGGAGAAGGGAATGGCTACCCATTCCAATATTCAGGCCTGGGTCCCAAAGAGTTGGAAATGACTGAGTGACTTTCACTTTCATTTCTTTTTTTTTTTTTGGAAGGGAGGCAATAATTGAGTCAATTGCCTGTTAAAGGTCCTACATTATGTTTACAAAATTGTACCAGATATGTCTATAAAAGTACTTTCCAGAAATCTGTAGTACAGACCTGTGGACTAGCTCTCCCTTTTAAAAACTCAAGTATAGTTGATTAACAATATTGTGTTAGTTTCAGGTGTACAGCATAGTGATTCAATTAACAGATACAAATTACTATCCATAGGATAGATGTGCAACAAGGATTTACTGGACTAGTTCTTTTTTGAGCAGACTGTATCCAGATAGACCTGCCTGGTATCCGCAAAACAGGTATCCCAGATAACTCTCTATGTTGCTAATGTTAAATCATTCCTCAGAACAGAGTTACATAGCACTGACTATATATTATTATTACTATTATTATTATAATTTTAGCACCACCAGTCAATAGGTTAAGCTGATTTATGAAACTACTTTAATTCTATAAGGGTATAACTCTTACTACTTGACTTGTCAAGAGAGCATGCATCTAATTAATACAAACCGATTTATTGGCTCTGTTTATGAATGAAATTAACCTACCAGTTCTTATCTACTCTTATTTTTACAGGTAGTCTTGTGGTAAAGTGTCTAAATCTACATTGAAAGCCTGCTATTTATATTGAAATGATCAAGGTTGGCCCTTGGATCTCTATTAAACCAAAAGAAGACAATAAATGATGCACAGGTCTGATTTTTCAAAAGACACAGTCAAAGACATTTAAATAATAAGGAGGTTACATTTTCTGATACAAAGGCCTTCATTTCCTGGCTACATACAATTTCTGAAGCATTTAGTCACTTAATATCTCAGAATGCCAGTTACCTCATGTGAAAAACAGAGATAAGAATAAGGCCTCCCAAATAAGTTGTCAGGAGAGTCAATCTAAAGGCTCTACTGAAAGTGTTCCTTGAACAGTAGTAGGGCATTGTGATAATTTTTCATGATCAAGTTAGTAACACATGAATAAAATTCTCAAGAACAAACTTGACATTTGATTGCAACTTCTGTTGCTTGATAAAAATATTAATAGCCACAATTCTCAGGGGTTGCTAATATTCTCCAAAGGCGGATTGCAGATATTATGTGCCTTCTGGCTGCAGTATACTTATTCTTGGCAAGTATTCTTGCCAAAAAATAGAACTTGACTCTCATCAAGTGTCTAGATATAGTGACTGATGTACAGGAAATCTTTACAAAGCTGGAGGGCCATCAGTAAATTCTAGACTGAGGGAAACCCTCTAGGACAAATGACCTGGTTTCTTTAATAAAGAAACTTCAAGGAATAAAATAAAGAGAGGACAAAAAGATGGAGGAGGAAACTGGAGGTTTAAAGTGATTTAAGAGGCACACAAATCAATTGCAAATGTATGGCATACCACCCAGTTTATTCAATAAATCCTTTTTAGGAGTTAAAAAGAGACAGGGAGAGCCCAGCATTTAAGGTAGACTTCATCAAAATCTGAAAATATATGTTACTCAAAAGACATCTTAAGGGAAGGAAAAGACATCAGCAAAACACATATAATAAAGGACTTTTATGTAGAATATAATATGAATTCTCAACACTTAAAAGAAATTAATTTGCAAGTGTCAGTTTAAAACATGGACAAATGAACAGATACTTCATCAAAACGACATGGGTGGCAAATAAGCAGATGAAAGATGCTCAATATCATTACTCACTAGGGAAATGTGAATTAAGACCATAATGAGATCCTACCATGTATCTATTAGAATGGCTAAAACTAAAAGAAAAAAAAAAAACCTGACAATATCAAATACTGGGGCAGATGCAAAGCAATTGAAACGCTTATACACAGCTGCTGAGCCTGCAAAATGGTAATCCTAGAAAATAGTTTGGCAGTTTCTTACAAAGTTAAACTGCACTTGTGAGTCAGCAGTCATACTCTTAGGTATTTAGCTAAATTTACTTAGAAATGTGTGTTCACACAAAAATCTGTATGTGAATGCTTATAGAGGCTTTAATCATATCAAAACTGAAAAAACCCACATATGGATGGTTAAACAAACTGTAGTGTGTCCATACAATGGAATGCTGCTGCTGATGCTGCTGCTAAGTCGCTTCAGTCGTGTCCGACTCTCTGCAACCCCATAGACAGCAGCCCACCAGGCTCCTCTGTCCACGGGATTCTCCAGGCAAGAATACTGGAGTGGGTTGCCATTTCCTTCTCCCATACAATGGAATAGTACTCAGCAAAAAAATGGAGAAATTACTAATTACATAATCAACATAAATGAATCTCTCTACTTTAAATGTGTTTGAAATTTTCTCTAATACAGCATTTATTTTTTATCTTTTTTATCATGAAGCTTGTTTTATTATAGCAACTAACCTAATAGTAAGTCTTAAAAATGCAGCATACTGTATATTGTTTAACATAAGTTAACATGCTTATTTAAACAAACTTTGGCCACCTGATGTGAAGAACTGACTCATTGGAAAAGACCTTGATGCTGGGAAAGATTGAAGGCTGGAGAAGAAGGGGACGACAGAGGTGGCTGGATGGCATCACCTACGCGATGGACCTGAGTTTGAATAGGCTCTGGAGTTGGTGATGGACAGGGAACTTCGGAGTGGTGCAGTCTCTGGTGCCGCAGAGTCAGACATGACTGAGCGACTGGACTGAACTGAACTGAAGTTGCACTACTTTTTGTAATGAAAGATTTTTACTAAATATTGAGTAACAATTTAATCCACCATCTTTATAGTTCTTACTATGGTCTTTTGGCCCAAACTCTGAGTACTGCTCCCTATAGTGAGAAGATTTAAAAAATAAAAATTGTGGACTCTTTTGCATGGAAACTTAGAGTTTGTTTTTTCTTGTAATAAGAACACTTGACAAGGGATCTACCCTTTAACAAATTTGTAAGTGCATAATACAATACTGTTAACCGTAGGCACAATATTGTAGAGCAGATTTCTGGAATTTATTCCTCCAGTATAACGGAAGCTTTATACGTGGTGAATAGCAGTTCCCACTTCCCCCTCCCCCAGACCCTGGCAACCATTTCTGGGTTTACATATCATACATCCAAAATAGTTAGAATCAGGATATTAAAGAGATATCAACATTCCCATGTTCATTATTACATTATTCATAATAGCCAAGATCTGGAAACAACCTAATGTCCATTGACAGGTGATTAGATTAAAAATGTGGTAGAAACATACAATGGGATATTTTTCAGCTTTAAAAAGAAGGAATTCTTGCCATGTGCAGCAACATGGATGAACCCAGAGGACATTATGTTAAGTGAAATGAGCCAGTTCCAGGGCAAGTATACAATTCCACTTATATGAGATATCGAGTGACACTTTTAAAAGAATGGACAATAATTAAAAAAATAGAACTCTTCACTCTATAAATTAAAATATATGTATATATAGAAAAATAAATCTCTGCCAGGGAAGTCAAGGCAAATATGGAAATTTAAAGTGTGAGTTGCTTTTTAAATTCCCAGATGGTACCAATCTTCACTGGAAATCCATCATGCCTGGCATCAGTTCTTATTTCCAGACACTTACTCCACCTTAAGCTAGTTGTAGTTTGATCCTAAGGTATGAAGTCCTGAGCTTCTGAGACATTATTATCACAGATTTGCCTCATAGTCTCACATTAACCTAAAATATTTTAGTGTTCAGTACAAACCATAGGCCTCTGTATATTTCTCTCATTGTTGCTGTCTGTTCTTAGAAATGTTCTCTGCTTTCTGGTTTTAGAGTGCTTTCTCTTCTAGTTAGAATGACTATAAGAGACGGGAAAGGCTACCCACTCTGGTGTTCTGGCGTAGAGAATTCCAAGGACAGTCGCAAAGAGTCGGACACAACTGAGCAACTTTCACTTTCACTTTTCATACCAATGGTACAAATTTTACTTCATGGAACCCTGCTTCAGACTCTGGAAAATGCAAATGTATTCATAGGGGAAGACAACAGACAGATATATAGGGTCTTATTACAGAGTACTCAATAGTTGGAGGAGGTCCTCTTATGATGGAGTCACTTCTGTTTTTAAAACGTCCTCCCGTTGTATATAGTCTTCAAGTCTTCAGTACGCCTCTGTTCTTCATTCCTAATGAAGTCACAGAGGACAAGAGTCAGAGCAGGAGAGTCAGGGCCACAGGCAGAGGAACACCACCAAACCCGTGGACCAAGGCCAGCCTGGCTCAGGCCAGAGCAGGAAGCAGCCAGCAGCAGCCAGGCCAGCAAGAACTTGGCATGGGTGTCCGGGTCATGCAGCCAGAGGTAAACAGGTTGGGGGAGGTCAGAGCCGAGCAGGGCCTCTCGGAGCTCACGGGACAGAAGGCTTGGCCCAGCCCTGCCTTTCCCCGTGACCAGGCATTTGTGAAGTGGTTGTATTTCAGGCACTGACTCGAGCTGCCTTGCTGTTCTCGCCTGTCTCCTGCACTTCTGAATGACAGTAAACTCCTTAGTTTTTGCCCCTTCAGCGGCTCATTCTGAATCTAAAGTTGCAGTAAATATTAATCAAATATTTAACTAATATTAATCAGGGCAAATTGCAGAAACTGTCAGTAAGCAATTTGGACTGTCAGACTTCTATGAGATATGTGGGTTATTTTTTTAAGTTTAAATGCCTCATTTCCAAACATGATATTTTTCTTGTATTAAAACATAGTATTTTTTTCCTGTGTGGTTTATAGTAGAACATTTTATGAAATACTTTATTTAAATGGAATTATGAATGAAACGAGACATTTAAATCTATGGTTCTCTAAATCACAAATATAACAAAACACTATTAGGATATAGATGACTTTTTGAGGTGTCTTTTAGTCTAAAATTAGAAACTAAACTACCTTTCTTTTTTTTTTTTTTAACTTTACCATATTGTATTGGTTTTGCCATATATCGAAATGAATCCACCACAGGTATACATGTGTTCCCCATCCTGAACCCTCCTCCCTCCTCCCTCCCCATACCATCCCTCTGGGTCGTCCCAGTGCACCAGCCCCAAGCATCCAGTATCGTGCATCGAACCTGGACTTGTGACTCGTTTCATATGTGATAACTGACTTCAATCTGGGCATCACTAAAAAAAAAAATATGAAGAAAGTGGTTTGTTTCCCTTCCAGGAGCTACTGATCCCCACAATCATAGGTATCTCTCTTGTTCCATTGAATTCCCTTGTCATTAACCCACAAATCCTTAATTCCGATAGAATGGATTCAGGACCTAGTTCCTAATCTTTTCACCACCAAAGCTTCCCAAATAGATAATTCCTTTTCTTCTTCTCTCCATGTATGCAGAAATAACACTATAAATGATAATTTCATTGCCACCCTGAGAAGGAATAATATCACTTACAAGTAAAGAAGCTCAATCTTTCCTTAGCCTCTGCAGTATATAATGTGTAGTGGCTATACCCAGATAGAGCATACCGGTGGCCTCATTAGGAATTGCTGGTTGTGAGGTGTACAACTACAGAAAGAAACCCTTATAAACACTCTGAAAAAGAAGGCATCAGTATGTTGCTCTTTTTAAGTGCGGCCTCAAAGTGGTACACGTGAACTTATTTACAAAACAGAAACAGAGTCACAGATGGAGAAAACAAACATGGTTACCAGAGGGGAAAGGGGAGGAGGGATAAATTGGGAGATTGGGATTGACATATACACACTGCAATATATAGAATAGATAATTAATAAGCTCTATATAGCATAGATCTCATCACTTCATGGGAAATAGATGGGGAAACGGTGGAAACAGGGTCAGACCTTATTTTTCTGGGCTCCAAAATCACTGCAGATGGTGACTGCAGCCATGAAATTAAAAGACGCTTACTCCTTGGAAGGAAAGTTATGACCAACCTAGATAGCATATTCAAAAGCAGAGACATTACTTTGCCAACAAAGGTCCGTCTAGTCAAGGCTATGGTTTTTCCTGTGGTCATGTATGGATGTGAGAGTTGGACTGTGAAAAAGGCTGAGCGCCAAAGAATTGGTGCTTTTGAACTGTGGTGTTGGAGAAGACTCTTGAGAGTCCTTTGGACTGCAAGGAGATCCAACCAGTCCATTCTGAAGGAGATCAGCCCTGGGATTTCTTTGGAAGGAATGATGCTGAAGCTGAAACTCCAGTACTTTGGCCACCTCATGTGAAGAGCTGACTCATTGGAAAAGACTCTGATGCTGGGAGGGATTGGGGGCAAGAGGAGAAGGGGACGACAGAGGATGAGATGGCTGGATGGCATCACTGACTCGATGGACGTGAGTCTGGGTGAACTCCGGGAGTTGGTGATGGACAGGGAGGCCTGGCGTGCTGCAATTCATGGGGTCGCAAAGAGTCGGACACGACTGAGCGACTGATCTGATCTGATCTGATCTGATATAGCATAGAGCTCTAATGGCCTATATGGGAAAAAAAATCTAAAAAGAGCAGGTATATGTAGATGCATAACTGGCTCACTTTGCTGTATACCTGAAACTAATAAGACATTGTAAATCAACATACTCCAATAAATTTTTTTTAAGTTTGTCAGACAATTAGTTTGCTGAGTTTCAGCTGTTCTGATTCTGCAGTTAACACCATGACCTTGTACAAGTATTCAGTGTCTGCTTTTAGTGTCTTTATTTATAAAACGATGGGTTAATCATCTCTAAGGTCCAACTTATTTGCTCATCTTATTCCTGAAAGAAGGAAAATACAAAACCAGTGGACCCCAGCTCTGCTTTCTGTTCTGTGGTTTTGTGTTGTGAGACCTGGAGGTCAAACTCACTTGCACGCTGCTTGCCCCTGTTTCCTCAAGTGCTAAGTAGGGATAGTTTGACTAACTCATGAGATCGATAGTGAAGTTACAATAATTGGTTATATAAACAGCTTGAAATAATTTATTATACTATAGTGTATTATACAAATGTAAGGAACCCTCCACTTAAAATTGTGCTCAGTTGTTCTGTTGTGGCTGACTCTTTGCGACCCCATGGACTGTAGCCCGCCAATCTCCTCTGTCCATGGAATTCTTTAAGCAAGAATACTGGATGGAGCATGCACAGGGACCCATGGGGAATAAAGAGGATTTCTTTACCACTTCCCCCCTCAGTCAATTTTTTTTTACCATCCACCCGATCCGATTCCTGATCCTGAGGTCCTTATCTTTTCAGGCATCTAGGTCAAACTCAAGGGTGCTTTAATGTTGCCCTTTATATCATCCCAAGTCAGGGGCCTTGTAAACCATGAGTTTGTACAACAGTTAGATTAGGTGCATTTACTTTGATGTACTTTGCATCAAGGCCAGTCCTGAAAAGTACTAGAGTAGTCCCTTGGTATCGGTGGGGCATTGGTTTCAGGACTCTGTGGATACCGAAAATTCGAGGATGCTCAAATTCTAGAGTTGGCATGCCATATATGGTAGCTCTCCATCTGCCCTAGATTAAACCAACCGACCCTATACTACTGTATTTGTTGAAAGAAAAACCTGCACACCGGTGGATCCATGCAATTTAAACCCATGTTGTTCAACAGTCAACTGTATTTTTCTCTTCTTTCCAAAGTCTGCTTTCCTCTATTTTACAAATGCATATGTTCTTTAACAAACATGAAAAGCATTTAACCAAATGTGGGAAGCAATTGAAAGTTATTCTAGTGCTGAGGCATCAGTCAGTTCTATTTCTATAATGTCCAGGAACATTATTGTGTGACCTCACTAGGAAGGGAAGAGATAATGTTGTTTATAATGTTTCTCTGCATAAAATATGCTGAGCAGTGAGTGAGCAGAATCAGGGTGTGGCTGGCTGCTTTAACTCTGGACACAGATTAGGCCCCCAGAAAAGATGACGAGGCATTTGAATTGTGGTGACATAGGCTTTAATGAATGACCTAAGTGGGTTCGCTCTAGACCTCTCCATTTCTGGTTGGAAATGAAATTAAGCTTCTGATAAGTAAACTGCAAGTCCATTTACGGTTAATTTAATTTTTTTATGTGTGTTTGTTTTCAATATCTTGTTAATTAAATCACAGTGTATGGTACTTAGGTCCTCGACTCGAATCCTGGATCACAAATTGATTTTGCTGTCCCTTCTACTCACAAATACGGATGATATGAAAATCCGTAATGCCTTGGATAACATAAAATGACAATGAAGTTAGTTCCAGGATTTCCACGAAAAGGATATTAAGGGGAATACACGTTGGCCTTCCTTTGTGTCCAAAAACTTCGTAAAACTTCTACATGGATCAAAACTTGCCCAGCACTATCAAGGAAAATTGACGAAGAGGATGTCAGAGTTGTAACCCATGCAATTCTGATTATACTACAACTTAGTGTACAAACTGGGGCTTCCCTGGTGGCTCAAACTGTAAAGAATCTGCTTGCCAATGCAGGAGACCTGGGTCCAACCCTTAGGTTGGGAAGATCCCCTGGAGAAGAAAATGGCAATCTACTCCAGTATTCTTGCCTGGGAAATCCCAGGGACAAAGGAGCCTGGTGAGCTACAGTCCAGGGGGTTGCAAGCTTAGGACATGACTTAGCAACTAAACCACCATCACTGTGCAGATTGTATGAAAACAAACAAACAGATGCAGACCTAGACCTGGGATCACTGAGACTCTCTCCAGAGTCCATCGGTGAAACAAAAAGGATATGGATATAAACTTCCAGAGCTAAATTTGGAAGCTTCCATTTCTCCTTTTAATCTTCTCACCATCCTGAGCCCCACATTTCAGATCTTCTTCAGACTTTCAACTGTCCATAATCCTTCTAAATAAAGTACTGCCTAGTCAAGGGTTATCTGTCTTTTAATAGGTGATCCTAGAAGACCTCATAGTCATCAAAGAAACACAGTGATAAATTGGTGTCCCACCCAGAGGACTTGTCTTTCACATAGCTGTGTAGACCTCAGATTTCCCAACCTTGAAGAAGACAAGACACATTCTCTGCTAGAATCTTGTTTTCTTCAAAGGAAAGTCGAGAGAGAAACCAGGAGGCCATTCCCCAGACAGTAGCTTCAGCTTAGTAAAGAATGGAGAAAGCTCTCACTCTTGAATCCTCTGAATTCTGGAGGAGAGAATTAGAAAGGCCCACTCTCATCTACACTCTGAAAGACACCTAATTTTTGTTTTACTGGGAAAACGCCCCTAAGTTCTCATTTTGGCTTTCAGTACTGATGTGACAGACCCTTTCCTATTGCAAGCCTTTCCTACATTCCTGCGGACCTGCTAGAATGATCGCTGGTATCAGCTAACACTTATTGGACCTCCCCAGTGGTCCAGTGGTTAAGACTTTGTGCTTCCACTGCAGGGGGCTTGGGTTCTACCCCTGGTTGGGGAAATAGGATCCCACATGCTGCATGGCCAGCCAAAAAAAAACACAAACAAACAAACTTCTTTCTTCCAGCCCCATCATCTATATTTTCCCTCCAGCCCCATCTTCTAAATTCTGAACACATACTGAACCGTTCGTCTACCTAGAGAGAAATGAAAGTGTGTGTGTAGGCATGCTAAGTTTCTTCGGTCGTGTCTGACTCTTTACAACCCTATGGATTGTAGACAACCAGGCTTTTCTGTCCACAGGATTCTCCAGGCAAGAATACTGCAGTGGGTTGCTGTGCCCTCCTCCAGGGGATCTTCCCGATCCAGGGATAAAATCCACCATCTCTTATGTCTCCTGCATTGGCAGGAGGGTTCTTTACCACTAGGGTCACCTGGGAAGCCCAGAAGAGACATGAAAGTAATGCTGGTTAATTGATTTATTCAGGAAATTCTCTGTCTAAGCAAGACAAACTAACCAGGCTTGTCACTTCAGCTATTTCACTGGGGTGGGAAATAACCCATTGATCCTGAAGATCAGCTTGCCTCTGCTCCTAGAAATATGCCAAGGTAACTGTGGGCAGGTGAAGGGCTAGCCTAATGTTATTATGCACTCTCTTTCTTTTATTCTCAACATGTAAGGTCTTGCAAGAGAAAAGTCTGTGAAAACTTGCTGCCATCTCAAAGTACAAAATAATAATAATTTACTACTACTGGGGCAACACAAATGTCTTTTAACAAACATTTGTTTAACATCATCTGTATCATAATCCCCTGTGTTCTGGGGAAATAGGCAAAACAGACAGTAAACCCTGACTCTAGGTCATTTGGGCTTACTAGATTGGTACTCCAAGGCTTAATAGAAGCATTGTTATAAATCTTGATGGTAGGACTCACCGCCTTTCACAGGTTCATCTCACAGGCTGCCTCAGTTGTGTCTGGGTTTTCCCAGGGAGTTCGACACATGTGCTCAAGAATAAACCCACTAATGATCTTCTGCACTGCCTCTTCTTCAAGGCCCAGTGCCTTCCATGAGGACATACTCTTACCCCTAGGTTTCCATAGGTAGTCCTGTCATTCTGTCAGGCTCTTCAGCAGTTTGTCCATGGTTGTACACAAATGGGAACAAATTTTCCTCTACTCAACACAATATCACAACTTGGCTTGAAGCAGCACAGAAATAGCTCTTCCAGCTTCTACTACTACATCTTCCTGGCTAAGATGCCTGACTTCACTTCTAGAATCTGCCTGAGGATAAGATGCCCAACATTACTGAGTGCTCATATGTGCCAGGCATTGTTCTAAGCACTTTATGTGGATGAACTCATTTAAACCTCACACTAGCCTATGTTAGGCGTAGGCGTGGACTGTGCTATTACCTTTTCCACCTTAAAGATGGGGAAAATAAGGCATAGTATGTTAGTTATCTACTGGTACACAACAATTGACCACAAAGTTAGCGGTTTAAAACAATAGATACTTATGTCACATTTTCTATGGGTCACTGCATAACTTAACTGGTGCCTCTGCCTCAGGGTCTCTCATTTGGCTGCAATCAGAGTGTTGGCTAAGGTTCAGGTCTCATCTGAAGTCTTGACTGGGAAAGATCTGTTTCTGATCCCATGTATATAGCTATTGGCAAGAGTCACTTCCTCTGGGACGTTGAATTGAGGGCCTTAGTTCTTAGCTGGCGGTTGTCCTGTGGACACCCTCAGATCTCTGCCATGTGGGCCTTCCCAACCGGGTGAATTACTTCATCAAAGCAAGCAAGGGAAATAGTCTGGCAAGAAGATAAAAGTCACAGTATTTGTAGCCGAATTGTGGAAGTGATACCCCAACTCCTTTGACATATTCCATTGGTTAGAAACAAGTCACAGCTCCTGCCCACACCCATAAGAAGAAGATTATGTAAGTGTCCATACATACAAGGAGACATGAGTCATTGGGGGCCATTTGCGGGTCTGTATGCCACATGCAGAGAGGTTAAGTAACTTACTCTCTTATCCCTTTGGGACAGCTATAACAAAATATCACAGATTAAAGTGACTTACAAATAACAGGCATTTATTTCTTCCAGTTCTGGAGACTGGAAAGTGCAAGACCATGGCACCAGCAGATTCAGTGCCTGGTAAGAGCCCTTCACTGTACCCTCACTTGGTGGAAGGAGCACAAAGACTGCTGTAGGGACTATTTTGTAAGAACACTAATTTTATTTATGAGAGCTCTGCCCCCATGACTTAATCACATCTTACAGGCCCTACCACCTAATGCCATCACCTAGGGGATTGGGTTTCAGGATATGAATTTGGGTAAGAGCCACAGACATTCCATCTACTGCACTTACCCAAGAATTAACAACTAATAGACAATTAAGTCAGCATTTGAGTCCAGGAAAACTAGCTCCAAAGGATAGTGAAGTTCAAATGGACTGTAAATTAGGCTACACTCAGAACAAGGATGTTCTCTTTTATCATCCTTGGAATGAGTCACTAAAGTAAAAGTTGCTGAAGATGGAGGCTTTTTTGTGGTTATTGATTTTTTCCCCCATACAGGTTTTCAAAAACATGAAAACAACACTATGTGACTTAAACACAATTATCTAGATTGCCCTGGGTTCACGGGTGCTCAGGAGTGTCCGACTCTGAGTGTCCACTAGACTCCTCCCTGGAATTTTCCAGGCAAGAATACTGGAGTGGGTTGCTATTTCCTCCTCCAGGGGATCTTCCCGACCCAGGGATCAAACCCATATAGCCTGCATTGCAGGTAGACTCTTTACCACTGTGCTACCTTGAAAACATACTTAGGCTGCCAGGAGCTTTAAAAAAAATAAACAGAAGATGTGGTAAGCCTGTTTCCTTCATTTTCAGGTTGCAACAACTATTGTCTACAGCTAAGTAACAACTTAGTAACAATATGCTTGTCTGATTCCAACAACTCCCTCTGAGCCCATTTCCTGTTACTAGCATGCCCTTTGACTGTAGGCATTTGATTTTGCTACCATTAAAATTGAAAAGAGGGCATAGTAGGCCTGAACACAGAATTAGTTCAGTTCAGTCGCTCAATCATGTCTGACTCTTTGCGACCCCATGAATCGCAGCACGCCAGGCCTCCCTGTCCATCTAGTCAAGGCTATGGTTTTTCCTGTGGCCATGTATGGATGTGAGAGTTGGACTGTGAAGAAGGCTGAGCGCCAAAGAATTGATGCTTTTGAACTGTGGTGTTGGAGAAGACTCTTGAGAGTCCACCAACTCCCGGAGTTCACTCAGACTCACGTCCATCGAGTCAGTGATGCCAGCCAGCCATCCTATCCTCTGTCTTCCCCTTCTCCTCCTGCCCCCAATCCCTCCCAGCATCAGAGTCTTTTCCAAAGAGTCAACTCTTCGCATGAGGTACCCAAAGTACTGGAGTTTCAGCTTTAGCATCATTCCTTCCAAAGAAATCCCAGGGCTGATCTCCTTCAGAATGGACTGGTTGGATCTCCTTGCAGTCCAAGGGACTCTCAAGAGTCTTCTCCAACACCACAGTTCAAAAGCATCAATTCTTTGGCGCTCAGCCTTCTTCACAGTCCAACTCTCACATCCATACATGACCACAGGAAAAACCATAGCCTTGACTAGATGGAACTTCGTTGGCAAAGTAATGTCTCTGCTTTTGAATATGCTATCTAGGTTGGTCATAACTTTCCTTCCAAGGAGTAAGCGTCTTTTAATTTCATGGCTGCAGTCACCATCTGCAGTGATTCTGCAGCCCAGAAAAATAAAGTCTGACACTGTTTCCACTGTTTCCCCATCTATTTCCCATGAAGTGATGGGACCGGATGCCATGATCTTCGTTTTCTGAATGTTGAGCTTTAAGCCAACTTTTTCACTCTCCTCTTTCGCTTTCATCAAGAGGCTTTTTAGTTCCTTTTCACTTTCTGCCATAGGGTGGTGTCATCTGCATATCTGAGGTTATTGATATTTCTCTTGGCAATCTTGATTCCAGCTTGTGCTTCTTCCAGTCCAGCGTTTCTCATGATGTACTCTGCATATAAGTTAAACAAACAGGGTGACAATATACAGCCTTGACGTACTCCTTTTCCTATTTGGAACCAGACTGTTGTTCCATGTCCAGTTCTAACTGTTGCTTCCTGACCTGAATACAGGTTTCTCAAGAGGCAGGTCAGGTGGTCTGGTATTCCCATCTCTTGCAGAATTTTCCACAGTTTATTGTGATCCACACAGTCAAAGGCTTTGGCATAGTCAATAAAGCAGAAATAGATGTTTTTCTGGAACTCTCTTGCTTTTTCCATGATCCAGTGGATGTTGGCAATTTGATCTCTGGTTCCTCTGCCTTTTCTAAAACCAGCTTGAACATCAGGAAGTTCACGGTTCACATATTGCTGAAGCCTGGCTTGGAGAATTTTGAGCATTACCTTACTAGTGTGTGAGATGAGTGCAATTGTGTGGTAGTTTGAGCATTCTTTGGCATTGCCTTTCTTTGGGATTGGAATGAAAACTGACCTTTTCCAGTCCTGTGGCCACTGCTGAGTTTTCCAAATTTGCTGGCATATTGAGTGCAGCACTTTCACAGCATCATCTTTCAGCATTTGAAAGAGCTCAACTGGAATTCCATCACCTCCACTAACTAGCTTTGTTCGTAGTGATGCTTTCTAAAGCCCACTTGACTTCACATTCCAAGATGTCTGGCTCTAGGTCAGTGATCACACCATCGTAATTATTTGGGTCGTGAAGATCTTTTTTGTACAGTTCTTCTGTGTATTCTTGCCACCTCTTCTTAATATCTTCTGCTTCTGTTAGGTCCATACCATTTCTGTCCTTTATCGAGCCCATCTTTGCATGAAATGTCCCCTTGATATCTCTAATTTTCTTGAAGAGATCTCTAGTCTTTCCCATTCTGTTGTTTTCCTCTATTTCTTTGCATTGATCGCTGAGGAAGGCTTTCTTATCTCTCCTTGCTATTCTTTGGAACTCTGCATTCAGATGCTTATGTCTTTCCTTTTCTCCTTTGCTTTTCACTTCTCTTCTTTTCACAGCTATTTGTAAGGCCTCCCCAGACAGCCATTTTGCTTTTTTGCATTTCTTTTCCATGGGGATGGTCCCGATCCCTGTCTCCTGTACAATGTCACAAACCTCATTCCATAGTTCATCAGGCACTCTATCTATCAGATCTAGGCCCTTAAATCTATTTCTCACTTCCACTGTATAATCATAAGGGATTTGATTTAGGTCATACCTGAATGGTCTAGTGGTTTTCCCTACTTTCTTCAATTTAAGTCTGAATTTGGTAATAAGGTAATAAGGAACACTGAATAGTGAGCCTGTTTATGGGGTAACTTAAAATTGGTTTCTCCCTTATATCTAACCTATATCAAGTTTCTTTGAATAAGGCAGTGTTTATACACATAAATTAAATATCACCCTCAAGATGTGCTATCAGCTTAACAAAGTTACACATATTTATTTGTAGACCATTGATATAAGACAATGTCATTATTACCCTCACCTGCGAGAAGGCTACCTGCTTATCTGCTTATGCACAAACTATTCTACCTAGTGGTAGCTACCTGAAATATAAATGCAACACCTTAGAGGAACTCAAAAACCTTTTGGGAAATAGGATTATTCATTTGTTCCTTTATTTGATCAGTAGACATATATTCTGTACGCTAGGGCATGCTAAGTCACTTCAGTCATGTCCAACTCTTTGTTACCCTATGGTCTGTATGCTAGTAACTGTACTAATAGGCCTAATTATAATAACTAAAATTGTGAAACACTGAATGCAGATGATTGATAATATCAACAGTGTCCTATACCAAGTTTGTGGTATACAGGAACAATACCTGGGTCCTTGTTGTTCAGTTGCTCAGTCGTGTCTGACTCCTTGCGACTCCATGGACTGCAACATACCAGGCTTCCCTGTCCTTCACCATCTCCCAGAGCTTGCTGAAATTCATATCCATCAAGTCAGTGGTGCCATCGAACCATCTTGTCCTCTGTTGTCCCCTTTTCCTCATGTCCTCAATTTTTCTCAGCATCAGGTAGCCAAAGTATTGGAGCTTCAGCTTCAGCTTCAGCACCTGGGTCTTCTACTTTTCGCAAAATTCCAAGCTGCCTTGGTTCAAATCCCCTCAGTGGTAGTGGTTTAGTTGCCCAGTGGCGTCCAAGTCTTGCGACCCCATGGACCGTAGCCCCCCAGGCTCCTCGGTCCATGGGATTTCCCAGGCAAGAGTACTGGAGTGGGTTGCCATTTCCCTCTCCAGGGGATCTTTCTGACCCAGGGATTGAACCCATGTGAAAAAGTGTCTCCCGCATTGCAGGCAGATTCTTTACCACTGTGTCACCTAGGAAGACTCAAATCCCCTTGATTATTTAAATAAAATGGCAAGGTTGATTTGGGGTTATGAACATTATCCTTGGCAAGCTGTTTCTAAATTACCATATAATTGTATGTTATTTGTCACATTATCCATACTTCAAATAAACTATATAAGAAATATAATTAAAGCTATTAGGTTCTAAAGTCTGGCAATTAGGTGATTCAAACTGGCTCTTTCTCTCTTCTAATTCCTTAGGCACATATCATAAAAGAGGAATGGTATCCCCCACCGCAGCCCCAGCTGGCAATTCTGATTGTCCCGTGATTTCACAGCTGCAAATCGGCCCCCACCCTTTCACACTTGTCTCAGGCCAGGGATGCTTTCTTTAATTAGTACATGACAAACTTGAGTCCTGATTTGTCTGTTGCTTTGGTCCCTGGGTTACCTGAGTGCAGGCTCGTCTAATTGGGAAAGAAAACCTACTTAACCAGTGATGCTATTTGCCTTACACTGAAAAAGGGGGAGAGTAATTTTTCTGGTTGTTGAGTTTGCTTTCTTTATCTACTGCATTTGCACTCACTGGGAACTTCTCTCTCTTACAATTTAGTATCATGTCTAAGCTTTGTACCTACATTTCTGCTGTTATTTTCATTCTTATGGTTCTTAAACCTTCTCCAACTTGAAAATGGCCTCTTAAAAAAGCCACTAAGAGCTAAGCCTGTGAGAGACAGCCTGCAGAGTGTGATTTGAGGAGATGCAAGGCCCTCCTTTTTGAGGGCAGAGGTGAAGCAAACCAAATACTGCCCTTTCTTCCTTTTTTATTTTAAATTGTCAGGGTTGCTTAACCACTTGTCTCAGTGGTTAAGTCACATAGATGATAGCTTTGTTCTAGAAGTCCAAGTTGCGCACAGGTAGAGAAGAGAGCTTAGGTAAGGAAATCTGTGATTCCTGGCATTCTCTCTGCTTGAAACAAAAGTTTAAGACCTATTTTCTTAAAAAGTTACCAAGAGGTTTCCTGAGGAATGAGACCATAGGACAGACAGTGAAAATGGGGATAGGATAAAATGAGAGAAGCATATGTTTTATTTGCTTTGGAAGTGACAAACAAACATTAAGCATCTACGTTATACAGGAGGTAGTCAAGGCTATGGTTTTCCAGTAGTCATGTATGGATGTGAGAGTTGGACTATAAAGAAAGCTGAGCGCCGAAGAATTGATGCTTTTGAACTGTGGTGTTGGAGAAGATTCTTGAGAGTCCCTTGGACTGCAAGGAGATCCAACCAGTCCATCCTAAAGGAGATCAGTCCTGGGTGTTCATTGGAAGGACTGATGTTGTAGCTGAAACTCCAATACTTGGGCTACCTGATACGAAGAGCTGACTTATTGGAAAAGACCTTGATGCTGGAAAAGATTGGGGGCAGGAGGAGAAGGGGACAACAGAGGATGAGATGGTTGGATGGCATCACCGACTCATTGGACATGAGTTTGGGCAGACTCCAGGAGTTGGTGATGGACAGAGAAGCCTGGCGTGCTGCGATTCATGGGGTTGCAAAGAGTTAGACATGACTGAGCGACTGAACTGAATATTAGATACTGAGGGGAGATACGAAAACAATGCAAAACATGCTTCCGTGGGGCTGGAGATACTGCAGGCTGATACACACTGGTGAAGCAGGTGACAGTGGCATGAGGCAGAGGTCAAAGTGCTGCACACAGGCAGGTTGTACTACAGAAGTGCCTCACGGAGGACACGGGGTCAGAGCTTCACAGCTAAGAGGGAAGAAGTTCAGACACTATTATTACATGAGCACAGATGACTTGGAATTGGACTGTGTATAGTGTGTGATGGAGACAAGAAGGAAACTGATCAGGGTAGAATGAAAGATTTACCTCAGGCAGTTTAAGACAGGAACTGAGACTTACCCCATGAGCATTAGATAGTCATCATAGATATCTGAATAGAGAAATGACAAAATGAAATGGATGTCATAGGAAGAATGAAGTTGGTGGTGGTTTTGAGGTGGGAAGCACTGGAGGAGGAAAGACAGGTCAGGAAATAGCAGAAGTCCAAATGTGCTTAGGATGGTAACAGGAAGAAATGAACAGGATGGGAAGAAAGGATTTTTTTGTTTTTTAACGCCTGCACATAGGATATTATTGAGATGGAGGGGGCAAAGAAGACTGTGAGGTCTACCCCCTAAATGACTCAGCTTGAGAGGGGTTGAGAGTGACTCAGTGTCAGCTAGGTGACTTAGTAAAGGGGAAAACCCCAGATTTCAATAAGTATAAACACAGAATCAAGAGAATTTAAAGCTACAAAGGGCTTCAGAGATCATCTATTCTAGCCCCTTCATTTGATAGGAGGTCAGCTGAGGCACAGGGCAGATGTGTCACTCAACCTAGGGCAGTGAGCAAATGTAGGGAAACCGAGGAGCAAAGGAGGGCCAGTGTAGCAGCCCATGCAGATGGCGGCCCACATCTTTTCCCACTGGGCCATCCTGCCTGCTTCACCATTCATTCTGTCTAGTTCTCAGGACAGTAGCTCTCAAACTCAGGACTAAGGACCAGGGCCCATCTACTGCCAAATTATTAATAGACAAAATAAAAATAGACTAACTTTTTCAAAAAGCTAAGTTCATTTATTTAAAGAACTAACCTTTATTAAGGGAGTATGTCCTTGTTTAATAGTTGCTGTTACAACCCCCTTTCATTTAGGAAATGAGGCACTGATATGCATGGTACAATTTTTCCTGTCTTTTTTAACACTAGCTTTTATATACTGTTAGTCATCATTTCTTTATCCTTCTCTTGCCTTGGGCAGGAGCCCTCAGGATGGACACTGGGGTAGAGGTAAGGGGAAGTGAAAGTGAAAGTTGCTCGGTCGTGTCGGACTCTTTGCAACTCTATGACTATACAGTCCATGGAATTCTCCAGGCCAGAATACTGGAGTGGGTAGCCTTTCCCTTCTCCAGGTTTCTTCCCAAACCAAGGATTGAACCCAGGTCTCCTGTATTGCAGGTGGATGCTTTGCCAGCTAGGCCACAAGAGAAGCCCATGAGGGGATATAAGGGATAACTACTACCGGGCACTTTTACTCCCTGTCCCTTGGCCTTGGACCAAGGCATGGCAGTAGTGGTGGGAAATGGACCCCAGTTCTTTGATATGGCTCTGTGATATTTCTTCAACCCTTAGTCATTTGCAAAGTAACCTGCAAAAGCAGTTTCTAGCTGCCTTTCCATTAGATCGCACTGTCTTTCCCACAAAGTCAACCTCACTGCTATGGTCTGTGTGGAGGATCATAGTCCCTCACAGAAGCAGACTTTGGTGGGCTGCTCCACCAGGGCTTCGAGACAGCTGCCTGAATCCTGCTGGGCTGAGCTTGGTCCCAGGGGAAGCAGAACTTACAAGAATCTGGACACCCCAAGAAAAAGAAATGCAAAAAGTCAAAATGGTTGTCTGAGGAGGCCTTGCAAATGACTGAAAAGAGAAGAGAAGTGAAAGGCAAAGGAGAAAAGGAAAGATAAACCCATTTGAATGCAGAGTTCCAAAGAATAGCAAGGAGAGATAAGAAAGACTTCCTAAGTGATCAATACAAAGAAATAGAGGAAAACAATAGAATGGGAAAGACTAGAGATCTCTTCAGGAAAATTAGAGATACCAAGGAAACATTTCATGCAAAGATGGGCACAATAAAGGACAGAAATGGTATGGACCTAACAGAAGCAGAAGATATTAAAAAGAGGTAGTAAGAATACACAGAAGAACTGTACAAAAAAGATCTTCATGACCCAGATAACCATGATGGTATGATCACTCATCTGGAGCCAAAGTCAAGTGAGCCTTAGGAAGCTTCACTACAAGCAAAGCTAGTGGAGGTGATGGAATTCCAGCTGAGATACTTCAAGTCCTAAAAGATGATGCTGTTAAAGTGCTGCACTCAATATGCTGGCAAATTAGGAAAACTCAGCAGTGGTCACAGGACTAGAAAAGGTCAGTTTTCATTCCAAACCCAAGAAAGGCAATGCCAGAGAATGTTCAAATTATTGCACAATTGCACTCATCTCACATGCTAGCAAAGTAATCCTCAAAATTCTCCAAGCTAAGTTTCAACAGTATGTGAACTGAGAACTTTCAGATGTCCTAAATTGCCAACATTTCAGAGATCAAATTGCCAACATCTGCTGGATCATCGAAAAAGCAAGAGAGTTCCAGAAAAACATCTATTTCTGCTTTATTGACTACACCAAAGCCTTTGACTGTGTGGATTACAACAAACTGTGGAAAATTCTTTAAGAAATGGGAGTACCAGACCACCTTACCTGCCTCCTGAGAAATCTGTATGCAGGTCAAGAGGCAACAAACAGTTAGAACCTGACATGGAACAACAGACTGGTTCCAAATTGGGAAAGGCTGTATATTGTAATCCTTCTTATTTAACCTATATGAGCCACCAGGGAAGCCCTAATATGCAGATTGCTGCTGCTGCTGCTAAGTCACTTCAGTCGTGTCCGACTCTGTGTGACCCCATAGACAGCAGCCCACCAGGCTTCCCCGTCCCTGGGATTCTCCAGGCAAGAACACTGGAGTGGGTTGCCATTTCCTTCTCCAATGCATGAAAGTGAAAAGTGAAAGTCAAGTCACCCAGTCGTGTCCGACTCTAGCGATCCCATGGACTGCAGCCTACCAGGCTCCTCCATCCATGGGATTTTCCAGGCAAAAGTACTGGAGTGGGGTGCCATTGCCTTCTCCGAATATGCAGATTACATCATGTGAAATGCTGGGTTGGATGAAGCACAAGCCGGAATCAAGATTGCCAGGTGAAATATCAACAATCTCAGGTATGCAGATGACACCACCCTTATGGCAGAAAACAAAGAGGAACTAAAGAGCCTACCAATGAAAGTGAAACAGGAGAGTGTAAAAGCTGGCTTAAAACTCAACATTTAAAGAATTAAGATCATAGCATCCGGTCCTATCACTTTATGGCAAATAGATGGGGAAACAGTGGAAAAAGTGAGAGACTATCTTCTTGGGCTCCAAAATCATTGCAGATGGTGACTGCAGCCATGAAATTAAAAGACGTTTGCTCCTCGGAATAAAAGCTATGACCAACCTAGACAGCATATTAAAAAGCAAAGACATTACTTTGTCAACAAAGGTCTGTAGAGTCAAAATTATGGCTTTTCCAGTAGTCATATATAGATGTGAGAATCACACTATGTAGTAAGCAAAGCGCCGAAGAATTGATGCTTTTGCACTGTGGTGTTGGAAAAGACTCTTGAGAGTCCCTTGGACTGCAAGGAGATCCAACCAGTCCATCCTAAAGGAAATCAATCCTGAATATTCACTGGAAGGACTGATGCTGAAGCTGAAGTTCCAATACTTTGACCACCCGATGCAAAGAATTGACATTTGAAAAGACCTTGATGCTAGGAAAGATTGAAGGCAGAAGGTGCCGACGGGGGATGAGATGGTTGGATGGCCATCACCAACTCAATGGACATGAGTTTTAGTAAACTCCGGGAGTTAGTCATGGACAGGGAAGCCTTACGTGCTGCAGTCCACGAGGTCACAGAGTCGGGACACAAGTGGGTGACTGAACTGAACTGGGCCCTATATCACACAAGACTAGGGCACATTGGGTCAGCCGGCAGGAAGGCCTGCTCATCAAAGATTCAGTGACAGCTGCCGCATTTTCTAAATATGACGTAAGGGGAAGACTGCTGCACCCAGAATTAAGGTATTTGGGTTGCTTATCCTACAATTAAAAGTAGTCACTTTCAATTGGGTCTGTTTCCTGAATTCCAAAACTGCGTGCCTAGGATTCCGTTCAGGAATACAAGCTTCTAAAATCGAACAGGATTCGGTAGACTTGCAGGGCAGAAGTCACGTGGAGTCCAGCTGGAACCACCCCCCCGCCGCAAGCTGAACGCGAGGAACCCAGCGAGTTCTGACTCCAGACCACACCCTCCTGCCACGTCCCTTCCGGGGAGGAGGGCGAGTGACGGTGGGACCTCAGCGTGCGCGCCCCCGGCAGGCTCGGCGCGCGCGTCTCCGCCCGACTTGCCACAGATCCCGTCTGGGCTGGGTGGGCGGGGCACAGCGGAGAGGAGCGGAGCGGGGCGGGGCGCGCGGAGAGGACCGGCGCCCGGATAGGAGGCCGGGGAGGAGGAGTAGGAGAGAAAAGCCGGCGGCCCGGTGGGGCAGAGGGGCGAGCAGGAGGCCGGTTGCACGGGTGTGTGGGGCGCGGAGCGGCGCCGGGACAGCGGGGAGCAGCTGGGCACGGGGGCCGCGGCAGCCGGGATTTGGGCCGCGGTTCGGCCGGGCCGGCCGGTGAGTGTCGGGGGCAGCCTGCCCGGGAGGCTGGCGCGGCCCGAGCTGTGCCCGAGGGCAGAGGCGGCGGCCGAGCCGGAGGCGGCGTTGCGGCGGGCGGGCCCGGCCGGGCCTGGGGCGGAGTAAACACGGCCTCACAGGGATTCCGCGAGTCCCAGGCCGGGTCCTGGCGGCGAGAGGGCGGCGGCAGCTTGGCCTCTGCGCCCAGCCCGCTGCCCGGCCGGCCCTGGAGGCCGCCGGCAAATGGCGCCTCAGACCCCGCGGGCCGACCCCTCGGTGCCACCCGGGCTCGCGGGTCTGTGGGTGAGGGTAGGTGGGGAGAAGCCAGAGTTAAACTTAGGAAGCCCTAAGATCCTCGAAAACCCGGCTTCTCTTCCCTTTTCCAGATTAGAAACTTGCTTTGTTTGGGAACAGACGGGTGAAAGTAATGCTGAGAGGCATCGCAGACTGTCTCCACGGGATGAGTGAAGTTGGTAACTTTTCCATTCATGGAAGTGAGAGGATCTTAGTCTTAGCCTCAGTCCTCGTTTAAGAGGAATATCCTGATTTTATAGGTCTGAGGGATATGACCATTTCCAAGTTGTTTGTGTCCTGTCTCGTGGAAGTGCATTGCTGGGAAGGTAGCATAGCGTGCACGTTGAATTCAAAGTAATCTCCTTTGAGCGCGTTTTTTTACGCGTGTATTTAGAGAATAGAGCCAGAACAGCGTTTTGTTTATCATGGTTCTAGTACTCCATTCCCCGCTCTCCCTGTGTCTTGTTTTTCTTTCTGAGCCATGTCGTAAGTCTTGGATAAAAGATGCTTGGGAAGGAATTGACCTTTTATTCCATAATTACTTTGTTGACTCGGATCCAAGATGAAGTTATTTATGGGCATTCTGGTATCAGTGTAGATTAACTTAAAACTTTACATACAAAACCCCAAGCTTTCTAAGCTTTTAATTTCTGTTTGCTACATTTCAATCCATTTTTGTGTCCTTTAGAGTCCTAGAAATTCTATTAACAGATTTTGCATTTCCTCATATTTTTTAAGCTTTTCCAGAGTTGTTGACGGCCAAGAGGGAAGAGAGTAGCATAAAATGTAAGATGAGGGTTTTCCTAAGGGATCAGGTTTTCAGTTTACAGTTTTCGCTGAATCATGTTCTTTATGCTTAGTCACTGTTTCTTACTACAGAAGTTTAATCGGGGATAACATGATGTTTTGCTAACTTTTTAAGTTGCTAATTTGTTTTTATTTGGTATTTTAATGCGATGACATAGCTCTTTTGTGTATGTGTGATTCTGGAATTGTTAGTGGGTGGAGTTTTGAGAGTGTTATCAGAGAACTGAAGTTTCCGATATAGGCAAACTTTTATGCATTCCAAGTGTACTAGGTATTTAATTTCAATCCAGTACTTTTGTATGGCTAGCATTGGAGACTTTTCTTTTTTTTTTAATAAACAAAATGTCCTAATATGCTATTAAAGAAAAATAGTACATATTTTGGGATACTGTATATAGTTAGAGAGGTGCTTTAAGGTCACCAAAATAGGTCTTGTTTCATGTGTGTTTACTATTTGATAGGCTGTGTTACTAAAATGTGGCTTTTAATGGCATAAGCCTTATGCTATTTGGGGTGGTTTTGGTAACTCTTGTAACTAAGTTACCATGACTGCTTGTTTCATTAAAAGAAGTTAGCACATACTTTGGAATGACATGGTATTTGTAGAATTTATTAATGTTCAAGTCTTCAGTCAAAAGGCTATAAAATATTATTTAATTTCAAATTTATTTTTGATGAAATAAGTGAGATTGGCTTTGGACTAGTGGTTTTTACACTATAGGTAGCTCAATAGTTAAATACAAGATAAGCATGCCTCAATTACAACCCAGTCTTTGGAAATCTTTTTCCAAAAAGGTTTGTCTTTTTTTTTAAGAGTGGGTAATGTTAGCATTAGATCCTCATATGATTGTTTTTAATAAACTTTATAAGTATAAATGCCCTGATATAGAAATATATATATATAGATAAAGTTTTGTGCATGTGTGTGTGTCTGTTGTGTAAAGTGATCTGTCTTCTGAGCAATACTTGTTTGTGTCGTACTGGACACGCTAATAATTATAACCAACCTTTGTAGAGTACAAGGTGGTTTTCACAGTACAGTAATTACATCACGGTCACAAAGCTGAGTTCTTGGAAGCCCATTCCCCTGTTCCATGCTGCCCGTTGTAGTAAGTTGAGTTCCACCATTCTGGTGGATTATTTTTATCTGAGTATCAACTCAAATAGGTTCTGGTATGAATATTAAATATCAATATTTGTTATTTTAATTTCTGATATAAGTCTATAGTAATTTCTTTTGTTTATTTAGTGGAGAACAATTTCAAGTAGTTAGGATTTTCACTTTGAGATGTTACCTATGATCGTATTTAGAAATGCAAGATTTATGTTTTGATTATATCATAACTGGAAGGGTAAAAACTTGAAAACAAAATTCCACATAATTAGGTCATCATTCTGTTAAAAAAAAAAAAGTCAGAACCAAAATTTAATAAAAGAATGTATACAGTGTAACCAGTTTAGCCATTTTGAACTCATCAGTAGGCCAGGTAGTTTGAGATGGGAGTTTAATGATCTTGGATTTTTCAGTCTTGGCTAGTCATCCCAGCCCCCCTTTTTATACCAATAAAGTAAAATATCCAATTGAGGTTATATTTTTATTATGGCCTTTCAAACTGAGTGCACCTATCAGTAAATCAGCAGCAATGTTTGTATTTATTGTGCAGTAGCACCTCTGACTATGCAGTAAGCATGGGACTTGCTCTGGAGGAGTTAAAACTGATTGCTAAATATGAAATTTCAGTCATAGACTTACTGGTTAACTAATGAGCCAGTCTGTCTGTCTGTAGTTCCATTTCAGCCTTTCAGTGAAGCAACATTTTATTGTCTCAGTGGAATTTTTTTTTAATCTAATATCATTCAGTTTAGTCGCTCAGTCATGTCCGACTCTTTGCAATCCCATGGACTGCAGCACGCCAGGCTTCCCTGCCCATCACCAACTCCCAGAGCTTACTCAAACTCATATCCATCGAGTTGGTGATGCCATCCAACCGTCTCATCCTCTGTCATTCCCTTCTCCTCCTACCTTCAGTCTTGCCCAGCATGAGAGTCTTTTCCAATGAGTCAGTTCTTCACATCACGTGGCCAAAGTATTGGAACTTCAGCCTCAGACCTTCCAATGAATATTCAGGACTGCTTTCCTTTAGGATGGACTGGGCTGATCTCCTTGCAGTCCAAGGGACTCTCAAGAGTCTTCTCCAACACCACAGTTCAAAAACATCAGTTCTTTGGTACTCAGCTTTCTTTACGGTCCAACTCTCGCATCCATACATGACTACTGGGAAAACCATAGCTTTAATATACGGACCTTTGTCAGTAAAGGTCTAATATCATATTGTAATATTAAGGAAGTAGACTTATGACACTTCCTTTCCTCACCCTCTGCGTACTTAGTCACCTGCACACATGTGGAGACCTTGATTTCTGCTTTTCTTTTTGAATTGCATCCCTCTATAGTCAGTAAACTAACCAGACTGCAGGATTCGTTAAAAAGTTAAAGAAAATATACAGTTAAACATTTCCTTCTGTGCCTTTTGTTATTATTTTTTTAAACAATGGAAGATTGAAATTAATTTTCTTTATTTTTCCCTTTGATTTGCTTTTTTTGATGGACAGTTTAGCTTATTCCACATATAATGCCTGGAACATATGCCCTAGATGCTCAGTAAATATTTGAATACTTTTGACACTTTGTAGAAGGTACAATGAAGTAATTTTTGATTTTGACTCAGTCTGGTTGACTAATAATAGATTTATAAAATATGTTTTTATGACGTATGTAGCTTTCCATGGATCAAGAATTGTTTTGGAATCCATTTGGTTATTTCTTGTACTATAATAATTTCACTCATATTAATAAACGAGGCTCTAATTAAGGCACAATCTTGAATACAAGGAACACTGGAGATCCCCTGGAGAAGGAAATGGAAACTCACTCCAGAATTCTTGCCTGGGAAATCCCATGGACAGAGGAGCGTGGCAGACTATAGTCCATGGGGTCATGGAAGAGTCAGGCATGACTTAGTGACTAAACAGCAAGAGCAACATGACTGGTATTACCAAGGAAAAATGCTGTGTGTGATGAACACATGAGTATATGGAATCTGTGTCTTACCTTGCCTTTGCGTATGTGGAAGAGTACCATTTAAGCTGATAAAGATTTGAGACAACAGGAAGGGGGGAGGAGAGAGAGAGAGTGTGTGTGTGTGTGTGTCCGTATCTGTGTCTGTCTGTCTGTGAGTCAGAGGCAGACCTTAAGATCAGCCTGAGGCAGCAAGTTGTGTTGAATATTTGGATGACTTGATTTAGCGTATTTTAAAATCACGTTAATTTGCAGTTCTTTATTTATCTACGTATTGTAATGAATTTGGAAAAGTAATTCTTTTTTGAGGCAATATCTTTATGTCTAGAAATAGCCTTAAATAACAAGATCTCATTTCACTGTATGGGCAAATGCCATGTCTTAAAATTGTTTTTATGGATTGCTTGTCAGCCACAGATTATGAGTTGGCCTAGAATTTCTGTTGGAGAAAATTGAAACTATTGTAAAGCATTTAATCATTTACAGTATTTTGCAGTCTAATGAAACTTTTTCCAGTCATTCAACTTTAAGTGTAAATAGATATGTTATTTGGAAGATTAAGATTCTGGTTTAGAGTTTTTTAAAAAACTTAATGTTGGGGAGTTTTAAATTAAGCTCATCTTGAGCATGAAGCTCAGTTGTAACAATATGTTTTCTGCCAAACCTGCTGTGTCACTGTTCAACTGATAAATCAGGAATCAACATTTTAAACTTGTTTCATAGAATTCCTGAGCGATTGTGAAATACTTTTTGCAGGCATATTTAATTTGATAATAGCGATTTTGAAAGAGGATGGATCTGAAAGTTGTAAATTTTGAAAGAATACCTGAGAATACTCTTTGGGTATTGTCTAGTGCATTCTTAAAAATCTTATTTCTTAATATATTTAATTGTAAAATTGACTTAAACTTGATTGCTTCTTTGTATAACTGTTTTGAGTAAACAGCTCAGTTTACAAACAGTAAATTTGTACTGTTTTGTACATTTATATTGAGCATTACATATGTAAGTTTTTAAAAAAATAATTTAGTAAAACACTAATGTTCAAAGCAAAGTAATGTGCTATTATAATTAGAAAGGACCAAGAAGACTTTCTTGACCACAAGAGTGATTAAGTGCTGGGATAAACTACAAGCAAAGCAAAGTTGTGTAACCTCCATTCCTCAAATAACATCTTAAAATTGCATCACTGGTTACTGAAGTGCTGTCTTATTTTCTTAAACTTTTGTAAGTAAGCATATCTGTTTTTGTCCATATATATTGATCAGATATAGATTGCAGTCCTAGCTCTGCCACTTACTAGGTAGATGACCTTGGGTAAGTCACTTAGCCCTTCTGTACCTCAGTTTTCTCTGGGCTGTTACAAGGATTAAGTGACATTAACATGGTATATATTAATACCAAGAAGGATAGAGTACCTAGTTAATGTTCCTTTTTCCTTTAAGCCTACTTCAATAAATAATAAATGTTATGGACTTACCGCTGTGGATACTTGTTTTTATTATTTTTTTAAACATTTGTCCAAAGGAGGAATAGTGTGGAGGAGTCTATTTATTTTGAACCTTGAGAGCCTTCTACTTCAGCCTTTTAAAGTTGTTGCTGTTATGCATTAACTCAGTTGTTTGTAACAGTTGCTATTTTAAACACATCTGAATTAAGGGATGTTTTGAGGTGTGTTCTGTCTGGTGTGGTCATGTGATGTGCATGTAACATAAAGTGTTCCTATTAGTTCTGAGAGCATTGGTCACTTCTGTTGGAACTGCTTGTATTTTTAGGTTTCTCTCTTAGTAACAGTCAAGTTTATAACCTTCAGCATGTGAGATGAACTCAGTCTAGTTGTTGCAAAATAAGAAAGCTGCAGCTGTTTTCACAATCTAATCATTCAGTAAAATTTGTCTTCTTATTAAAGTTTCTCTGCATAAGTTACAGATGTCATCAGTAGCCTGTCATTTGTTCTATTTTGACCCCTTTAGCAGTATATCTTTAATTTATAGGTCATTTCCTTGGCTTTAAATTTCATAGGGATAAACATTCAGAAGTATTCATAATTTGTAACTTTTAAAAACATTTTAAAATGTAGTTTTGTTGATAAATGTGTGCCTTGTTTTCTTCTGTCCCTGGCATCAGTACATACCATAATATCAACTCAGAACTTTGCTGCTTAATCAACAAAAACTCTGTCAAATAGCAAAAAAAAAAAAAAAAAAAACTTGCTATTTGAGTTTGAGGAAAATTAAGTCTGTCCTAGAGACAAAGAAATAGCTATCTGGGGAATAATTATTTTACATTAGCCACCTAGATGCAAGATTTGAATTTATGGAAAAAAATATTGAAAGAGCTAGCAATCTCTTATGCACTGAAGTGAAGAAAATAGGCTAAAAATTGGCTTCTTATCCAGGAAATTATTAATTTGGGGAATTTTGAGGTGAGTTACCTGTGCCATATGCAAGTGGAGGTATATAGTAAGTACGTAGCTGTAGAGATCTGAAGTTTGGACGAGGGATCTGGGCAGGAGGTACAGATAAGTTTTCAGCATATAAATGGCAATTGAAGCTTGTGAGAAATTGAGAGCACCCTGGGAGAATGTATAGATTGAACCAGAAAGAACATGGATCCTTGAAGAAGAGAAATATTTTAGAAGAAAAGATTAAGGAATAACCAGAAATAGGGGGAAAAGCAGGGAGAATGTATAGATTGAACCAGAAAGAACATGGATCCTTGAAGAAGAGAAATATTTTAGAAGAAAAGATTAAGGAATAACCAGAAATAGGGGGAAAAGCAGGGAAATGTGAGATCATAGAAACTAAAGAAAGATAGTAGTTCGGAAAGGAGGAGGAATTAGTCAACAAAGTGATGTAATGGCTAAAAAGATGAGGTCTAGAAAAAATGCCCTTTGAATTTAGCACTGGGAATCTTGATGCAGCGGTTTTAATGAGTGGTTGTAAAAATAAAGCCATGTTAGAGGGCTGAAGAGTACATGGGACGTTAACAGGCTTTGTTTATTTGTTGCTTTTCTTTTGAAAGCTTGAGTGAATAGGAACAACGTAGTAGCAAAAGCAAGATACTGCTTTATTACTTAGGGTTTAAAGAAGAAATAGTCTTCTAAGTTTTTGCTGCTAATAGGAACAAGCCATTAAAGGAGTTGAAGATTTACAGAAAAGAAGACATTGAATAGGCTTAGTAATTATAATTTAAATCGGTGTATTGTGGCATTGCTTTCTCTGTGTATAAAACTTTTCTTGATAAAAGCAGGGAAAACCATTAGTTATCTGTAATCCTTTCATGTTATTTTATGGCTGCTATTTCTTTGCTTAAAATCCTCAGTGGTTTCTAACTACTTGAAGTCTGAACGCTTTAGAATAACATACAGCACACTTTCCGTGATCTGTCTTATTCCTGTCTGGCCTCATCTCTCACAGGTACTTTGCATGTCACCTGTGAGCCAACAACACTGGGAGACTTGAGGGCCCCTCAGCATGTTTTGCCAGTTTTTGCGTTCTGTATTTGCATATGCTGTTACTTCAGCATTGAATACCCTTCTTCCTTTCTAACCCTACCCTCCTATGCTTAAGACTTCTCATCTTTCAAGACTGCTGTGAATTCTTCTCTACTCTCTTCTCGTATTGATTATTTTCTCTGTCGTGTTAATCATATTAAAAAGTGGCATGACTTTACTTTCATCTCTGATCTTGTGCTGTAGCTCCTTGAAAAGTGGCACTGTGTCTCCTAATCTTTATATTGCCATACCAAACACATGGTACATGGCAGTTAAGCAATAAATAAGTGTTGAGAATGGAAACCATGGCCCTCAGAAGTAAGTGATTTGCCCACTGTCACAGAACTGGAGCTAGAACTTATATTTTTTGGTTAAGTGCCCTCTATGTTTTATTAATAATAAGGCTTACTCTCTTGATTTGTTAGAGAATTTCTTAAGGCATATGTAGAAGGAGAGGTCAATAGCTGAAATCTGAATTTATGTATTTAGAAAGAATATAAAGAAAACTTCTAATCAGATGCTAGTTAAGTATTTTCATGAAATTTAGATTATTTTAGGAATATGATGAGGTCTGTGCAATGTGGGGTACATTATAATCAGTTTAATTAAAATGTAAAAAGATACAAGTGTTCTCTGAAATCTGGAAGTTAAATATGTATTAACTTGTTTTTGACATTAATTTATATACTAAACAATGTACTAGAATTTAAGTATTATATTTTGAAACGTTTGGCCTTTTGAGCAGATTGTTATGTGTTATGTAAAAATGAATTTTTGACTTCTTGAGTTGATTTCTTAAGTCGGTTCAAGATAGATCAATTATATGTAAAATAAACTCGTTAAATGTTTATTGTATATATTTCATTCCGTATAAGCCAATATACCTTCATGATTTGATTTTTATTCTTAAAACATTGTTTTAAAAACCAACTGCTTTTTGCCTAACATCTTATTTCTTTTCCATCTCAATAACCAGAGCTGGACTGGCCATCATGGAGGAGGAGCTGCAGCATTCGCACTGCGTTAATTGTGTCAGTAGACGATGTATGACAAGACCAGAGCCTGGGATTTCCTGTGACTTGATTGGTTGTCCATTGGTTTGTGGAGCAGTTTTCCATGCATGTAAGGCTGATGAGCATCGACTTTTATGTCCATTTGAACGAGTGCCTTGCTTAAATAGTGACTTTGGATGTCCATTTACAATGGCTCGAAATAAAGTTGCTGAACATCTAGAAACGTGCCCTGCAAGTGTGGTGTGCTGTACCATGGAATGGAACCGATGGCCAGTTAGTTATGCAGACCGGAAATCATATGAAAATCTAAGCAGAGATGTTGATGAAGTGGCACAATTAGACATGGCCTTGGCCCTTCAAGACCAACGGATGCTCTTAGAATCTCTCAAAGTAGCCACCATGATGTCAAAAGCAACTGATAAAGTGTCAGAACCTAGAGAACAGATCTCAGTTAAACCAAGTGTCTCAGAAATACCACATACTAATGGTTTGGTGTCAGTTGATGAAGAATCTTATGGTGCACTTTATCAAGCTACTGTTGAAACAACCCGAAGTTTGGCTGCTGCTTTAGATATTCTGAATACTGCTACAAGAGACATTGGCATGCTAAGTACGAGTCTTTGTGCTTCCCTAAATGAAATGAATGAAGAGCAAAAAGCCAGGGAAGGCTTACAGAATAGAAACCAGAAAGACCAGGACCATCTTTATGAGGATGAGATGGGAGCAGTAGGTGGAATTGACCATAAGGACACGAGTCAGAATGCCCAGTTGGAACAAAATGGTTCAAGTGATTTATTATGTGACTTTAATGCCAGTTCTTATGGCACTTCTGCTCTTTGTAATGGCTTTCCTTTGGAAGATATATGTGCACAGGTCATTGAGCAGAACCAGGATTTACATACTGACTCAAAACAAAGTAACTTAACAAATGGAGAATGTGTAGCATCAGGTGGCTCTTCAGAACCTTCTAGTTCACTTTTAGTAGCAGCACAAGTTCGGGAAGTAATACCACCTAATGCTTTGCCTAATGGCACGGTTCAGCATATCCTCGTGCCAGATGATGATGAAGACTTGTGTTGGAAAAAAGTAGACTTAGGGGACCTACGGAATGTGGATGTCTTATCTTTCAGTCACCCTCCTTCATTCAAATTTCTTTCGAATTCATGTTGGTCTAAACCAAAGGAAGATAAAGCAGTAGATACATCAGATTTGGAAGTTGCGGAAGATCCAATGGGTCTCCAAGGAATAGATCTAATCACAGCAGCATTACTGTTTTGTCTAGGAGATTCTCCAGGTGGGAGGGGTATATCTGATAGTCGCATGGCTGATGTTTATCATGTTGACTTTGGGACTCAGACTTTTTCACTTCCATCTACCATTTTAGCTACAGATACAATGGTTGGGGAAATAGCTTCAGCTTCAGCTTGTGATCATGCCAACCCACAGCTTTCAAATCCAAGCCCTTTTCAGACACTGGGGCTGGACTTAGTATTGGAATGTGTCGCTAGGTACCAGCCCAAGCAGCGTCCAATGTTTACATTTGTTTGTGGACAATTATTTAGAAGAAAAGAATTTTCATCACATTTTAAGAACGTGCATGGTGACATTCATGCTGGACTCAATGGCTGGATGGAACAGAGGTGTCCTTTAGCATATTATGGTTGTACCTATTCACAGCGTAGATTTTGTCCATCAACACAAGGAGCAAAGATTATACATGACCACCATTTGCGGTCATTTGGAGTTCAGCCGTCTGTATCTACAGTGTTAGTAGAGCCTGCTAGAAACTGTGTGCTGGGTTTACATAGTGACCATCTAAGTAGTCTTCCTTTTGAAGTCCTGCAACATATTGCAGGATTTCTCGATGGCTTCAGCTTATGCCAGCTCTCATGTGTATCCAAGTTAATGAGGGATGTGTGTGGCAGTCTTCTCCAGTCTCGTGGAATGGTCATACTTCAGTGGGGGAAAAAGAAGTATCCAGAAGGAAATTCGTCATGGCAGATAAAAGAAAAGGTTGGTGTCATTTAATTGTATCAACCCCATATTTGACATATAATAGGCAGTTAATAATGTTGTTGCTGTGAAATTGATCATCCTTGTTGTGAAATTGCGTGCATGCATGCTAAGTTGCTTTAGTCATGTCCATCTCTTTGTGACCCTATGGACTGTAGCCCGCCAGGCTCCTCTGTCCATGGGATTCTTCAGGCAAGAGTACTGGAGTGGGTTACTGTGCCCTCCTCCAGGGGATCTTCTGACCCAGGGATCAAACCTGTGTCTCTTAATGTTTCCTGCACTGACACGCAGGTTCTTTACCACTAACGCCACCTGGGAAACCCATTGTGAAATTGACCATCCTTAAAAATAATTCAGTATGATGACAAACTTTTTTATAAAGATAATTAATAAAAATGTGAATACATTGTTAGAATTGTTAGTCATAATCACATATTTACTGCAGACATCCTAGAACTAGATTCTAATGTCATATGACAGAGGCCACTTGTAGTTCTTCAGTTGAGGGGTTCTGTTCCTACTTCTTCTGAAACAACTCCCTTTGCTTGAGTCCATATTAACCACCTTCTTTCTAATTTGGGCTCCATCTGAAACATTTGCACTGTAGGATGATGGAGGAATCAAGGAGAAGGTTTCTTTTTAATTGCTTGCAGTTGGCAGCTTCTGTACATTCTTAGCCCTTTCTTTCTTAGAATTTGGTTGTTACAAGTAAAACTTAAACAAGGAGACATGAAAAAAAAAAGTCTCCTACTAGCAGGTGACCAGTGGAGTATTTGGGGTATGTTGTTCAGTCCCTAAGTTGCATCTGACACATTGCAGCCCCATAGACTGCAGCAGGCCAGGCTTCCCTGTCCTTCACTATCTCCCAGGGTTTGCCCAAATTCATGTCCATTGAGTCTGTGATGCCATCCAACCATCTCATCCTCTGCTGCCCACTTCTCCTTTTGCCTTCAGTCTTTCCCAGCATCAGGATCTTTTCCAGTGAGTTGTCTCTTCACATCAAGTGGCCAAAGTATTGGGGCTTTGGCATCAGTCCTTCCAATGAGTATTCAGGGTTGATTTCCTTTAGGATTGACTAATTAGGTCTTCTTACAGTCAAAGGGACTCTTAAGAATCTTCTTCTGTATCACCACAGTTTGACAGTGTCAATTTGGGATATAGAAAACAAAATGGATGGATGTGGAGATGGCTTGCAGTGAAATAAAGGCAGTAGGATTTGTTGGTGGTGGTGGGGACTGTGGGTTTAGCACGGAACAAGGGTGTGTTGAAGATTGGAAGCTTGACCAGGAGATTTAGGCAGGTCTGGGAACAAAGCCTAGCTCCACCATTTTCCTTGTGTGATATCTTATTTTTGCCAGCTTCTGTTTGAGGCACTATCCAGTAGAAACTAGAAGGCATTACAACTGTCTTTGATTGAAAGTGTTTTTTCATTTTAGAGCATTTATAAAATGAAACTTTGATTTCATAAAGTACAAAAAACTTTAATAACCTTCATATTGGTTGAACAGGGGTCATATTTCTGGGTACTTTGTTTTTACCACCCTTAGGTTTTCTCTTATTTTTACTCATTGCTCCAGTTTTGTTTTGTTTTTTTTTCATTGCTCCAGTTTTTGAGAATTTTGCATCTGCTTCTGTGCTCTCCTGAAACTTTGACCAGTAACTGAGCACGTTAATTATTTTATGTAGAAAATTTCATAGTTGCTGTGTATATGTGAGCATGTGTTTGTCTTCATTTACTACATGATTTGGTGTATTTCTGCCGTTGGGCTGGGACACTCAGAGCATGGTCCCTTTTTGTCCTTGCCCACTAGTATTGATCTATGAGGTGAAATATTTTCTGGGGATTCTGTCACTACAGAAAATGTCATCTACTCGTGGAGTTTAAATTGCCATCATTTATACAAATTGCTTACATGTGTATATCCCTGGCCATTTTCTCCTCTGAATTCCAGGTCATTATATATAGGCACCTACTGGACATCTCCATTTGATTATCTTCAGTAAACTCAGCTTATCCAGCCTACTCCATTTCTCTACCCCTCTTAATCTCAGAAAGTTGCATTAGCATCTCTTAAGTGGCCTAAACTAGGAATTTGGGAGTTAAGGTTAGCCCCTTTCCCCCCTTTATTCCCTTCTCCTGGTATTCACACAGTTCTGCTGTCCCTCTTCTTGACGTCCCTCAGGTTCACTTCCCTTTTCTACTGCTGTTTCCCTGATTGGTCCTGCCTGCCGCTCTCTTCTGGGTTACTATAGCAGCCACTTCCTTACTGGGCTTCTGTTTCCAACTGAGTCCCTCTCCAACATATTGCCTGTAGAAGACGTAGAGTGGTAAATAATTTCTTGAATACAGTTCTTACGCTGTAGTGCTTAAACACTTTTAAAATGTCTGTCCATTGCCCTGGGTTAGGGGCAGATTCCTTAATGAAACATTTAAGAGTTTTCATAATTTTGTCCTTAGTTGCCTCTTCAGTTTCCATTCCAGCCATGGAATTTACTAGTAGTTGTTGAATGTTTTCTTCTTGCTTTAAGGTGTTTGAGTACACTGTCCCTGAAACGTCCGTTTGAATGCTTGAAATGTGTAGATGGTGTGCACTTTTATTAGTTTATTTAATCTACTGTCCCTATTTATGGATTAAAAAAAACTGGTTAAGTAACTTGTCCTTGGATTCAGACCTGGGAACCTGTTTCTGGAGCTTGTGATCGTCATCTCCTTGGTATATCCTGCTTATTCTTCAGACCTTATCTTGTCAAGAAAGCCTTCTCCAAAAGTTCTTAGGTGCATTTTTTCCCAGAAATGCATTCTATAATGATATGGAATTAAGAACTGTTCATTTTACAAAAAGTTCTATAAAAATTTCCAAAAACATTGAAGTACTTGTATTCGTCAGTATTACTAAATGCCTTTACTATTTATACATAGTGAAGAGAAAGGTTCCTCTGCACAGTATCCTAGAGTGTTTTTTAGTATACTTCATATGGTGTAATGGACATTTTTTTGGAGAAAAAACACTTGTATTATCAATATCTCCTATATACATAGTCCTTTGGGTAGGATGAAAATCTAGTACAGTATATGTTATTTTAGGAAGTGACTCTAAATGTTCTATAGAAATTAAAACTTGCTTAATGAGCTAGGTTGGATATGATTTTTTAATGCTAAGTTTTTTTCTTTTTTGTTATTAGATTTCTTAAAGTCATAATGTCATAGAAGTTATCTTATAAATATTTAATAAAAAGATTTGTATCAAAACGAATTTTGTAGCAAGCCACCTGAAACTTATTTCTTATAACAGAAATGAATGTAGTTCGAGCAAGAAACATGTTTTAATTCTTATAAATTGGCTGGTTTAAATCTGAAGTAGAATTTTGTTCTAGGTATGGCGATTCAGTACTGCATTTTGTTCTGTCGATGAATGGAAGTTTGCTGACATCCTGAGCATGGCTGACCACCTGAAGAAGTGCAGTTACAACATTGTAGAGAAGCGGGAGGAAGCGATCCCACTGCCGTGTATGTGCGTGACACGAGAACTCACTAAAGAAGGACGTTCACTTCGCTCAGTTTTAAAACCTGTACTTTAAAAAGTCAAATTCCACTTGCACATACATGCAAGCTCCTAGTATAATTTCTTTGTAATATGTGACACCTTATTAATGTATTAAAGATTACAACTAGCTAAATTTATTGTCACTATGTATATAATGTTTTGAAGTGACATATATTTTTATAAAGTACTGATTAGTTGGGAAAAAGTTGCCTTAATATTTGAAATGTGTGAATTTTTTGGAACTTGCTGGACAGGGTGATTTAATTTTTGGCTACATAATTTTCAGAATTAGTATTTTTAATGGTGTGCATATTTTGGTTCTTACATTTTTTGCTTCTTAAACTAACAAGATCCTGACCAAACAATTTACTCCTCATTTTCTGTGGGTTACAACCCATGCATTCAAAAAGCAAAACTTTGATTCTGATTTTTACATCATAGGCTCTTCAGATAAAACATTCAGTTGCTTAAGCACTGCATAAAAACATTATAAAATTTTTATTTTCTAGTGTTCCCGTTACATAATTGTTGATATGGAAATGATCTGTAATGTAAACATAATATTTAAATCGTGAATGATGTTGATAATGCCATTTATCGTGTTTTAAAAATAATCCACAAAAATATTGTCTCCTTTTGTGTTTACACCTCTCATACAGAGAGTTACCATTTGCACCTTTTTTTGATTAGATGCCACATCCAAAGACTCATAGCAATATGTTACATGACAGGTTAAAGCAAAATCAAACCCAAAAAAAGCCTGTGAATTTAATTTGAAATTGTATATATTTGCTAGGAATTTGATATTTGGAGAGAAGAAAATACAGTCGACCCTTCATATCTGGATATCCATGGATTCAATCAAAGGATGGAAAATGTTTGGAAAAAAAAAATTCCATGAAATTCCAAAAAACACAACTTGAATTTGCCACTCATCTTCAACTATTTACATAGCACTTACATTATATTTGGGCTTTCCTGGTGGCTCAGACGGTAAAGTATCTGCCTGCAATGCAGGAGACATGGTTTGATCCATGGATCAGGAAGATCCCCTGGAGAAGGAAATGGCCACCCACTCCAGTATTCCTGCCTGAAGAATTCCATGGACAGAGGAGCCTGGCAAGCTACAGTACATGGGGTCGCAAAGAGTCAGACATGACTGAACAACTAACATTACACTACTACTACATTATATTTACAATTATTTACATGGTGTTTTCATTACATTCAGTTCAGTCGCTCAGTCTTGTCTGATTCTATGCGACCCTATAGACTGCAACGTGTGCCAGGCTTCCTGTCCATCACCAACTCCTGGAGCTTGCTAAAACTCATGTTCATCGAGTCGGTGATGCCATCTAACCATTTCATGCTCTGTCATCCCCTTCTCCTGCCTTCAGTCTTTGCATTAGGTACTATTAATAGTTTAGAGATGCTATAAAGTGTATGGGAGGTGTGCATGGGTTATGTGCAGATACTGTGCCATTTTATATGAAGCAGTTGAACATCTGTGAATTTTGGTACTGCAGGGAGTCCTGGAACCAATCTTCTGCAGACACTGAGGGACAACTGACTGTATGCCCCATTTTAAGTTTGAGTTGGGCATGTTCTGTGAATAAATTTCAGATATTCACAGTGCAAAGGGCTTAACCTTTTTCAGAAGTGTTTAAAATTTTTGCCTTTTGGTGTTTATAAAAATCACAATTATGTTGTTTTAAGACATGTAAAAATGTGCCATTTGCTGTCCTTTTAAGATGACAATCATGAACTGCAGAGAAGCCTGTCTTGGTTGACAATCTCTTTAAAACATTTCCAGGTTAATATTCCATACACTTCTCTACCAAAAAAGTTAAGAATTGCACCTTTATGTAAAAATCAAAATTTAACAGAAATATCTTCAAGGACCTGTTCTTGAGGTATTTGATTATAGTTTTCAAATCGATTTATGCTATCATTAACCTGATATGGTCAGTTTAAAAAATGAATATATCAGTATTAAGAAATAAATGGCAAAGATGGGGACATGTACTTAAATAATTTAGGTAACTTCTGGCATTTGGTAGTCTGAAATGGTTACAAATTACATTGTTATATATAAAATTTCAAAACTCTGTTTTGTCTTCTCTTCCTACTTTTGTCCCTAAGAGTGCTCTATTGTTAACTAGATTCTTGATTCCCATATATGGCATTCGGGCTGGGAAGAGGCATTCTTTGGGCATTACAAAAGAATTCTGAATTGCTTAAAACCTGATTTGGTTGGATCAAGTCCTTATTACAGTTGAAAAATACAGCATTGAAGACTAATCAGTTGTTTTGCCTCACCTGTCATTTTAACTAGTAGAATACTTATTTCTCAGTACTTAAACTATCATTTTGAACTGTGAGATTTGAATTACATAAACAGTCTATTTCTGTGAAAAAGTCAGAAGTAAGATATCAAATACTGTAAAATATAATTCTGCCTCTTGAAGTTTTGCTGAAGAATATGTCTGGTTAGGATAGCACAAACATTAACTTTTTGTTTTATGGTTGTGCTTTTTAAAAATCCTTGTTCGTTTAAGTTTAGACGCCTTATTTTCACACTAGATCCAGAGATATTTACCATTTTTCACCTTTTATTTTCTTTTACACATCTTTGGCTGTTTTCTTTTTGTTTGTTATGCCACCATATTATTTTGTTAAAATGTTTTCTTTGTGTAGTATTTGTTCAAGTTCTAATAAAATTAATATTTTCCTTTATATGGCTCAGTAACTTGAAAAAAACCTACATTTAAAATATTCATCCTTGTTTGACAAAGTTGAGACACAGTCATACTGTTTCTATAGTGCGGTTTTCTGCATGTTATAGGAGTTGCTTGATGATTATCATTGCTCACCCATGTTTTAATGGTGAACATTATTACTATTTTTATTTAATACGGAAAACTCAATAGTTAGCTTTCTCTGCCCCTTCAGTGTCTTCTTTAAAGTAGCCCCACCTGGGGCTGTTGAATGGCTGAAGAGTTTCTGGCAATAGTATTTTTCTAAAACTTGTAGTGGGAACAATCTGTCTAGCCTTTTAAGCATGAAAAGGTTTGTGTGTTGGCCAAGTATGTTGTCATTTGAGGTCTTTATTGATTCCTTAGTCTTTGCTAGCCAGCAAGATAAAGGCAAGTATTAGGAAGGAAGGAAATACCTGAATTCACTTTTCTCCTCTGCCTTCATCCCCAGAACTGCCTATTAGCTTAATCTCAACCTTTCTTTTCCCCCTTCTCCCTCCGTCCTTGCCTCTTTCTCTCTCTCCCTCTCTTTCCCCCCTCTCTGTCCCTCTTTCCTTCTCTCTCCCTCACTCTAGCTTCTGAGGTTCACAGATCACTTAAGAGTAGTGTTTCCCAAAGTATGGTCCCTTGACCATCAGCATCACCTGGGAATTTGTTCAAAATGCAGATTTTTGGACCTTTTCACAGACTTACAGCATCTGAAACTCTGTGGTGGGAACCAGTAGTCTTGTAACAAAGGCCTCCCCAGAGGATTCTGATGCATGGTAACGTGAGAATTTAGAGGAAAGCCTGGGACATGCCCAGTTTTCTCGTGAGTAATACGTTGTTAGAACAGATACATGTGTGTATGTACCTACATGTATAGTCCCAAAATTAAGAGTAATAGTAATTTATTAGTATTACTTAAGTGATTAAATTTAATGATATATGTTGTCTTGATCTTACAGCCATATGACAAATATTAATACATTGGGTACCATGATTGTTGGACATTTTTTAAAAAGCTAGTATTTACTAGTATTTTAAATTTACTTATTACTAGTGTTTCACTAGTGTTTCTTCTGGTCGAAGTAAATTGCAGATTGTTTATTAGCACTAACAGTTAGCTTATCGTCATTCATTCTCTTGTTTAGTGATTGTAGACTCGTGAACATATTAGATTTCTAGGATAAATGGGGTAGATATAAAAAGATACTGGATTAAATTTGAAAAGAATTCTGTAGTAATTCTTTCAGTGCTATCAATAAGAGGTATTAAAGATTGGGTTTCTGATTTATCAGTAATACTGACTCTCTTTTGGTCTTTGACCCTGTGCTACATGTCCCAAGAATATTGTTACTATTATTAACTATCCTTTAACATTGAAGATTGGGATCCTTGCAGATTTGGTAGTTTATTCAACAACACTGCTAATAGATTTTTAATTTCTGGCAATCTGTATGTAGGTGTTGGTGTTTAGAAGCAAAACATGATTTCATGTTTTGCATCCCAGTCTAAAAAGACAGTTTATTTTTTAAATTTTCTAAGGGATAGTTTTGGAAACATTAAAAAATATATCATGCATGACACATCACACTGGAAAGTGATTAATTGGAACCTGTAGAGGTGAGTGTTAAGAATTACAGTAGAAAGAAATCCCTCATTCTTTCAAAAGGCTGGACAGAGCCTTCTGATGGAAATAATTTCTCTGATGTATATTTAGCTGGTTAACTAAATGTAGCTCTTTGCAGTTTTGACAAGCCTGTGAGGTCTTGGAAGCAAGAATGTGTAAGTCATGCCTTTAATCAGTTTATCAGTGACTCATCCATTGTGGTTAAAGTAATTCAGTGATATTTTTAAGATTTTGATATAAATCTGATTTCTGAACAAAAAAGTATAAGGTGTACAAAGTAAAGGCCAACTAGTAAAGTCCTTTTTAAGTAAAATAAAGGAAGAGGAAGAACAGTTTCCTTTAAAGTCATCTTTTACACTGTTTTTCCTTGATTTAAAAGCACTAAGTAAGTTCAAAAGGTAAGACCTTTCTTTTAAGTTAGCATTGTATGGATGAAAAAACCTAGGTACTGATGAGTGTATTAGAGTGAGAGCAATGTGTTCTGACACAGTTGTTTACAAATGCATAAAGAGAAGGGACATTCAGATGTAGGGAAATTATTTTGGAAAATATCGTTGCATAGAATATTTGATTCCTAACAAGTGTTTTAGAATGAGTTATTGGGTAATACCAAAAGGAAACAAAGTATTAATAGAAATCAAGTGCAGAATGCTGCTCTGAAAATCCTTTGCAAAAATATAGTCTTTTGCTGAGTTTTCAGGAGTATTTTGCTGCATCTGTGATTTGTAAAATTCTGTAAATGTATTGTCTATACATATATTTATTTGTATATGAAATCTCCATAAATCGGCCAAGTATATTTTAATAAACAACATGTTGAGATATACTAATGGAGATACATCTTGAAGTGCTGTTTTACCTTAGGACATTTCAAAACTGACGTTTTGTATTCAGAATGTTCGACATTCCAATGTGTTATGTGGGGAGTGATTTTAAATTAATTTAATAAACTACGTAGAAACGAGTTACATACAAGGATGATGCATGAACATGCTCTGTAGAAATACAATAAAATTCATTGATGAATCTCCTATTTTATAATTTTTTATTTTTGACATGCTGTACTGAAGCATCTTATTTACTATGAAGAAAAGCATTTTCTGAAGCAAACTGACAGCAGAAGTAATGGAAATCTGTTTCTTTTTCACTAACACCAGTAGAATTTTAAGCATCCCCCAATCGTATTATTAACCTGTTTGCTTGTAAATATGATAAGAAATGATCCTCCAGTACCTGAGTTGTAGTAGTGGTGTTTAATTGTTTGTTTGAAAGAAAGAAAACTGCATTTCTGTTGAACTCTTTTAAGACTAACTGACTAACCAGGTCAAATTGTCCTTTCTCAGTAAAAGCAAATTTATCAGGTTTAATTTTTCCCTTTTTCTAATACAAATTATTAGAGTTTTTTACTCAGATCTTCAAACAGGTAAATAGGTAGATATATGTGTTGTTTCATCCTTGTGGTGGAGGAACTGACTAGAGTTAGATAGCTTTCTATACCCCTTCCAGTCAGAGAGTAACACTATTAAATTCTTATTCAGTGGTCTAATACAAGAACAGGAGCAATAATTTGTTCTCGTTCAAAAGATTAAAGTTGAAAAAAGAAGATCCTGCCTTTTGTTGTCCTAGATTTTTTTTTTTTCCCATTGAAGTCTTCTTTCCATATTAATTGCCATTGTTTCTTGTTTTATCCTATGACTTCAATTTTCTGATCAGGTGATCAAAAAACCCAGATTAAGCACATAGAGTTTTCAGAAACTTTTGCTGATCAGCCTATGTTTTGTCACTTGGTCAAGAAAGTTCAGATTTGATAAAGTAACTTAGTTTTTTTTAAAGTCTTCTTTTAAAGCTCACAAGTTTGTAGGGTTGAAGAATTATCAGTATTCAAGTTTCATCACATTATTTGATTAAAAGAAGTCAAGTCATAGAAATAGAAACAATAATGGGTTACTACATCTGTTCAAGAGTAAAATTACCCAGTGAATATTTAATTATGTCAACTGGATGTCTTTTATATCAACCAATAACTTTAAAAAGCTGTTAACCTATTAGAGATTTGAAATGAATAGTTTTGATTGCCTACAACATTCCAGTAGTCTAGGATTAAAAACTCTGACATATGAAATACGTTGCTTTAAATGATTACTAAATCAGTGGATATGAATTCTAAAGACTTTTATGCTGCATTTAAAGTGTTGAAGATGTATTGTTCATCGGAGCAGTGTTTAAGCACCAATCAATCCTGAAAACTTGAATTGCATTCTGAGAGGTAATTGCACTGACTTGTTAACTTACCTCAGATGTCATTTAGTTTCCAAAGTATCTTCTTTTCTTTCTGATTGACATAGTTTTCTTTATTTTAATTGCAAAAGGGTATGGTATTTCTTGAAAAACATGCTAAGCGAAAGAAGCTATACACAAAAGGCCCCATGTTGTAGGATTCAATTCCATTTATATGAAATAATCCAGAATAGGCAATTCCATTGAGAGAAATAAGATTAAGGGTTGTGCAGAGGGAATAGTAGGAAGTGACTGTCTGATTGGGTACTGGTTTCCTTTCAATAGTAAAAATATTCTAGGACAAAACATTGTGGATCACACAATGCTGTGAATGTACTGAATGCTACTAAATTGTTCATTTTTAAATGGTAAATTTATGTGTATTTTACCCCAGTGTTTTTAAAAAGAGGGAGTGTTTGCAAGTCATTACTAAAGCCAAAAAGTAAAGTGTTCTCAAGTGTGCATGCTCAAGCTGTGGTTTAGAATCAAATAACAGTGTTAGTAATGTAACATTTATTCAGTTTAAAGTCCTGGTGAAATTCATGAATTCCATCACAGAAGTACTGCTGACAGCAGCAGAAATAAAATTGTAATTCATCTTAATTCTTCTTATATTTAAAGAACTGTTAACAGGGAGTATTGGCATCCATGTTCATTTTTCACCTTTTACATTTTCTATTGATTCTTTGCGGCACAAATCAATCACACTTTTTAAAGATCCGTATATAAAATCATGCTTTGAAAAAATGTGTATAATTTTCATGGTCATTTTTTATAGTTTTATATTTTGTGTTCCTTTTAAAGAGCAAATACACTGATGTATTAGATAAGACTAATAAATTGAACTGATGTGTATACATTTTGTATTTTGAATTGTCTTGTGGGAAAATACCTGAATCTTGGGATTAGTAGGGATTTTAATGATTTAATTTCTCACTTTGTGTTTGGAGAAATCGAACTGTTTGTCTGTGTTTGTTCATTAAACAAGAATTTCTTGAGTGCTGATGCCAGGCACTGTGTCGGCTGAATTCTGGAAGGTTATGACATGCCTCATGAATTAGTACTACCTGCTTCCTCCTCCTTCTCCTCCTATGACTACTGTGTATGTGGTAACTAAGCCAGATACACGGACAGGTGGATAAGTTCCAGAAAAGGAAAGACTTCAGGCACTTCTAAGTGTTCTTCATATATATCTTCCTCAAATTCGAAAGACATATTCTTTAGTACAGTAAAATACACATGATTCCAAAGAGTCTACTACTTGAGGAATGCATTTATTAACAGGTTTGTTTTCACGACTTTAGAAAGGAGGTATTTTTAGGTTACTTTAAGCCATTTACTTTCCATTGTGTTCTAAAGAGCTGACTCTGAAAAAGTGTTGATTAAAATTGATGTTAAAAAAGTTAAATTCACAAATAACTGTGCATCTCATGATTGGGGGTATATATGCCAACTAAGGCACAGGTGTGCTCCAACTTGAGCAATAAGTATAATTAAATGAGCTGAATAGACTGAAGCTGCCAGTATGATCTAAACTGTTAAGATAAATGGGGTAGACAAAAGGAGACTTACACCACAATAGGTCCACTTACACCCTGCAGTGAGGTCCACAGTCAAAGACTAGGAGGAAGGGAAATAATTGTGATAATTCATACTCAATTTGTTGTGATTTTTTACTTTCATGATTTATCAATTTTGTGATATTTCTACAATAGCTAGGACTTCTTATCAAAGAGGTTATTTGACCCAGATTTCCTTAATCATTACTTAATCATCATAATCTGTCTTCTTGTAGGCTACATTTCTGCACCATTTCTCAAACAGTTTATATCCTTTCACATCTCTGAGCCTTTACATATGCTTCTTTTGCCTACAATGAAAAGGGAAATTGTTAGTTGCTCGGTGTGTCTGGCTCTCTGACTCTTTGTGACCCCATGGACTCTATCCATAGAATTCTCCATTCCTTTCTCCAGAGGATCTTCCTGACCTAGGGATTGAACCCAGGTCTCCTGCACTGCAGGTAGATTTCTTTACTGTCTGAGACACCAAGGAAGTCTTGCCTAGGATGGCCTCCAAATTTTTTCGTAAACTTCAGATGCTTGGTAAGGATCCAGTTCTGATATCACCTGCTTTTTCATAGACCATCCCAAGCCAATGAGTTGCCCTCATCTATGTTCTCATCCACTTTTTTAAAAAATTGTATCTTTTTTTTCAGTATTCATTACACTGCACTGTCATTTGCTGATATCTACCCTCTAGGCAGAAACCATGTCTTAATTAGCTTTGAATCCCTGTGCCTAGCAGAAGGCCTTACACAAGGCATTCAGTAGTTGTCTGCTAAACTAATCATGAAAAACAATTGAATATTTTTAATGCTATTTCAGTTAGCTGTTAGTGGTAAAGAATCTGCCTTCCAATGCAGGAGACTCAAGAGACACAGATTCAATCCCTGCTTTGGGAAGATTCCCTGGAGGAGGAAATGGACTCAATCCCATGGACTGAGGAGCCTGGCAGGGTTCATGAGGCCACAAAAGTGTCACATACGACTGAGAACCTGTACTTACCTTTTGCTGCATAACATGCCACCCCAAAACTTCATGGCTTGAAACTAGTTTAATTAACTTATGATTAGTTGACTGGGTTTGATCTGGCCTGACTTAGCTGATCTCTATCTGGTTGGCTTATGCACCCACGGTCAGCTGATGGGTCAGCTAGAGGTTAGGTGATCTAAGACAGCATTACAGACATATCTGGCAGTTGCCAGGTTGTTGGCTGGAGTGGTGGGGATCATTAGGCCACATGTCTCTCATCATCCCTCAGGCTAGCCCAGGCTTATTCATGTGGCAGCAGCAAGAACACAAGAGAGTAAGCCCCAGTGTGCAAGCTACTGCTTGTCACCTCTGTGAATGCCCCATTTCCCAAAGCAGCTACATGCTAAGCCCAGATGCAAGGGATGGAGAAATAGATTCTGTATCTGGGTGGGAGAAGAAGTAAAGGCATGTTGCAAATGAGTGTGTGTATAGAAATGGGGAGAATCTGGCCATTTAAATCTACCACAAATGCCCAGGAAATTTCCAATCTGGTAGTCCTGCCTTTCCTCTTTAGATTTTTCTAGCAAAATCCCCTAAATATTACACACTATTCAAAAATTAAGAGCCAGTTCCAAAATGGAGGAGAGCATCATGATTTCTAAGGGCAGGGGGTGGGGCTGCACAGGTCAGAGAAGCAGCAGCAGGAGGGGAGCATTGTGGTAGAAAAGGGACTCCTTTTTATACTTTTAATGTTTACAGGATCTGTAGTCATCACCTATCTCTCATTGCTAATATTAGTAACTTGTAAGTTCTTTTTTGTTTTTCTTAACTACTTTTGGTAGGGCTTTATCTCTGAACTTTCTATCCTGTTGATTGGTCTATATGACCCCCACTCCTAGGCATATACCTGGAGAAAACCATAATTCAAAAGATACATGCAGCCTAATGTTCAATGCAGCACTGTTTACAGTAGGCAGGGCATGGAAGCAATCTAAATGGTGATCAATAGAGGAATGGATAAAGATGATGTGGTACATATATACAATGGAATACTATTCAGTCATAAAAAAGAACAAGACAATGCCATTGGCAGCAATATGGATGGACCTAGAGATGGTCATACTGAGTGAGCTAGAGAAAGACAAATATGATATCACATGAAATCTTAGAAAAGATGAGCTTGTTTACAAAACAGAAGTAGAGTCACTGATATAGAAAACAAACTTATGGTTACCAGGGAATAAGCGGTGGGAGGAGGAGAGAGAAATTGGGAGACTGGGATTAACATATGTACTGCTGCTGCTGCTATCGATTCAGTCGTGTCCGACTCTGTGTGACTCCATAGATGGCAGCCCACCAGGCTCCCCCGTCCCTGGGATTCTCCAGGCAAGAACACTGGAGTGGGTTGCCATTTCCTTCTCCAATGCAGGAAAGTTTAAAGTGAAAGTGAAGTCGCTTAGTCGTGTCCGACTCTATGCGACCCCATAGACGGCATCCCATTCCTGGGATTCTCCAGGCAAGCACAATGGAGTGGGTTGCCGTGAAAGTGAAAAGTGAAAATGAAGTCGTTCAGTCGTGTCCGACTCTTCTCGTCGCCATGGACTGCAGCCCACCAGACTCCTCAGTCCATGGGATTTTTCAGGCAAGAGTACTGGAGTGAGGTGCCATTGCCTTCTCTGGACATATGTACTACTACATATAAAATAGATAACTAATAAGGACATACTGTATAGTACAGGGAACTCTACTCAATAATTTGTAATGGCCTTCATGGGAAAAACAGTGGATATATGTATATGTATAACTGATTCTCTTGCTATATACCTGAATCTAACACAACATTATAAATCAACTATACTCCAATAAAAATTTTAAATAAAAAATTAAAAAATAATGCAAAAGATATATCCTGCAAGCAATAATCAGAAGAGTTGAGTGACTCTACTCATATCAGACAAAATAGACTTCAATAGAAATGTGTTACTAGATGTGAAGAAAGATTTTATAATGATAAAATGAGCAACCCATCAAGAAGATATGACAACTATAAACCTGTGTGCATTTAATAAGGGAAACATAAGATATAAAACAAAACCTGTCAGAATTAAAAGGAAAACTAGACATTGAACAATAATAGTTAAACCTTCAATAATTCACATTCAATAATGGATAGAACAAGCATCCCAGAAAATCATCAAGGATATAGAAAACTTGATTAAATACTATTAATCAATTAGATCTAAGAGACACCTATGAAACATTCCATCTAACAATGGCAGAATACCTATTAAGTGCACATGGAGAATAATCCAATGAAGACCATATTTTAGACATGAAACAATATATTTAAAAGGATTAAAATCACACATAATCTCTGACCACAAGGAATAAAATTGGATGTCAATAATAGAAGGAAATTTGGGAAAATCACAAATATGTGGAAACTAAGCATCACATGCCTAAATAACCAATGGATCAAATAGGAAATCACAAGGAAAATTAGAAAATAATTTGAGATGAATGAAAATAAAAACACAAAATACTGAAATAGGTTGAAGTTAAAGCAGTGCTACAAACACCTTTATAAATGTCTACATCAAAAAAAGAAACATCTCAAATATCTCAATCAATTAGCTAATCATCTACCTTAAGAACGTAAGAAAAAAAGAACAAACTAAACTCTAAGAACATAAGAAAAAAAGAACAAACTAAACTCCAAGCAAACAGAATGGAAATAATAAACTCTATAGAAGAAATAAAGGAAATGGAGAATAGAAAGTATCAACCAAACCATCAGTTAGTTTTTCAGAAAAATCAATAAAACTGACAAACCTTTCCCCAGACTGACCAAGCAAAAAAGAAAGAGGACCTAAGTTACCAGAACAAGAGATGAATGGGAGGACACTGCATCATTCCATTCGTACGAAATGTCCAGAATAGGCCAACTCATAGAGAAGGACTGAGACAAAAGGAATATATGGAGTTACTCTTTATAAGTTGGGGATTCTTCTTCAGGTAGTGAAAATATTTTGTAAAAATATACTTGAGGCTTCCCAGGTGGCTCAGTGATAAAGAATCTGCCTGGAAGGTGACACAGGAGATGCAGGTTTGATCCCTGGGTCAAAAAGATCCTCTGGAGGAGGAAATGGCAGCCCACTCCAGTATTCTTGCCTGGAAAATTCCATGGACAAGAGGAGCCTGGCAGGCTGCAGTCCATGGGGTTGGACATAGAGGTGGACATAACTGAGCATGCACATATACTACAGAGCAGTGAATTTTGCACCTAAAAAGGGTAATTTTGTGGCATAAGCTCTATCTCAATTTAAAATATCCACACACAGGATTTATTATCATTAACCTACATAGGGTATTGAAATTTTCACCTGTGCTTTATTTTGTCTGCTGTTAATTTGATCATCAAAATTGTTGTTACAAACAGAAATGTTCAGAGCATTAATCTCATTTGTGTGCTGCAAAGTAGATCTAACACTCATAATTTCCTCATTTATCTTTGCTTCCTTCTGCATTAAAAATGTATCCATGTGTAAAATTAAAAGTACAAACAACTGATTACAACATCACAACTGATAGGCACTTTGAATAATTGATAATCTAGCAACAGTAAAAGGTTCAACAGTGATAGTCACCCATTAATGAGTACAGCACAGAAAGGGACTTCAGTTATTTACCATTCTCTTCATGTTGACTCTAATATCCTCTCCTTTTTTTGCTACTCAACCAAACACTTCTGGAAAGCCAGTGAGTGGAAATGATGTTTACCTAGTGATGAACTTTAAACTGCACCATTGTCAAACTTTGGATCTTTGATACTAATAGCAAGTTAGTATGAGACACTGGAGTTGAGAACTTGAGGACAAACCCTAGTGCAAACCCCAGGCTACTGAATATTTACCTCTTAAAATAACCTCCTAAAAAATAGTTAATTCTTTATTGTATTACTGCATTCACATTGCTGCTCTCTACCATTATTCAGCTCCTTTTTCAACTCTGATCAATACTTTCTTAAGGAGGTATACTGTGAACCCTAGAAAATCCTGATATCAAAGGGTGTGTGGAAACTTTTAGTTCACTGTTCTCATTGAGGGTCAATGTCAAGAAAGTATTTTCTAAACAAAACACCAAAAGGCATGCGGAGCTACTCAGCCACTCTGCATTCCCTCAGGGTCTGGAACATCTCCATTCCTTCACTCTCAGTGGGGAAACTTGCTTGTAACATAACAGGAAACAGAAGATTCAATCAGACAGCCCAGCATGTTCCTCCCCATATTTATTCTAAATTGTTTTTTTGCATGTGTATTTATCTTTCTCTCCCCCTACCAACCTTTGTTCGTTAAAACACTCCTCCTAAGTGGTTTAAAAGGTTAATCTCTTATATTAGTGCTCTGGATCTCATCTTTCTCTCCATCCAGGGAAATACGCTCCATGCATTAGCATTTATTGCCCTGTACATTCAAATTCCATCTCCATATTAAATGTTCTCTCAGTTTGTAAATACAATTGCGTTCTTCATCTTAAGCAGAAACCTCCATGTGTGTTTCACTGCCCTCCTCCCTTTCCTCCATCCCATCATATCTCGTGGTTTATCAAGCCCCTTGAAAGAGTAGTTTACCCTCACTGTGTATTAGTTCATGTCTCATTCACTAGCCACCTTAAGCAATTTGCTTTCCCCTGCAGCAATGGCAAAGAAACCATTTTTAGTAAAGACTTTTTAATTGCCAATTCCATGAGAGTATTTTTCTGTCTTTATCTTATTTAAACACTGTGACACTTGAAACTCTTGCTTCCCTTGTCTTCTCTTAACTACTTCCTCCTATTTTCCTTTAATTTATTTTGGCTGCTCATAACTGGTCTTCTAAAGGGCATGGACTATGTCTTCTTTGTCTTTCCATTACCAAGCTCCTGCCAGGTAGAGCGGACACACAAGTAATTGTCAAATGAATGAGTAAGTGCTCCTTCTCTGTGTCAGGGCTCTTTGACACTGGGGCACACCAGAACTTCACCCTTGGCCCTTTATCCACTCATTGTAGCCAATTAACTGGGTAATTACCTTCACTTTTCATGTTCTGGCACTCCAGATTTGATACTTCCAAACAGACATGACTGAGGGACTGAACAACAACAGCAAAATCCAAACCTCCTTTAAACTCTATAGTGTTGACCTATTTGTCTTTCAGGTAACATCTCCTACATGGCCTGCAAGTACCACAGTTCAACATGGACAAAGCTTTCCTCATCTTCCTTTCCAAATCACTTCTTTAGATCTACATGAGCAAGCTCCGGGAAATAGTGAGGGACAGGGAAGCCTGGCGCGCTGCAGCCCACGGGGTCTTAAAGAGTCAGACACGACTAAGCAACTGAACAACAACAGATGTCTACATGAGTGGCTGTTAACAGCATGGATGCTGTGAGCAGACTACTTCTGTTCTCAATTAGCTAATTTCTGAGTGGAGAGTGCTTTGATTCCTTTAGTTTTCGAAAAGAAATATTCCTGAGACAGACAGTTTTCTTACTAATAGACTGTTTTTATAGCCCTCCAGTACTCTTGCCTGGAGAATCCCATGGATGGAGGAACCTGGTAGGCTGCAGTCCATGGGGTCGCTAAGAGTCGGACACGACTGAGCGACTTCACTTTCACTTTTCACTTTCATGCATTGGAGAAGGAAATGGCAACCCACTCCAGTGTTCTTGCCTGGAGAATCCCAGGGACAGGGGAGCCTCGTGGGCTGCCATCTGTGGGGTCGCACAGAGTTGGACACGACTGAAGTGACTTAGTAGCAGCAGCAGCAGCATAGCATAACCTATATGGGTCTTGGGCTTCCCTTGTGGCTCAGCTGGTAAAGAATCTGCCTGCAATGTGGGAGACGTGGGTTCAATCCCTGGGTTGGGAAGATCCCCTGGAGAAGGGAAAGGCTACCAACTCCAGTATTCTGGCCTGGAGAATTCCATGGACTGTATAGCTCATGGACTCGCAAAGAGTTGGACACAACTGAGCAACTTGCACTTTCATATGGGTCTCTGAATCTTTTCTATGCTTTGCCAAAGTCTAAAACTTCATTTTGGATTATTCTGTTTGGGGATGGACCAGAGCCTGAAGATATCACTGGGAAAAGTGTGTGTGTGTGCGTGTGCACACACGTGCAAATGTGTGTGTACACTGTTAGTGAAAAAAATTGAGAAAAGAAAAAATTCCATTTTGCCACATATATAATAAAATGTAAAAGTAAGTATCTTTTAAAATATTTTTCTATTTATCTAGAGATACAGATAGATATTGAGCATTAAAAATTTTGACCTTATCAAGCACAAATGTAATGCTTATTCCAATCGCATTGCTAGCTCCAGACAACTTGCTATGTAATTTCATCTTTTGAGTATATTTAACTACATGTCATCAGCCCATCTGCTTGTCTACAGTTTCCTCAGATACTGATTATAAATAATAACCACTTGTTTAATACTAATAACTCTAAAGATTTTACCACTTATGTAAGTAAAAAGCTAATTTGTTCATAATTTGTAGATTAAATATCCTCCTGTTATTTTTTCCCGAGGTGAACTCCTACTATCCCACTGTTCTTTTTTTAATATTATACTTCATTTTATTTTATTTATTTGGCTACACCAGGTCTTAGTTATGGCATGTGGATCTCTTTTTATGTCACGTGAACTTCATTGTTGCATGTAGGATCTAGTTCCCTGACGAGGGATTTAACCTGGGCCCCTTGCATTGGGAGTGCAGAGTCTTAGCCACTGGACCATCAGGGAAGTCCTATAGCTACTGTTCTTATCCATGTCCTTGTGATTTGGAGCTGCTCACGTCTCCTTCTTACCACAGCTAGGATGATCATTATTCTCCATCCCCAAGCCTATTAGTGCTCTTAAATACATACCCAGCCCACCCTCCCCCAACAGAGCCAAACTACACTGAAAGGTCATTATTTTTCTACCTCACTACTCTTATATTACCTCTGTTGGGCTTCCTTGGTGGCTCAGAGGTTAAAGCGTCTGCCTACAATGCGGGAGACGCGGGTTCAATCCCTGGGTGCCCTGGAGAAGGAAATGGTAACCCACTCCAGTATTCTTGCCTGGAGAATCCCATGGACAGAGAAGCCTGGTAGGCTACAGTCCACGGGGTTGCAAAGAGTAGGACACGACTGAGCGACTTCACTTGCTCACTCACTCTTATATTGCTTTCCTTTTCTTCTACTGTTGTTAGTCAGCACACACACGCACACATCCTAAATCTCTTAGGATTCGTGTTTAGGATTTTAGGATTGTGTTTTTGCTGTTTTATTAGAAAAGACTCACAAATTCTCTTTGGGATTTGTGAATCCCAAACCTCATGTATGATATTATAGTTTAATGAAATCTTTTATTCAAAATCAAATCTTAAGTGGTCAGGGATTTAAATGATATTCCTTTTGCAGAATCAGACAATTAAATTTATTTCTTTATAGTGTGCAGAAATTGAGAAAAATGCTACCTAACATCACTTTTTAAAATCATATAAGTTTCTCAGAAATCTATCATTCTTGATTTTGAGACACTAAGTTAGTAATACTGTCCAGAGTTAGTTTCATGTGTTATCTTTAGCTTAGCTAGCAATAAAAGAATCATATCTAGAAAGCTCACAAAAAAGTTACCTTGACATTTCTAATATTTTCTACTGAAGATGTAGCATGTATTACATTTGTGAACTTATATGTAATTTTACTGTTGAAAACTTTTCCCCTTAACCATAATAATTTATTTTGTATTTATCCTCAGTAAGGCCAAAGTTTAAAATAAACATGGTTTTTTATGACCTTTTTTTCTAATAAAGGATCACTTTACTGTGAAGAAAGAAAGAGAATGTGGTTCAGACATTTCAAAAGAAGTTGCTAGAAGTTACAAAGTAAGATCAATAAAATAAAAAAACATGAGTCAGAGGGCAATAAGATTAGAAAAAATAGTGATTTGACTCATGGAAATTAAGTGGAAATTAGATGGAAAGAATAAAATGGGAGAGAAAAAAAATGTATGCATAATAGGCAATGAGGAGAAGAACAATGAAAAAATACAATTTTCAAAGCTTCTATTTCAATTCATCTTGAAAAAGGTTTTACAGGGGCATTATTCCAATGATTTCAAGTTTTCTGCTTTAGAATAATATCAAACTTTGATGTTATTGCCCATCATGCATAATAATTTTTTTCTTTTTCATTTTATTCTTTCCATCTAATTTCCATAAGTTAATCACCACTTTTCTCTAATCTTCTTACCTTCTGGCCTACCTTCTTTTATTTATCTTAGCTTTAAAGTAAATTAAAATACAAAAATACAAGTGAGCTAAACATTTATCCACCAAAATGAATTTTTGTCATAACAAAAATTGGATAGACTTGAGAGGTAACCAGAAAACATATCTTACCTCTGTTAATTCGGGTATTAAATTCCTCCTACTTGATTATTTACATTATTCTGCTAATTAACACCTGTTTTCCCTAAATGACATTGTTTGACTTCCCAAGAAAGAATATGAAATTCAGTATTTATTTTAAAATAGAATTCTTTTATATTTCCTAGATTACATCAACCTCTTTAATGTATAAGTATTAAATAGTTGGTTTTTTTAAATTTAGAAACATGTTTTCAAGGAAAGTGTAGATTGCTTTTTAAAGTAGTCCTCCCAAATCTCTACTTACCTCAAGTCTCAGTAATATGTTTGATGTCTCTATTAACTTAGTGTCATTTGACTGTAGCATTTATGTGGTAGCAAATAAAAGCAAAGCCTTACAAATATCTTATTAAAGAGGCCATGGGAGTCATACAGTTTTGGGTTCAAATATTGGGTCAACTCTTTCTAACTTGTAACGGAAGAATAATTTACTTAACTACTTGAGCTTCACTATCTTAGTCAACAAAATGGAATCATAATTTCTAGTTAAGAAAATTAAGGAGATTTTATTTTGTGATAAATAAAATTGTGAAAAGCAAAGGAGAAAAGGAAAGATATACCTATTTGAATGCAGAGTTCCAGAGAATAACAAGGAGAGATAAGAAAGCCTTCCTCAGCGATCAGTGCAAAGAAATAGAGGAAAACTATAGAATGGGAAAGACGAGAGATCTCTTCAAGAAAATTAGAGATACCAAGGGAACATTTCATGCAAAGATGGGCTCAATAAAGGACAGAAATGGTATGGACCTAAGAGAAGCAGAAGATATTAAGAAGAGGTGGCAAGAATACACAGAAGAACTGTACAAAAAAGATCTTCATGACCCAGATAATCACGATGGTGTGATCACTGACCTAGAGCCAGACATCCTGGAATGTGAAGTCAGGTGGGCCTTAGGAAGCATCTCTATGAACAAAGCTAGTGGAGGTAATGGAATTCCAGTTAAGCTATTTCAAATCCTGAAAGATGATGCTGTGAAAGTGCTGCACTCAATATGCCAGCACATTTGGAAAACTCAGCAGTGGCCACAGAACTGGAAAAGGTCAGTTTTCACTCCAATCCCAAAGAAAGACAATGCCAAAGAATGCTCAGACTACCGCACAATTGCCCTCATCTCACACACTAGTAAAGTAATGCTCAAAATTCTCCAAGCCAGGCTTCAACAGTACGTGAACCATGAACTTCCAGATGTTCAAGCTGGTTTTAGAAAAGGCAGAGGAACCAGAGATCAAATTGCCAACATCCACTGGATCATGGAAAAAGCGAGAGAGTTCCAAAAAAGCATCTATTTCTGCTTTATTGACTATGCCAAAGCCTTTGACTGTGTGGATCACAATAAACTGTGGAAAATTCTGCAAGAGATGGGAATACCAGACCACCTGACTTTCCTCTTGAGAAACCTGTATGCAGGTCAGGAAGCAACAGATAGAACTGGACATGGAACAACAGACTGGTTCCAAATAGGAAAAGGAGTACGTCAAGGCTGTATCTTGTCACACTGCTTATTTAACTTCTATGCAGAGTACATCATGAGAAACGCTGGACTGGAGAAAGCACAAGCTGGAATCAAGATTGCCAGGAGAAATATCAATAACCTTAGATAGGCAGATGATACCACCCTTATGGCAGAAAGTGAAGAAGAACTAAAGACCCTCCTGATGAAAGTGAAAGAGGAGAGTGAAAAAGTTGGCTTTAAAGCTGAACATTCAGAAAACAAAGATCATGGCATCTGGTCCCATCACTTCATGGGAAATAGATGGGGAAACAGTGGAAACAGTGGCTGACTTTATTTTTCTGGGCTCCAAAATCACTGTGGGTGGTGATTGCAGCCATGAAATTAAAAGACGCCTGCTCCTTGGAAGGAAAGTTATGACAAACCTAGATAGCATATTCAAAAGCATAGACATTACTTTGCCAACAAAGGTCTGTCTAGTCAAGGCTATGGTTTCTCCAGTAGTCATGTATGGATGTGAAAGTTGCACTATAAAGAAAGCTGAGCGCTGAAGAATTGATGCTTTTAAACTGTGGTGTTGGAGAAGACTCTTGAGAGTCCCTTGGACTGCAAGAAGATCCAACCAGTCCATCCTAAAGGAGGTCAGTCCTGGGTGTTCTTTGGAAGGACTGATGTTGAAGCTGAAACTCCAATACTTTAGCCACCTGATGCGGAGAGCTGACTCATTTGAAAACACCCTTTTGCTGGGAAAGATTGAGGGCAGGAGGAGAAGGGGACGACAGAGGATGAGATGGTTGGATGGCATCACTGACACAATGGACATTGGTTTGCGTGGACTCCAGGAGTTGGTGATGGACAGGGAGGCCTGGCGTACTGTGGTTCATGGGGTCGCAAACAGTCAGACATGACTGAGCGACTGAACTGAACTGAACTAAACTATTTTGTGATATAACTCAAGTTGCAGCTCAGTGACCACGACAAGGCAGCGCCTATTAAACGGCCACTTCTATTATTATTACCAAATTATTTGAGGAAATCCAAGTATTTGTGAAGGAATTTGACTTTTTCCCAAACATTTTACTTCTTTATTTGGCTATTTCACTATCTAAACAATGAGATGCATTATAGACTCTTCTATATAAACAAATATTAACCCTGTGAAATTTCTTTGTGCCTAAAATAGTTTTGAGTTGCGTATTTCTTCTTGCAAAAAAATGTCACACTTTCAATTTTTCAAGTAGAAATTGTCAAATGGATCCTATCCATAAAAGAACTGTTTTTTGAAGCCAGTAAATACAAGGGAAGTTAGCAAAATTCCCCCCATTTCACCTCCTTTCCTATCGTTACTCAGCAACCAGCTAATATTTTTGAAAAATCTCCTTTGAATACTAAATTACCATGAGATTTGTGTCTGTTGCCAAAAGGAAAATCAAATATGCAAACACAATTTCCCTAAAGGACACAGTTGAAATCTAGTTAGTATATTCTCGTTGCCTTTAAGAGACTGATGTTCTGCTCTTTCTGTTTAGGAATACCATTATGTGCTGTTACTTAAGCATAATAACTTCATAATAACATCCCTGAGACTGGGGTTGTAAATGGGAACATGTCATGGAGCCAACCCCTCCTCTTTAATACTTAATACGAGCCAGTCCTCCAGAAGCATTCCTTATTTGGTTTGAGAACACGCCACATTAAGTGTGATATGAATAAAGTACATTCTGGTTTGCCTAAGATGGATCTTGTTTAGATCTGTTCTAAGTCAGTTAGCACAGTTCATTATTTTAATACTTCTTTCCATCCTCAAAATTGACGTGCTTTGGACAATAAATTTCATAGTCATCCTAGATTTGAAAAATCGGGGGGTGGCCCAGAAGAGTCATGAAAATAATCAGAGCCATAGGAAATAAATTCTATGAAGAAATAACTAAAGGAATTCAGTTTATTTATTTGTTGAAGAAAAGAGAAAACAGGGAGGTTACACTCTTCAAGGAGAAAACACAGAAGCAGTTACTCTAAGAAGAATCAGAAATCTGTTTCTTCTTTCCCACCCAGGGCTGCATAGAATTAAAGTTCTCCCACTGGAGATATGCCATGTAGAAAGCAGAGGTTAGGAAGATGCTGCACACACTGAGTTGAATCCTAGTGAAGGTTACTTTTTCCTATTTTGGGTATTCTTTAAAGAACAAATAGAATATGAACATACTTTATGGTTTAGCAATTCGACTTTTAGTTACCTACTCCAGAGAAACTTTTGCATGTACACCAGGATGTAGATACCAGGCTGTAAACAGCTCCACTGTTTATAATAGGACCATACTAAAAATAATTTGCCTATCTATTGACAACAAAATTTATAAAATATGAAATATTCAAGCAATAAAATATACTGTACATAGACAAAAATTTAATTTCCATGACCCAATATGAATGTATCTCAAAAACACCATGTTGAACAAAAAGCTTAAGTTATAAAAGAATACATGTGCTATGGTTTCATTTACACAAAACTGAAAAAATAGGTGAAACAATTTTTTAGTATATCTGTCTTCAGAATCCTAAATCAAGGACTCAGATCAAAAGTTAATTTGAAACTTATGAAACTACTGATATCTAATAACTATGACTTGCAAAAATGACAAATATGGTTCAATCCTATAGTTTATTTTGGGAAATAAAAATATTAGTAGCAGCAGGGAAATAGACAAGAAGTGGAAGCCGACAACATATGGTACTTTTCAAACCAGCTATTACCATGGATGACTAGAGCTTAGCCCCATCAGGGAACTCAGGGGAGCCAGAATTAACTTATTTTAGGGGCAAAGAAGTTAAGATATTTATACACCATTTCTTGTTAATTTTTATTGGAGAGCTGCTCCGGAGTTTGCAGAGATGCCAGACAGCACTGCTGACTACCTCCAACATCTCTAGTTTGATGGGAGCAGCTGAGACATATGCTACTAAAGGCATTGCCACTTGTACCGTACGCTGGAATTGCTGCAGAGACCTTTTTCTTCTGGGCTCGACCACAACTGGTAGTCTTCCAAGGGACCCAATGAACGGGCTGAGGGGATATTCTCCTGAGGTATATATTCTCCAAAATCCAAAGAGGCATAACAGAGTCTGTGTCTTTTTCTTAGTTGTAGGAATTGCAAGGTGGCAGTTCCTTACTTCCAAGGGAGTATGCTGGCACATCTCGGACTACTGACTCTCAAAACACTCTATTGGCTCCCCAAGAAGCAAGGTCAGTTGATGGCTTCACTTACCCTGTATTCTAAATAAAATCTAGCCTGCTCACCCCATTGTCTTTTTATCCCTTCCTTAATACTCCGCCTCGGCTTCCCTGGTGGCTCAGTCAGTAAAGAGTCTGCCTGCAACGTGGGAGAACTGGGTTTGATCCCTGGGTCGGGAAGATCCCCTGGAGAAGGAAATGGCCACCCACTCCAGTATTCTTGCCTGGAGAATTCCATAGACAGAGGAATCTGGTGGGCTACAGTCCATGGGCTACAGTCCATGGGGTCACAAAGAGTCAGACATGACTGAGTGACTAAATTTCTTAATACTCTGCCAAGGCAATTTCAACATTCACATCATGCACTATGCACTATCTTCCCCCCTTCCTACTCCCCACCACCCCAGATTTGAAGGAGCCATTCCTAGAATGTATTAGGACTGACTTCAGGAGTCCTTGCTAAAGATGATATATACTGAAGTACAGGAGAGGGCCTTCAAATAAATAACCCAATATCTTATCCAGCTTATATTCCACTCCCTCATTTTCAGGTATAGCTTGTCAATTTCTGCCTGTATGTTTTAGCCAGGCCCTGTAGCACATTTGATAAATGGTTTCCTCTCAGAGAAGAATAGTTCATTTCCTATCAGACTACATTGAGACTTAACCCTAGTAATTGCTAGGGAATATTAGTGGGATACTAGTAACCTCTGCCATACTATATGATGGTTATATATGTAGGAAATAAAACTATAAAGAGAAATGAGGAAATTATTATCACAAAATGAAAGTTTTCAATGTTCTTCAGTAGATATGAATGATTTAACTAGTTCTAAGAATGGTCTGGATTTGCACAGGTAGTTTTTACCTTGCCATCTCAAACTGCTGAAGCATTAGTATTATTAAAGACTAATTGAGACACATTACTGAATATCCAATTTACTAATGAACATATGCCAGCTAGGTGATCTGTGTAACCTAGCTAAGAAATAAAGCAAAATGACTTTTAAGCCCTTGCATTTTAAACATAGACTTCACTGCTTATTCTTAAGGTCAGGACTTATTCTTAAGGTTTACTTTAGCACATATTCCTGAATTCCGAAAATATCAGTCTTAAAATCCATATTGTTGACAGTTCTTTCCTTCCATTACTCTCATAACCTTTATTACAAAGGGAAAAATTAATGAGTTATTTTTACCCAGGAGGTTTGCCTGTGTGAACTAATTGTTCTTTCTTTTAATGAAAATGTAACATTCCAGATGTATATTATGTTCTTGCAAGCAACCAAATTCTTAACAATAGTGATGATGAGAATGATGGCAATAATATTTGCATAGTGTTTATTATCTGCCCAGCATTGTTCCAAGCACTTTCCCATATATGATATCTCATTTGATTTCTTCATCAACCCAGTGAAGCAGGTTCATTTTTCTTCTCCTTTTACAAGTGAAGAAAGTGAGACAGAGTTTGAGAGCTTAAACAAGATTACATAGTCGGGGATAATGAACACAAGAAACACAAGTTGAATCAGCTGACACCAAAAAAAAAGAGCAAAAAGGTACATAAAACCTAAGCACAGAAAGGCGGGAGAAGTGCTGACCTGAGAAAAAGGACTCATAGCCTTGAATAATGAGATGATTCTGTCTCTTGTCTTTGCTTCTCTTCGTGTGTCAGCTCCCTTCTCAGACTGTCCCCTTGAGGCTAGAACCTTTGATGCAGGTAGCTCTCAGCTTTAGTCTTAGAACTAATATTCAAAGAGTTTTCCTTCTCCGGTTGGGAAAGAAATCTTAATGGACCAGCTTAGATCACGTGCCATTCCTTCAACAAGGGTCAATAAACTGTATCCTGTACCTAGTTTTCTGCTGTTGCTAAGTCACTTCAGTTGTGTCCGACTCTGTGTGACCCCATAGATGGCAGCCCACCAGGCTCCCCCGTCCCTGGGATTCTCCAGGCAAGAACACTGGAGTGGGTTGCCATTTCCTTCTCCAATGCATGAAAGTGAAAAGTGAAAATGAAAAGTGAAAGTGAAGTCGCTCAGTGTGTCCGACTCTTAACAACCCCACGGACTGCAGCCTACTAGGCACCTCCATCCATGGGATTTTCCAGGCAAGAGTACTGGAGTGGGGTGCCATTGCCTTCTTCAACCTAGTTTTCTAATAAAGCTTTATTGGAACCCAACCACACTCATTATCTTACACATTGCCCATGGTGTATCTGTGTCGCAAGTTGAGTGTTGGAACAGAAACCGGGTAGTCCACAAAGCCTAAAATATTTGCTATCTGGCCCTTTACAGCAAGTTTGCTGACCTCTGCCTTGAGGCAATCACTGTGGCTGCTTGATCGTAGGTCTTTATATTGTTGTCACTTCATTTCAACCATGTGTCTGGTTGTGACTACTTGTGACTGGTTTGCCCTCCAAAGTATCTTCAAAAAGTTTACAATATGATCCAGTCTAGAATCTGAAAACTTCATGTATACCAGAAAGGCAAGGAATCAGCAAAATATAAGTTTTATGCAATTGAAGAAAGAACTTATCATTAGTGAAAAGATCACAATTCCCTCTGTGCTCAGTTGCCTCAGTCGTGTCCAACTCTTTGAGACCCCATAGACTGTAGCCAGCCAGGCTCCTCTGTCCATGGGATTCTCTGGGCAAGAATACTGGAGTGGGTTGCCATTTCCTCCTTCAGGGGATCTTCCCAATCCAGAGATCGAACCCCCTTCTCCTATGTCTCCTGCACTGCAGGTAGATTCTTTACTGACTGAGCCACCTGGGAAACCCACTAAAAACTTCTAAATTTGTTTTATTCATATCTGGGTCAAAATTCTAGATGTCTATAAGGAGATTTTAATGTTAAACTTTTTCCTATTTTCATGCAAAGCAATATCCAAAAGTGCTTTTTGGGACCTGACAGAGATTGCCACAAGTAGATGAAGCAGAGTTGTTTTGTTACTAAGATACCTGCAAAAGTCTTGTTTATCACATGCCAAGTGATGCAACTAAAGGCAAGAGAGGTGCCATACCCCTTAGTATAATGGCACAATATGTAAAACTGTGACAGGCTCACGTGAACAACTGCCATCAAGGTATCAAACTTCAAATTTCAGAAGCTACTGCTTTAAACCAAAGGCGCCATGTGATTCTTTTGATAGAAAACAATGCAACCATAAGTTTAGTAAAAAGAAAAGTACCAGTATCAAAGCTTGTAGATTTGATTATCAGTGGCTTGTAAAGACATCTGAGAGACAACAGTAGAGACTTTAAGGCAATTCCATTTGTATGAAATCTCCAGAATAGGCCAATCCATAGCGATGCAAAGTTGAATGGGGATTACCAGAATATGGAGGAAGAGGGAAATTGAGACTGTTTAAGAATATGTAAAGAACCCACCTGCCAATGCAGAAGATGCAAGACATACAGGTTCAATCCCTGGGTCGGGAAAATCCCCTTGAGAAGGAAATGGCAACCCACTCTAGTATTCTTGCCCAGAGAATCCCATGGACAGAGGAGACTTGTGGGCTACAGTCCATGATGTTGCAAAGAGGTGGACATGACTGAGCATGCACTTGCACACACATGAGTATGTATGGGATCTTTTTTGGATTGATAAAAAGTTCTGGAATTAAGATTTTGGTGATAATTACACAACACAGTGAAAACATTATTATTCATCATGGATTGGGAATGTTCTGGTGAATGTATCAGTGACATGAGGTTACCAAATAGCCCTTCAGGAAAGGGAGTGAGAATAAGGAGGATAGAAATAAGAGGAAGTGTGTCTCTAATAATCCTTCATGTTTTAGGAACCTAGATGTATAGGCAAAAACAAATGAATGGAAACTTAAAAAATGGTTTTATAAGCACCTTAGTTTGCTTGTGTGTCACACAAAGAGGCTGGAATACGCAGGACCAGGAGGATCTTGAAAATCTGCAGTTCTAAATACAGTAGCTTGAATTTTTTAATTCAGGGCAATATGGTAAACTAACTATATTAAACTAATTAAATATTAAAGGCATTAATCTGGTGAAACAAATGAGTTTTTCTTTTATTCTATGGGTGAATTTCTAAATTGAATTATAGGATCAATTGCTACTCCACCTGGAACATACAGATGTAGTTAAACCACAGATTCTGTTTTTTTTTTCCTGCTGAATTTAGTGGCCCTGCAGTGACTATGTCAGAGCTGGACATTTATTGAAAATTAAAGACTCTGGAAAATCAATCCTTACCTCAAAGTGGTAATAAATCACACTTTCTAAAAAGAGTGTTGCTGCATCCCAAAGAGATTTACTTAAGAATGCACTATCAGTACCTAACCTAATACTTCAAAAAGTTTGATACCTAAATGAAATTATTAAATGTATATTAGCCTTTCCATGATTAATATTATTTGCCTGAGAGGCTTGAAGGTGATGCACTCACATATTCACTACGGAAGGTAATGAGCAAATAGCGTATTGAAATTTACCATGTGCTCATTTCTGCTGTTATACAGCAGAAAATAGCATAAATGAACTCATGTCTTTATATTGAACTAAGGTATGTGAAATGCTTCACCTCTTGATTTCAATAAGTTTCTTATTCTCTCGTTAGACATTAAACACCCAGGACATTTTCTTTTCTTTTTCATTTTCCACTTCTTTGCAATAGAATTTCCGTAACATACTTGTCTCTTTCAGAGAAGGCAATGGCAACCCACTCCAGTACTCTTGCTTGGAGAATCCAGTGGACGGAGGAGCCTGGTAGACTACAGTCCATGAGGTCGCTAAGAGTCGGACATGACTGAGTGACTTCACTTTCACTTTTCACCTTCATGCATTGGAGAAGGAAATGGCAACTCACTCCAGTGTTCTTGCTTGGAGAATCCCAGGGACAGAGGAGCCTGTTGGACTGCCGTCTATGGGGTCGCACAGAGTCGGACACGACTCATGCGACTTAGCAGCAGCAGCAGCAGCTTGTCTCTTTAACCATTGTTTTTTTTATTACAAATTGTGATATGTGGGGGCTTCCCTGGTGATCCAGTGGTTGAGACTTCACCTTCCAGCGCAGGGGGTACAGGTTCGATCCCTGGTCTACATGCCTTGTGACTAAAAAAGCAAAACAAAAAACAGAAGCAACATTGTCACACATTCAATAAAGACAGAAAAAAACCAAATTGTGGTATTTGAAACATGTGAAATAAAGTGCATGACTACTCTAAAATGTAACTGAGTGAGGCAAAATCCATGTCTGTTATATAATTATTTTAGAAAACCAACTTCCGGAATCCTTATCCTTTGCTCCTTTAAAATGCCTTTACCTTAAACATGCTTTGAGGTTTTCTGCGTCCGCTTTTGTGGGTGCAGTCCCCTGACTTGGGATATCTGTGTCCCCTTATCTCCATCTCTTGTTTGCTGTCTCTCCCAGGCTCTGCTTCCAAGTTGTTGGTGACCTGATTGTCAGACCCAACCGTCCGGGTCCTTGGTTTTTCAGTCCTGTTCGGACCTTTTTGATTTCTGTTTCTAGTTGTCAGTCATTGCTCGGTTACAAGTAATTTAGTATCCTTATATTAAAAATAATATCTGTGCTGTAAATCTATTTTTCACATGTGTTTGTCTCCAACGACTACACCATAAACTCCTTGAGGGCAAGGATCATATATTTATGAAGTCCAAGTTGCCTAATCCAGTGCTGTTGACTTCAACAGTATTTGTATATTGATTTTCTGATATGAATTGGGGGAGGGATTTGAAAAAAATGAAATGGTTATTTTTCCTATCTACCACTGTAAAGTACAAATTAGAACTTTAGTGTATGGTGAAGTGAACAAAGTCTCTTCTAGATTTTTAGAAACCAAGTTTATGTCTGTTTTCCTTTAAAAAGCAGAGTTCACAATTCACATGACTTAAAGGGGCAATACAACAGTTCACTTGCTGTTTTTTGGGTATATCCTGCAAGCTCTTTTTTTTTTCGTGTGGTGGCATAGAGAGAATAGCACCTCACTCCATCTGGTTCATATTTATATTGATAAGTTGAAGTGGAAACAGCTAAGTCAGGTTCAGAAAACTGTTTCCCTCATCACAGCCTCTTCTGGCCTCCTTTTAAGGAAGGAAGCAGTAGAATTTTTGTTTCCTGCTTCATTCATCTCTTGGAGTTCCTGGAGCTACAGAATGACTGTGAAGCCTCTAGTTCTCTAAGTCTTAGCAGAGGGTGCAGACTCCTCCACTTGGTAGACCTCCAAAGGCAAATAATCTCATCATAGAGAATGTATATAACATCTGGACTACTGTTCTACATCTAGTTAGATACATTTTTTTTTTCCAGGCTGATATATATAATCTGCTTAGAGCTGTAATTTTTGCAAAGGATCTGTCCTAATGAGTGAAAATATTGATATTTACCAAACTGTGTCTAAACAGTTATCTTTTTTTTTCCACTTTTAAAAAAATAATGCTTTTTCTTCTTCCCTCTCTGCCCTCCTTCCTTCTTACACAAGCTCTGCACTGTGATACTGTGTCTATGAACATATTATGTGGCAGACTGCTGCCTTTGTTTTAGTTCATTTACTTTAAAAAAATTGATGTACAATATTATGTTATAGATGTATAATACAGTGATTCACAATTTTAAAAGGTTATGCTCCATCTATAGTTATCATAAAAGATTGGCTATATTCCCCATGTTTTACAATAAATATATCCTTGTAGTCTCTTTTACATCTAATAGTTTGTCCATCTTAAACCTCTATCCCTGTATTACTTCTCCGTCTTTCTCCACCAGTGACTACTAGTGTGTCCTCTCTGTGAGTCTGCTTCTGTTTTGTTATATTCATTAGTTTGTTGTGGTCTTTAGATTCTACATGTAAGTGATACCATACGGAATTTATATTTCTGGCTTATTTCACTGAGCCTAATGTCCTTTAAGTCCATCCATGTTGCTACAGTTTTTTATGGCTGAGTAGTATTTCATTGTATATATACGTCACATCTTCTTTATCCATTCATCAGTTGTTGGATACTTAGGTTGCCCCCATATCTTAGCCATTGTAAATAATGCTGCCATGAAAACTGGAGGGCATGTTTCTTTTCAAATTAGTGCTTTTGTGTTTTTCGACTAGATACCCAGGAGTGGAATTGCTGGGTCATATGGTAGCTCTATTTTTAGTTTTTTGAGAATCCTCTGTACTATTTTCCACAGTGGCTACACAAATTTACATTCACACCGACGGTGTATGAGGGTTCCCTTTTCTCCACATCCTCGCCAACCTTTGATATTTGCGCTCTTTTTGATGACAGCTGTTTGGACAGGTGTGAGGTGACACCTTGTTGTGATCTTGGTTTACAGTTGCCTGATTATTAGCCATGTTGAGCGTCTTTTCATGTGCCTGTTGATGATCTGCATTTCCTCTTTGGGAAAATGCCTATTTAGTCCTGCCCATTTTTTAATTGGCTTGTTTTCTTACTTTGGAATCAGGGCTTTAGCTTACATATGTACCTTTGTAAGAACCGGGAATGTTTTCCTCTGGGAGAAGGAAATAGTGATGTGTGTCACCCTAGTACTCCCAGCCCCCATGGCTTTCTGTGGATTTACTCTGTGGTACTAGGCTTACCAAGGAGCAGGTGTTTTATGGGAAGAAAAAAGGACACAGATTAAAAGGGTTTGCAAGTGCAGCATGGGCTGTGTTTCAGCTCCACTGATGCCTCCAGCTCAGTGCTTCTGTGCAATATGTGAGCCGCACAACCATATGCTGGAGAAGACGTTCCTGAGTACAGTCCCTGGCTCTGTCATTTATCAGCTGTACGGCCTGAGGCAAATCAGTTAATGTTTCAGAAACTTTCATCCTTCTGTATAATGGAGATCATAATTATGTTGTGGAGGTGTGGAGAAGGTTAAGTAAGATGAGGTATGGTAGACACCCAGCACGGTACCTACCTCATAGTAGCTCAGAGCTCAATAAATGAGAAGTTATTATTATTATTATTGTATATTGTTAGGAAAAAGTATCCAAAACTTAGAAGTAAGATGCAAGTTGACTGCATGTTGGGCAGACGGGAACAGTGTCCATCAGATGCATTCAAGAATTATTTTTCCTGCCTTGATTTATGTTACTGTTTGTCATTGATTAAGACCCTACCCTTAAAGTTATATATTAAATTTTGTAAATGTTTGGTGGTTAAAGATGCAATTGATTTCTGTGTGGTGGAACAGAGAAATCTAAAGGTCACAGTTTTATTGTTCAGTGGGAAATTAATCAATTTTGTATCTAACCCAGTGATCTAGCAATTTTTTAGTGTCTATAGACTTTGTTTCTTGAATTGTTTTTCAACCATCTTTACCGTCCTGCTGGTTCCCTTATTAATTTGCAGCAGATTCATTCTGGAAAATTATACTTTGGCAATGTCCATAGTGCCTGCTTGGACAAGTATATTTCTTTAAAAAGTGGCTGGTTCCATTAATTAAAATATGAAGACGTGCCCTCCTTCTAACCTATTTCTGCATTTCCAGGGAGCCCTGAAAAGAATTAGAGATTTGGGGAAGGCCCACGGCATTTACTCAGATCCTGCTTTATCCTTTCTTTCCTCTTGAAGGCTAGTGGGGTTCCCCTCAGGTTTCTCCCTATGGTTCCCACCAATGCCTACCTTCTCTCTAGGATCCTGGCCTTTGTCCAGCTGGTGGTGGAGTAAAGGAATGTTGTCACACCAACTTTCTGCCTGCCGTTTTCTTCCCACCTCAGAAATAGGCACCCTAAACCGTTTCATGTTTAAAGTATTTATACTTAATATAGGGCTTTTTTAATAGGACTTCCCTGGTGGCTCAGACGGTAAAATTGTCTGCCTACAATGCAGGAGACCCGGGTTCAATCTCTGGGCCAGAAAGATCCCTCTGGAGAAGGCAATAACAACCCACTCCAGTACTCTTGCCTGGAAAATCCCATGGATGGACAGAGGAGCCTGGTAGGCTACAGTCCACAGGGTGGCAAAGAGTTGGACATGACTGAGCAACTTCACTTTCACTTTCGCTGGTGGCTCAGATGGTAAAGAATCTGCCTGCAATTTAGGAGGCCTGGGTTTGATCCCTGGGTTGGGAAGATTCTCTGGAGAAGGAGATGGCAACCCACTCCAGTATTCCGGCTTGGAGAATTCCATGAAAAGAGGAGCCTGGTGGGCTACAGTCCATGGGGTTGCAAAGAGTCAGACATAACTGAGCAATTAACACACATACTTAATATAAACACATATAATACAGTGTTTAGGAAAAATATGCAAAGGGTAGATTACAGTGCATTCAAATTCTTAAAAAGTGCTGTCAGGTTTGCCTCCTGGCCTCCCCCAACCCCCAACAACTGTCCTCCTCTCCCACCTCAATCTCCATTCTCCATTTAAGGATAAACGAGCCAGCTCTGCTTTCAGCTAACCTCTTTCCTTTTTCGCAAATGCTTTGAAAGTTCCCTTGGGAGTTTTAAATCATCCCTTCTACCTACTGCTGTTTTATTCCCAAGTGTTGCGTTATCAGGCTCTCTACCCTCCTGGAGAAAGGTGTTAATTAGCTTGCCATGCAAGTTATCCAGGCCCTAGGAGGATCTTTTTACCACTGAAGGAACTCTAAGCTGGTGTCTCTAACCTCAAGGTCTGGCCACCTAGCTTGGCTCTCTCCTTTCCATAGGAAAAGTCAGCTGAGGTCATTGCCTAACAGAAACCAGGCTGACCTGCTGAATAGAAGCTCTCAATTGAGAAATTCCAGGAAGACATGTGGATTTCACAACTCAGAGAGTGGGAAGGAATGTGTGAGGGAAGGGGCAAAGTTAATGCCTTTGGAAAAGGTATGCGTTTCATTGTCATCTTAAACTTGGAGCATTTTAAAAATTAACCCTTTTGATTGTATACATTACAGAGAAACAAGCATGACAAAACTAGCTGTTGTTGACGATGCATTGAAAATGCAGTACTTCCCTATGACTGTGCGGGGGTGGGAAATGGAATTATTGGAATCTCCTGGAGATAGAAGATTTTTACATATATCAAAAAGGAACATGGATTTTTTAAATAGTTGAGTAATGTTGTGGGATTTTTGAACAAAGCCTTGGTAGAGTTCAAATCCTTCTACTGCTCCAGATACTCAAAGAGATTTCAAGTAGCTTAACCTACAGTTTTCCAAGCCGGAAGAGAAGCTGCAATATGCAAATATTTTTAAGCTGTATTCAAATTCTCGCTGGAAGGTTTTTTTGTTTGTTTTTCCTTTTGTTATTTGTTTTTTAAGCTACACAATTGGCAGTAGTATGTGACACATTTAATTTAGTATATTCTGACAAGTAATAAACTAATCCTTATAATGGTTTCTAAACTACTTGGTTGAGATATGTTACATCAGTGAGTGTGTGAATACATACACAATATTATAAGGAAAGATTTACGATAACTCACTGACTAGTGAAAGATTGCTTCAGAAAACAGAAATCACCAGATCCCAGTAATAGCTTTCCCTGAGGGAGCTTTGAAAGAGTTTACATTTGAATTGGATCCTCAAACTCTAAATTTGAACTTATCACCCATCTGTGAAGATATATTGTAGTTATATAGAAGATAACACTACAGAAATGAAATTAAATGACAACAAATTAGTTTTGTCTTTTAAAAATTATTATCAGAATTATGTTACTCTGCTGAGCTAATTCTTGTTCTAATTCTTGCCCTAATTCAGCTGGTCATTATAGCATCAAGAATCTGATCCCGAATGGGTTTCATAAATAATCTCTTCTAATAAGTATCCTCAGTTATTGAAATGTAAAAAGAAATCTCACATAGACAACAAGGAAAAGGAGATGGAAATAACACAGCTTAATGATTGGTAAATTTTTTCATACTGCCTTCTTAAATCTGTTTCCACTGCCAACAAGATAGGCATATTAAGGCATTAAAAGTTACCGTTTTTCTATCACCTGAGGGCAAATTCACATTAAATACCAAGATATTTATGTTTTTTACAGACTCATTGATCAGTTAAGACTGCCACTTATGATTCATCTGTTCCAATTATTCCTAAGCATGAATTTTGTTACAGGAAATCATTACATAAAGTTCATTTTTTAAGAACTAATGGGGAATAACCTATTTAAATATGCTGGGATTTCAAATTCTGTAAATGATTTAATTATCAGAAAACAAATATTATATTAAATTGTCTTTAACTATGAGCTCAATGGATGTCTTTTAGCACGTGGTTCTGCCCTTTCCTTGCTGTGTTGACTAGACCTCTCTAGCCTGGTTCCTCACATATAAAAATGAGGACAACAACTGCAGTCATCTCATAAGAGTGGTGAGAGAATTAAATGAGATAATATGAATATGAAAACCCTGTGTCTGGCCCATAAGAAAGGGCTCCATAGATATTCTAATTATCACTGTTAAAAAGTTCAAATGATTGACAAAGTATGGATGAGACTTTAAAATATGTCTTTTAATCCATATCTGTCTCTCTTCCCAATTGCATTTTACCAAGGGTACAATGTAGCTAGCACTTTTATACTATATTTAAATTCATGCCAAAAATGCTGCTGCTGCTGCTAAGTCGCTTCAGTCGTGTCCGACTCTGTGCGACCCCATAGATGGTAGCCCACCAGGCTGCTCCACACCTGGGATTCTCCAGGCAAGAACACTGGAGTGGGTCGCCATTTCCTCCTCCAATGCATGAAAGTGAAAAGGGAAAGTGAAGTCGCTCAGTCGTGTCCGACTCTTTGCAACCCCATGGACTGCAGCCTACTAGGCTCTTCCATCCACGGGATTTTCCAGGCAAGAGTACTGGAGTGGGGTGCCATTGCCAAAAATAAGCCGTTACAAATTTTGTTTAGGGCCTTAAAAACGGTGCTTCCAACTGTTACTCAACTTCTTTATGAGGAGAGAGGAGAAAAGGAAATAATGTCTATTGAACAAATACATTGTTTTCGTTTCTTGCTAATGTTTCATCTCCAGAATGGGTAGTATTCCCTCTGGAAGAGCCAGTGGGAATAATGCCATCTGGAACCCACACAGCACGGGCAGCATGCAGAACTCAAGAAAGGTCTAGACTGCCAGCTTTCAGGGTCTTTGCATGCCCAAAGCACTCTCATTTTCCCGAAATTACCCTGAGAATATTGTGTAACAGCAATTTGAATACACTGACTCACTTCCACTGTGATTTAATGTCTACTTTGCTACCAAATTAGCCATATTTGGCCAGCTCTTCTGTCTTCACAATTTTCTTTGTGTTTATCCTTATGCTTAGCAACTAACCAAACACTGACTGGAATATCAATATTTAAAATGAAATGTATTAATAGCTTACTAATTGTTCCACTGAGAGACTGAGTTTGTAGGTTACAGATTTGTACTTCTTTGTTTTACTTATGATATTCTGAAGGCGTGAAATGTTGACTTTCTCTCCAACTATTCGCAAGCTTTAAGCAAGTGAGTGCGTGTTCAGTAGTGTCTGAATCTTTGCGACCCTATGGACTGCAGCCCACAAGCTTTTCAATACTAGTAAAAAGGTATCCTTTAGTGTCCTTAGTTCACAGAAGATTGATATCTTAAGTGCTGGTGAATACAGACATGCTAAGACCACGAGGAAAATTTTAATGAAGAATCAAAAAGTCACAAATATGTAAACAGGACAACTGGTTTTCTTAAGGCAGTGACCAAAATTAAAGCCCCTGTCCTCTGCACCCCATCCCCAACAGTTTTCTTTTGAACAAACAGCCTGTGTTTCTGGGCCCAAAATGATGTTTTAAGTTGAAAAAATATTACTGACTTTTACTGGAAGCAAATTTAAAGCAAAAGGTTTTATTTTATGCCATTTAAAAATTATCAAAGCCATAAATTTATAGTCATAGAATTACCATTTTTTATTTTTGGTTTGTTTTACCTTGGAAAAGCTTGAAAATGTTTACTGTAAACTCATTTTACACATACTAAAAGTATTATAACATTCTTCCAAAAAAAAAAAGGGATCGTGTGTCATTTCAGACATCACATTGGTCTAGACAAGGGAAAAGTATGAAATGTTTTTGCATGAGATCATGGCTCTGAGTAGTGCCTCTTGCACTAACCAGAGAACTTTTAGAGCTGGAAGGGGCTTTACAGGTCATTATTTTATTTCCTCAATTCACAGGTAAGAACCTGAGGCCCAGAGAGTAAATGACCTATGGAAGGTCTGGAGTTCATGTTCCGAGGTGTCTAATAGTAAGAGTTGTTCTGATGGTCTTTTGCAGACTGTTTAGAAAGGGCAGTTTCTATTATTCTTAACACAAGACCTCTAATACATGGAATTATACAACATCCTACTAGGGCCATCCTCCAAATACAATGATTAGGGAGGTCAGGAGAGCAAATGGGAATACATTTGGGATGTACTTGGATGTACAAATGGAAATACAATCAGGATGGAGAAAGGATTATCTATCCCTGAATTTTCAGCCAACACATTAGCCAAGGTAGTAAGACTTTGCAGGGCTCTTGTTGTGCCATAAGGGGCGGCATGGTTGGGTATGAAAGTACAACATTGACCTCCTATCATGACACATACGGGCTTCCTTGGTGGCTCAGTGGTAAAGAATCTGCCTCCAAGGCATGAGACCCATGAGACGCTGGTTTGATCCCTGGATCGGGAAGATCTTCTGGAGAAGAAAATAGCAACCCACTCCAGTATTGTTGCCTGGAGAATCCCATGGACAGAGGATCCTGGCAGGTTACAGTCTATAGGGTCACAAAGAGTCAGACATGATGGAAGCGACTGAGCATGCACACATGCATAACACGTACTCCCTACTTTACTGCCAGGATCATGTCTAAGGCCAGTGTGTCTCCCAGGTCATCTTACTGGTTGAGTCTAATTGTTTTCTATTCCCTTGATAGTGTATCTAGTATAGTTGACAAACCTCTGCTGGTTATAATAAATATAGTTTATCCAATCCACATTTTTATTGATGGTGGACCATCAGAATAATACCGGTTCTAATTCCTTTGCTATCTGGTTTCTAGCTTTGCTCTAGGGTTTGGTATAAATCCTTCACCTCTACCACGGTGACCTTAGTAGGGTCATTAGGAACTGAGGGTCAAGTTTGTTCAGAGTTCTGGGTCTATGTCACTAATGAGGAGGTAAAATTTTTAACAAGCTGAATAGGTAACGTTCCCAGTGGATATCTCCTAGTAGGTCTGCCCCTAGTCCATACCAATGCTCAAGAGACAGATGCTTATCTCTGGTTTGACTGTTAACAACAGTGGGTTACATTGTAGATTCTCATAATCATCTCGGGGTACCCTCCTTGCCAGGGATAATCTTTTAGTTCCACTAGGGTGGGAGCTGCTTTATATGGCTCAGCCATGTAACCAATCCTGGGTAGTCCACCATACTTTGGCCAAACTATAGCAGGGGAGTTGGCATGGATCATTTCCTGACATGCCCGATATGGTTCAGGACAAAGGTACTTATGTTCTTCAGATAGCTGTTTTTGGCTGTGTAGGTCACCATAAGGCAAGACCTGGAAAGCATCAAATTTCAAAGTTAGGGGATCCATGCTCATGGTCACATTAATAATTAAGTTGACCTGATAAGGGCTGTCCCCAACAATCAGCATCTTGGTATACAGAATGACCAAGAAGGATATTAAGGTCTTTTCAAAGACAGCTTTGTAGGATTGGGTGCTGGACCATAGCCCATTGTTCTTTTTTGTTAGGGGATGGAGTCCCTTTGATTCTCCTGTAATGAGTCCAGCCTTTCTCTGCAGTGCGGGCAGCTGTTTCCTTCGTGAGCAGTACCTTATCAGGTCCTTCTCAGGCCAGTTTGAGTTTGTCTTCCTTCCAGGTTTTTCTCAGAACACGATCACCAGAATGATGAGGATGCATGGGAAATCCAAGGATGGAGCCTGAGCCAACCAACAGGCCCTGCAACTTAAGAGAAGGCAGAGTAGAGGAGAGGCCAAGTATATGTTTCTCAGAAATTGGTCTTTAGTTTCCATGCTTGGCAGGTCAGCAATTTGACCCAAATATGGTAACCCGTACAGCATCTCATATGGGGATAATTCAGTATTCTTACGAGGGGCAGTTCTGATTCTGAGAAGAGTAATTGGGAGGCACTTGGTCCAAGGAAATTTGGTTTCTAACATTAATTATTTATTTATTTTTCTTCATCCCTACCTACATATACCTTCTGGCTTCTCTTAATTTTTCTAAACTTCTATATTTCCAATTGTCTAATTTCTTAGAAATATCTGGCCAAATATTAGTTACAAAATGGAATTTTAACATATTTTGGCCAAGAGGATCATCTAAATTCAATCCAGAGTATTTTCTTATTTGGTCTTTTTTAACCTACTCAGAAATTCAACCAGCCCTTCATCTTTTCCTTGCTGGATGTCAAAGGCCTTAGTAATATTTTGGGATTGGGGAACTGACTCTCTGATCCCTTTTATAATTAGGTCCCTGAGATCTCTCATATTACCCCTATGTTTAGGATTGTTATTATCTCATTGTGGCTTCTTGGTTAGGGAATTTCACTTCAGCTACTAAGGCATTTGAGCCAGCTGGGTATTCCCTTTTCCAATCGGCCGGCCATCACTGCCAGAAAACACAACACCTAAGATAGACATAAGCTCGGCCCATGTGAAAATTTGGGGGCCTAGAAGTTGATCTAGCTGGTCTGCAACCCCAGGTGGATCCTCTAATAGGGGCTTCAGTTCTTTCTTCAGTTCTTGAAACTTGGAGCTGGTAAGGGGGATGTCCACAAATCCAGTTCCCTTTCCTCCTAGGGGAACTTCTCGGAGGAAGTAGAGGGCCTGAGGTTTCTCTCTTTTTGGGGGGAAGGGTAAAATTTGAATGTCCATTTTACATTGTTTTATCTCCTTCCTCAATGGAGGAAGGGAGGGGAACAGTGCTGGAGATGGTGCTGAGGCCATGGTGGCCATCTCGGTTTCCCTCTCTTCTGTTCTTGTTTCCTCTTCTATCTGAGGCAGTTCAGGCTGTTCCTGGGCAGTTCAGGCTGTAGGCCTCCTGGGTTATAAGGATGAGGCAAACCCCACCAGGCTCCCCTGTCCCTGGGATTCTCCAGGCAAGAACACTGGAGTGGGTTGCCATTTCCTTCTCCAATGCATGAGAGTGAAAAAATAAAGTTCCATCTTTAAGGGGAATAGAACCATTGGCCCCTTTCTCCAACAAAGAACATAATCTATTTCTTCCTGGGCAACCAGACTCTTGTCATTAACAAATTCTATAGGCAATTGGAAGATCCAATCTTCATCTGACCCAAACTTAGGCCAAAATACTGATGGTTTCAACATAGGTTCTTGAGTCCAAATGAAACAGAAATAGTTTACCATCTGTTGTTTCCCTTTCGTCCTAGGATTATCTCCCCAATGTTGGAGCATGTGTCCTAGGGGACCGTCTAGGGGAATCTTGTTGTTGGCCTTTTTCCCCTTGGAATCCTTCTTGCCTAAAGAAGAATTCTTACTACCCATCCCTATCATCTGATTCTTGGAGGAGGGTATGGCAACCCACTCCAGTATTCTTGCCTGGAGAATTCCACAGACAGAAGAGCCTGGTGGGCTACAGTCCATAGGTTGCAAAATCAGACACGACTGAAGCGAGTTAGCACGCACACATCTTCTCTGATTGTGTGCACTTGACTGGAGGCTCATCACCATCCCCACTCGCTCCCCCCCCGCCCTTCTTTCTTCAGAGGTTTCTTGCACTCTTTTCCAGTAGCTTCAATTCTGTCTCCAGCCGTTTCCCTTTCCCTCGTGGGAGAAATATCCCCAGAAGAGGTACTTCTTAGCTACTGGTAGGTGTGGGTAGTTCATTCGACCTCTCCAGGTGATGTGGATCCCCGAGGAGCTCCCCAATTGTTGGAAATCTAATCCCACTCATGCCGGGGAGAATGAGAAAAATACTCGACAACAGTCTGGCGGGCAATCACACTGAGCGGGAAGTCTGCTCCCCTCCGTGTTTATCCCTGACATGTTGCACCCTACTCTGGGAGATGGTGAGGGACCGGGAGTCCTGGCGTGCTGCAGTCCTTGGGACCCTGAAGACTCGCACAGGACTGGGGAACTGAACAACAACAACTTGGATTGATGGGAGCATGGCAGCACAATCCAGAGCGATTGGCTAATTCAAGTGAAGCAGCTGCCAAGTGAGGTGGCTGGGAACAAATGAAGCATCTGGGTGGGGGAGGGGCTTCCCTGGTGGCTCAGTTGGTAAAGAATCCGCTTGCAACAGGGGAACCTATCAACACGTGCAGCTTGGCTACAGGAACTTTCCTAATTGTTGTTCAGTCGCCCAGTCCTGTCCGACTCTCTGCAACCCCATGGATTGCAGCACACCAGGCATTTCAGTCCCTCACTATCTCTGGACATTTGCCCAAGGTCATGTCCATTGCATCGGTCATGCCTCCTCCTTTGATGCCCTCTTCTCCTTCTGCCCTCAATCTTTCCCAGGATCGGGGACTTTTCCAATGAGTTGTCTGTTCGCTTCAGATGACCAAAATACCAGAGTTTCAGCTTCAGCATCAGTCCTTCCAGTGACTATTCAGGGTTGATCTCCCTTAAGATTGACGGGTTTGATCTTCTTGCTGTCCAAGAGACTTTCAGGAGTCTGGTCCAGCACCACAGTTTGAAGGCATTCTGCCTTTAGGTTCTGCCTTCCTTATGGTCCAGGTCCAGCTCTCACAACCGAAAGTGACCACTGGGAAGACCACAGCCTTGACTAAATCGGACTTTGTGGGCAGGGTAATGTCTCTGCTTTTCCACACACTAAGTTTGTCATAGCTTTCCTGGCAAGAAGCAGTCCTATTCCGATTTCACGGCTACAGTCACAGTCTGCAGTGAGTCTGGAGCCCAAGAAGAGGCAATCTGTCACTATTTCCACCCTTTTCCCTTCTATTTGCCATGCAGTACAGGAACTTAAGACTACAAAATGGAGTGGGTTTCCTAGGAAGGAAGTTAATTATATTCTTTGATAGAAAAGACCACATGATTCCTATACTCACAGAAATAATTTCGAGTCTTTTGGAAAGGTCACTGGAAAATCTCCGAGTTTATGGGGAGTTTGCTTTCCTAACCTTTTTTTTTTTTTTTTTCGCTTTCCCCGAGTCCCCAGCCAACCGCGGAGCCGCTAGAAGAGGCAGCCTCCTTCTCCCGGCGCGACGGGTCGTGGCCGCAGCGAACCACCTCCCGCGACCAGAGGCCCCGGCCTGGATCAGGCTCGGGCTCCTGGGCCGCGTGATGCAGCCCAAAAAAGGTGCAGCCTCGCACGTGTCCCCGCCGGCGCCCGGGACCCAATCGCCGCGTCCGCCTAGCGCTCGGGCCGCGTCCGCCGGTCGCAGGGACAGGGGGGACCCGGAGTCGCGCCGCCCGCCGCCGCCATGCGGTTCCGCTTCGGGGTGGTGGTGTCGCCCGCCGTGGCCGGGGCCGGGCCGGAGCTGCTGGTCGTGGGGTCCCGGCCCGAGCTGGGGCGCTGGGAGCCGAGCGGGGCCGTGCGTCTGAGGCCGGCGGGCACGGCGGCGGGCGCGGGCGCGCTGGCGCTGCAGGAGCCGGGCCTGTGGCTCGGGGAGGTGGAGCTGGCGGCCGAGGAGGCGGCGCAGGACGGGGCGGAGCCGGGCCGCGTGGACACGTTCTGGTACAAGTTCCTGAAGCGCGAGTCGGGAGGAGAGCTCTCCTGGGAAGGTACGGGGGCTGCGGTGCCGCCCTTCACCCGGGGGCCCCGGCCTCGGCCTGGGGCGGGTTCCACTGTCTCCGCCGCGGCTCCCCGGGCGCTCGGCCTGGGTCTCGGGCTTTGCCCGCCGCCCGGACTGCCCGGGCGCCCCGGGCTGACCTTGGTCTGGCCGCCCAGCTGTCGCCACCAGCCGGGCGTCCCGCTCCCGACCAGTTCCCCTGGTGGAGGCTGTGTTCCCGGTCTGCCGTCCGTTCGGTCTCTGCCCCTCCGGCCTCTTTCCCACACACCTGGGACCTGGTGTCTTGCCCCCGCTACCCCGGCGCTCGGGCCTCCGCCCGCCTGGCCCCCCGCGTCTTCTCTGAGGGCGTCCCCGGGCTCCCTGGGCCCCTACGCTCCTGGGTTTTGCTCCTCAACTCCGCCGTGACTGTTTTTGTGCCCTCATTTTCCTGCCCCAATTCACTAAAAAATGACCCACCCAGTAAAGCTAGCCTTTTCGCTAATCCTAAACGGCACCATGCTGCTTAGTGTATTTTGTTTCTCTTCTTTTCCATTTGAGACTGAACAAATGGCAAGATGTTGAGCGTTTTCTCTTTTCGAATTTTTTTTCAAAGCACGGAAATTGTGGCTTCCCTGATGTCCCAGAAGGTAAAGAATCCGCTTGCAGTGCGGGAGAACTGGATTCGATCCCTGGATCGGGAAGATCCCCTGGAGGCTGCTGCTGCTGCTGCTAAGTCGCTTCAGTCATATGTCCGACTCTGTGCGGCCCCATAGACGGCAGCCCACCAGGCTCCCCCGTCCCTGGGATTCTCCAGGCAAGATCACCAGAGTGGGTTGCCATTTCCTTCTCCAGTGCATGAAAGTGAAAAGTGAAAGTGAAGTCGCTCAGTCGTGTCCGACTCTCAGCGACCCCATGGACATGGGATTTTCCAGGCAAGAGTACTAGCGTTGGGTGCCATTGCCTTCTCCGTCCCCTGGAGGAGGGCATGGCAACCCACTCCAGTATTCGTGCCTGGAGAATCCCATGGACAGAGGAGCCTGGCGGGCTACAGCCCATGGGGTCACAAAGAGTCGGACACGACTGAGCGACTAAGCACAGCATAATTTGGCAGCGGAGATATGCTCCGATTTCTTAAAATACAAAACCAATACATGGTGGCTGGGAAAAAAAAAAGGCAAAAACATGTACAAAAAAAAAAAACTTGTTTGCTCCACTCACCCTAAGCCCATGTATTCCAATACATGACGTGTCTGTTTATCTCACACACAAGTTGTATATTATTCACCTTCTTGCCTCTTCTTGCTCTGCAACATGTTGTAAAATACTTTTCAGTGTTACTCCATGTAGATGTATTTCATTTTCTATGTGGTAACGAAATATTCTGTATCTACCAGTGTGCATTTAGATTGCTTTCCATCTTCTTCTGTTATAAACACTAACAGCTTAATTGAAAGTCCTTGTATAAAGTTCTCTTTGAGCATTTGGGAATGTCCTTGTAGGGTAGATTCTGAGAAGTGAAACTGTTAGGTCAAAGAGTAGCCGTGTTTTACATTTCAGTAGTAGTAGTAGTAGTGTTCATTGCTCAGCTGTGCCCGACTCTTTGCAACCCCGTAGACTGTAGCCTGCCAGGCTCCTCTGTCCGTGGAATTTTTCAGGCAAGAATACTGGAGTGGGTTGTCATTCTCTTCTCCAGGCCATCTGCCCCACCCAGGAACCCAACCCAGGTCTCCTGCATTGCAGGCAGATTCTTTACCATCTTTACCACCAGGGAATAAGGGCTGCCAAATTATTCCCTGAAAAAGTGATGCCACGTGTAGACTCCCGCCCGTATGTGAATGTAGACAGCCCTTTCTTTAAATGAAATGTACAGAGTAGGGGACTGGAGTGTGTGTGGTTCAGTGGTTGTCTAAAGCGGATGAAAGGTCCCTGGGGAAGTTTATATGAAAAAGTGGGCCATTTAGTCCACGCTGCTGCTGCTAAGTCACTTCAGTCGTGTCTGACTCTGTGCGACCCCATAGACGGCAGCCGACTAGGCTCCTCTGACCCTGGGATTCTCCAGGCAAGAACACTGGAGTGGGTTGCCATTTCCTTCTCCAATGCATGAAAGTGAAAAGTGAAAGTGAAGTCGCTCAGTTGTGTCCGACTCTTAGCGACCCCATGGGCTGCAGCCTACCAGGCTCCTCTGTCCATGGGATTTTCCAGGCAAGAGTACTGGAGTGCCCATAGTGATGTGGAAACAAAGAATCAGCAAAGAGCATGAGTGTTCTGTAATATGTTTATATGTTGTCCTTGTTCCTCTTTTTGCACCTTACTGAGTTTCATAGTCTGGTACCATTTATTGTCCTTTTCTGTTACCATGCCAGAATTGAAAGGTGCTCTCATTGATTATGCCCCTATTTATAGGATATTCTATTATTAATAGTATTGCATATTTTCATAATGAAGTAATATCTGATAATTTTAATAAAAATTAAGATGGTTAAAAACAAAGATCTTCCCTTTCCCCAGTCCTCCTCCTTTTCTATTTTTAGTTTTTCTGAATTCTCCTAAATTCAGATATTCTTCTGAATTTCTTAATGTATCCACTTGAATTTTTCTGTGTTTAGGTTTTCTGAGAGTTGCCACATGAATTATATGTTACACTTTAAAATTAGACAATGTCTACTGACAACAGCTACTATATACGTATAAAATTAATCATCTTACTTGCTGTGAAATATGAGAAGTTTAGCTCGGGTTCATTATCTCTCCCCTCCCTGCTGATTTTTATATTATTATTTTACATTATACTCATGTAGTTTACTGTTGATTTTCTATTATATAGAAATTTCTGTATTATGCTTCTTTTATATAGAAAGTTGCATGTGTGCATGCTAAGTCACTTCAGTCATGTCTGACACTTTTCAGCCCTATAAACTGTGGCCCCCTCCCCAGGCTCCTCTGTCCATGGGATTCTGCAGGCAAGAATACTGGAGGAGGTTGCCATGCCTTCCTCCAGGAGATCTTCCCAATCCAGGAATAGAACTTGTGTCTTTTATGTCTCTTGAATTGGCAGGCAGGTTCTTTACCATCAGCGCCACCTGGGGAGCCCATGTATATATAAAAGGTTGAGAAAAATAACACTTGCACATTCCTTTCCTTTTCTTTACTTTGGTTAATCATTGTTTCTATGTTAAGTTCTATAAAATTTGTATTTTGTTTTATAATTGTTACTATGCCATTTTGTTTTAGGCTGATAGGTTGATTGGAAGAATTGTAACTTAACAGACAGCATAATGAGAAGCAGCATGCTGCTGCTGAAGCAGCATAGCCAACATTTAAGAGCAGGGATTCTGGAGCCAGAATGTCTAGCTTCATCAACCAGTGTGTGACCTTGGGCAAGTCACTTAACTTTACTGTGCTATTGTTGAAAGGACCAAACTGGCTAATAAATCTAATAAAGCTTAGGATAGGACATATATTAAGTGTTAAATAAGTGTTACTTGTTGTTATTTTTACTATTATGATTGGGAAATAATTATTTCAGAACCAAGTAGTGTAATTATACTAATTAAAAAGTTTAGAAATACAATTCTGTGACATGAAACCTGTGTACTAGGAGGAAAAGTTCTCTTACACTATAAATCATGCTCAGATTTTATTTAAAATGATATCAGAGTTCATTTTACTTTATATTTGAGTGGCAATATTCTTTTACACCTTGTTTAAACTTTCTCGTTACTTATTAAAAACAGGAACAGCACATTGATCCTCAAAATTTCCTAGTTTAAATGAACTATCTGATGAATGCAAATTCCTCATTTTTTGAAAACATTCTGTTCCTTGAGGATTTGGGGGTTTTGTTCTAATTTTCACTGCTGCTGCTGCTGCTAAGTCGCTTCAGTCGTGTCCGACTCTGTGCAACCCCATAGACGGCAGCCCACCAGGCTCCCCTGTCCCTGGGATTCTCCAGGCAAGAACACTGGAGTGGGTTTCCTTCTCCAATGCGTGAAAGTGAAGTCACTCAGTCGTGTCCGACTCTTCGCCACCCCATGGACTGCAGCCTATCAGGCTCCTCCGTCCATGGGATTTTCCAATATTGATATATGTCTTTCTGAACATAGCTATCTGGGATTTATATTATTGTTGTTGCTTTTACTTGGACTCCTGTGTTAGTTGCATTGTTTAGGATTCCACATTTTCCACTTTCTTGAATATCTTAGTCCTTTCATTCAATCGCATCCTCAAATAATTTAAAGAAACAGTAACTGAGAGATAAACTACCTGAGTTCTTAGATGCCTGAAAAAGTCTCTATCTTGCTTTCACATGTGGTTAGTCATCTGGTAGAGTATTCTAGTCTCAAAATAATGTTTGCTTTGAAGGCACTGCCTCAGTACCTTCTAACACCAGATGTTAATAATTTTCATGTCAAAGTAAGCTCATTTCTTTGTTGGTACTTTTTTTTTTTTTTGCTCTTTGAAGCTTAAAAACTTTTCCTTACATTATTTTATCAGGTTGTATCTCAGTCTTTTGTTGTTGTTGTTCTTATGACTTGACAATTGGTTGCCTTTTTCAATTCCAGGAATTATTTTTTTTACTAATGGAAACTGTCTATTGTTTCTTTATTTCCCCCTCTCTGTTTTCTCTGTTCTTTCCTCTGACATGTATTACTCATATACTGTACCTTCTGCTTTTATGTGAGTATCTCTTAGCATTTCTCTTGTGTTTTCCATCTTTTGTTTGGATAGATTTCCCGGACTATGTTTCCAGATCACTGTTTTGTTTTTAATACTACCCATCCCATTATTTACTTCTTATACTAGACTTAATATTTTTTTTTTGACAATCATTTTTAGTCTCCCACATTTTTCTGTTAGTCTCTAATTTCTTTTTTTTCCAGAGCTGGTTTTTCTTCCGGTATGGATAATATTTAAATATTTCTGAGGACATTAAATAGAATTGATTGAATTTGTTTTGTCTTGCATTAACTTTTTGTCCCTTTCCTCATAGCAATATTTTTTTAATGCTAAAAGTTTTCCTCAAGTGTCCAGTAATCTTTAGGTGACCATTTATTTTTATGAATAAAGGTTATGTTGATTTGTAGAAGCAACTGTGCTGGATTCCTGCTGAAGTTGCTTATGTTTATCCAAAATCGCCTCTAAATGGAAGTATACTCATGGGATATCGTGTAATTTGGCAGATCTTGTGGAGGGGAAGGTTTCTTCACTTAGGGTTAATGGGTGAGAATCCAGAGGACTCCTGGTCCTTATCATTAACAAAGTAAAACAAAACAAAGCAAACAAAAATGTGACTGTAGGTAGAAATATTTCAGTCTATTCTATTCCTGAATGGTGCTCCCTTTTTCTTTTACCTTCTAGTCAGTTGGTGAGTGAGTGAGTGAAGTTGCTCAGTCGTGTCCGACTCTTTGCGACCCCATAGACTATAGCCTACCAGGCTCCTCGGTCCATGGGATTTTCCAGGCAAGAGTACTGGAGTGGGTTGCCATTTCCTTCTCCAAGTCAGTTGGTGAGTACATAGTTATCTCAAGATCTGTTCTGTTCAGATCTCTAGACCCTACACCTCTTCTCAGGTCCTTTCCAGGAAAACCATTCTGTCCTCTATTGAGAGCATAGTTATTTCATGTTAGGGATAAGGTAGGGTGGAAGGAGGCAGGTGGGAGACCATTCCTTCAACTTTTCCACGTTGGCATCTATTTGTTAAGTCTCTTCTTACAAGTCTTCTTTTTGAAAAATATTTATTTATTTATTGATGCCATTCCCCATGGCATATAGGATCATAGTTCTCTGACCAAGGATCAAACCCATGCCCCTGCAGTGGAAATCGAGGATTCTTAACCACTGAACCACCAGGGAAGTCCCACATGTCTTTCTTAACTACTTTTTTGTTCTTTCTTTTGGCACCTGTTCCTTTCCTTATACATCTTTTATAGTTTAAAATTACATTAGTTATAGTGACTTGGACTCTGATTGTAAGCAGTAGAAGCAATATGAACAGTAGGGAGGAAGATCTCCCCCCTCCAAAAAATGTGGACTGTTTGAGAAACAGTTTGGAATGCAATAGACTGCAGGTTGGGTTTCCCTGGTAGCTCAGCTGGTAAAGAATCAGCCTGCAATGAAGGAGACCTCGGTTTGATTGCTTGGTTGGGAAGATCCCTTGGAGAATGGATAAGCTATCCACTCCAGTGTTCTTGGAGGCTGGTGGCTCAGACAGTAGAGTCCACCTGCAATGTGGGAGACCTGGGTTCGATGCCTGGGTTGGGAAGATCCCCTGGAGGAAGGCATGGCAACAGGCTGCAAGTAACAGAAAACACAACAAGCAATTGCTGAGACAAATAAGGGTTAGTTTTTGTGCTATAAAAAGTTCATAGGTAGGTATGGTGATAATGGTTCATAGCTTGTGGGTATCAGGTAAGGTGCCATTGTATTTTCTTAGCTTTTCCCTCAAGGCTATAGCTGCTATTCTAATCATCGCATCTGCATTCAGTAGAATATAAGGAAGGAGAGGGAAGAGTGGAAATGTCAGCCATAGGCATCCCCTTTAATCTAGAAAGCATTAACTTTGCTGGCATTCTCCCTACCCTTCAACACACATACAGGTATACCTTGCTTTATTCCACTTCACTTTATTGAGCTTTGTAGATGTTACATTTTTTTTTTCTTACATTGAGGATTTGTGGCAACTTTGTGTTGAACAAGTCTATTGGTGCCATTTATAAACAACATTTGCTCACTTTATATCTCTGTGTCACATTTTGGTAATTCTTGGAATACTTCAAACTTTTTCATTATTATTATATTTTTTATCCTTCTGGGAAAGATTCACCATCCTAGATGCCATTCAGAACATTTGTGATTCATGGAAAGAGGTCAAAATATCAATATTAATAGAAGTTTGGGAGAAGTTGATTCCAGCCTTCATGGATGACTTTGAGGGGTTCAAGACTTGGAAGAAGTATTAGCAGATGTGGTGGAAATAGCAAGAGGACTCAAATTAGAAGTGGAGCCTGAAGAGGTGACTCAGTTGCTTCAATCTCGTGGTAAGGCTTTCCGCATGAGGAGTTGTTTCTTATGCATGAACAAAGAATGTGGTTTCTTGAAATAGAATCTACTCCTGGGAAGATGTCATGAAGACTGCTGAAATGACAAGAGGATATTTAGAATATTACATAAACTTAATTGATAAAGCAGGAGCAGAGCTTGAGAAGATTAGCTCGTTTTGAAAGAAGTCCTGTCATTGGTCAAAGGCTATCAAATAGCATTGTGTGCTTCAGAAATACTGTTCGTGAAAGGAAGAGTCAATATGACGTGGCAAAATTTTACTGTTGTCTTTTTTAAAAGAAACTGCTACAGCCACTCCAGCCTTTACCAGCCACCATCCTAACAGGTCAGTAGTCATCAGCATTGAGGCAAGACCCTCCATCAGCAACCAAAATTATGACTTGGTGAAGGTACAGATGATGGTCAGCATTTTTAGCAATAGAGTATGTTTAAACTAAGGTATTTAAATTATTTTTTAAATTTGCCTTATTTTGATATTTGCTTTATTTTGATAGCCTGGAACTGAATTGGCAATGTCATTAAGGTATTCCTATAGTTCTTTTTCATATTTATAATTGAACAGAACTATTGTACTGGGCTACAACTACTGCAGAAGCCCTAACGAAAAAATCAGTCATTTCTCCAAAGAGCTCTGGTTTGTTTTATTGTAGAATGATATTAAAAACCACCCCTTCATGGATCACAGCTTTATCATTGTGAAGGAGCTATGAGCCATTCCATGCAGGGCCATCCAAGATGGACAGGTCATAGCAAAGACTTCTGACAAAATGTGGGCCACTGGAGAAAGAAATGGCAACTCACTCCAGTATTCTTGCCTGAAGAACCCCATGTACAGTCTGAAAAGGCAAAAATATAAGACACTAGAGCCCCTCCCCCAGGTCAGAAGGTGTTCAATATGCTATTGGGGGAGGACAATTACTAATAGCTCCAGTAAGAATGGAAGCGGCTGGGCCAAAGCAGGAATGATGTTCAGCTGTAGACGTGTCTGGTGGTGAAAGTAAAGTCCAATGTTGTAAAGAACAATATTGCATAGGAACCTGGAATGTTAGGTCCATGAATCAAGGAAAACTGGATGTGGTCAAGTAGGAGATGGCAAAAGTGAACATCAACATCTTAGGAATCAGTGAACTAAAATGGATGGGAATGGTGATTTTAATTCAAATGATCTACTACTGTGGCCAAGAATCCCTCAGAAGAAATGGAGTAGTCCTCACAGTCAAAAAAAGAGTAAGAAATACAGTGTGTGCTATGTGCTAAGTCATTTCAGTCATGTACAACATTTTGCGACCCTATGGACTATAGCCTGCCAGGCTCTTCTGTCCTTGGGATTCTCCAGGCAATAATCCTGGTATTGGTTGCCATTTCCTCCTCCAGGGAACCTTCCTGACCAAGGATCAGAACCTGTGTCTCTTATGTATCCTGCATTGGCAAATGCGTTCTTTACTGCTAGTGCCACCTGGGAAGCCCAAGAAATGCAGTACTTGAGTGTACTCTCCAAAAATGACAGAATGATCTCAGTTCTTTTCCAAGGAAAACCATTCAACATCACCAGTAATCCAACTCTATACTCCAAGCACTTATGCTGAAGAGCTGAAGTTGACCTGTTCTATGAAGACCTACAGCACCTTCTAGAACTAACACCAGAAAAAGATGTCATTTCATCATAGAGGATTGGAATGCAAAAGAAGAAAGTCAAGGGATACCTGGAGTAACAGGCAAGTTTGGCCTTGGAATACAAAATGAAGCAGGGCAAAGGCTAATAGAGTTTTGTCAAGAGAACACACTGGTCATAGCAAACACCATTTTCTAATAACACAAGAGTCTACTCTACACATGGGCATGACCAGATGGTCAATATTGAAATCAGATTGATTATGTTCTTTGCAGCCAAAGATAGAAAAGCTCTATGCAGTCAACAAAAACAAGATCTGAAGCTGACTGTGGCACTCTGTCTACCAGATGTAATCCCTTGAATCTGTTTGTCACCTCCACTATATATATATATATATGAGGGATTTGATTTAGGTCATACCTGAATGGCCTAGTGGTATTCCCTACTTTCTTCAATTTAAGACTGAATTTTGCAATAAAGATTTCCAGTTGTTTCCATGTCCTGGCTATTATAAACAGTGCTGCAATGAACATGGGGGTACATGTGTCTCTTTCAATTATGGTTTCCTTGGTGTGTATGCCCAGTAGTGGGATTGCTGGGTCATATGGCAGTTCTATTTCCAGTTTTTTAAGGAATCTCCACACTTTTCTCCATAGTGGCTGCACTAGTTTGCATTCCCACCAACAGTGTAAGAAGGTTCCTTTTTCTCCACACCCTCTCCAACATTGTTTGTAGATTTTTGGATAGCAGCCATTCTGACTGACATGAGATGGTACCTTATTGTGGTTTTGATTTGCATTTCTCTGATAATGAGTCATGTTGAACATCTTTTCATGTGTTTGTTAGCCATCTGTATGCCTTCTTTGGAGAAATGTCTGTTTAATTCTTTGGCCCATTTTTTGATTGGGTCATTTATTTTTCTGGAGTTGAGCTGCAGGAGTTGCTTGTATATTTTTGAGATTAATTCTTTGTCAGTTGCTTCATTTGCTATTATTTTCTCCCATTTTGAAACCTGTCTTTTCACTTTGCTTATAGTTTCCTTCATTGTGCAAAAGCTTTTAAGTTTAATTAGGTCCCATTTGTTTATTTTTTCTTTTATTTCCATTACTCTGGGAGGTGGGTCATAGAGGATCCTGCTGTGATTTATGTCGGAGAGTGTTTTGCCTATGTTCTTCTCTAGGAGTTTTATAGTTTCTGGTCTTATGTTTAGATCTTTAATCCATTTTGAGTTTATTTTTGTGTATGGTGTTAGAAAGTGTTCTAGTTTCATTCTTTTACAAGTGGTTGGCCAGTTTTCCCAGCACCACTTGTTAAAGAGGTTGTCTTTAATCCATCGTATATTCTTGCCTCCTTTGTCAAAGATAAGGTGTCCATAGGTGCATGGATGTATCTCTGGGGTTTCTGTTTTGTTCCGTTGATCTATATTTCTGTCTTTGTGCCAGTACCATACTTTCTTGATGACTGTGGCTTTATAGTAGAGCATGAAGTCAGGCAGGTTGATTCCTCCAGTTCCATTCTTCTTTCTCAAGATTACTTTGGCTATTCAAGGTTTTTTGTGTTTCCATACAAATTTTGAAATTACTTGTTCTAGTTCTCTGAAAAATACTGTTGGTAGCTTGGTAGGGATTGCATTGAATCTATGGATTGCTTTGGATAGTATACTCATTTTCACTATATTGATTCTTCCAGTCCATGAACATGGTATATTTCTCCATCTATTTGTGTCCTCTTTGATTTCTTTCATCAGTATTTTATAGTTTTGTATATATAGGTCTTTTGTTTCTTTAGGTAGATATATTCCTAAGTATTTTATTCTTTTCGTCACAATGGTGAATGGAATTGTTTCCTTTATTTCTCTTTCTGTTTTCTCATTGGTGGTGTATAGGAATGCAAGGAATTTCTGTGTGTTAATTTTATATCCTGCAACTTTACTATATTCATTGATTAGCTCTAGTAATTTTCTGGTGGAGTTTTTAGGGTTTTCTATGTAGAGGATCCTGTCATCTGCAAACAGTCAGAGTTTTACTTCTTCTTTTCCAATCTGGATTCCTTTTATTTCTTTTTCTGCTCTGATTACTGTGGCCAAAACTTCCAAAACTATGTTGAATAGTAGTGGTGAGAGTGGGCACCCTTGCCTTGTTCCTGACTTTGGTAGAAATGCTTTCAATTTTTCACCATTGAGGATAATGTTTGCTGTGGGTTTGTCATATATAGCTTTTATTGTTTTGAGGTATGTTCCTTCTATTCCTGCTTTCTGGAGGTTTTTTTTTTTTTTATCATATATGTATGTTGAATTTTGTCAAAGGCTTTCTCTACATCTATTGAGATAATCATATGGTTTTTATCTTTCAATTTGTTAATGGTGTATTACATTGATTGATTTGTGGATATTAAAGTATCCTTACATTCCTGGGATAAAGCCCACTTGGTCATGATGTATGATCTTTGTAATATGATGTTGGATTCTGTTAGCCTCCAATTAAAATAAATAAATTTAAAAACCCACAACATTGTAAATCAACTATGCTTGAATAAAATGAATTAAAAAGAAAGAAAAAAAAGAGCTCCAGTCTCTTCTGCAGTAGATGTAGCCCAGTACAACAGTTCTGGTTTTGTTCACTTTTTTTTTAACCATTCTAATAGATGTGTCATGGTATCTCACTGTTTTAATTTGCAATGCTCTAAAAATAAATTATGTTGAGTATTTTTGTAAATACTTATTTGCCATCTGTATAACATCTTTAATTGCAAGTCTGCTCAGTACTTTTCTCTGTTTTTTAGTTGGTTGTTTCCTTGTTAGTGATTTTTAAGAATTCTTTGTGTATTTCATATACAAATTCTTAAGAGATATGTTATCTGCAAACATTTCCTCCCTGTCTATAATTTGTCTTTTTATTCTCTTTGTAGTGTCTTTTACCATGAAAAAATTTAATTTTAATTCAGTCCAGTGTACCATTTTTTCCTTTCATGGGTTGTGCTTGTGGTTTTTGAATTAAAAAACTCTTCCCCAAATCCAAGGTTATCTAGATTTCCTCATACATTATCTTCTGGAAGTTTTATAATTTTGCACTTTATTTGCAGGTCTATAATCCATTTTGTGTTAATTTTTATGTATGGTATAAAGTCTGTATCTAGGTTTTTTTTTTTTTTTTTCTTTCTTCTCTATACAAAAGTGAAAGTGAAGGTGTTCAGTCATGTCCGACTCTTTGCAACCCCGTGGACTGCATATGAGTGTCTAGTTTTTCTAGCACCATTTGTTGAAAATACTATCCTGTCTTGTTTGAATTGCCTTAATCAAAAATAGGTTGACTGTATTTGTACAGATCTAGTTCTGGGCTCTTTATTTAGTTCCACTAATCTGTGTCTATTGTTGTACCATACCACACTGTGTGGATCACTGTAGCTTTATAGTAATCTTTACATAGTGTAGCATGAGTCCCCCAAGTTTGTTCTTCAGTATTGTGTTGGCTTTTCTTGGTCTTTTGCCCTTTTATATGTATTTTAGAATCAATTTGTTGAATCTACAAAATGGCTTGCTGTAATTTTGTTAGGATTGCGTTGAATCTATAGATCAAGTTCAGAAGAATTGACATATTAACACTATTAAGTCTTTCAATCTGTGAACAGGGAATACATTTCCATTTAATTAGGTCTTTGTGCAGACTTTCCTGGTAGTTCAGTGGTTAAAACTCCATGGTCCCAATGCAGGGGGCGTGGTTTTGATCCCTGGTTGGGGAACTAGATCCCGCACATGGCAACAAAGATCCCAAGTGCTGCAACTAAGACCGAGTGCAGCCAAATAAATAAATTAAAAACATGTAATTAGGTCTTTAATTTCTTTTACCAATGTTTTATAGTTTCCAAATACAGATCTTATACATGTTTCATTAGATTTATACATTTTTTTAAAATGGGTGGTGATATTTTTAATGGTGTATTTTAAAACTTTTCAATTTTAAGTTTCAATTGTTCATTGATAGTATATAGAAAAAAATGACATTTGTATCTATTGATTTTTGTTTGGATGGTAGACATTGTAATTTTACATTGTTTTCAAGAACGTTTGGAATTTTTCTTTGTAGCAGTTCTTTATTGATTAGCTTGTCCCTTTTGAGGTTTGTCTTGAAGGTTTATAGGAGCATGGCACAGTAACTTTTACTGTAGAGCTAGTTTAGCCCCACTACTAAGCAATGATCCCTCTACATTTTCTCCTGGTTGCTTCATGTATTAAATAAGATCTTCTCACTCTATCTGATGGAAATGCAAATGTTTCCCAGCTCTCTGTGAGCTGTGCTAATTCTTTGGCTTACAATTTTTAGAAATTTTTTTTCTTATCATTTGTTATATGACTCTGTCAAATTCCAACTTATAGGCAGATAGGCATGAAACCAAAGAATCTAAGAGACCTTTATGAATATTTATGGACCTCTCCATATATCTTTCTCCTCTCTAGAATTAAGCCCTGCAAATTTTAGTCAGTTTAATCTCCTTATATTCGTATTTCTAATTCCTCAATCAGTGACACTGTTGGATGCTATTTGGGATTCCATCCCTGGGTCATGGTTCAGAAATTCTCTACAAGCAGAAATCCATGGCATTCATATTGTTCCCCTTGTCTTTTTTCCTTTTCTCAGAGATATCTGTCCTGTACTACCTTTTGTTCAACATCCAAAAAACGTTGTTCATATATTTTGCCATTTTTTAAGTTGTTGCTCTTAGAGGAAGAAGTCTCTGTAACTTGCCTGTAACAAGTCAAAGGTTGTTGCTGAGCCGTGAAAGACGCTGGGATTCTTGGCCTCCAGAGGAGAAGAATTCAATCCAGGGCCAGAGACGAGGCTTGATTGCTCAGAGTTTTTGTGTAGTAAAGTTTTATTAAAGTATAAAAGAGACAGACAGAGCTTCTGACATAGACATCAGAAGGGGGCAGAAAGAGTGCCCCTTCTGCTAGTCTTTAGCCATATGTCTGTTGCTGCTGCTACTGCTGCTAAGTCACTTCAGTCATGTCCGACTCTGTGCGACCCCATAGACGGCAGCCCGCCAGGCTTCCCCGTCCCTGGGATTCTCCAGGCAAGAACACTGGAGTGGGTTGCCATTTCCTTCTCCAATGCATGAAAGTGAAAAGTGAAAGTGATGTCACTCAGTCATGTCCAACTCTTAGCGACCCCATGGACTGCAGCCTATCAGGCTCCTCCATCCATGGGATTTTCCAGGCAAGAGTGCTGGAGTGGGGTGCCATTGCCTTATGTCTGTTAGAAAACTATTAATCAGATAAAAGAGACACCTCAAGGCTGAGGGAGTTTCACCAGGCCCCTCTCTCACAACATGCATTTTTGAGATAGGATGGCACAGGTGTGTCATCCCCCAGCCATGAAGCAATTGGTATGAATACTGGTTGTTGAGCTATTATCAGCTCAAGGTTTGAGAAAAGAAAAAAAGCTAGTCTTAGGAGGAATCATTTTGAAGAAAGACAAATTCCAAAGCAAATACATAATTTTGTTAACATTGCTTAAGAAAAACATTTCCATAAGAAAAACGCATTGGTTAGCTCAAGGTTTGAGAAAAGTTAAGTTCAGGTAGAACCAGGTGTCATCATGGCAACACAGAATTTTAAGAGAAACCTGCTTTTAATTTTGTATGGAGAAGGAAAAAAAATCTGGCACTTGTAGTTTGTTTCCTCCTGCTGCTTAAGGGAGAGAGAAAAATATCTGACACTTGCAGCCTATTTCCTCCGATTGGAGACCCCTGGCCTTCTTGCCTGTTACCCTCTCACACATCTCATTCCATTTTTAAAAGTTTGCTGTTAAAATTTTTTACAGCATATTATTAAAAATTTTGCAAAATGACAATTCCTTTTCTGTTTAATTTATTTCTAATATATTTGTGTATGGGTGTATATATGTGTGTACACACACAGACACACACACACATTAGAATCTACCCTATATCTTTCTTGTTAAAATAGGCTTTTTTATTTGGTACCATTTTCTTTCCTGCTGAAGATTCAGTTCAGTTCAGTTCAGTCAGTCAACCAGTCATGTCCGACTCTTTGCAATCCCATGAATTGCAGCACACCAGGCCTCCCTATCCATCACCAACTCCCGGAGTTCACTCAGACTCACATCCATCGAGTCAGTGATGCTGTCCAGCCATCTCATCCTCTGTCATCCCCTTCTCCTCCTGCCCCCAATCCCTCCCAGCATCAGAGTCTTTTCCAATGAGTCAACTCTTCGCATCAGGTGGCCAAAATATTGCAGTTTCAGCTTCAACATCAGTCATTCCAATGAACACCCAGGACTGATCTCCTTTAGAATGGACTGGTTGGATCTCCTTGCAGTCCAAGGAACTCTCAAGAGTCTTCTCTAACACCACAGTTCAAAAGCATCAATTCTTCGGCACTCAGCTTTCCTCACAGTCCAGCTCTCACATCCATACATGACCACTGGAAAAACCATAGCCTTGACTAGACGGACCTTTTTTTGGCAAAGTAATGTCTCTGCTTTTCAATATGCTATCTAGGTTGGTCATAACTTTCCTTCCAAGGCATAAATGTCTTTTAATTTCATGGTTGCAGTCACCATCTACAGTGATTTTGGAGCCCCCCAAAATAAAGTCTGACACTGTTTCCACTGTTTTCCCATCTATTTCCCATGAAGTGATGGGACCAGATACCATGATCTTCGTTTTCTGAATGTTGAGCTTTAAGCCAACTTTTTCACTGTTCTCTTTTACTTTCATCAAGAGGCTTTTTAGTTCCTCTTCACTTTCTGCCATAAGAGTGGTCATCTGCATATCTGAGGTTATTGATATTTCTCCTGGCAATCTTGATTCTAGCTTGTGCTTCTTCCAGCCCAGCGTTTCTCATGATGTACTCTGCATATAAGTTAAATAAGCAGGGTGACAATATACAGCTTTGACGTACTCCTTTTCCTATTTGGAACCAGTCTGTTGTTCCATGTCCAGTTCTAACTGTTGCTTCCTGACCTGCATATAGGTTTCTCAAGAGGCAGGTCAGGAGGTCTGGTATGCCCATCTCTTTCAGAATTTTCCACAGTTTATTGTGATCCACACAGTGAAAGGCTTTGGCATAGTTAATAAAGCAGAAATACATGTTTTTCTGGAACTCTCTTGCTTTTTTGATGATCCAGCGGATGTTGGCAATTTGATCTCTGGCTCCTCTTCCTTTTCTAAGACCAGCTTGAGCATCTGGAAGTGCACAGTTCACATATTGCTGAAGCCTGGATTGGAGAATTTTGAGCATTATTTTACATATTGAGATGAGTGCAATTGTGCGGTAATTTGAGCATTCTTTGGCATTGTCTTTCTTTGGGATTGGAATGAAAACTGACCTTTTCCAGTGCTGTGGCCTCTGCTGAGTTTTCCAAATTTGCTGGCATTTGAGTGCAGCACTTTCACAGCATCATCTTTCAGGATTTGAAATAGCTCAACTGGTATTCCATCACCTCCACTAGCTTTGTTCATAGTGATGCTTTCTAAGGCCCACAAGACTTCACATTCCAGGATGTCTGGCTCTAGGTGAGTGATCACACCATCGTGATTATCTGGGTCATAAAGATCATTTTTGTACAGTTTTTCTGTGTATTTTTGCCACCTCTTCTTAATATCTTCTGCTTCTATTAGGTCCATACCATTTCTGTTCTTTATCGAGCCCATCTTTGCATGAAATGTTCCATTGGTATCTCTAATTTTCTTGAAGAGATCTCTAGTCTTTCCCATTCTGTTGTTTTCTTCTATTTCTTCGCATTAATCACTGAGGAAGGCTTTCTTATCTCTCCTTGCTATTCTTTGGAACTCTGCATTCAGATGCTTATGTCTTTCCTTTTCTCCTTTGCTTTTCACTTCCCTTCTTTCCACAGCTATTTGTAAGGCCTCCTCAGACAGCCATTTTGCTTTTTTGCATTTCTTTTTCTTGGGGATGGTCTTGATCCCTGTCTCCTCTACAATGTCATGAACCTCATTCCATAGTTCATCAGGCACTCTATCTATCAGATCTAGGCCCTTAAATCTATTTCTCACTTCCACTGTATAATCATAAGGGATTTGATTTAGGTCATACCTGAATCGTCTAGTGGTGTTCCCTACTTTTTTCAGTTTAAGTCTGAATTTGGCAATAAGTAGTTCATGATCTGAGCCACAGTCAGCTCCCGGTCTTGTTTTTCCTGACTGTATAGAGCCTCTCCATCTTTGGCTGCAAAGAATATAATCAGTCTGATTTTGGTGTTGCCCATCTGGTGATGTCCATTTGTAGAGTCTTCTCTTGTGTTGTTGGAAGAGGGTGTTTGCTCTGACCAGTGCGTTCTCTTGGCAAAACTCTATTAGCCTTTGCCCTGCTTCATTCCATACTCCAAGGCCAAATTTGCCTGTTACTCCACGTGTTTCTTGACTTCCTACTTTTGCATTCCAGTCCCCTATAATGAAAAGAACATCTTTTTTGGGTGTTAGTTCTAAAAGGTGTTGTAGGTCTTCATAGAACCATTCAATCTCAGCTTCTTCAGCATTACTGGTTGGGGCAAAGGCTTGGATTACCATGGTATTGAATGGTTTGCCTTGGAAACGAACAGATTACTAACTCTTTAATTATAAAATGGCATTTGTTTCCACTTAATTACTCTCTGGATTCGACATCCTAATCTTAGATTTTAATGATCATAAATTCAACATCAAGTTATCACTATTTTTTACTCCACTTTTATTGCTATGCAAAAACTAATTTGTCTTCATGTCATATTATTTTTTTTTGGCCATAGCTGTGATTTGTTTAGAGTAGTATTGATATGTTAAAAGTTTTAATCCTTAGATAATTGATTATTATAATTTAGGAAGATTATACAAATAAACATGCAACTTTATGTTTTTACGATAATGTGTTTTTTTGCTAAGGCTGTCATAATAAACTCCTATTGACTGGATGGCATAAACTACAGAAATTTATCGTCTCACAGTTCTGGAGGCTAGAAGTCCAAAATTAAAGTGTGGGCAGGGTTTGTTTCTTCTGATACTCATGAGGAAAGACTGTGTTCTAGGCCTCACCCGTTGACTTACAGATGGTTGTCTCCTCCCTGTGTCTTCACATCACCTTCTATGTGTCTCTCTGTCCAAATTTACCCTTTATGCAGATACCAGTCACACTGGAATAAAGTCCACCCCAGTGCCGTCATTCTAACTTTATTACCACTGCAAGGACTCCCCAAATAAGTTTACTCTAAAGAAATGGGCATTGAGTAAGGCTTTAGCAATAGAAATTTTGGGAGGCACAATTCAACCTATAACCAGTAGTAAGTCTTTTCCAATGTATATTTAATTTATCAAACTGTTCTCTACATTCTGTATTATTAAGGCAGGTTATCATTTGTCTTTGGGTAGAAAAAATCCTTCTCTATAGTTACTTCACTGTTATTGATATTCTAGATGAAAGCACCTATTTGGAAGGCAATAGGAAGGGAAATAATAGTACAGTAGGAAGAACAAATATTTGCAATAAGATAAACCCAGGTTAGACTGCAGATTCTGCCAGAATTATTGTATTACCTTACATGAATTACCTAATGCCAGGAGTTCATTTCTTCCCTTCTACAAAAGGGTAATTAACACACCAGGGCTATTGTGAGGACTAATTTATAAAGTATCTAGAAAAACATAGTAGCTTTAAGATAGTCAGCAGTTTCTAGCAACTGAATTACCTGTGCCTTTCCATTTTTACTAAGGTGAAATTTCTTGATCTTAAAGACAGTTTGTGTTTATTGAGGCACCAGTTTTAAGTAATATTGGACTACTCCATACCCTGATCCCAAACGATACCTGTGTTGCCAGTGTATTCTAGACCATGCTGCAGCCTCTGAAAAATTACTTGCACCACCCATTTCTACTATGCTTCTGCTTTTACTGTGCTATGCCTTGGTGAGGACTGGGTTTGAGTGGAGGATAGATGGATACATACTGCATAAGAGGTATTATCCACATTCCTGTCCAATTTTGTGAATACAGTTCATTCACTCTTAATTGGATAAACTTTGAGTAGAAGAAAGTTCTCCTAAATATAACTTTGGTCCTTTGTTTCACCCATTAGGAGATGAGGGTCTTTCAAGAGCATAACTATGCTTACTGCACTCAAACTATCAAATAAATCATTAAAAAGGGAACATAAATTGAGGTACCTGGTAGAGCATTACATGAAATAGCTTAATGAGATAGTTATGAAAAACAAGTATAAATAAAACTTTGAAGAGTGACTCATGAAATGCTAAGAAACAAATATTCATTTCAGCAATAGTTTATTACTGTTGAATGAAAAATTCTACTCACTAAAAATTACAATAAATTTAAGTTTACTCTTTCTTAATCATCTGAAATCATCCTAGGAAACCTGAGTTTATGTTGAACCATAACATCACCAAATTAACTCTCCTCATTTTTTGATGGAATAAGTGGGACCTATAAAGTTTAAGTGGGTGACCTAAGCTCACACACTGCTAGCCTTGTGAGAAACACTAGGCTAGAACACAAGTGTCATGATTTAGCACTTTTCCTTCCTGACAGTATCACTTCTGCTAGGCAGGGCATGGAGATTTGATGAGTTAATTTTATTATTTTTGCATTTTTAAAATTGGAGTTTAGTTGCTTTACAATGTTGTGTTAGTTTCTGCTGTGCAACGTGAATCAGCTAGTTAGGTATACATATATGCCCTCTCTCTTGAGCCTCCCTCCCACCTGCACTGCCCCACCCCTCTAGATCACCACAGAGCACTGAGCTAATCTCTGTTACCTGTTTTACACATGGTAGTGTATACATGTCAGTGCTACTCTCTCAACTCGCCCCACTCTCTCCCTCCCGCACAAGTCTGTTCTCTACATCTCTGTCTCTATTCCTGACCTGAAAATAGTTTGATGAGTGAATTTTAATATCTTGCACATAAACTCTGAGCTCTGGGACTTCATAGATGAGCAGGAGGTCATGCTGCCTGTGTAATACCCAGGCTATCTGCACGGTCACTAAGAAGGGATTTGATGGAGAAACAATGGAGAAGTCAGTTGGGACTCGATTTATTCCACATGGTTCTTTCTTTTGACACTCTCTTAATCTTCTTCCCACTTTCTTTTCCTTCAAAATATTTTTTTAATGTGTTGTTTCAGCTAAAATGACCCAAAGTTTTGAGAACAACAGAAATGATATTGAAATAAAAATAAATGGCATTTTTCTCCCTGTTCTTGGACCAAACCATGGTCTACCACATATCCACATATCCAAAATAAATTGTGCCAGACTAAAATAATCCAGGAATAGATGTTATTACACTTCCCTGATAGCTCAGTTGGTAAAGAATCTGCCTGCAATGCTGGAGACTCCTGTTTGATTTCCTGGGTTGGGAAGATCCACTGGAGAAGGGATAGGCTACCCACTCCAGTATTCTTGGGCTTCCCTTATGGCTCAGCTGGTAAAGAATCCACCTGCAATGTGGGAGACCTGGGTTCAATCCCAGGGTTGGGAAGATCCCCTGGAAAAGGGAAAGGCTACCCACTCCAGTATCCTGGCCTGGAGAATTCCATGGACTGTAGAGTCTGTGGGGTCACAAAGAGTTGGACATACAGTTTCTCATTCCATTTCCCCCAGTATCTGACCCTCCATAATTTGCCAGAGAACTGAAATGAAAATGCTTGCTGTTTTTAGATGACTTATTCATGTCCTCTAGAAGCAGAATGGGGTTCTAATTTTAGTGAAAATTAAAGAAAATATCATTGCATCCTCACCCAGTGAGAAGGGAGAAATGCTCTGGAAATTTTTTTCCCTAAGAGGTGGCAGAACAACTAAAATCTGAAAGGTGCTCCTGTAGAAACAAAATGAGCTGGATAAAATATTAGTTTAAACCAGTATAACATATTTTATGGTGGGGAATTTAGGGAAATGAAATGTATATGGTGGAGATTTTATACTCCAGTCAACATGTTTCTTTGTGTAAAGATAAAGCTCAGGAGTGTCTGGAACATGAGAGTGAATGAGGAAAAGATTTATAAATTGTGATTTGTAGAAAGTCAGAGAATGGATAGCTTAATGAGATGAAAGAAGCCCAAGGAGATTTCAACTTTCTGTGAAAGAAACTGACTTGGCTGACAGGTCAAGTCTGACCAGCTGGGTGGGCTTCCGCTAGGCATGAGAGATAGCTGTGTCTTGGTTACCAGTGTTGGTGCCAGTGTTTCCATACCAGTTTTCACTTTCATGCATTGGAGAAGGAAATGGCAACCCACTCCAGTGTTCTTGCCTGGAGAATCCCAGGGACGGGGGAGTCTGGTGGGCTGCCATCTATGGGGTCGCACAGAGTGGGACACGACTGAAGCGACTTAGCAGCAGCAGCAGCAGCAAGCTAATGAAATTTTTCCATTATTCCAAGATGACCATCAATTTGAGTTTCTTTATTTTCTGTTAAAAATTTTCTGTTTTCTGCTCTGATGGTGGAATCATGGGCCATGTGCAGCTGGCTGAGTTCGGTAGTACAGCCAGTATACAGTAGAGTGAGATACTTAACATTTTCAGTTTCATGACCTTCATTTTTTTAAATGTTAAATCATAATGTTACATTAACAAAGAGCTTTATCCCAAATTTTAGCTAATTAAAGAGAATCAGAGGAATGGTTACTTTGAAATCATTTCCTTTTTTCAGCTTACTTGTAAAAGGCTCTATTCTATGAGAAATAATAGATTTGACCTGTTATTGACAAAATTTCTGTTGTAGTACAATCGACTTTCACTTAGCATAATGTTTTCAAAGGTTCATGCATATTGTAGCTTGTTCTAGATGTTATGTTTGTAGATTTATGCTTGTAATATAGCATTTACATTTATGTCTTTACTACATTTATGTCATATACTACTGTCTTTACTGACCACAATCGCTAAGAATCTATGAGTGTGAGAGTGTGATGAGTGTGAGAGTCACTATCCAGAAAAAGAATAATTCAGAGTCCCATATGCATAAAATTATATTTGGGAGTTATACTGTTATTTCCGTGATCTTAGATTCAGAACTATTCTGTTGCTGCTGCTTAGTCACTTCAGTTGTGCTGAGTCTGTGTGACACTATGGACTGTAGCCCGCCAGGCTCGTCTGTTCATGGGATTCTCCAGGCAAGAATACTGGAGTGGGTTGCCATGTCCTCCTCCATGGGATCTTCCCAACCCAGGGATTGAGCCCAGGTCTCCTGCATTGCAGGCAGGCTCTTTACCACCGAGCCATCAGGGAAGCCCTCAGAACTACACAGTATATATCACTTATTAAATTCTGAGTTTGTGCAGATTCTGGGTGTTGTGCAGAACACATTGGTTTTAAGTGTTGCTTTAACACGTACTGATTCAGAATAATTATGAAGAAGAATTGAGTTAATATAGAGGAGCATTCTTTGTAAATTAAAGTGATAAATATTTTGTATTAAAAATATTAAGATTTTGTTATTGGCCTATTTATCTTTATTATTTTTTGGTTACATTTCCAATACTGTTTGTAATCAAGGAGTATCCCATAAAAATTTATTAAAAGTATTTTACCCCTGAGCTGTGTATGCTTTTTTTGCACAGACTTTTGTCTTTACTTAATTTGTTTAGAAATCTGAATCAGAAATTTTCACTTGATAATGTTATTTTTGATGGTGGTTGAAGAGGTTTTGTTATTTCTCAGAGAGATGTACTTAGAATTCATTAGTGGATCAATCTAATTAGGTGTGAATAGAGAGACGTAATCCAAATCAAACTCAAAAAAGAAACTCTTCTAGGTAGTCTGCTATTGCAAAAGGGAAAGTGTCATGAAAATAAAAAATGTATCAGTATCATTAAACCACCAATTTTATTATTATTTAAAACCTTACTTTGGTTTTAGCCTTTGAGAAAAAAATCTTTATTACTTTCCCTCCCTCAATTAGGCAAAAACTAAGAAATCAGAATCTGTATTGACTCGTTTATTCAATTCATTTAACAAAAAATTTTGAGGCTCAGTTATCCATCTGGAATTGCAATAGGTGCTGGGAAACATAGATGAAAAATTCACAGCCCTTGCGTTTGAGAGACGTATTCTAGCTGAGAGGAAAAGACTTTTAATCAAGTAAGGACTGTGACAGAAATCTACAAATCTATATATGGTGTTATGGAGGAAGTTCATCCAGGTGGGAATTCAAGGAGTTGGGAAAGTCTTTACAGAAGGGGTAGTATTTTGAACTTGGTATTTAAAGAATAATAAGTTCTTCCCTGCCCCCTTCTATCTGTAACTATTAAAATAAAAACTAGATCATTAAAAAAAAAATTTGCCTGATGTGTATCCAATCGGAAATTGGTGTCCTGCCTTTATCCTCCTCAAGTGAGAGTCCTGGTTTTACTGAAGTGAGAAGGACAAAGCCCAAATCTGAGGGCTCAGAGGCATGTAAGCCATTCAACCTTTTGTAGAGGGGCTCCCTGTGTGTCCTGGGGTCAGGCGGGGTGAGCTGTAGGAAAGTAGGGTTTTGGTAAAGGAGGTGCTGCTGTAGGGGCAGCTGGTGAGGAGGGTGGTAATGGTGTCTGCAGGGGACCTGGGGGCATCTGCTGTGGGCTGATGAGGAGGGCCTTCTTTCTTGGGACTTAGAGGACTTGGGCGGAAGCAGCCTTTCTTGCCGCATTGCTCATTTTGAACCTTCTCTATTGGCATCTTTTTCTTCTAATATAACTCAAGTAACTCTCTGGTGAAGTTTCTAGGTGCATCAGTGACCCCCACCCCAACCTTTTGGAGCATTGGAATCACCAGGGGAGCTGTTTAAAATACAGGTTTTGGGTCAAACACTGACTTAACAGAATCTCCAAAAATGATGCTTGGAAATCCATATGTTTTTAATTCAACCTTTTGGAGGATTGGAATCACCAGGGGAGCTGTTGGTTTTTCCAGTATTCATGTATGGATGTGAGAGCTGGACTATAAAGAAAGCTGAACACTGAAGAACTGATGCTTTTGAACTGTGGTGTTGGAGAAGACTCTTGAGAGTCCCTTGGATTGCAAAGAGATCCAACCAGTCTATCCTAAAGGAAATCAGTCCTGAATATTCATTGGAAGGACTGATGCTGAAGCTGAAACTTCAATACTTTGGCCACCTGATGCAAAGAACTGACTCACTGGAAAAGACCCTGATGCTGGGAAAGATTGAATGCAAGAGGAGAAGAGGACAACAGAGGATGAGATGGTTGGATGGCATCACTGACTCAATGGACATGAGTTTGAGCAAGCTCCGGGAGTTGGTGATGGACAGGGAGGCCTGGTGTGCTGCATTCCATGGGGTTGCCAATAGTTGGACATGGCTGAGCAACTGAACTCACCTGAATAAATAAATATAATTTCTGAAAAAAAAATACAGATTTTGGGTCAATCACAGACTTAACAGAATCTCCAAAAATGATGCTTGGGAATCCATGTTTTTAACAGTTTTGTTGAGATATAATTCACATATCATACAATTCACCCCTTCAAGTTGTATAATTCAGGGGTTTTCAACATATTCACAAAGTTGTGTAACCACCAACACCCATTATCAAATATTTTCACTACTCCAAAAAGAAACCTTGTACTCATTATTAATCAGTTCCCATTCCACCCCACACCCCTGTCCTCTGGCAAACACTATTGTACTCTCAGTCTCTATGGATTTGCCTGTTCTGGGTATTGCATGTACATGGGACCATACAGTATGCAGCCCTGTGTAACCGACTTTCACTAAGCAAGATGTTTTCAAATGTTCCTGAATCCTGTAGCATGTCTCAGCTCATCTTGCTTTAATGACTGAATCATATTTCACTCTATGAATGTACGACATTTTGTTTATTCATTGCTCAACCCTTATGGACATATGGGTTATTCTAAGTTTTGAATAATGCTGCTATAAACATTTGTGTACAATTTTGTGGGGACCGATGTTTTTACTTCTTTTGGGTATATACCCAGAAGTTAGCTGCTGAATCATATGGGAACTCCATTGTTTAACTTCTGAGGAACTGCCAAACTGTTTTCCAAAGTGACTGCAGCATTTTAAATTCCCACCAACAATGTTTCAGAGTTTCCGTTTCTCACTTGGTTGACAATACTTGTTATTTTCTGTATTTTTTATTTTAGTCATCCCAGGGGTGTGAAGCGATGTTTCATTGTGGTTTTGATTTGCATTTCCCTAATGGCTGATGATGTTGAGTATCTTTTCCTATGCTTATTGGCCACGTGTCAATCAGAAGATACATGTGTGTTGTATATTCTTGGAGAAATGTCTATTCACATCTTTTCACTCATTTTTCATTGGGCTATTTGTCTTTCAGATGTTTAATCACTGAGAGTTTTTTTTTTTTTAACCATCTCGGGTGACATTGATGTAGATATTTGGATGGAATAAAAACTATAGAATGGGCAGTGGGCATATTAAAGCATGAAATGCATGAATTGGTTTTGTATAGTGCTTCACTTTGTTGTAAACAAGTGGAGCAGTTTGGTTTAATGCTGATTTATTGGAATTATCTGTTAAATACATTTATCCTTTCTTGGCTAACCCTAATATTACCATATTCATCTTTCTGTGCACTACTGTTAGGTCTAAGTGCTCTTTGAGCTTCTTCCCTCAGATCACCTCTCATATTAAGTTACCTTCTTTCTTAGGAGGACCTCCTCCAATTCCATGATTATATAGCTCTAGCTCTAATCCCTCTTCTGGGTTTCAGGCTTATGTATTCCATTGTCTATGAGACTTTTTCATCTGGATGTCCTGCAAGTACTTTAAACTCAGGTTATTCAAACCTCAACTTATAATCAGCCTTTGCAAAGTTTCTTTTTCTGTTGTCATAGTTTGAAGACACTATAGCTTAGTCACTCAAGTGTGTAGAACATTCATACTTCTTAGACTGAAATGCCTGCATCATGAGTCTCTAGGGCATTTCCTAGGCCAAGATTTTGATTTAATAATTCTGAGATTGTCCAGGGAGTAAGAATTTTACAAGTGCTTTTGACAAGCTGCTGACTTGGAAGACCACTGTAAGAGATTCTGCAGGTGAAATATTTCAGACTGCACCTGCATCCTGTTTTATGTTCATCTTCCTGCCTCTGCAGTCAGTTTGGTTCCTTGGCATTTCAGTGACTTCTACAGGTCTAACTCCACTGCATCCTTTCTCTATTTATTCTTTCTTCCACGCTGCTGTCTTCCTAAAGCACAGATTCAATAATGTCCCATGTGTGATTGAGTATTCTTTGACGATTTCTTATTTCCTATAAAATGAGTCTAAACTTCTAGTATGACCTTTCAGTTTCCTCAAAATCTGGCAATTATTTATTTTAAAAAAGTTACTTTGCCTGTACTTTCCTGCTATTTCCTAAGAACAATCTAACTTTCAGTCCACCTAGAGGCTTATTTTCTCGCAATATTTTATGCACCTCTTTATTAGTGCTGTATCCTTTTCTTGGATTTCTGTTAAAACTATAGCAGTCTCAGATCTGTAACAAACCATGCCACATTATTCCATTGGCTTTGGGGAAATAATATGAAAACCAGTTAGAGGTAACTTCTTTAAGGAAAAGGGAATGGCAAACCACTTCAGTATTCTTGCCTTGAGAATCCCAGGAACAGTATGAAAAGGCAAAAAGATGTGACACTGAAAGATGAACTCCTCAGGTCGGTAGGTGCCCAATATGCTACTGAAGAGCAGAAAAATAGCTCCAGAATGAATGAAGAGGCTGAGCCAAAGCAAAAACAACACCCAATTGTGGATGTGTTTGGTGGTGAAAGTAAAGTCTGATGCTGTAAAGAACAATATTGCATAGGAACTGGGAATTTTAGGTCCATGAATCAAGGTAAATTGGGAGTGGTCAAACAGGAGATGGCAAGAGATATAAATATAGATTATTTAACCTCATTCAATAATTTATATTTTTTTATAAAATTAAGTACAACAAATGACTATATAATATAAAATTGTTAAATCTATCTAAAAAAAACCTTCTGATTCATGCATAACACACATACATGCATATACATACTTCTTTGGATTAGGAATGTAGGGGTTATCATCTTACTCCCTAAGGGGTGTCTGTCATGTTCCACTGATGGCATTTCTAGGCGAGCTATGAAAATAGCATGGTTTAGTGAACTCATATATCTTGGTCACCCTGCTTATTTAACGTATATGCAGAGTACATCATGTAAAATGCCAGGCTGGATAAATCACAAGCTGGAATCAAGATTGCCATGAAAAATAACAACCTCAAATATGCAGATGATACTATTTTAATGACAGAAAGTGAAGAGCCTCTTGATGAAGGTGAAAAGGAGAGTGAAAAAACTGCCTTAAAACTCAACATTCAAAAAACAAAGATCATGGCATCTAGTCCCATCACTTCATGGCAAATAGATGGGGAAAAAGTGGAAACAGTGGCAGATTTTATTTTCTTGGGCTCCAAAATCACTGCAGATGGTGACTGAAGCCATAAAATTAAAAAATGCTTGTTCCTTGAAGGAAAGCTATGGCAAACTTAGAGAGCATATTAAAAAGCAGAGATATCACTTTGTTGACAATGGTCTGTATAGTCAAAGCTGTAATTTTACCAGTAGTCATGTAAGGATATGAGAGTTGGACCATAAAGAAGGCTGAGCACTGAAGAATCAATGCTTTTGAACTGAGGTGCTAGAGAAGACTCTTGAGAGTCCCTTGGATAGCAAGGAGATCAAACTCATCAACCCTAAAGGAAATCAATCCTGAATATTCATTGGAAGATCTGATGCTGAAACTGAAGCTCCAACACTTTGGCCACCTGATGTGAAGAGCTGACTCATTGGAAAAGTCCCTGATGCTGGGAAAGATTGAGGGCAAAAAGAGAAGAGGACAATAGAGGATAAGATGGTTGGATGGCATCACTTACTCAATGGACATGAGTTTGAGCAAACTCCATGAGCTAGTGAAAGACAGGGAAGCCTGGCATGCTGCCGTCCATGGGGTCGCAAAGAGTTGGACGTGACTTAGCAGCTGAACAACATGTTCATCATATATGCAATTAGTGCATATGCTGGTTCTGTTGCCCCTACTCAACTTGTAGGTTTAACATATGTGTAAGTAAGGCAGCAATGATGATTGATAATAGATATAATTTGCATTTATCTAGCTCTGGTAGCCCCACCCACATAGCTATAGTTTTGTGTATATGTAGATTAAGTAACCCTGCCATGTGATGAGGGAGTAACCCTGCCATATCTGATGAGATATGGTATCCTTCCCTGAACACAGGCAGCTTCTATGAGTTTCTCTTGATAAAGTGCTGTATCCAGAACTAGGACTTAGAGTCATCACTCATACTTACAAACATTCCAAATACCTTTTCTTGGTCTACTTGTTTAATACATACTCATTTTTATTTCCCATTTATGAAACAAATATTTCAAGCCCTCTAGCCTTCTGTGAGGCAATGGCACCCCACTCCAGTACTTTTGCCTAGAAAATCCCATGGATGGAGGAGCCTGGTAGGCTGCAGTCCATGGGGTCGCTAGAGTTGGACACGACTGAGCAACTTCACTTTCACTTTTCACTTTCATGCATTGGAGAAGGAAATGGCAACCCACTCCAGTGTTCTTGCCTGGAGAATCCCAGGGATGGGAAGTCTGGTGGGCTGCCATCTATGGGTCGCACAGAGTCGGACACGACTGAAGCGACCTAGCAGCAGCAGCCTTCTGTGATAGATTTTCCTTTTATTTATTTAGCTGTGCTGGGTCTTAGTTGGGGCATGCAAACTCTTAGATGTGGCATATTGGGTTCTCTGACCAGGGATCAAACCCAGGTCCCCTGCATTGGGAGCGTTTTAGCCATGGGACCACCTGGGAAGTCCCTAACCTTTCTTTTTGGTATTTAAGTAAAGTTGCTTGAATCCCCATCCCACATATTGAGGGATCTGACCTCTTTCCTCTGTATAACCGAGAACTACTTTTTCTCAGCATATTTGGAACAGTTAGGGGTATGGTAGTTGATTATTGTTTACCAATATCTACATCCTTTCCCTGTGGGAGATTGTTCTTTGCCCAAATGAAGATGTATACCTTTGTCATATGGCTTGCTTTAGTCAATGAAGTGTAAGAAGAAATGATGTATGTCATTTCCTGTTGCTTTGCCTTACTTTTTTCTCTCCGACAAGAGGTTACTATTCATATTCCAAACAATGGTTCCTCTTTCTGAAGGTCCCAGCACAGAGATGACGACAACATGAAGGAGAGTCCTTACTTAGCCAATCTATAATGAGCTCTAGCACAGGAGAGAAGTAAACCTTTGTTTTTCTATGCCACTGAAAACTTGGAGTTGTCAGTTATCACAGTGTGTGTAAGTGTGTGTGTGTGTGCTGTCAGTTCATTCATGTGTGACTGTTGCAACGCTATGGACTGTAGCCCACCAGGTTCCTCTATCCATAGGATTCTCCAAGCAAGAATACTGGAGTGTGTTGCCATGCCCTCCTCCTGGGGATCTTCCTGACCCAGGGATCAAACCTGAATCTCCTGCGGCTCCTGCATTGCAGGCAGATTCTTTACCCGGGAGCCACCAGGGAAACCCCAGTAGGGTTCTACTTTAATCTATATTTCTGAAATCCCTTGGAAATGTTTGAGAAGACCACATAATCTCTGAGTCTCACTTTTCTCCTCTGTGAAGTGCAGGTTTTGGACAAGGGTGGAGATAGAGGCTCTTTTTAGAAGGAACTTCGTGGTATCAGCAGCAGCGGAATGAGTGCCAGCAGCCCTGAGCCCTGGTGTTTGCTTTGCTGCTGGATAAATATAGGACTTTGTCAAGTCATGTAATCTGCTAGAACCTCAGACTCAGGAAAAGAGATACTCACATGTTTGTTGTCTGTCCCACTGGGTTTTTTCTTTTTTTGAGAAATAATATATTTGAAAGTACTTTTAAAATTATTAAGCTCTATTGTTCTAGTTGAAAAGTGGTATGAAATTCTTGCATTCGAAGATTTTATTTCTATCTTAATTCCACTGGGTGGCAGTATTTCACTTGCACTCTACTATAATTTTACAGTTTGTATATTATCTCATAGAAAAGAATTTAATCACCATCTCATTTTCTCCCAATCTTATTTCCACCCTTCCCCATCCCATGCACTCCCTCCCAAAATAATTCTGAGAATCTGTTACCATTTGTTTAAAAGTGATTGACATAAATGTGAGGACAGTCACTAAAATTTAGCAATTTATCCAGAACTTTTGGAACCCTGGTTTGATCCCTGGGTTGAGAAGATCCCCTGGAGAAGGGGATGGCTACCCACTCCAGGATTCTCTCCTGGAGAATCTCATGGACAGAGGAGCCTGGCAAGCTACGGTCCATGGGGTTGAAAAGAGTTGGACACAACTGAAGGACAAACACTTTGCTTCTTTTGGGAAGAAGCCTTAGATAGCTTAACTTAGCTCTGCTGCTGCTGCTGCTAGGTCGCTTCAGTCGTGTCCAACTCTGTTCGACCCCGTAGATGGCAGCCCACCAGGCTCTCCCGTCCCTGGGATTCTCCAGGCAAGAATACTGGAGTGGGTTGCCATTTCCTTCTCCAATGCATGAAAGTGAAAAGTGAAAGGGAAGTTGCTCAGTCGTGGCCGACTCTTCGCGACCCCATGGACCGCAGCCTACCAGGCTCCTCCGTCCATGGGATTTTCCAGGCAAGAGTACTGGAGTGGGGTACCACTGCCTTCTCTGTAACTTAGCTCAGATGTAGTTAAATTACTTTGATGTCGGTAATTAAAATCAGTTAAAAATCACCTACAAATATCTTGCTGTTGGCTTCTTTTGTGAGTGCTTTAACAATTATTTTTTTCAGTAAAGTCATATAGACATTTTTGACTGGTAATACCACTGATGCTAGTTTTATCCTATGTATCCTAAGATAATAAAGTTGTTATGCTGAATCCTTTGATGTCTATGACATATTTGTGAAACACAGTCAGGGTTCCGAATCAGTTTACCTTGTGTCAGAATTTCTTAGAAAATTAATTCTACAAGATCAGTTCAATAGGAAAAGTACAGTTGTAAAGCTTGATAAGTTATTCCTTGCTGACTTCTTTTGATATTTAAGGCTTCCATATAAGGGATGGTTGGCTTCCCAGGTGGCTCAGTGATAAAAGAATCTGCCTGCCAATGCTGGAGTCACAGGTTCCATCCCTGGGTCGGGAGATGCCCTGGAGAAGGGCATGGCTACCCACTCCAGTATTCTCACCTGGGAAATTCCATAGACAGAAGAGCCCTCCGGGTTACAGTCTGTGGGGTCGCAAAGGAGTCAGATATGACTTAGCAACTAAACAACAACAACAAAGTGATGGTCCAGGTCTACTTGAGTTGTCTTTCCATGTGGCATGAAAAAAAAATCAAGATTCTTTAGTAACATAGTGGGTTGCTAGTTTCCACTTGGAAGGAGCCATCGGTGCAGTTTCTAAACTGCCATTATTACTGCATTCTATATAAAAGAAAGTAACTCCTTTGAAAAGCTGTTTAAAAGTTGCTTGTAAAATGGTGTAAATAGAGAAATCTCTATTTTTAAATGGCTGACATTTGATAGAAAATTTAAATTTTAATTGTTTTATGTCAAATAAATTTTTGCTTTTTTAAGGAGGAAAAAAGTAATGATAGAAGGATAGATGTTTACAAATGAATTGATTTGTTAAAATGAATGTCGTTTCTTTCTCTTATGGTCATAATTATGAATCATATATCCTCTCTTCTTATGTACAGAATAGTGATAAGCTATTTGCACTGTGTGCATGAACACACACAATTTTTTTTTTTCTGGAAGATGATCCATAGCTTTTTATTGATTCTCAGAAGAATTTATGACTCCAAAAAGTTAAAAATAAACTCTGGCATTTCATCATCATTACATATTTTAAAGTAGGTTTAAAAAATTTTTTTAGAATTTTTACTTCGTAAAATATCAATTCTCATGTATACAAATGGAAAAATGTAGGAACAGTGTATCTTAGTTTTGTATATCAGTGACCAGTTTTGCAAACAGACCAGGAGGGGAAGAGACAGAAAGAAGAGTAAAAGTGCTCCTACTGAGTTGTTATTTTAGCTCAGATGGTAAAGAATCTGCCTGAAATGTAGGAGACCCGGGTTCGATTCCTGGGTCAGGAAAATCCCCTAGAGAAGGAAATGGCAACCCACTCTGGTATTCTTGCCTGGAGAATTCCATTGTCAGAGGAACCTGGTGTGCCACAGTCCATGGAGTCACAAAGACTCAGACATGACTGAGAGACCAACACTTTCACAGATTAGAAAGTGACTGAGTGGCTAATAGATTAGTTAGGTGGATTCACTGAAGTTGTACAACTGACCTAAAGTACTCTGATTGATAAATCAGTAGGAACATGAGGGTAAGTGCAACTGGCGTTTCACAAGTCACTTTATTCTAGGTCCTTTCCTGCTAAATCTCTTTATTAGTAATTTAGGAAGCATGCTTGTCACACTTGCTGATAAGAGAAAACTGGGAAAGAGTTGCTATTTCATTTGAGAGAAGCATTATTCAAAATTTTAAGTCCCTCAAATAGGAATAAACCAACAAAAAACTAATAAAAGTCAAACCTTATATGTGCATTAATAAATTATTCTGTAAAAATAGAGACCTAGAGAACAATTCAAAGTGAAAAGATTTGGGAGTTTCAATTAGTTCTGAATTTAGGAAGAAGTTAGTATGGTTTGATAAGAGATTGGTCAGAATTTGTAAACCAGCTGAGGTGCTGGAAAGAAATCATTGGTCTTATCTTTGGAACATGTAGATCTGAACAAAGCTGTTAAAAAATTTTGAGCTTATTTTTGAGGTATACCTGTTTTGCATATCAGTGACCAGTTTTGCAAACAGACCAGGAGTGGAAGAGAAAGAAAGAAGAGTAATAGTTAAGTGTTCCTACTGAGTTGTTATTGAACAGCAACTGTGGTAGGTACTGTGTTAAATCCTTTAAATTAAATCACTTAATTGAATTTTCTCAGAACAACCCTATGAAGTAGATAGTACTACTCTCCCTTTTTCACAAATGAGAAAACAGAGGCACAGATTGCTTAAATGACTTATTACTGTTTACAAGTAGTGAATAGTATAACTTGGAATGCAGTCTGAGTTTGAACGTAGAGTCCATACACTATCATACTGCTATGATATTCTCCCATCCAGGGGAATAGTAATATGGAGCCGAGAGAAGAGAGTTTCAACAGAGTACACACTACCATTACAAGCTGGAGGTTGGTAAAGAAAAGCGAAAAATGAATCTGAAACGATGACTTCATTTAATGTTGCTTTTTTTCCCCTCAGTAAGCTGATGAGGGTAGATGACAAACTGTAGCCCCTGAAGAATGAATAGGGAAATGAGGATATTTATTGAGAACTGAGGCAGTTAGAAGGAAAATGAGGTTGTCAGAGGTGATGGTGGGGCAGAGACTAAAGGAAAACTAGAAGAGGAGGGATTTGGGGTGGTTTAAGAGTAGGAGATTCCCTGATAGCTCAGGGGTAAAGAACCTGCCTGCCAATGCAGGAGATGCAAGAGATACAGGTTGGAACCCTGGGTTGGGAAGATAACCTGGAGAAGGAAATGGCAACCTGCTCCAGTATTCTTGCCTGGAAAATTCCATGGATGGAGGAGTCTGGTGGGCCACAGTCCATGGGGTCACAAAGAGTCGGACACGACTGAAAGCACACACTCATAAGGCCACTCATAGAAGGAGAGTCTGTGTTATAGTGAAGAGGTTATATTAGCACAAGACAAATACAGTCAAGAACCAGACAGCCTATATTCTCTATTTGTTTAAGGGTGGGTTGTGGGCAATTTTCAAGTGTTTAAAATATATTAAAATGCTTTTAGTTTTATTGTCAACTTATTTAAAAATATTTTACAAATAAAAATTTAATGCATTAGGTACTTTTGGATTAAATCAAGGAGAAACATGAGATACCAAAAGAAATTTGGTCTATCTTCTGAGATGATTTGCTGGAGAAAGATGATGTGTTCCAACCCATTATCATCACCCTCAGCAGCCTAATTAGCATTTGTTTTTCCCCATTTCCTCAGGATACCAGAAATCCTTATTTTCGCAGAATACCAGAAATCCTTATTTGTTTTGGTAGCAACGGGATCAGTCATTATTGCTCTAATCAGTGTGGTACTCTTACTCATCCTGGTTAATAATCGGTCTAAGGATGTCCATGTTGCCTAGTTCTAGCTAATGAGATGTAAGAGGTCTTTTGTAAAAGGCTCCCAGGAACGCTTTCAATTTTCTCATGAAAATGAACCAGGGGCTCTTCACTCTTTTTCATGACCAGTAGAGTGTCACCCTTTGAACAAGAGTTGACAGGCATGACAGCAAAGTCAATATGTGAAGGATGGCAAAGCCGACATTTAGAAGGTACTTGGTATTTCACCAGTTCTGGCCTGCCTGGCTTTGCATCTTTTGTTACATGTGAGATCTATGTGTATTTATTGAAGTCACTGTTGGTTTTTCTGTTGCTTGCAGTCAGACATAAGATTTAGAGAAGCAAAAATCTTCATCAACTATTTTTCATACATGTGTAGTTTATGCTTTGGTAAATTTTAAGAAAATCTCTCTAATTTATTTTAACAGCTTATAATGTCTCATTAAAAAGGTTTTAATCTGGCTTATCAATTTCAGAAACAATTTAGTGTTTAAAAACATTGGGCCACTCTATCCTTTATTTCAACTAGCTGTTTATTTCTAATTTCTTTTCAGTAACTAGAGCAGTGCTTATGTGATGTTTACATTAGCTGTATCTCCATCATATAAAAAATATTTTTGTCATGGAAGAAACTAAAGCATGAAGCCACAGAGATGGTTTTCACATTGGACCTTGATCAGTTCAAGGGAATGTCTCATTAAACCATTTAGTCCACTTTCTAGAAAGCATTGACTTACTTTGGAACTACTGAAATGCCTGTGCACTGCATGAACTGGGTCAGAACGAAGTTAAATGTAAAACAATGCTCAGTGTTTTTCAGAGTTCCTGGGATGAAGATGATTATTTTGAGTTCTTTGCATCTAAACATGGGACATTTGAGATATAGTTACTAGGGAAGGTATTGCCTTCTGCCTCAGTTTGTTTGACTTAAAGTACATAAAGATAAGGGCTTCCCAGGTGGCACCAGTGGTAAAGAACCCACCTGCCACTGCTGGAGACATAAGAGATGCAGGTCCCTTCCCTTGGTTGGGAAGATCCCCTGGAGGAGGGCATGGCAACTCACTCCAGTATTCTTGCCTGGAGAATCCTATGGACAGAGGAGCCTGACAGGCTACAGCCCATAGGGTCTCAAAGAGTCAGACATGACTGAAGTGATTTAGCACGCATGCACAAAAGATAGGTGACATGAGAGCTTTTGTCGTGGGCTTCAAGGTATGTCATACAAAGTAGTGAAATTTGGTTGAAAGCATTTGCTTCATATAGTGAGTCTAATATTAATGTAGATGCTTAATTTTTATAGTGTAACTTGGATTTGTGTTCAGACAATGAAATGCAATGAAATTTCTAGTCAAGTCTAAGAGTGCTATGGAGAGAAAAATTGACCTGACAATTTAACAATAACAAAAGTCTAGACACTACTATAAAAATTGTTTAAATGGCAGGAGGAAAATCAACATTAAAAATTATTAGAGCAATCAGATAAAAATATATTAAATACATGAATAAACATCACTGCATGTGACATAGAAAGTAACTGCAGTATGTAGAAATATGTCCAATTATGCAGAGATGGAGCATTTTAATATTTGGATCTGCTTGTTTAATCCTTTGAGTCATGGCATAATTAGCTACCACAAGATCTGATCACTTCAAATCAGGTGGTCAAATCTTTTGGCTTCTCTCTAGATTAGCATCACATTGAATGAATTATTAATATTCAGTCTTGGTGCTTTGAGTCAAGCCTATTAAGAACAATCTAAGTTTCATATTTTCTCTAAAAATTATATAAAATGGAGAGCTTTGTTGTTGTAGTTAATTTTAAATGGAAGTATAATTGCCTAGTAATGCCATTTTGGGGATGTTTTTAAAGAGAATCTTCAATTTTTGAGATGCTTTCATTTTAAGATATGTGCATCCTTATGAATCATTAATTCATAGAAATCATCTGTAATAAAAAAGGAAGTCTGGCTTCCTAAATAATGGTTAGAAAACATAATATTCTTTTTGGCTTTTCCAAGTCATGAAATCCGGTTGTTTTACACAGCTTGCTTTAGAATTTGGAAAGTATTATGGACCCTACAAGTCCCTATTTTGTTCTCACTCTACCCACTAAAATAGACATTTGTTCTTGTTAACTATCTCCTGCTTTAAATCATACTCATTGAAACATTATTGTGGCTAGTTAAGTATCTAAAGCATCCAGTGTTGTCATCTTTGTTATGTATCTAAAGCATCTGATATTGTCATCACAGTTTGTGATCCATCCTCTTTATCACAAAACATTTCTCACTAGATGTAGCTCACACAGATACTCCAAAATTCAGTCTTCTATATCCATGTGAAAAGTGAAAGTGAAAGTCTCTCAGTCATGTCTAACTCTTTGGGATCCCATGGACTATAGAGTCCTTGGAATTCTCCAGGCCAGAATACTGAGTGGGTAGCCTTTCCCTTCTCTAGGGGATCTTCCCAACCCAGGGATTGAACCCAGGTCTCCCACATTGCAGGTGGATTCTTCACCAGCTGAGCCACCAGGGAAACCCATGTATACACCACAAATCTATCATAGTTTCCTTTCCTAGTGAGCCAACTGCTCTTTGGAATACATCCCAACATCGCATTCCAGTCATAATGAATGGAAAATGTCCCTGGAGATTAAGCTTATTTGCAGTCCTTGAATAGTCTGCTTATGTATCAGTGTCTTCAGTTCAGTTTAGTTGTTCAGTCGTGTCTGACTCTTTGCCATCCCATGAATTGCAGCACGCCAGGCCTCCTTGTCCATCACCAACTCCCGGAGTTTACCCAAACTCATGTCCATTGAGTTGGTGATGCCATCCAGCCATCTCATCCTCTGTTGTCCCCTTCTCCTCCTACCCACAATCCCTCCCAGCATCAGAGTCTTTTCCAATGAGTCAACTCTTCACATGAGGTGGCCAAAGTATTGGAGTTTCAGCTTCAACATCAGTCCTTCCAAAGAACACCCAGGACTGATCTCCTTCAGAATGGACTGGTTGGATCTCCTTGCAGTTCAGGGGACTCTCAAGAGTCTTCTCCAACACCACAGTTCAAAAGCATCAATTCTTCGGTGCTCAGCTTTCTTCACAGTCCAACTCTCACATTCATACGTGACCACTGGAAAAACCATAGGCTGACTAGATGGACCTTTGTTGGCAAAGTAATGTCTCTGCTTTTGAATATGCTATCTAGGTTGGTCATAACTTTCCTTCCAAGGAGTAAGCGTCTTTTAATTTCATGGCTGCAGTCACCATCTGCAGTGATTTTGGCCCCCCAAAATAAAGTCTGACATTGTTTCCACTGTTGCCCCATCTATTTCCCATGAAGTGATGGGACCAGATGCCATGATCTTAGTTTTCTGAATGTTGAGCTTTAAGCCAACTTTTCCACTGTTCTCTTTACTTTCATCAAAAGGCTTTTTAGTTCCTCTTCACTTTCTGCCATAAGGGTGGTGTCATTTGCATATCTGAAGTTATTGATATTTCTTCTGGCAATCTTAATTCCAGCTTGTGCTTCTTCCAGCCCAGCGTTTCTCATGATGTACTCTGCATAGAAGTTAAATAAGCAGGGTGACAATATACAGCTTTGACGTACTCCTTTTCCTATTTGGAACCAGTCTGTTGTTCCATGTCCAGTTCTAACTGTTGCTTCCTGACCTGCATATAGGTTTCTCAAGAGGCCGGTCAGGAGGTCTGGTATTCTCATCTCTTTCAGAATTTTCCACAGTTTATTGTGATCCACACAGTGTCTTAGGTAGTTTGAAAATTATTTTCATCATTTAGTTTAGTTTTGTTTCATTCACAAATTGCTTTGTGTAACTGTTGTCTAATCAACAATAATTTATTCATTGTGAGAATCGTGTTGTAAATTTCATTTTGTCTACTTCATTTTACCCCAGGACTGGATGTACAACAATCTCTCAATAATCCTTGGATAGTCCATTAACTGAATTAAATTCTAGAATATTTCATATATGTGAATGCATTCATTTGCTTGAGCTGCTATAACAATATACCATTGACTGGGTAGATTACATGATAGAAATTTATTTTCTCACAGTTCTGAAAGTTAGAAGTCCCAGATCAGAGGGCCAGCAGATTTGGTTTCTGGAGAGGACTTTGCTCCTGTTTTGTAGATGGCTGCCTTCTTGGTGTGTCGTCACAGAGCCTGTCCTCAATGCCTGCATGGAGAGAGAGATTCTGGTTTCTCTTTCCCTTCTTAGAAGGGCACCAGTCCTTTTGGTTTAGGACTCCACCCTTATGTTCTCATTTAACCTGAATTCCCTAACAGCCGTATAGCCAGAGAAATTCACTTTGGGGGTTAGAGTTTCAACATATAAATTTTGGGGGTACCTAATTTTGTTTGCAACGAAGAGATATTAAATTATTAGCAAATCTTTTAGGAAAAGAACTACTGAATTTTTTAATGCCCATAATCATTTTTTAAATTATATTTCTTCAACTTAGCTTGATCTAAACCTCAATTTAATCATGGAAAATTTCCCTCCTAATATTTTGCTCTGCATGGTTTGGCAGGTGTTAATTACGTTTTTCTTTAAATTCTTAGCTGGAACTGATCAAGGCTCTTTGGGGAGTTTTACCTAAAAGATCCCCTCTGGAGGCCTGGCAGAGAGTGAATCCAAGGCTAAGCTTTATTAATCACTCCTGCTGTTCCCGTTTTCTGCACACCTTAAGCTCAGCTTTGAGAGGACCAACGCATTACACCTGCCTAATAAACAACTGTCTAAGGATTTTTGTTGATTGTCTCATAGACTTTGAAGCATAAGTGAATGGTCTTAAGTCTGATTATTAACGAGAACAAATGAAGCCATACCTATTACGTACAAAGGTAGGAGCCCCCTGACTTGTGGTTCTGTCCAGTAACCATCTTAAGCTGAGTAGCTTATTTTGAAGGGTTAGACAAATTTACCTGTACAGATTTACAGAAAGGATGATGCTTAGATATCACATTTCAACTTACCATTGCCATAAAAATATCAATCACCAATAATAATCAGTTGTTTTTAACTTGAAAAACAGTCACACACACATACACACATTTGCATGCATGTGTGTGTGCACACACACACACGCACATACAGAGGAGTCAGATGTTTGATTCATTATCATAATCATCCTGTCACATTTAGTGTTTTCCTTTCTGGTCCTCCAAATTCTAGCCTCCTTAACAATAATATTCTCATGTCTAATGTAGAAAAGCCTTATTATCTCAAAATATAGTTCCTATTTTCATCATTGTGAAGTGTCTTTGTAGTCATTACTATAATTTTAAATCAAAACTTTTGGAGCTCTTTCCTGAATTTGTGGAATTGTTTGGTATTGGATTTTTCCTTGGAGTTATTTTAGCTTTAACTCGTGGCAAAGGACTCGAGTATATAAACCTCCTATTATTTTAATGCAATATTGTTATACAGGAAGTGAACTTTCATCTACATACCTACCTGAATTGGTATAGAACTTTCTTCCTGCCTGTAGATAGTCTTTGATTTCCTAACTTTCATTAGCCAGATATCATTTTTTTTGCCATTAGCATGAAGTGTTGTCTACTTGACACTTTGCATTTAAGATTTTTGCATAATCAAATGAGATAAAAATCCTGTAAATAATAATATTCTTTCATAATTTTGTATTATTTATTTTCCTATTAACTTTTCTTGTTTTCTCTCTTAAAATTTTATTTTGTGGTGTGTACACAGATTCTGAAAGAGACTGTATAACTCCTTAGGTTAGATATTAACTGTGGTCTTCCTCCTTATGATACATGTATGTATCCCTGTTCCTATAGCTTGGGGAGGATGGAATGCTCTCTAAGATAACTGTGGAGAAGGGAAGATTTAAATCCGCTGGGTCTTCCTTACTTCTGCTTCCCTGCTTCTGCTCTGCTTAGCAGATATAGCTTCTTGTTGCCCTGCTTTATATTGCCCTGTTATACATCAAGTCAACATTGGCAAGAAATTAAGTTTTAAAATGAATTTTCATTAATGAACTATCCTCTTTCTCTCTCCATGCAAGAAATTTGTGTGTGAATGTAGTAGGTTATATTGAAGGTCGGGGTGGCGGGGGGGTTGGTGACTAGAGAGGAATATTATAGAAGGACAAACAACTTCAAATTAGGTATTAAAACTTGCCTTTACCTGCTCTCTGGTGGTCTCACGGCCAGTGTGTTTTGATTATCAACTTCACTTTACGTAGTCTGCTGGCTGCATCTTCCCAGCTCTCTTCTCTTTCTCCATCTCCCCTTTCCTTCTCTTTCTCAATCTTCACATTTTCTTTTCCTGTCCTTTCCTTCTTTGATTGCCCCCATGTCTTGTCTTCTGTGATGCAATTTAGCTGTTTCCCACCACTACTCCTAAACTCAACTATTTTCAACCATTGCCTGCTGCAATTTATCAACGTGCTCAATTGGAACAAGATCCACTCTCTCAAAGAGGCAGTTGGTTGAACAAAAATGTTTTTTTGCCTTTTATTTTGTTTTGCTTTCGCCATTGGAATAGAATATCAAAACGCCAGAGCTGGTAATGATTACACCATGTTTGTACAACTTTATGCACCAATAAGTTCTGGAGTAGTAAGTAACAGATGGGCATGAGAGCGATCTGATTTGGGTGAATTACTAGCTAAAATTAGAGATTAATGTGTTAGGTTCAAATTGATGTTCATGTGCTAGAAATAAAAACTGCAAGGTAATTAAACTCTGAAGAGGATAGATTCAAATAAAACAACATATGCAAAATAATTAGAATTTTAAGTAGACTGCTATCGAATAAATTTTGCTTGTCCCATATTTCAAACGTTCTGACTAAAAAATAAAGTCATTTTAACTTGAACTTTCAAACTTACAGAACTATTTAAAATAATGTGTTAGTCCAGAGTTTTAGATTTTTTGAGGTTTTTTACTTCCCTGGCTTTAACTGGAATGCCAGAAAGCTGTCTTCTTACTCCTTCACATTCGTCACTTTATTTTAATTTTCGTGATTTGCCTCAATGAACAAATAACATTATGGCCAAGTCCGCGCTAAGGAAATAGGCATTTATTGTTAATTAAATGAATCCTTTTCTACTTTTCTGCCAATAACACAAGTTAGTTTATCTTGCCTTAGTGAGTTGTTTGTATGTTTATTTAAAATTAATGCTAATAAGTGACTGACAGTGGGCGGCTCCAATGGAACAGAGAATTCACTCCTGCAGGCTCCCTCCCCATCCTACCCCAACCTTCAAAGAAGCCACAAAGTTACCTTTTAACCTGACAGCGTAGCCAACTGACACCTTCACGAGGTAGAAGAGACCTGGAAAAGTTAACTAAACCTCTAGGCATAAATGATCACAGTGCTAGTGAACAATGCGTTTATTAGGATGAGATGATTGGACGGCATCACCAGTGCAATGGACATGAACTTGGGCCAACTCCAGATGTTGAAAGACAAGGAGGCCCGGTGTGCTGCAGTACATGGTTCTCAAAGAGTCTGACACAACTGGGTGACTGAACAGCTACACACTGTACTCTTAGGCCAGTCCTATGGAACAAAAAGTGGATTGGAAACCTAAAAATTCTCTAGTCTATTTGGAAAAAACAGGCAAACCAAGATTTATTTATTTTTGAATGAAACTTTTTTTTGAAGTAATTTTATTTTATTCACATGCAGTTATAAGAAATAATACAAAAAGATTCAGAGTAACTTTTGCCTTCTCTCATTGGTAACATATTCACCACCAGGATCTTCCGTGTCCTCTTTACAGCCTCACCTGATTTCTACCTTCTCTAACCCTCCGACCCCTGGCAACCACTAAACTGTTCTCCATCTCTATACATTTTTTTTCAAGAATGTTATAAAAGTGGTATTATATAATATGTGGGATTGGCATTTTTTTTCACTCAGCATAATTTTTTGAGATTTACCCAGGTTATTGCATTATCAACAGGTCATTCCTTTTTTTTTTTGGCTGAATCATGGTATGGACATACCAGAATTTGTTATTCACTTATTGAAACACATTTTCATTGCTTTTTGTGTATTTTGGTTTTGGTTTTGTAGATTCCACATGTAAGTGAGATCATATAGTATTTATCTTTCTCTGTCTTATTTCACTTTGCATAATCCTTTCCATCAATCCAGGTTGGATTGATACTTTGACCACCATATAATTTCCCTCCTTATCTCTAGTGCTTTTCTTTGTTTTCAGGTTCTAGTTTATATGATAATAATGTAACCACTTCTACTTTCTTTTAATTAATGCTTGCATGGTGTATCTTTTTCTATACTTTTACTTTTCACTTGCCTGTTTAATCTGAAGTGAGTTTTTCCTAGACAGCAAATAGCTGGTTCACTAAAAAAAAAAAAAAATCTACTCTGAAAATCTCTGTATTTTAATGTGTATTTAGACAGTTTATGTTTAATGAGATTATTGGTATATTAGGACTTAAGTTTGCTATTTTTTTTTCATTTGTTTATGGTAATTTTCTGTTTTTTTTTTTTTTTTTTCTGCTTCCTTTCTCTGCCTTCTTATGGAAATATGGTTCATACTTAAACATTTTTTTGAATTCCATTTTGATTCACCTACATTATACAAACATAACTTGTCATAGATGACTGGTTTCATTATTTTGCCATATTAAGTGAATTGGAGGAATCTTATTTCTTTGCCCTTCTCCATATAACTGCCTTAAATATCTCCAGCATACATGTAGGACATCAGAGAGCACTGTAATATTTGTTAGAAACTCAAGAGAAGAAAGAAAATCTACTGTATTTACCCATTTGCTTATCATGTTCTTCCTTTCTGATGTTAAACAACTTCCTTTCTATTTATAGAGATCTTCTGTTTAGGCCCCCCCCTCCCCCCCCGCCACCTTTTTTTTTTTGAGAAAACTACTGACATCAGTTCAGTTCAGTCACTCAGTCGTGTCCGGCTCTTTGCGACCCCATGAATTGCAGCATGCCAGGCCTCCCTGTCCATCACCAACTCCCGGAGTTCACTCAAACTCACGTCCATCGAGTCGGTGATGCCATCCAGCCATCTCATCCTCTGTCATCTCCTTCTCCTCCTGCCCCCAATCCCTCCCAGCATCATAGTCTTTTCCAATGAGTCAACTCTTTGCATGAAGTGGCCAAAGTACTGGAGTTTGAGCTTTAGCATCAGTCCTTCCAAAGAAATCCCAGGGCTGATCTCCTTCAGAATGGACTGGTTGGATCTCCTTGCAGTCCAAGGGACTCTCAAGAGTCTTCTCCAGCACCACAGTTCAAAAGCAACAATTCTTCGGCACTCAGCTTTCTTCACAGTCAACTCTCACATCCAAACATGACTACTGGAAAAACCATAGCCTTGACTAGACAGAGTTGGCAAAGTAATGTCTCTGCTTTTGAATATACTGTCTAGGTTGGTCATAACTTTCCTTCCAAGGAGTAAGTGTCTTTTAATTTCATGGCTGCAATCACCATCTGTAGTGATTTTGGAGCCCCAAAATTCAAAGTCTGACACTGTTTCCACTGTTTCCCATGTATTTCCCATGAAGTGATGGGGGACCAGATGCCATGATCTTCGTTTTCTGAATGTTGAGCTTTAAGCCAACCTTTTCACTCTCTTCTTTCACTTTCATCAAGAGGCTTTTTAGTTCCTCTTCACTTTCTGCCATAAGGGTGGTGTCATCTGCATATCTGAGGTTATTGATATTTCTCCCAGCAATCTTGATTCCAGCTTGTGCTTCTTCCAGCTCAGCGTTTCTCATGATGTACTCTGCATAGAAGTTAAATAAGTAGGGTGACAATATACAGCCTTGACGTACTCCTTTTCCTATTTGGAACCAGACTGTTCCATGTCCAGTTCTAACTGTTGCTTCCTGACCTGCATATAGGCTTCTCAAGAGGCAGATCAGGTGGTCTGGTATGCCCATCTCTTTCAGAATTTTCCACAGTTTATTGTGGTCCACACAGTCAAAGGCTTTGTCATAGTCAATAAAGCAGAAATAGATGCTTTTCTGGAACTCTCTTGCTTTTTCCATGACCCAGTGGGTGTTGGCAATTTGATCTCTAGTTCCTCTGCCTTTTCTAAAACCAGCTTGAATATCTCGAATTTCGCGGTTCACGTATTGCTGAAGCCTGGCTTGGAGAATTTTGAGCATTACTTTCCTAGTGTGTGAGATGAGCAATTGTGAGGTAGTCTGAGCATTCTTTGGCATTGCCTTTCTTTGGGATTGGGATGAAAACTGACCTTTTCCAGTACTGTGGCCACTGCTGAGTTTTCCAAATTTGCTGGCATATTGAGTGCAGCACTTTCACAGCATCATCTTTCAGGATTTGAAATAGCTCAACTGGAATTCCATCACCTCCACTAGCTTTGTTTGTAGTGATGCTTCCTAAGACCCACTTGACTTCACATTCCAGGATGTCTGGCCCTAGGTGAGTGATCACACCATCGTGATTATCTGGGTCGTGAAGATCTTTTTTGTAGAGTTCTTCTGTGTATTCTTGCCACCTCATCTTAATATCTTCTGCTTCTGTTAGGTCCATACCATTTCTGTCCTTTATCGAGCCCATCTTTGCATGAAATATTCCATTGGTATCTCTAATTTTCTTGAAGAGTTCTCTAGTCTTTCCTATTCTGTTGTTTTCCTCTATTTCTTTGCATTGATCACTGAGGAAGGCTTTCTTATCTCTTGTTGCTATTCTTTGAAACTCTGAATTCAGATGCTTATGTCTTTCCTTTTCTCCTTTGCTTTTCACTTCTTTTCTTTTCACAGCTATTTGTAAGGCCTCCCCAGACAGCCATTTTGCTTTTTTGCATTTCTTTTCCATGAGAATGGTCTTGATCCCTGTCTCCTGTACAATGTCAAGAACCTCATTCCATAGTTCATCAGGCACTCTATCCATCAGATCTAGGCCTTTAAATCTATTTCTCACTTCCACTGTATAATCATAAGGGATTTGATTTATGTCATACCTGAATGGTCTAGTGGTTTTCCCTACTTTCTTCAGTTTAAGTCTGAATTTGGCTATAAGTAGTTCATGATCTGAGCCACAGTCAGCTCCCCGTCTTGTTTTTGCTGACTGTATAAAGCTTCTCCATCTTTGGCTGCAAAGAATGTAATCAATCTGATTTTGGTGTTGCCCATCTGGTGATGTCCACGTGTAGAGTCTTCTCTTGTGTTGTTGGAAGAGGGTGTTTGCTCTAACCAGTGTGTTCTCTTGGCAAAACTCTATTAGTTTTTGCCCTGCTTCATTCTGTATTCCAAGGCCAAATTTACCTGTTACTCCAGGTGTTTCTTGACTTCCTACTTTTGCATTCCAGTCCCCTATAATGAAAAGGACATCTTTTTTGGGTGTTAGTTTTAAAAGGTCTCGTAGGTCTTCATAGAACTGTTCAACTTCAGCTTCTTCAGCGTTATTGGTTGAGCATAGACTTGGATTACTGTGACATTGAATGGTTTGCCTTGGAAATGAACAGAGATCATTCTGTCGTTTTTGAGATTGCATCCAAGTACTGCATTTCCTACTCTTTTGTTGACCATAATGGCTACTCCATTTCTTCTAAGGGATTCCTGCCCGCAGTAGTAGATATAATGGTCATCTGAGTTAAAGTCACCCACTACTGACATAAGAATGATTATTTTCCCAAATTGTTATTTTTCTCTGGCTACTTTCAAGACTTTTTCTTTGTGTTTAGTTTTCAAAAATTTAATTATGATATGTTGTGGCATGGATTTCTTTTTGTTTATTCTCTTTGGAGTTTGTGCAAGTTCTTGAACCTGTATGTTTATTGGCAAATTTGGAAAATATTTAGACATATTTAGATATCATTTTTCTCAAATATTTTCCCGCTTCAAATATTTTCATTTCTTCTTCAGATGCCATTTACAGGAATGTTACATCGTTTGTTATAGTCCTACAAGTCCCTAAGGCTCTATTTTTTTTTTTTTCCATCTGTGTTCTCTCTGTTGAATAATTTCTGTTCTATCTTATAGCTTGCTATTTCTTTTCTTTCTGACCTCCATTCTGCCCTTGAGCCCATCCTCTGAGGTTACTATTTCAACTGCTATATTTTTCAGTTCTAGAATTGCCATTTAGTTCCTATTTACATCTTCTATTTCCTTGATAAGACTTTGTGATTTTTCATTTCAAGTGTGTTCAATGGATTGTTGAAGCTTAAAGTCTTTGTCAGATAGTTCTAACGTGTCTGTCATCTTGAGTTTAACATCTTTTGAGCATTTTGTGCCATTCAGTTTGAGATCTTTGTGAGTCTTCATATAGTGAGTGACTTTCTATTGAAGCTGGGGCATTCTGAGTATATTATAATGAGACTCTGCATCTGATCCACCTTCTAGTTCTCTGACATTGCTTTAGTAGGAGGGTGGAGGTACCACCTCATCACCCAGGTTCCCCATCCAGTTTGCATTGACAGCTGAAGGGATCAGACTCCTTGTTACTACTGAATGGGGTGGGAGCTCCCACTCTCCACTACACCTTCACTGATATGATACTTCTCTGACTGAGAGAGATAGATGTGTCTTGTTACTTCTCTTAAAAGATGTATTTGTAAAAATGAGTAATTAAAAACCCCAATTCTAGGAATGAAGAACTCTTAGGAAGTTCATGTTACATACATAATTTTTCTTGAACAGTGTAATTTATGTATATTTGAGTTCCTCAATAATTATATTTATTTAAGTTATAACATGTAAATTGTTGTCTTGTACTGATCAGCAGGAGCCATAGATATTATTCTTTCATTGCTAAAAAGTAATGCCTTCTTTTTATAGCAAATCCAATGGATTAAAAATAGTTTAGAGTAAAATAGTCCTTCCTTCCCAGTTACATTCTCCAGATATAACTACTGTTGCTAGTTAGACAGGCATCCATCCTGTCTTTAGTCTATGGTGTCAATTATACTCCCCCACCTCACTTACTCACTCCTAGTTTTCCTCTACAGCTTCTCTTTCTATTCCTCCTTTCTAATCTTATCCTTCTCTATCCAGCTGTAAAATGTTGAGATGCTTTCAAAATTGGTTCTAGAAGTCTTTTCTCCTCAATCACCATTGTTTTTCTTTGTAAGTCATCTATATCGTTGTCTCAGTTACCATTTATACTTAGATGACTTATGAACTTATTTTTCTACTTCAGATCTCGGGTCTGAGTGTCAAATCAATAACTCCAGCTCTCTACTTGACAGCTCCTTTTGTATCTAAATAGCACTCCAAGTCCCAAATGTGAAAACCAGACTGACCGTCTTTTCTTCCAACTCTGCCAGTTTTTACATCTCAGTGAATGGTATCACTATATATTGAGTTGTATTTGCCAGAAGCCTAGGAATCATTTCTGATTCTCTTTTTATCTTCACGTCCCATATCCAATTAATCATTAAATCCTGTGGCTTTTCCCTCCTGAATTGTCCCATTCCTTTCTATTTCTATCTTCAGGCTTTTATCACCTCTTACGTGGGCTAACACAGAAGTTTCCTAAGTGGACTTTCTGCTTCTAATCTCATTGTGTTTGAGTTAATTTTTTACTCTGTAACCAGAGAGATATTTTCACAATAAAAATTTGGTCATGTCAACTGCCTGATTAAAATAATTCATTTTTTTAAAATTGCTTTTATGGGAAATACCTAAATCCTTAACAAGATTTAGCACAATGCCTGTCATATAGTCAACATTCAATAAGTATTTTTGGGAGAATGAATAGCTGAAGTGAGAAGTTTGTAGTATTTGCTATTAAAATAGTATTGTTACACACATGTATGTATCCATGTATCTTTCTTTACTTTTGTTATATTTCTGTTGGATATGTCTCTAGAATTAAGATTGCTAGCATAGTTTGGTTTTCTCTATTAAATATCAAGGTTAATAAGGCAATTGGTGTAGTACCTTGTAGCCATCAAGAGAAAAAGAAGAATCTAAGCTAGGAAGATCAATGATGATTTATTTATTAAAGGGGCCATCCTGTACCCTCTGTCTGGTAAGGGGAATTATGTTCGAAAGAACTGCCCAATGACTTAAGCATTTTAAAAAATAGATTATATGCTAAATAACCTTAGATAAAATATTTTGGAAGACAGAGCAAGGAATGAATGAATCGAATTTTCATATTCATAGTAATTGTGACTTATTCCTATTTTATTTTGATTGTATGTTTTTCTTGGACTTCTCTGGTGGCTCAGATGGTAAAGAATACACCTGCAATACAGGAGACCTGGGTTCAATCTGTGGGTCGGAGATCCCCTGGAGAAGGGAATGGCAAACCACTCCAGTATTCTTGCCTGGAGAATTCCGTGGACAGAGGAGGCTGGTGGGCTATAGTCCATGGGGTTGCACAAAAGTGGACATGAGTGAGTGACTAATACTTTATATGTTTTTCTTATTAATGACAATATATGAAAATTAGGTAGTTTAAGGAAAGGATTGATTTGAAATGTGGTGGTCACATAAGAAGAGATTATAAAAGTAATGTAGAAATAACAATTTTCATAGAAATTGAGGGTCTGTTTACTAGTGTAGTGGATACCGGGCAGAATTGTGATGTAGGCAAATAATGTTATCAGAGGCATGTTGTCCTGTCTCTGCCTCTTTTGCTGCACTCCCTGGAGGGCAGAGGGTCTGTCTTGGTGCTTTTGTAGAGTAAGCAGTAGAAAACAGCCTGAAGCTATCAAGTGCCTAAAAGGTGGGGGACTAGGGGTACCAGGTTACTGATCACTCTGTACTTTGTTCTATGATCCTGGGCAAGCTGGTTAACCTCTGTGATGCTTAGTTTTCCCATCTGAACATAATACTAACTACTGATTTACATGCAAACTGGATTGGATATGGTCCTTTATTTTATTATTTATAAATGTATTTTTAAAAAAAAAAATTAATCTGTTGTTTGAGCTGATACTGAAACATTTTATTACTGATTTTAGTCATAAATGTGGACGGAGTCATAAATTCCAGGGAGATAAAAAATATGCATCATAGGGACATAAATGGCCTTAAGAGCCCTTATCATCAGCTTGAAAAATGAAAAGTAAAAGTGTTAGTCACTCAGTCGTGTCCGACTCTTTGTGACCCCATGGACTGTAGCCCACCAGGCTCCTCTGTCCATGGAATTCTCCAGGCAAGAATACTGGAGTGGTTTTCCATTTCCTTCTCCAGGGGATTTTCATGGTCCAGGGATTGAACCCAGGTCTCCTGCATTGCAGGCAGATTCTTTACCATCTGAGCCATCTGGGAAGCCCCTTTCAGCAGCTTATCAGGATGCAGAGTGACTCATAGTGGGCTCTTAAGGCCCTGCGTGGTCCCATGAAATTCTGAGTTAATATGCTTTTGTAAATATCCATGTATCCATTGAGAGCATAGTACTCTGAAGTTAACAAGTAATTCTTTACATATTTTTACTGTGTTCTCTCTTCAGTTCAGTTGCTCAGTGGTGTCCAACTCTTTGCGACCCCATGGACTGCAGCATGCCTAACTTCCCTGTCCATCACCAACTTAGTCTATTTTTGTTTATACTGAGATGTGTAGATTATGCAGCTTTGTATTTATTTTTGTCTTGCTATTAATTTTGCATCAGCAACTCTATGACTGTTGAAGCAAAGCATTGATGTAATTGCTTTGTTTGTCATTTCTTGTTCTAGGCAACGGGCCTCACCACGACCGTTGCTGTACTTACAATGAAAACAACTTGGTGGATGGTGTTTATTGTCTCCCAATAGGACACTGGATCGAGGCCACTGGGCACACCAATGAGATGAAGCACACGACGGACTTCTATTTTAATATTGCAGGCCACCAAGCCATGCATTATTCAAGGTAAAAATAGTGCCATGTTTATAAGCATAGAAGTAGGACAAGGGTAGCATTAGGACAATGGAAGTGGTCACTGTTTAGAACTGCAGCCTCTCCCTCTGGAGGGTTATATAGGCCTGTGGTACTTTGAGGAGGTAAATTACAGTGAATTACTGTAAGAGCTCTTCTGGTTCTAGACATGAGGAATCCTTTTTATAGAATTTTTTTTACTAAATACATACTCTGGCATCAACATATTTTGACCAGACACTAGTTAACCAATTGTACTTATATAGTGTGTTAAAAATAAAAACTAGACTAAAAATAGCCTAAATCAGCTTTTGTATCTTTTACACTACTGACCAGCAGTGAAACAAAAATTGATGTCTCTTTATAAAATATGATTCAAATAAATATGTGTGAAGATCTAGACATAAGACTAGATTGGATGCTTTGTTATTTATTAACAGATTTATTTTTATTTATTTGTCTAATTATTATACTAACAGTATGTATCATAATACAAATTCAACACTGAAGAGGATACTAAATGGAAAATAAGGTTTCCTTTCATTCCCACTCACCAGAAATAATTATTTTAAACTATTTTATTGCTAGTTTTTCTGAAACTTAAATCCAAGTCTTAAATAATATGCATATATTTTATTTATTAATATGTCAATTTGAAAATAGCTTTTGAAAGAAATAATACTAATGAACTTACTTACAAAACAGAAGAGACTCACTGACTTAGAAAACAAACTTATGGTTGCCAGGGGGAAGGATATGGGGAAGTGATAGGGAATTTGAGATGGACATGTACACACTGCCATATTTAAAAATGGATAACCAACAAGGACCTTTGTATAGAACACGGAACTCTGCTTAATGTTATGTGACAGGCTGGATGGGAGGGGAATTTGGGGGAGAATGGATACGTGTATATGTATGCCTTAGTCCCTTTGCTGTTCACCTGAAATTATCACAACATTGTTAATCGACTAGACTCCAATACAAAATAAAAAGTGAAAAAAATTAAAATATTTCAGAAAAATAGAAAAAAAATAGCTTTTGACTCCATGCTATTACATGAGACAAATTTAGCTCACTTATTTTTTCATCCCTCTTCCAACCCCTACCAGGCTCATTAAAAAAATTCTTTTGTTATTTAACATCATAAAAATTCTATTTCTTGACCCATAAATTTTTGACAGTGCCCCTTGACTTTCTAATGTGTGAGATCAGAGATTTATTGTCCCTATGTTTTCCTCCACATCTACTTCCACCCATTAACTTCTGTTTTTCATTATTTTTACATTTTCAAGGGTTATAGAAGTTAGATTTAATTTAGCAAATATAAATGAATCTTTTGTAGTTTGGTGATTTAAAATTTAAAACCAATATTCAACATTTAAAATTCTCTGTATGTATTATTTACTGTAGGACACACAGTGTTTGTACCATAGACAAAGATGCATTCTCATGTTCTTAAAAGTTGTATTGCTTTGAATGAGAGATATAACTAGTATAAACAGGGTTGTAAGGGGTAGGAGAGACGGAGAAAACAACTTCATCATAGTGTTAGGAAATGAATATTCTTCTTGGACACACTTTTCTTATAAATTCATGTTAGATGTTGGCTTTGCTAATGGATTGGATGCACAGCAGGAGGCAAAGAGTTCTGTATGACTTGTGTTTTTATGGTCTGAGCAACTGGATAAATAAGATGAGGAAGATTTAGGAGAAGAACAATTTGGAGTAGGGACTGAGATGAAAATTTTATGTTAGACATATTGCCTTTGAAATGTAGGCTAGATTGCAGAAAAGAAATCCATGTGTTGTGTGGAGTTTGATCCTTCTCTCTTTCGTTGTTTGTTTAAAAAGTAACTGCTAACCCTTAATTTTTCATAGTTATTATTTGAAAGAGTAGGTTGTTTATTAGTTCTGGAGTTTCAGGGATAGGTTGGAAATGGAGATATAAACTTGGGGTTATCAATATACAGGTGACATTCAAAGTGATCAGTCTAGTTGAGACCATGTAACAAATAAGTAAAATAAAGAGAAGGAACTGGCAACCCACTCCAGTACTCTTGCCTGGAGAATCCCATGGACTAGGAGCCTGGTGGCCGATGGAGTCACAAAGAGTCAGACATCGTTGAGCCAATAGATGACATGATGAAAATAAAGAAGTTACAAAGAAAAGAATCCTCGGATTCACACAATTTAGGAATCAAGGAGAAAAAGATCAAAAGAAAAGAATGAGAAGGAACATCCGTTGAGATGTTCTGACACTTAATGAAGATGTGTTAATGGATTATTTTGCATTTTTGCTGAGCCACATTTTCTGAACCCTTTCATGTGTTGAGTCATGTCTTGGGCTCTAGGGATTTTTTTTTTTCTGCCCTGGGATTATTTCTCCTCCTTCCTTATCTTTGTTCTGTCATTGAAGACACTCTTTATATGGATGTTAGACCGCTTGGATTTATACTGTATTTTTGACTCTTTAAAAATATTTTTCAGCTTCTGGTTTTATTGCTTTACATTTTGGGAGACTTCATTGTTTTTCCAGCTTACCTCATTTTTTTTTTTTTTCCTCTTAATTTTGGTTCTTAATTTTGATGGGCTCTTCCTTGTTCTTTTATTCTCTTTTTGCATATTTGTTTGTTCTAGTTTATGAATGAGTACTTGCTTAAAATACTATGGAGAATTATTTTAAAGTTATCTTCTATTGCTGGAGTGATCTTATTTCCTCCTAAATCAGTTGTTCTCTATTCATTTTTGATCCTTTTCTCTTTCGTTGTTTGTTTAAAATGTAACTGCTAACCCTTAATTTTTCATAGTCATTATTTGAAAGAATAAGTGGGCATGAATTTCATCTGCCATTACTAGCTTCTATACCTATGAGCGTGTTCACCCAGGCTGTGTGCATTTGGGCAGATCACATCTCAATGAGTGGAAGAGAAGCCTGGATAATCAGCCTGGGCCCTCCTACCACCCCTCCCAGAATGAAGAGATGGGAGGATCTGTGTGGGGCACACCTGTCACTCTGAGAACTTCCCCCCACCCCCTGCCAAGTAAACATTACAATTTTTATAAAAAAATGTTGCAATGTTTAAAGAAGGTATTTCTTCAGTTTCACATATGGTCTCATGTCTGTATATGGATTGAATATGAAACATAGTTCATGTACTCATTGTTTATGCAAGAAAGGTTACATTAAAAATTTTCTTCAAAGCAGTTTAGTTTCACTAAGTCTCTGTCCTACTGAATTTTCAGGTAATTAAACCTGTTATCTTCCTCAGGTATAAAAAGAAAAAAATATATAATATATAAAATTATATAATAATATATGTACATAAAATAGATGATAGACACAAAATATAGAATATATATATTTACACATGGGGTATTATATATATATGTAGTATATGGAGAAGGCAATGGCACCCCACTCTAGTACTCTTGCCTGGAAAATCCCATGGATGGAGGAGCCGGGTTGGCTGCAGTCCATGGGGTCGCTAAGAGTCGGACACAACTGAGTGACTTCACTTTCACTTTTCACTTTCATGCATTGGAGGAGGAAATGGCAACCCACTCTGGTGTTCTTGCCTGGAGAATCCCAGGGATGGGGGAGCCTGGTGGGCTGCCATCTATGGGGTCACACAGAGTCGGACACGACTGACGCGACTTAGCAGTAGCAGCAGCAGTATATAATACACAGATATGATACCTACATACATATATAAGTGAGAAAAAATCTCATGCTCAGAATTTTGGGCCTAACAGTATTTCTTCTATTTATTTATTTCTGTAATAGAGATAACTGGGAACTTGTAAATAAATAGCAATTGTTCATAGTGGATCTGTGGGCATCTCTCTGATTTTAAGAAGTTCCATTAATCTCCAGTGTTTCTCACAGTTCAGTCTCAAAATTACCTACTTGAAAATCAATTGGGTGGTGTGATTTTTAAAAATAAAAATCAATTGGGTGTTTTGTTTTTTAAAAATATAGATTGATGAGCCAAATCAATTCCTGGAATTTCTTTTCCAACCTCTTCATATGATTTTTTGAGACATAAAAATTTGAAAACTTCTGTGATTAGTTGAATAAAGACTAATTTAGAATTTAAAAGGGGAAGACTTTTATGCACTATCAGTTATTTCAGTCTAACTCCCCTTATAAATTTTAGCTACAATTCATCCTCACTTGAAACTGGACAAGATAAAAATTGAATTCAGTTTATGAGTTGAAAAGACAATAATAACATATTTCATTGTTAAATTGAAAACATCTAATAGCTATCTACTTACTGTACTCATTTGACATACAGTGCTAAAGTAATTTGTGGATTTGTTTTTGTTGCTGAAAGAGATGCATCCGTGATAGGTTATATGTTTGAGCATATGTAATAATAGAGATAGTCACACTCACCTAATAATTTATAATCACAAATTATCAGCCTTTAGTTTGGATATGGGAATGGAATTTTGCCTAGTTTTATTTTTATGGTTGGGGTAAAAAAATTGTGAAGTCAGTACCCTTCATAATGATAAGACTGTCAAGATCTGAAGATTTAAAAAATATCTAATAATTAAATGTTCAGTTCAGTTCAGTTCAGTTGCTCAGTAATGTATGACTCTTTGCAACCCCATGGACTGCAGCAGACCAGGCATCCCTGTTCATCACCAACTCCTGGAGTTTACTCAAACACGTGTCCATCGAATCAGTGATGCCATCCAACCATCTCATCCTCTGTCATCCCCTCTCCTCCTGCCTTCAATCTTTCCTAGCATCAGGGTCTTTTCCAATAAGTCAGTTCTTTGCATCAGGTGGCCAAAGGATTGGAGTTTCAGCTTTAGCATCAGTTCTTCCAATGAACACCCAGGACTGATTTCCTTTAGAATTGAATGGTTTGATCTCCTTGCAGTCCAAGGGACTCTCCAAGAGTCTTCTCCAACACCACACTTCAAAAGCATCAGTTCTTTGGTGCTCGGCTTTCTTTAGTCCAAATCTCACATCCATCCATGACCACTGGAAAAATCATAGTCTTGACTAGATGGACCTTTGCTGGCAAAATAATGTCTCTGCTTTTTAATATGTGTCTAGGTTGGTCATAACTTTCCTTCCAAGGAGTAAGTGTCTTTTAATTTCATGGCTGCAGTCACCATCTGCAGTGATTTTGGAGCCCAGAAAAATAAAGTCAGCCACTGTTTCCACTGTTTTCCCATCTATCTGCCATGAAGTGATGGGACCGGATGCCATGATCTTCATTTTCTGAATGTTGGGCTTTAAGCCAACTTTTAAAATCTCCTCTTTCACTTTCATCAAGAGGCTCTTTAGTTCTTCACTTTCTGCCATAAGAATGGTGTCATCTGCATATCTGAGGTTATTGATATTTCTTCTGGCAATCTTGATTCCAGCTTGTGCTTCTTCCAGTCCAGCGTTTCTCATGATGTACTCTGCATAGAAGTTAAATAAGCAGGGTGACAATATACAGCCTTGATGTACTCCTTTTCCTATTTGGAACCAGTCTGTTGTTCCATGTCCAGTTTTAACTGTTGCTTCCTAACCTGCATACAGGATTCTCAAGAGGCAGGTCAGGTGGTCTGGTATTCCCAACCAAAATTCTGGTTTCAGAATTTTCCACAGTTTATTGTGATCCACACTGTCAAAAGTACCTTCAGATAAATGCTAAATAATGCTTCCCAGGTGGTGCAGTGGTAAAGAATCCCACTGTCAATGCAGGAGACACAAGAAATGTGGATTCAAACCCTGGGTTGGGTAGATCTCCTGGAGGAGGACATGGCATCCCAATGCAGTATTCTTGCCTGGAAAATTCCATGGACAGAGGAGCCTGGTGGGCTACAGTCCATGGGATCGCAAAGAGTCGGACATGACTGAGTGAGCACACACACAAACAATTGATAAAAAATATGACTATATTACTACTTCTTGATTTTAGTTTTTGGTATTATCTATTGCTTTCACACCACGAAAAATGAAACTGTTGCTCTTTTTTCTTCCTGTTCCTCCACAAACCTCAGTGACATCCTTCTCTTGTTCAATCCACCCAATATAGTTGTACCATCACCCTAATGAGATCAGTATCCACGTTTATTCGTATGTCTGTGTAAATGCTATTTAACACCCCTAACTGTTCACACATATCTAAGTCTTCTGTGAAGAATGTATTCCTTCCAGGTTTGCTATTGAGTATTGAAGCCATTATGGCTCCTGATCCTTTAGGTTTGAACTGTGTTTTTCCCCTCTGGAGAAGCTGTCAGAATCTTCATTTTCAGTATTGTGAAATTTAGTGATGGAATGTCTTGATGTGGCCATTGTTTTATGCATTTTGCTAAGCTCTCAGGGAGTAGATTTCCTAATTCTGTAAATTCTGAAATTCCAATTTAGGTAAACTACTTAAATTATTTCTTTGATGATTGATTTCCCTTTCTGAACCTTCTATTATTCAGATACTAGAATCCTAGTCTGAGTCTTATATTTTGCTTATCTTTGGGTATTTTTTTTTTTCTGTTCTAGCAGATTTTCTTAACTTACTTAATCATCCATCACTACTATTTAGTTTTTTATTTCTGCTATCATCTTTTTGTTTTCCAGAAACTCTTCATTTAATTATCTGTGTTGCCCACTTCAGAGACTTGTTTAACCTTCCACAGAGAACACATTTCCACTCTTTATCAGGAGCAATGAGGCAAAGTGTCCCAGCTGAAGAGAGTGGGAAAATGAATCTGAGGGTCTGGCTGTGTCCTAAATAGACTTTCCAGTTCTGTGCTTTTCACTTACATCTGGAAGTATCTGGAAATCCAGTTTCTGAGCCTGTTGGGGATTCTGTAGTTCAATTCCAGTTGGTTCTCAGCTTTCTTCACTCTTGGCCTTAGAATTTGTTTTTCCTCAGTCTGTTAAATTATTCAGTCATCAATCAATTGCTTTCCAGTTTCCACAATTCTGTTGTCTTTCCTCATGTTATCTCTTTCTTGGGGTTTTATGTGTTTAATTTCCCACAGACTTTCTTTATTCTTGTTGTAAAGGGATTTGGTGAAAGTCAAGTTAGATGTGTGAAATCAATTTTTCTGCAATAAAATTAAAGTTAAATAAAGTATTCAAAATGTTTGAGATAAACTTGGTAAAGAGTAGCTCAATAAATATTAAGTACATTCTTCATTTCTAATATTTAGTTTGTATTTTGTCCTCCAACCTAAGATTCTGCCATGCCAGAATGAGATTTTAGAAATCGGTATGCACTTCCTTATTCATATATTTGGTACCAAACTACATCTCCCTCATCAATAGATTTTTTTAATGCAAAAGAATGAATGTTTGCATTAAAGACACAGATAACTAACCTAATGAGACTTTAGTGGGAAGGGACTGTGCTGTCTGTATCTTGAAAAGGCTTATTGCCAATTAAACGCATTTCAAGAGCCATAAATTAGACTTTATGAGTCACACTTTAAACTCTTATAAAAATGTTATAGTTTAGAAAATGTGTTATAAAAGCACACTTATATTTTGTAGCCTCTTTGGTTTATAAAGAAAAGATATTGGGTAATTTTCAAAACTCAAAATTATTTTATACACTGTAGAATAATAATTTCACACATTTTGGATACTGTTTTATCTAGCACATTTTCCAAATGAATGGCATTAATTACCTTGGAGAAAGAGTGAGGAATTTGGTGCCAGCCTAGCTCTCTCATTTACTGCAGGGCAACCTTGGGAAAAATCCTATAACAGTTCTGAATTTCAGTCTCCTGATTTGCAAAGTGAGCTAGTTGAACTTGATGAATGCCAAAGGCAGTTCTAGAGATAATCAAGGATTACAGTTAAAGACAAAAGCATTATGCAACATTTTGCTGATACATTATATTGGCCTAATGGTGACTGTACCCCATATCAGCTTCTTTGGCTTCAGATGGAGCCACCAAATGCCTGTAATCTTGTGCTGCTTCTACATGACACTTTACTTCATTTTTATAATCCCAGGACCTACATTCATTCCCACTCTACAGAAATATTTGGAAATATACAACTTTATAGTCAGTGTACAATTAATCCTTAATAAGTATGTAAATACTTATTCAGTTAAGTTCAGTCAGTTGTGTATGACTCTTTGCAAACCCATGGACTGCAGCACACCAGGCTTCCCTGTCCATCACCAACTCCTGGAGCTTGCTCAAACTCATGTCCATTGAGTTGGTGAGGCCATCCAACCATCTCATCCTCTGTCGTCCCCTTCTCCTCTGGCCTTCAATCTTTCCCAGCATCAAGGTCTTTTCCAATGAGTCAGTTCTTCGCATCAGGTGGCCAAAGTATTGGAGTTTCAGCTTCAGCATCAGCTTCTAATAAATATTCAGGACTGATTTCCTTTAGTTGCTCAATGGTGTCCAACTCTTTGATTTCCTCTAGGATTGACTGGTTGGATCTCTTTGCAGTCCAAGGGACTCTCAAGAGTCTTCTCCAACACCACAGTTCTAAAACATCAATTCTTTGGCACTCAGTTTCTTTATGGTTCAACTCTCACATCCATACATGACTACTAGAAAAACCATAGCTTTGACTGGATGGACCTTTGTTGGCAAAGTAATTTTTCTGCTTTTTTATATGCTGTTTAGGTTGCTCCTTCTTCCAAGGAGTAAGTGTCTTTTAATTTCATTGCTGCAGTCACCATCTGTAGTGATTTTGGAGCCCAAGAAAATAAAGTGTGTCAGTGTTTCCATTGTTTCCCCATCTATTTGCCATGAAGTGATGGGACCGTATACCATGATCTTTGTATTTTGAATGTTGAGTTTTAAGCCAACTTCTTCACTCTCCTCTTTCACTTTCATCAAGAGGCTCTTTAGTTCTTCTTCACCTTCTGCCATAAGGGTGGTATCATCTGCATATCTGAGGTTGTTGATATTTTTCCTGGAAACCTTGATTCCAGCTTGTGCTTTATCCAGTCATAATGATATTTTTACATTGCTCATATTTATAATCAAATTTTGACAAGGAATCTCTCTTGGAGTAAATGGGGAGTAGTCACTAAATTCTATGTGCTACAGAATTTAATTACATTGTACTGCTTTTGTAGTTCACAATCAACACATTTCTGGCCAAAGGAAGAATGTAATTCAATAGATTTTTGCATTTGATTGAATGATTTGAAATTTTTCTAAACATAAAAGCCAAGATTATAATTGATCATCATACTAGGGATAGAGAAGCAACATAATCTTCCTTCTTATTGAGTTCTTCTGATTGGGCAGTGAATCCATTAATTTGCCCACAAAGGTCTGTATAGTCAAAGCTATGGTTTTTCTAGTAGTCATATGCAGATGTGAGGGTTGGATCATAAAGAAGGCTGAGCATCAAAGAATTGGTGCCTTTGAACTGTGGTGCTAGAGAAGATTCTTGAGAGTCCCTTGTACTGCAAGGAGATCAAACCAGTCAATCCTAAAAGGAAATCAACCCAGAATATTCATTGGAAGAACTGATGCTGAAGCTCCAATTCTTTGTCCACCTGATGCAAACTTCCAACTCATTGGAAAAGACCCTGATGCTGGGAAAGATTGAAGGCAAAATGAAAAGCGAGCGGCAGAGGATGCATCTGATAGATAGCATCACCGGCTCAGTAAACCTGAATTTGAGCAAACTCAGGGAGGTAGTTAAGGACAGGGAAGCCTAGCATACTACAGTCCATGGGGTTGCAAAGAGTTGGACACAACTTAGGGACTAAACATGGAGAAGGCAATGGCACCCCTGTCTAGTATTCTTGCCTGAAAAATCCCATGGATGGAGGAGCCTGGTATGCTGCAGTCCATGGGGTCGCATAGAGTCGGACATGACTGAAGTGACTTAGCAGTAGCAGCAGTAGTGACTGAACAACAATAACAGCAACAATTTAATTGTGTGAGATTTCTTTAAAGAGTTCCTTTTCCCTATATAAATAATTCTGTTTATATTTTATAAGGTCAAATTGACGGATGTCCTGTTTTTCTAATGATTGAAATACATATTTTTATTTATAAAAAATTTAAATATATTAAAATAGATTATATATCTCATGTTATATAGATTCTTATATTGGGATGATTTATTTTCAGTATCATATAAAAAATAAGTGATAAATATTAGCACCCTAAAGATAATATGAACTAATTGTAAACCTTCCCCTTAATTCTTTTTTTTTAGGAGTCATTTAAAACGTGTCTGCTAGTTTATGGAGAAGTCAGTTTCTGCTGATAGTGCTGTTGTGGCTTAAGTACAAGTATAAAAGGAAGCAGCTGGATTCTGTGCTGCCTTTTTTTATTGTCAGCAACATTGTTATTTAAATTATGATTGAAATGTCTTGTTCAGGAGACTGAGAGAGAAACTTGATTAAAAGAGAGAACTTGATTTTCAGATCTCAGGGTATGTCTATAGGAATGGTAGTAAGAAAAAAGGACTATTCTATCATATAAGTTAAGCAGTTTGGATTCCTAAGTCATTATGTGGGGAAAATATGACAATTTTGCTATAAAAGACAGCAGAGAATCAAGGAAATATAGGGTAGGAGAGGGTCATATGTAAAATGGGTGCTATTACAGAATGCTTGGGTGTTAAAGACAATGATGCCATAAAGTGGAAAAAATTAATGATTTAGAGAAGAAAGGGAAGAATCATGGGGCAAAATATTTTTTGTAAACAAGAGTGATCTGAATATGTGAGAGCAAAGGTTCATCCGTGGTCTCGGAGGAAGCAGATAATGGGTATGTGTGTAGGTAGGTCAGTGAAGTAGTGAGGGCAGGTGGACTGCTTCTCTTTTCTCCATGAGATAGGAACCAAGGTCATCAGATCAGAGTGAGAAGAGACAGGACTTTTAGGTTTGAGTGAGCAGTATAAGGGCTTCCCAGATGGTGCAGTGGTAAAGAATCCCCTTGCCAGTGCAGGAGGTGCAGAAGTCGCAAGTTGGATCCCTGGGTTGGGAAGATCCCCTGGAGGAGGAAATGGCAACCCACTCCAGTATTCTTGCCTGAAAAATTCCATGGACAGAGAAGCCTGGCTGGCTACAGGCTACAGTCCATGCGGTTGCAAAGAGTTGGACACGACTGTGCAGGCATACACTCACGAGCTGGGTAACTAATGGAATGTAAATGTACTGACTCATGAATTTTAATTTTTGCAAGACTCACCCAATTCCAATATTACAGTGGCTATGACAAGCAAAGAAGTTATTCCCTCATTTAAAATGAGTACAGAAGACAGAATATTTTTGATAGTTTTCTGTGTGACTCTACCCAGATCAGAAAGTAGTCTAAGTAATTATGCTGACCATTATGGAACGTCCACTTCTAGAAGAACAGTGGTCCTACTTATCTTGGAGTCAGTGAACACACTGGGGAATGCTCTTTCCTGTTTTCAGAGGGTTGGTATATGTATATTACTTTGCCAGTCATTGATTGCAATCATTTAAATAGATTGAAAATGACTAGTTTCTTAGATCATAGTCTCATCTTTGGCCGAACAGAATGCAAAATTATGAAACCCATGGAGAAGGGAATCAATGAAGAAAGAATAGTGAAAATGTGTATGTTACATACTAAATAAGATAATCAGTTTTGCTGTTGAATATTTCTACATCATAAAAGCCCTGTTATGACTTGTACATTCAAAGATTTGTTTTGAAAAGTAAGATCTTTATTTTCATGCTTTGATAAGTTGTGAATTGCCTTTCTTGTCCTTCTTTCTCAAAGTTCTTTACATTTTTTGCTTTGAAGGTCCTGTAGACTTATTGTTCCTGATAAATAAATCAATGGTGATTAAATATTAATTTAGTTGATTAGCATATGTAAATACTAAGTGTTTCACCAAGTAGTTGATAAATACTCTGGAAAAAACACTGGATGTAGCAACACACACACACACAGACCCTAATAACACCTACTTGTTCAGGCTCTTGTTTTATAATGAAAGGATTGTTTTCTGTCCACAGGCTACAGGAAGTGTTTAACAGGAATGCTGCGGCCTTACTCTCAGATTTAGGCTAATGAAAGCAGGGAGTAGGTTTTAGAGGATGTACAGAGGATTCTACTGGGCAAGTAAAACCGAAATAATGCTTTATGTGCTCAGTTGTGCCCGACTCTTTGCAGCCCCATGGACTGTCGCCTGCTAGGCTCCTCTGCCCACAGAATTTTCCAGACAAGAATAATGGAGTGGGGTGCCATTTCCTCCATCAGGATATCTTTCCAACCCAGGGATCGAACACACATCTCTTTTGTCTCCTGCATTGGCAGATGGGTTCTTTACCACTACACCACCTGGGAAGCCCATAGAATGACAATAGGAAAGGAATTTATTCCTCCTCTACAAGAGTCTGAAAAATCTTTCTGGAAGTTACATAGGGAAAAGTATCTAAACCTAGAAACAAATATTTCTAAACACTGCAGGAAAATGAAGATTCAAAAATTGTATGAAAGCCCCTAATACATGGCAAGATTAACATGACATTAATTTAATTAAAAATCAAAACCACTTTTGGATTTGAATTTAGATGGCTTTTTATTACTTTAACTTAGAAAAGGCAAAGTAGATTTTCCTAGTATTTAGCTTTTTGAAATAGAAATAGCCTTATAAGGCATGTCATCCCATAGTTGATCTTTTATTGCTTAATTATGAAATGAATTTTAATGAAAACAACATAGCTTCCATCTGGAATTCAGTGAACTATGCCATTACAGAATAAGTTGAGTTTTAAATGAATAGGAAAGGCATCTTCTAAGATTAGACATAAAGTGAAAATGAAAGTGAAAGTCGCTCAGTCGTGTCCAACTCTTTGCGACCCCATGGATTCCATACAGTCCATGGAATTCTCCAGGCCAGAATACTGGAGTGGGAAGTCTTTCCCTTTTCCAGGGGGTCTTCCCAACCCAGTGATCGAACCCAGGTCTCCTGCATTGCAGGGGGATTCTTTACCAACTGAACTATCAGGGAAGCCTTTAGTTGTAAGGAACAACTAACTCTGACTGAAGCTGTCTCAGAGGTCTAGTAATTGCAAGGAGAAGAAATAATGAGTCTAGGAGCAAAAACCATCTTTTGTGTTGTAAGTGGTGAATCCAAACTACAGATCTTCATTAAAAATAAGAAGCCCATATATTAAAAAAAAATGCTATAGAGTAGTTCAGCACAGGTCATTTAATGGAGCATATCTATAAATAAAACACAAAATAAAGAGAAGGTGAAGCATGACTGCATGCCTAGACAGATGCAGACAGTATTTACTATCCAATTTTGGCTTAACATATTTTTTTCTTGTTGACCAATTTCTGTAGCTTATTTAAAGATGTTTGTCTCAGGCTGCCCTCTTGCTAATGCAAATAGATTTTCTGGGACAACTGAAATATTAATAGCAAATGTAGCATGCACATAAAGGTAGCTAGCGTGCTAAGACAAATTAAGGAAACGAAGTTTAACCCAGAAGTTGAAAGACCAAACATAGACTTATGATATACTAAACTGATGGGAGTTTGATACTAACAGTTTAGGACAAGGTTAAAGAGCAGTCCCCAGAGAGGCATCATCACCTGAGTGATCTTATGTCTGAGTTCAGCAGACTCTGGGAACAGACATTGTAAATCTGCTGTTTTAAGAGCTAAATGTCCGTCATTTGATGAGAGCATGAAATTGGTCCTTAAAATGAACTTGAAAATCTTCACAAAAGGCCGCTTTGTGTTTCTAAAATTCTAATTCAAATCTGCCCTGTAGCAGCTTCAGATCCCAACTGACCATACAGATTGTTACAAAATGCTACTTAAATTGAAAGTTAGGTCTCAGATTATGGATCAGGTGATTAAGAGAAACTAGCACAGAAGGAGAAGGAGCTAATGGAAGAAAAGAAATAAAGAATGTAAAAGAAAAAAAGCACAGAACACTGAAAAAAAATTTCTAGCATTTCCTAAAAAATTGACTAATAAATGTAAGATTCAGATTATTTTACCTGTAGAAGTACAATATTCAGTTGCTCCCATTTTTATCTATATGGTTGGGCAAATTTTATGTTGCCACCCTATCAAAGGAGTGGAGAACAAGGGTATTTTGAGACTTTAAATACTGTGCATGGCATCCTGCAGATAGAACATAGTCACACTGGATCAGGAAATTATCCCATCCAGCTTCATATGGCTCCTTTGGCAGCAGGACTGTACCTGTGTCAACTGTTTTCCATGATGATGACGCTGTGTCATCATATTGACATATCTGGGTGTAGATCAGGCCCCTTCTCTGATGCCACCTACCCTTTTCTGGTAATGAGAGTAAAGACTCTATTTCGTTCACTGTTGTATTCCCAGTTGTGGTGCCTCCATGTTATAACCCGTGTAAAAGTTAGTTAACGATGAATCCTATAAGAAGCTTATATACTCCTTCAGTGAAGGATATATGCTTGAATTCAGCATCACATCTGTTCACTGCTTTTAAAACAATGCCTTGCACATAACTGATAGTTATAGGTGTAGAGGATCAATGCATATATCAGAGTGTCAATTGATCACAAAGCATAGAGGGGAATTTTTAGATCACGGTAATTGAATGCTTCATGTTCACTGTGCAGAAAAAGAACAGAGCAGGTCTAAAATAGCTTATTCTTTGAAAGACATGCTTGCAAGGTTGGCTCTCTTGCTGGTCTCTGGGAATCTAACTAGTAAACACTGCCCCCCCCGCCCCCGGCCCTGCCACCGCAAGACTTATAAAAAAAAATTCCCTAAAAAATAATGGTGGCTCACTACATCCAAACTGCAAAAAGATATGTTTATACTTAACACCTGCCTTCCTTCTGGGAATCTAGAGTTTTGGTACATATTAGGCAGGGCTTCCCAGGTGGCACTAGTGGTAAAGAGCCTGCCTGCCCACACAGGAAATATAAGAGATGTGGGTTTGATCCCTGGCTGGGGAAGATCACCTGGAGAAGGACATGGCAACCCACTCCAGTTTTCTTGCTTGGAAAATCCCACGGACAGAGGAGCCTAGTGGGCAACAGTTCATGGGGTCGCCAAGAGTTGGACACAACTGAAGTGACTTAGCATGCACACAGGCAGAGGATACATCCTACATCTCAGCCTCCAGTAAAATCCACTGATGGTGTCTCTAATGAGCTGCCCTGGTAGAAAATTCTACCTATTGATTTTAACAACTTGTTGCTGGAGGAATTGAGCATGCCCATGCAATTATGCTGTGTGTTTTGGGGGACTCGGAAGCTTGCATCTGGTTTCATCCAGCCTTCTCTATGTACCTTTTGTGGATTTTGCTTTGTATCTTTTTACTGTAATCAAATCTCAGCACAAGTACAACTATGTGCTGAGTCCTGTGAGATCATCTGGTAATCACCAAACCTGGAGTGATCTTGAGGAGCCCTGACATACTCATTTTATGGTATTCAGCCTAGGTAATGTGTTTAGCCAGTCCTGGCCAGGATTGCAGGGTCTCAGAAGGCCCATCACCACCAACCAGCAGAAGTGCAGGTAGCCTTTCAGTCTTAGACTGTTATCTGGTCATCCCCATGTGAATTCAAGGTACATCATACTTAATCTGTGTGAGTGGCCTTTTTTCTCCATCATATTTTAATGTATTCATGAAAAGCATGTGCTCTGAGTTGAACTGCCAGGTATTGAATTCCAATTTTACCACCTTCTAAGCAGTAGAGCTTTGTTACTTAACTGCTGTGCATCATCTGTAAGATAACAGTAAGCTAAAACCTTAATAGGCTGTTGCCAGGATTAAAGGAGATAAAACATTAACACACTTAGTAAGTGCCTGCTGCTGCTAAGTCACTTCAGTCGTGTCCGACTCTGTGCGGCCCCATAGATGGCAGCCCACCAGGCTCCCCCGTCCCTGGGATTCTCCAGGCAAGAACACTGGAGTGGGTTGCCATTTCCTTCTCCATTAAGTGCCTAATACACGCTTAATTATTTTCGAAACTGGCGCTACGAACAAGCAACAACTTTGTCTTCCAGAATTCAGTAGGAAAATTCTCCCGGATAAAAGTTTGGGCAGATCAGTAATTTCCTTGGTCACTTATAGACAATAAAAACTCTATATTTATTTGAGTCTAAAATACAATCTTAATTTTCTACTCAGAAGTTTGTCTCCTTTGAAAAAGTCAGATCTTTCAGTTAATATAAAATGAAATCTTTTAATATTCTTGCCTTGAATTCAATCTTGCCTGCTATTAAAATCTTGTTCCTTAATTTTTGCAAATTAGAATCTAATGATAAATTAATAGTAAAAAGATAAATTTTTGTCTATCCACTTATTTTGCTGCTGCTGCTGCTAAGTCGCTTCAGTCGTGTCCAACTCTGTGTGACCCCAGCTGTCAGCCCACCAGGCTCCCCCGTCCCTGGGATTCTCCAGGCAAGAACACTGGAGTGGGTTGCCATTTCCTTCTCCAATGCATGAAAGTGAAAAGTGAAAGTGATGTCGCTCAATCGTATCCAACTCTCCTTGACCCCATGGACTGCAGCCTACCAGGCTCCTCAGTCCATGGGATTTTCCAGGCAAGAGTACTGGAGTGGGGTGCCATTGCCTTTTCCGTCCACTTATTTTACTCATTTCCAAATTAGTGTTTTTACCTTGCCTTTTATATTTAACATGTAGTTAGATTTATATTTTGTGTCAGTGGAAAAGTAGTTTTCCATTAATAGGTAAATATAGCGTGTTAATATTTAGTGTTATAAGATGCTCAGTTTTAATTATACCATTTTAAGTTTCCCGTTTTTAATGCTTTCTAAATATTTCCTGTTATTCTTTCTTTTCTAAATGATCTTCTTTCAGATAATTAGAAGATATACAGACTGTTTCTTGTCTTCCTTTAGGTTATGTTTTGAATGTGAACATACTGTTACTTCAAATTCAATTTAATCAATTGAAAGCACCCAACAGGCCTCCTCTTGAATGACTGTAGATATCATTACATAGATAGATAAAGAACCCACTCTCTTGGCTACAATCTCAGTTCTTAGTATTAATGGGTTTTTTTCTCCCTGTCCTTTACAATTATTTATTTTTAATATTGTACGGCTTTATTTTTTAGGTGATAGCACATTGTTTTGTCATTATAATCAACTCTTTAGATTTAATTACATATTTAAATAAATTGCTTGATGATCATGTCTTTCATATAGGGGCATTATCTCCTCTGAGTCTTTTTAAAATCATCCCCGGGTTAGTTAAATTAAGTTACAGGGTAGTTTTTCAAGAAGGATTCATGGGAGTTTTTTCTTAAATCTTTTACATATTTAATATGTCTTTATATTATAATCTTTCGGAGAAGGCAATGGCACCCCACTTCAGTACTCTTGCCTGGAGAATCCCATGGGCGGAGGAGCCTGGTAGGCTGCAGTCCATGGGGTCGCTAAGAGTCAGACACGACTGAGCGACTTCACTTCCACTTTTCATTTTCATGCATTGGAGAAGGAAATGGCAACCCACTCCAGTGTTCTTGCCTGGAGAATCCTAGGGACGGGGGAGCCTGGTGGGCTGCCATCTATGGGGCCGCACAGAGTCGGACACGACTGAAGTGACTTAGCAGCAGCAGCATATTATCTTTATACATAGATGGCATAGAGTTTTTAATTATTTTCAAATAGATTTAGATATTGTTTTTAGTCTCCTGACTTGATTATCACTATGGAGAATTTTGAAGCCAGGCTTATGTTTGGGGGATCAATGAGGATTGGTAAGATTAATTTTATTCATTTATTTATGGTCATGCTGCACAGCTTCTGGGATCATAGTTCTCTGACTGGGGATTGAACCTGAGCCTGTGGCAATGAGTGTGTGGAGTCCTAACAACTAGACCGTCAGGAAATTCCTGTTTGTAAAATTTAACGTACTTACCTTTGACTCTTTGGAACTGCCATCTTTAGGGTCAGAAGAAGTTCAAATGGTGGTTATCTTTATAATGACTAGAAAGGAGCTCGAGGAGAGTCTTCTAGGGCCTGGTAGAAATTCTGTTTCTGATTTTGGGTCCTGGCTATATGAATATTATTTATAAAAAAATCATTGAGCAGTACACTTACGTGTATTTTTAGTGTATATTACGTTTTGGTGGAAAGTTTTTTAAAGTTCATGTACTGAGTATTGCTGCTGCTGCTGCTGCTGCTGCTAAGTCACTTCAGTCGTCTCCAACTCTGTGAGACCCCAGAGACCGCAACCCACCAGGCTCCCCCATCCCTGGGATTCTCCGGGCAAGAACACTGGAGTGGGTTGCCATGTCCTTCTCCAAAGATGAAAGTGAAAAGTGAAAGTGAAGTCACTCAGTCATGTCTGACTCTTCTCAACCCTATGGACTGCAGCCCACCAGGCTCCTCCATCCATGGGATTTGCTTAGAAAACTTGATAGGGTGCAAACTCCTAACGTGTTACAAATATTAACAACCAAAACAACTTGTTGCAGCATTTCCTTTCAGTAAAGGAAGGGAAGGAAATTAAATTCCCATTAGAAGCAAACAGAAAGGGATGGTAAAGTACAGGCAAAGAAAAACAAATTTATTTATTTATTTATTATTATTATTTTTTAAATTTTTTAAACTTTTATTTTATTTTTAAACTTTACAATATTGTATTAGTTTTGCCAAACATCGAAACGAATCCGCCACAGGTATACCCGCGTTCCCCATTCTGAACCCTCCTCCCTCCCCCCTCCCCTACCCTCCCTCTGGGTCGTCCCAGTGCACCAGCCCCAAGCATTGAGTATCGTGCATCGAACCTGGACTGGCGACTCGTTTCATACATGATATTATACATGTTTCAATGCTATTCTCCCAAATCTCCCCACCCTCTCCCTCTCCCACAGAGTCCATAAGACTGATCTATACATCGGTTTCTCTTTTGCTGTCTCGTACACAGGGTTATTGTTACCATCTTTCTAAATTCCATATATATGTGTTAGTATACTGTATTGGTGTTTTTCTTTCTGGCTTACTTCACTCTGTATAATAGGTTCCAGTTTTATCCATCTCATTAGAACTGATTCAAATGTATTCTTTTTAATGGCTGAGTAATACTCCATTGTGTATATGTACCACAGCTTTCTTATCCATTCATCTGCTGATGGGCATCTAGGTTGCTTCCATGTCCTGGCTATTATAAACAGTGCTGCGATGAACATTGGGGTACACGTGTCTCTTTCCCTTCTTGTTTCCTCAGTGTGTATGCCGAGCAGTGGGATTGCTGGATCATAAGGCAGTTCTATTTCCGGTTTTTTAAGGAATCTCCACACTGTTCTCCATAGTGGCTGTACTAGTTTGCATTCCCACCAATGGTGCAAGAGAGTTCCCTTTTCTCCACACCCTCTCCAGCATTCATTGCTTGTAGACTTTTGGATCGCAGCCATTCTGACTGGCGTGAAATGGTACCTCATAGTGGTTTTGATTTGCATTTCTCTGATAATGAGTGATGCTGAGCATCTTTTCATGTGTTTGTTAGCCCTCTGTATGTCTTCTTTGGAGAAATGTCTGTTTAGTTCTTTGGCCCATTTTTTGCTTGGGTCATTTATTTTTCTGGAGTTGAGCTGTAGGAGTTGCTTGTATATTTTTGAGATTAGTTGTTTGTCCGTTGCTTCATTTGCTATTATTTTCTCCCATTCTGAAGGCTGCCTTTTCACCTTGCTAATAGTTTCCTTTGTTGTGCAGAAGCTTTTAAGTTTAATTAGGTCCCATTTGTTTATTTTTGCTTTTATTTCCAATATTCTGGGAGGTGGGTCATAGAGGATCCTGCTGTGATGTATGTCGGAGAGTGTTTTGCCTATGTTCTCCTCTAGGAGTTTTATAGTTTATGGTCTTACGTTTAGATCTTTAATCCATTTTGAGTTTATTTTTGTGTATGGTGTTAGAAAGTGTTCTAGTTTCATTCTTTTACAAGTGGTTGACCAGTTTTCCCAGCACACTTGTTAAAGAGATTGTCTTTAATCCATTGTATATTCTTGCCTCCTTTGTCAAAGATAAGGTGTCCATATGTGCGTGGATTTATCTCTGGGCTTTCTATTTTGTTCCATTGATCAATATTTCTGTCTTTGTGCCAGTACCATACTGTCTTGATAACTGTGGCTTTGTAATAGAGTCTGAAGTCAGGTAGGTTGATTCCTCCAGTTCCATTCTTCTTTCTCAAGATAGCTTTGGCTATTCGAGGTTTTTTGTATTTCCATACAAATTGTGAAATTATTTGTTCTAGCTCTGTGAAGAATACCATTGGTAGCTTGATAGGGATTGCATTAAATCTATAAATTGCTTTGGGTAGTATACTCATTTTCACTATATTGATTCTTCCAATCCATGAACATGGTATATTTCTCCATCTATTAGTGTCCTCTTTGATTTCTTTCACCAGTGTTTTATAGTTTTCTATATATAGGTCTTTAGTTTCTTTAGGTAGATAAATTCCTAAGTATTTTATTCTTTCCGTTGCAATGGTGAATGGAATTGTTTCCTTAATTTCTCTTTCAGTTTTCTCATTATTAGTGTATAGGAATGCAAGGGATTTCTGTGTGTTGATTTTATATCCTGCAACTTTACTATAATCATTGATTAGTTCTAGTAATTTTCTGGTGGAGTCTTTAGGGTTTTCTATGTAGAGGATCATGTCATCTGCAAACAGTGAGAGTTTTACTTCTTCTTTTCCCATTTGGATTCCTTTTATTTCTTTTTCTGCTCTGATTGCTGTGGCCAAAACTTCCAAAACTATGTTGAATAGTAATGGTGAAAGTGGGCACCCTTGTCTTGTTCCTGACTTTAGAGGAAATGCTTTCAATTTTTCACCATTGAGGATAATGTTTGCTGTGGGTTTGTCATATATAGCTTTTATTATGTTGAGGTATGTTCCTTCTATTCCTGCTTTCTGGAGAGTTTTTATCATAAACGAATGTTGAATTTTGTCAAAGGCTTTCTCTGCATCTATTGAGATAATCATATGGTTTTTGTTTTTCAATTTGTTAATGTGGTGTATAACATTGATTGATTTGCAGATATTGAAGAATCCTTGCATGCCTGGGATAAAGCCCACTTGGTCATGGTGTATGATCTTTTTAATGTGTTGTTGGATTCTGATTGCTAGAATTTTGTTAAGGATTTTTGCATCTATGTTCATCAGTGATATTGGCCTGTAGTTTTCTTTTTTTGTGGGATCTTTGTCAGGTTTTGGTATTAGGGTGATGGTGGCCTCATAGAATGAGTTTGGAAGTTTACCTTCCTCTGCAATTTTCTGGAAGAGTTTGAGCAGGATAGGTGTTAGCTCTTCTCTAAATTTTTGGTAGAATTCAGCTGTGAAGCCGTCTGGACCTGGGCTTTTGTTTGCTGGAAGATTTTTGATTACAGTTTCAATGGGTCTGTTAAGATTTTCTATTTCTTCCTGGTCCAGTTTTGGAAAGTTGTACTTTTCTAAGAATTTGTCCATTTCTTCCACGTTGTCCATTTTATTGGCATATAATTGTTGATAGTAGTCTCTTATGATCCTTTGTATTTCTGTGTTGTCTGTTGTGATCTCTCCATTTTCATTTCTAATTTTATTGATTTGATTTTTCTCCCTTTGTTTCTTGATGAGTCTGGCTAATGGTTTGTCAATTTTATTTATCCTTTCAAAGAACCAGCTTTTGGCTTTGTTGATTTTTGCTATGGTCTCTTTTGTTTCTTTTGCATTTATTTCTGCCCTAATTTTTAAGATTTCTTTCCTTCTACTAACCCTGGGGTTCTTCATTTCTTCCTTTTCTAGTTGCTTTAGGTGTAGGGTTAGGTTATTTATTTGACTTTTTTCTTGTTTCTTGAGGTGTGCCTGTATTGCTATGAACTTTCCCCTTAGGACTGCTTTTACCGTGTCCCCCAGGTTTTGGGTTGTTGTGTTTTCATTTTCATTCGTTTCTATGCAAATTTTGATTTCTTTTTTGATTTCTTCTGTGATTTGTTGGTTATTCAGCAGCGTGTTGTTTAGCCTCCATATGTTGGAATTTTTAATAGTTTTTCTCCTGTAATTGAGATCTAATCTTACTGCATTGTGGTCAGAAAAGATGCTTGGAATGATTTCTATTTTTTTGAACTTACCAAGGCTAGATTTATGGCCCAGGATGTGATCTATCCTGGAGAAGGTTCCATGTGCGCTTGAGAAAAAGGTGAAATTCATTGTTTTGGGATGAAATGTCCTATAGATATCAATTAGGTCTAACTGGTCTATTGTATCGTTTAAAGTTTGTGTTTCCTTGTTAATTTTCTGTTTAGTTGATCTATCCATAGGTGTGAGTGGGGTATTAAAGTCTCCCACTATTATTGTGTTATTGTTAATTTCTCCTTTCATACTTGTTAGCATTTGTCTTACATATTGCAGCGCTCCTGTGTTGGGTGCATATATATTTATAATTGTTATATCTTCTTCTTGGATTGATCCTTTGATCATTATGTAGTGACCATCTTTGTCTCTTTTCACAGCCTTTGTTTTAAAGTCTATTTTATCTGATATAAGTATTGCTACTCCTGCTTTCTTTTGGTCCCTATTTGCATGGAAAATCTTTTTCCAGCCCTTCACTTTCAGTCTGTATGTGTCCCCTGTTTTGAGGTGGGTCTCTTGTAGACAACATATGTAGGGGTCTTGTTTTTGTATCCATTCAGCCAGTCTTTGTCTTTTGGTTGGGGCATTCAACCCATTTACATTTAAGGTAATTACTGATAAGTATGATCCCGTTGCCATTTACTTTATTGTTTTGGGTTTGAGTTTATACAGTTTTTGTGTTTCCTATCTAGAGAATATCCTTTGATATTTGTTGGAGAGCTGGTTTGGTGGTGCTGAATTCTCTCAGCTTTTGCTTGTCTGAGAAGCTTTTGATTTCTCCTTCATATTTGAATGAGATCCTTGCTGGGTACAATAATCTGGGCTGTAGTTTATTTTCTTTCATCACTTTAAGTATGTCTTGCCATTCCCTCCTGGCTTGAAGAGTTTCTATTGAAAGATCAGCTGTTATCCTAATGGGAATTCCCTTGTGTGTTATTTGTTGTTTTTCCCTTGCTGCTTTTAATATTTGTTCTTTGTGTTTGATCTTTGTTAATTTGATTAATATGTGTCTTGGGGTGTTTCGCCTTGGGTTTATCCTGTTTGGGACTCTCTGGGTTTCTTGGACTTGGGTGATTATTTCCTTCCCCATTTTAGGGAAGTTTTCAACTATTATCTCCTCAAGTATTTTCTCATGGTCTTTCTTTTTGTCTTCTTCTTCTGGGACCCCTATGATTCGAATGTTGTAGCGTTTAATATTGTCCTGGAGGTCTCTGAGATTGTCCTCATTTCTTTTAATTCGTTTTTCTTTTATCCTCTCTGATTCATTTATTTCTACCATTCTATCTTCTAATTCACTAATCCTATCTTCTGCCTCTGTTATTCTACTATTTGTTGCCTCCAGAGTGTTTTTAATTTCATTTATTGCATTATTCATTTTATATTGACTCTCTTTTATTTCTTCTAGGTCCTTGTTAAACCTTTCTTGCATCTTCTCAATCTTTGTCTCCAAGCAATTTATCTGTGATTCCATTTTGATTTCAAGATTTTGGATCAATTTCACTATCATTATTCGGAATTCTTTATCAGGTAGATTCCCTATCTCTCCCTCTTTTGTTTGGTTTGGTGGGCTTTTATCCTGTTCCTTTGTCTGCTGGGTATTCCTCTGTCTCTTCATCTTGTTTAAATTGCTGAGTTTGGGGTGTCTTTTCTGTATTCTGGCAGTTTGTGGAGTTCTCTTTATTGTGGCATTTCCTCGCTCTGTGTGGGTTTGTACAGGTGGCTTGTCAAGGTTTCTTGGTTAGGGAAGCTTGTGTCGGTGTTCTGGTGAGTGGAGCTGTATTTCTTCTCTCTCCTTTCGAAGACTTGGGTTGGTTTTCTGGGTGCCTGATGTCCTCTGCCGGCTTTCAGATGTTGTTTTGTGGAATTTACTCGGCGTTTAAATGTTCTTTTGATGAATTTGTGGGGGAGAAAGTGTTCTCCCCGTCCTACTCCTCCGCCATCTTAGCTCCTCCCTCTCAACAAATTTCTTTAAATACCATTAACTGGTTTTCAGTGCTGCCGCTAAGTCACTTCAGTTGTGTCCAACTCTGTGCGACCCCATGGATGGCAGCCCACCAGGCTCCCACATCCCTGGGATTCTCCAGGCAAGAACACTGGAGTGGGTTGCCATTTCCTTCTCCAATGCATGTAAGTGAAAAGTGATTTTCAGTAGATCCACCTAAATTGTGTTTTAGATCTTTGGTACTGTACTTATTTTACTTGTTGATGTTCATCTCAAGAATGCAGTGAGGCCAAAAGATTATATTTGTAAAAGTGCTTTTTGATGTTCATTAAAACAGGATGGAAAAGCCAAAGTAATAGGAGTATAGCCTTTTTATTGATCATAAAATGAAAAAACAAAGCCTCTTATATTTGAAGCATCACTGGTCCTAGTCAGAAAATAGAATTACTTAGTGTTTCAATAAAATGGAGGGACCATACTCTTTTTATGAACAGTTAGTATCATGCCAGTTACCTGCTTTTAATATCAATGAAAAGAGGATGGATGGAATTTTCACAGATGTAATGTGTATTGGAAACAATAAAACATATCCCAACCTTTTCTGCAGATCTCCTTTGGCCTATTTAATAAAGTAACAGAATCCTAAGTTATGAATTTTTTTACGCACTTGAGTAACTGAGAGGTCTCAATGCAGGTAGGCAAGTCACTAGGGCCGAGAGCCTAGCTCAGTCCTCCTAATCACTGCCACACTCCCTCTCCTCTTTTGGTTATTTTATATTCATGATCATTAGTCCTTCTTCCCTTATATAAATATAAAAATATACCATTCAATTCATGATTCTGTTTGCTGAATAGAGAAGGCAATTCATTAATACATCACTCAATATTTCTGGTTGCAGAAATGCTATGCATTGCTAAGCGGAGGAAAAGCCTCTCAGGAAAGCTTCCTTTACATTGATAGAAACAGGTGTTCTCTTTTAGTTGTCAAGTCAGCTCCCTTCTGAGAATCTCAGATAAGTGGTCCAAATTACATCTAAGAGGAAAATTCACCAAAGCATAATTACTTTTCATCAGGGTGCCACGAATAATGAAAAGAAGAGAGCACTGGAAGTATATTGTAGTCTACTTAATCACCATCATTTTAAAAAGCTGATGTAGAATTCCTTACTTCAAGACAAAATTGTGTGGCTTGGGTGGTAAATTAGGCATATTTTCTAAACACTAAATTATATTTCTTCTAATTCACATTTGGCTAAGAAAAGCTGACTAGTCTTTGTAGTAACGGAATATAAGTGATAAGGTTTGCAGCTGCAATTTCAAACAGTGCATTTTTGTCTATTCTTCAATAGCTTCCTGTGTTTCTATTCATACTGAATGAATTCCTTTCTTTATCTTTCTTGGTAAGATACATTTCAACAGGGTTGCTATCTGTGCAGGATGCAGTCAGATTCCTTATATCACCTGGCTCTCCATTCCCCTCCTCCCTTACCCCCCACTCAAAAGCTCAGCTAATGGAGAGCAATAGATTATTCATATGGGTAGAAATAGTAAAGCTTTGCCCAGTGATAAACAATTATTTAGCACAGTGGATGAGAAATTCTGGTCATCAGAATTTTACCTAGCACTTATCTGCATTTAAGAGAATTTCTAAAGCCAAATAACTTCAGTGGAGGCATAATGGGAAATCTGAGACCAATAAAACAATTTTTGACTAAGAGCTCAACCATTAATCAGCTATGGGAAAGTTGCATAAACTTTGCTGTTTATTCCTCTATAAAATTAGGATAATTACACATATATATATATATAAAGAAACAAATAGCATAACAAAAGCATTTTTCTAGGAAAGCATTTTTCTAGGATTGTTCTTGATTAATCATAGTAATTATAAAGGGAATCTAATATTTTGGGGAGGATGAGTAGACTTTTGGGAAAATGATGGGAAAACATGTTCTTCCTACGTAGCACCTTTAAAGAGGGTCAAGGACTTCGGGTCACCTTCTGTTTTTCCAGTTGCTTTCCATTTTTTCCTCATCAGCAGTTCTTCTTCTGTGATCTTTGCTGTTTATCTTCCAGACCATATAATTGAGAACCTCCATATCCAGTCTCTCTTTGCCTCCAACATTGATGGCTCTTTTTTTCTGTCTCTCTCCAGCCAACTGGGTTGATGGAATAGACATGCCTATTCATAGAATACAATTTGTCTCGGTTGAGTTACTATGGAGAAGAGCTGTAGGCTTTGCTGTATATTAAACATCTTAGATGGGCATTGGCAAAGGGTCGCACAGTATATATTTTAGGCTATGTGGGCCATATGGTTTCTGTTGCAGCTACTCAACTCTTTTGTTGTAGTGTGAAAGTAGATACAGGAATATGTAAACAAATGAGAATGGCAGCGTTCCCTGAAAACTTTATTTACAAAAACAGATGGTCGGCTGGATTTAGCCCACGGGCCATAGTTTTCTGGATCTCTAAGACATGGAGATGAATCACAGGATACTCGTGTTTAAAGGGACATGGCAGTCATGTAGTCCAGCTTTCTCCAAAGTGTGATCCGTAGAAAGCTGTCCCCCTGCAACCAAAGGTTAACTGGTCAAATATATTTTGAAATGCTACATGATGAACCTCCTTCTTAAAGGTTCATCAATGCACTAGCAATACTCAGGACCCTGACTCTTTTTGGGGGGTGTAATATTAGTAGTAGAAATGGTAACTAATGCTTTAACAGTGATTACTACATGGCCAGAACTATTGTAAATGTTTTTACATATATTATTTCATTTAATTTCAAAACTCTATGAAGTATGTAGTATTTTTTTTAAATTACTTACTTATTTGACTGCACTAGATCTTCTTATTTTGTTTTAGTTGCAGCATGTGGTATCTAGTTCCCTGACCGGGGATCAAACCCAGGTCCCCTGCATTGGGAGATCGGAGTCTTAGCCACTGGACCACCAGGGAATACTAACAATGTAGTATTGTTAATGCCACTTTATATTTGATGAAGCTGAGGCACTGAAAGTTTACTTAATCTGCCCAAGGTAGCATAATCAATGGTGTCCCGATTCAAATTTAGGCGGCTTGGCTCCATGGTCTGTGCTTTCAGCCACCTTTCCACCTCCGTGTAATGCCTTGACATTTCTGGAAAATAGTGTGAGCTGAGAAAGCACGTCTTTCTTCCAGTTCTCTCAGTTAACACATTGGAAAAGCAACATCTAGAGAGATTCAGGTGACTTTGCAAAGGTCAGAAGTATAATTAATGACTGAAACCAGTCTACAAGTCAATTCAGTCAGTAACTGGTACTTAAAGAAATGCTTAAATTAATCCTTTATAAAGACAGAAATCCTTTTAAAAATGAATAATCATCTCTAATTTCCCCTTTTTAATTCAGATTTTTATAATGAGCTTCATTTCAATGGGGGTAAATAAAGACTTTGATTTTTAAAAAGTAGAATTATTTTCACTTTAAAAATTCTGATAGGCAATCTCCTCTCAAGAGAAAGATGATGAATATTCATCTCTAACTCGGACCTCTTTTCTGGCTCTGAGTCCTTGATTCTCAAGCCTCAATGTATGGTAGAATCACTCGGGGTACTTGGGCAAAACAATGCTGGGCCCCACCTTACAGCTTCAGAAACTACGTTTTAACTGAGGAGCTGGTGTAGGTATTTCAAAAGCTATCCCCAGGAGATTCTCATGTGGAGCCGGGTTGTGAATCACATTTGTTATTGTGTGCTAAATTTGTCCAGCTGCATTAACAGCTTACATTTAAAATACTACATGGCATGAAATGAAACTTATGGCTATGGTCCATGGGTTATAATTAATAAAAATGTGACCACATTCCAAGCATGAGTGGAACTTTATTATTGCAGATAAATTGTACTGGTGGCTATAATATTCAATCAGTTTTATGTGAGTGGGACTTTTGGATTGACACGCATAGCTGCAGAACCAGACTACTCAAGAAACTCAGGGATTCTGGTAGGTTGCCAGGAGTCTGTGTGGCTCAAACAGAGGCTGATCTTGACTTTTTTTAAAAAAATGAAGTATAGTTGATTTACAATATTGTGGTAGTTTCAGGTGTACAGCAAAGTGATTCAGTTATTTTTTTCTGATTATTTTCCATTATAGGTTATTACATGTTTCTGAATATAATACCCTTTGCTATACAGTAAATTCTTATTGCCTATCTACTTTCTGTTAATGCCATCCTCCTAATTTGTCCCTCCTCTTTTTAATTTGATGTGACTCTTTAATACCTGGGACTTAAGGTGGAAGAAACATATTTTAAAGGATTAGGTTTTTGCCACCATTCTCTATCTACTTACAGATATTAAAATAATTTATAATAGAAGAATTTAGAGAATAAATTATGTGTAGTAAAATAATTTAGGTAGAAATTGACCATCTATGAGAGGAAATGGGATAGAAATTATTCGTGAGTTGAGATGGTCTAATTACTACTATTGAACACTAAGTTTGTCTTTAACTTTTCTGGTAGTTAATGCAAAACAAGGAAATGTGCTGGGTGAAATAGCTTTATATTATGGCTAAAAACAACTTCTGCATTTGTCTGCAGAGAAAACTGTTATTTTGAAACTAATTTCAATCAGTAATTTAACACTTACATCCTTGGGATAACGCAATTAAAAGTATCTTCACTACAGTTTCCCAAGTCATAGAAACGCTGTTCAATTGGTGATAGCTGTAAGAACCGTCACGCAGTCAAATGAACCAAGTAAAGACATTTGTTCAGTCATTCATTCACTCATTCATTTATTCAATCATCTGTTTGCTTTTAATTGCTAACATTATGATGGATACAATGTTAAATTCTGGAAATACAGTGATCAATAAGATGTCATTCTTGTTCTCAAGCGGCTCATAGTGCTGTGGAGAAAATGCTCAGAGAAACCAAAATTTTGAGTGGGAGAGGTCAGAGCCTGAAATAAAGGTGTGTGTGTGTTGTGCTGTGCTGTGCTTAGTCTATCAGTTGTGTTCAACTCTTTGCAGCCCCATGGACTGTAGCTTGCCAGGTTCCTCTGTCTGTGAGAATACTCCAGGCAAGCATACAGGAGTGGGTTGCCATGCCTTCCTCCAGGGGATCTTCCCAACCCAGGTATCCCGCAGTGCATGAAGATCCTTTTCTGTCTGAGCTACTACGGAAGCCCAAGATTACTGGCATGGGTAGCCTATCCCTTCTCCAGGGGATCTTCCCGACCCAGGAATTGAACCGGGATCTCCAGCATTGCAGGTGGATTCTTTACTAGCTGAGCTATCAGGGAAACCCCATGTGTATGTTATGGGAACACAAAGAAGGAGGACCTAAGTGAGATTGTGAGGGACCAGGGAAGACTGAATAGGTTTAATCAGATGCATGAGTAGTGAAAATGAATCCCAAGAGGAAGACCGCAGGATAAGTGGCAGAGAAGGGAGCATGCACACTGCCTCAGGAGAATTACTACTATCTCCCCTAAATGGAGAGTGGAGTTCATATGGGGAATCAGGATGAGAGACGTGTGCAGGGGTCAGATTCCCAAGGGTCAGGCTGAAGACTTGAGACTTCATATGAAAGTGATGGGTAGTCACCTTAGTATTTTAGGCAGTGAAGTCACGTGATCAGATTTGTGTTTTAGAAAGATCACTTTAGCTACAGTGTGGAAAGGAGACAGACTGGGAGGTTATTTTAGTCTATTAGTGTAATTCACTTCTAGAGTATTGAGGATCTGAAGGAAAGCAATGGGAATGGAGAACAGAGGACCGATGCTACAGCTTCAGGAGCTTGACTTATATGACTGAGATAATGGCCTGTAGGGAGGGGAAGTGGAAAGAAGGAAGAAAAGTTCCCTGGCTTAGGTGACTGGGTGACTTGTGGCACAATTCATGGGTCTCTAGAGCAACCAGGAGGATCAGGTTTATGGATCAGGAGCAAAGAGTAGAAGATGGTGGAGATGAGTTCAGGTGAAACTTATGGGAATATGAGTTGAGAATTCCAATAGAGCCTTGAGGTCTGAGCTGCAGGCAATATATTTGAAATTTACCAGCATGTAGATGGCAGTTATAGATGGAAACGTATGTTAGTGAAATAAGAGTATATAAATCAAAGAGAGACCAGAGTCTGAAATGCTGAGAAATGCACTTACAAGGCTTCTAGAGGACACAGTTTATGAAGGAAGCAGAAGCATAAGCAAGAATAAACTAGGCGTTTGTGGGATAATGGAAGTGATCAATAGGATATGTGTAACTTGGGATAATGTAATCAGGATGTAATTTGGTAATTTGCTAGGTGTAATAGGGAGGTAATTTGAGACAGAGATAGAAAGTGTTCATTAAACCGTGAAATGTCAACTGTGCCAGATGGGACTTGACAGGTGTTGGGTCCCTGGCTGCTGGACTGATTTCTCTTAGTAGGAGTCTGTAGAGGATTTATATTATTCAAGAGACAGAGATTTAGATACCAGTTATGTTTCAAAAGTTTGAAATCTGAACATTCCTCCACACACTTAAACCCAGTTGCGAATACAGAATAAGTTTCCTGAAAACTCTTGAAAACATCTAAACACAGCACAAGGTTGGGGTGATGATGTCCTTGGCCATGAAACATGGAAGAGGCAATTTTAGCTTGAACAGTGTAAGGCCAGTTTTCCCCAATGAAGCACTTAAATGAATGGAAGTTCTATATGCTCAGTGGAATGGATGACCCGAAATAAAACTGTATTGAGAAGGTCTTGGCAGAATGAATTAACTGCATATAAGAGCACCACATAACTGAATGCAATCTCGTGATGACTAGGTTGTTTGAAATTTCACCAATTTAAATGTGGCAGTTTTAGTTTGGGTATTGTTTGTATTTAATTCTCTTTGTGAATTGTATTAGAATACATGTCTGTTTATTTAAGACCACTTGGCATATCTGTGGATTTTTTCCCACATATTTATGGGTTCTCAGGATGTGTGGGTAACTTTAAAGAAAACAGTAGTCTTGATTCAACCTCCTTAAGCAGGTTAATTGACTGTCATGACTGTGTTTTGGACATCATGAAATATATTTGCCCCGAATGCAGGCAGAATGAAAGAAGCAAAATTCACAGGGATTTTCTAGGTCCCAGTATTAACAATATTTATAGGTACAAAGCAGAGTTATTACTTTGATAACAAAGGTCTGTCTAGTCAAAGCTATGGTTTTTCCAGTAGTCATGTATGGATGTGAGAGCTGGGCTATAAACAAAGCTGAGCATGGAAGAATTGATGCTTTTGAATCAATTCAAAAGTTGATTTGGTGTTGGAGAAGACTCTTGAGAGTCCCTTGGACAGCAAGGAGATACAACCAGTCCATCCTAAAGGAAATCAGTCCTGAATATTCATTGGAAGGACTGATACTGAAGCTGAAACTCCAATACTTTGGCCACCTGATGCGAAGAACTGACTCATTGCTGCTACTGCTAAGTCGCTTCAGTTGTGTCCGACTCTGTGCGACGCCATAGAAGGCAGCCCACCAGGCTCTGCCATCCCTGGGATTCTCCAGGCAAAAACACTGGAGTGGGTTGCCATTGCCTTCTCCAATGCATGAAAGTGAAAAGTGAAAGGAAGTCACTCAGTCGTGTCCAACTCTGTGCGACCCCATGGACTGAAGCCCACCAGGCTCCTCCATCCATGGGATTTTCCAGGCAAGAGTACTGGAGTGGGGTGCCATTGCCTTCTCCGAATTGACTCATTAGAAAAGTCCTAATGCTGGGAAAGATTGAAGGTAGGAGGAGAAGGGGACATCAGAGGATGAGATGGTTGGATGGCATCACTGACTCAATCAATGGATATGAGTTTGAGTAAACTGCGGGAGTTGGTGATGGACAGGGAGGCCTGGCATGCTGCAGTCCATGGGGTCGCAAAAAGTTGGACATGACTGAGTGACTGAAATGAACTGAACTGAACTGATAGCTACAAATCTCTCTCTTCTGTACTTGCCATCCAAACTACTTACATCTCAAGTGGGAGAGGTGGTGTTTAATGTTCATCTTTCTGCAACCTTATCTAACTTCTGACACCCCTGACTGTGAAAGTGAAAGTCGCTCAGTTGTGTCAGACTCTTTTCAACCCCACGAACTATACAGTCCATGGAATTCTCCAGGCCAGAATTCTGGAGTGGGTAGCCTTTCCTTTTCCAGGGGATCTTCCCAACCCGGGAATCAAACCCGTGTCTCCCGTATTGTAGCTGAATTCTTTACCAGCTGAGCCAGAAGGGAAGCCCAAGAATACTGGAGTGACTAGCTATTCCTTCCCCAGCGGATCTTCCCGACCCAGGAGTTGAACTGGGGTCTCCTGCATTGCAGGTGGATTCTTTACCAACTGAGCTATCAGGGAAGCTCACCCCTGACAATAACACTGCTAATTGTACCAGAGCTCTCAACCATTTAAACTCCCAGGTGTTCCACAAATTTCAAGTCTTGTGTGTATCATTCCCAGTTTTCAGCATCCACATGTAAAAATACTCAAGTTTTATTTTAAAAAGACAACACAAAGGGGAATTTTTCATTCTATCAAGAGGCCAATAAGCATTGTAAATAAGAAGAAAAGAGGAATGTTTTAGAACCAAGGGAGCTTATTATGTAAATATAACCATTTGGCTTTCTACAGATTTTTCAGTGAGAAATCAAGAAAGAGGGCTAAAGAGATTTAATTTTTTTTTCTGTAATTAGTAGAATTTTTTAAAATAGCAAGCCTCTCTGCTCAGGGATTAGGTCTGTAGTATTAGTATCAACAATAGAGATAAAAGGCTTGTCTTTCTGTTTCTACTTGCAAGAGAACCTTATTTTGTTCCTTCTCAGTACACCTGAACATTATGAATTGTATTGATCAATTGTGATGTATGGGGCTACCCTAGTGGCTCAGTGGTAAAGAATCCACCTGCCAAAGTGGGAGACTCAGGTCTCCTTGCTACTCAAGTGTGTTCCAAGAGTCAGCAGCATTGATACTATTAGAAGGGAGCTTGTGAAAATGCAGAATCTCAGGCTCTAACCTAGATTTATTGAATCACTATCTGCATCTTCTCACGACCCCAGATGATTCTTCTGTATATTAATATTTAAGAAACGCTGGTCTAGATGAATAATAACCATACAAATACCCTGAATGAAGAAAATTATAAAGAAAGCACCTGCTATGGCTCAAAGTACCTAATGGAAACCTTTTCACAATAGAACTTCCTTTTATTTCAATCAAATGATTAATGGCACTGATGAGGAATTAACATCAGAAAGAAAAACAATCATGATTTTTTTTCATTTTCCAGCCTTTTTGTATTCTAGCTGAAATAAAGACCTTCAGGTACAAAGAATAAAATTTTTAAAAGTAACTCCTTAGAGAACTGATTAAATAAATCAAATCAGTTTCACTGTGTACCACTTTGTCTGCAGTGGCTTCCCTGGTGGCTCAGATGGTAAAGAATCTGCCTGTAATGCGGGAGACCTGGGTTCAATCCTTAGGTCTGGAAGATCCCCTGGAGAAGGGAATGGCAACACACTCCAGTATTCTTGCCTGGAAAATCCCCTGGACTGAGGAGCCTGGTGGGCTGCAGTCCATAGGGTTGCAAAGAGCTGGACACGAGTGAAGTGACTTAGCACGTGTGCACACACGGAAGCTTAGAGCCATTTTAGAATCTCTCCCTTTCTTCAGTCCTTTCATCTAATTAATGTGCAAATGCTGTTGGTTCCACTGCTAAAGTACATCTTGAATCAATCCACTTCTCAATCTGTGCTACTAACTCTATTCCAAGCCATCACTATTCAAAAGGTCTTTCCTCTTTCTCATAGCAGCCACACTCACCTTTTAAAAACTATAAAACAAGTCCATGTGACTTCTAGACTTAAAAATCATTCATTGACATTTCACTGCTTTTATATTCTTGTACAGATTCCTTAGTGGATCAGTGAGGCCTGGCATGGTCTTTTCCATCTGTCTCATGCCACACTTCTTCCTTATTCCTTTCACACCAGTATCGGTTCCTAAAGTATATACCTTCTTTCTCACCATTAAGCATGGTATCTCTTGCTTGTTTTTCTACATCATGTCTCGGTTTTAATGTCATCTTTTCAAGGGAACCCTTGTACATTGTTGATAGGAATGTAAATTGGCATAGCCTGTATGGAAAACTGTATGGAGGTTCCTAAAAATCTAAAACTATAGTTACCATACAATCCAGGAACCTACTCCTAGGCATGTGTGTGTGTGCGCTTAGTCGCTCAGTTGTGTCTGACTCTTTGCAACCCTATGGACTTAGCCCTCCAGGCTCCTCTGTCCATGGGATTTTTCAGGCAAGAATACTGGCTGGAGTGGCTTGCCATTTCCTCCTTCAGGGGACCTTCACGACCCAGAGACTGAACTCACGTCTCCTGTATCTCCTACATTGCAGTGGGATTCTTTACCCAGTGAGCCATATACATCCAGACAAAAGCATAAGTCAAAAAGATATATGAACCTCTGTGTTCATAGCAGCATATTCACAGTAGCCAGGACATGGAAACAATGCAAATGTCCACTGACAGATGAATGGACAAAGAAGATGAGGCACATATACACACTGGAATACACTCAGCTATAAAAAGGAACGAAATAATGCCATTTGCAGCGGTATAGATGAACCTAGAGGTTTCATGGGCTTCTCCGCATGGCTCATGGGTAAGGAATCCACCTGCAGTGCAGGAGCTGTGGATTTGATCCCTGCTTTGAGAAGATCCCCTGGAGACTTACTCCATTTTTCTTGCCTGAGACATCCCATGGACAGAGCCTGGAGGGCTATAGTCCATAGGGCTGGACCGAAGCGACTAAGCATGAGCATGGGCTTGTAGAGTCATCATACTAAGTGAAGTGCGTCGGAAAGAGAAAGACAAATACTATATGACATCACTTATACATGGAATCTAAACTGTGACACAAATGAACTTATCTGGAAACAGAAACAGACACAGATACAGAGAATAGACGTGTGGTTGCCAAGGGGAGGGGGAGGAGGAGAGGGGTGGCGAGTGAGTTTGGAGTTAGCACATGCAAACTAGTATATCTAGAATGGATAAACAACAAGGTCCTACTGCACCGCATAAGAAACTATATTCAATATTCTATGATAAACCATAATGGAAAAGAATATAAAACAGAATGCATGGATATGTTATAACTGAATCACAGTTATAAACTGTGCAGCAAAAATTTACACAACATTGTGAACCAACTATACTTCAATTACAAAAAATGAATAATGTCACCTTTTCAGGAATGACCTTCCTGATTGTCTTATGTAAATTCTAGTTCCTCTGTGGTTCTCTGTTTAAGCTCCCTTTTTATGTAGTCTATAGCACAGTTCTGTTCAGTCACTCAGTCATGTCTGACTCTTTGTGACCCCAAGGACTGTAGCACACCAGGCTTCCCTGTCCGTCACCAACTCCAGGAGCTTGCTCAAACTCAGTGTCCATCGAGTTGGTGATGCCATCCAACCACCTCATCCTCTGTCATCCCCTTCTTCTGCCTTCAGTCTTTCCCAACATCAAGGTATTTTCCAGTGAGTCACTTCTTCACATCAGGTGGCCAAAGTATTGGAGCTTCAGCTTCAGCATCAGTCCTGCCAATGAATATTCAGTACTGATTTCCTTTAGAATTGAATAGTTTGATCCAAGAGTCTTCTCCAACACCACAGTTCAAAAGCATCAATTCTTCGGTGCTCAGCTTTCTTTATGGTCCAACTCTCACATGCATGCATGACTACTGGTAAACCCACAGCTTTGATTAGATGGACTTTGTTGGCAAAATAATGTCTCTGCTTTTTAATATGCTGTCTAGGTTTGTCATCGCTTTTCTTCCAAGGAGCAAGTGTCTTTTAATTTCATGGCTGCCATCACCATCTGCAGTAATTTTGGAGCCCAAGAAAATAAAGCCTGTCACTGTTTGCTTCATTTCCCCATCTATTTGCCGTGAAGTGATGGGACCAGATGCCATGATTTTGTTTTTGAATGTTGAGTTTTGAGCCAACTTTTTCATTCTCCTGTTTCACTTTCAACAAGAGGCTCTTTATTTCCTTTTTGCTTTCTTCCATAAGGGTGGTGTCATTTGCATGTCTGAGGTTGTGTGATGTGATGGTGTGTGGTATGAGGTTGTGTGGTGTGAGTGTGATTACTCACCTAAAGCCAGACATCCTGGAGTCTGAAGGCATCAAGTGAGCCTTAGGAAGCATCACTACGAACAAAGCTAGTGGAGGTGATGGAATTCCAGCTGAGCTATTTCAAGTTCTAAAACATGATATTGTTAAAGTGTTGCACTCAATATGCTAGCAAATTTGGAAAACTCGGCAGTGGCCACAGGAATAGAAAGGGTCAGTTTTCATTCCAATCCCAAAGAAAGGCAGTGCCAAAGAATATTCAAACTACCACACAATTGCACTTATCTCACACGCTAGCAAAGTAATGCTCAAAATTCTCGAAGCCAGGCTTCAACAGTACGTGAACCATGAATTTGCAGATGTTCAAGCTGGATTTAGAAAAGGCAGAGGAACCAGAGATCAAATTGCTAACATCCATTAAATCATTGAAAAAGCAAGAGAATTCCAGAAAAACATCTATTTCTGCTTTATTGACTATGCCAAAGCCTTTGACTATGTGGATCACAATAAGCTGTGGAAAATTCTTTAAGAGATGGGAATGCCAGACCACCTGACCAGCCTGCTGAGAAATCTGTATGCAGGTCAAGAAGCAACATTTAGAACTGGACATGGAACAATGGACTGGTTCCAAATTGGGAAAGGAGTACGTCAGTGCTGTGTTTCATCAGCCTGCTTACTTAACCTATATGCAGAGTACATCATGCGAAATACCAGGCTGGATGAAGCGCAGGCTGGAATCAAGATTGCTGGGAGCAATATAAAAATCATCAATAGCACAATCCAAATTAATTTATAAATTCTATACATTTTGAATATTTATTTAGTTATTGCCTGTTTTCCTCAAAGAATATAGGCTCAAATAAGGGCATAACTTGACTGTTGGCTCACCATTCATGGTTCAGTACCTGGCAAAAAGCAGACATCATTACATTTTTACTGAATAGACAAGATGACTTTAAAATAAATACAAAATTCACATGCTTAATATTTTATTACTTCCTTGATCTTCTGTGGTACCTAATTCATTATGGAAGTGATTAATTTTGAACAAATCCTCTCAAGTTCATTAGTGAAGAAATATTAAACATGACATTTTACTCTTTCAAGGAATGCTCAGCACTGGAAACAAAATTAACATGCCAGTAGGATATTTTAATAGAACATTTGTTGAAATTTGTATCAACGTAACCAACTGAGGCTGCTTTATTTGTCTAGTTATTTGTCTCAGTTTGTGGTACCTTGTGATTGACTAAGAAAGTGAAGTGTGCTGCTGCTGCTGCTAAGTCACTTCAGTCGTGTCTGACTCTGTGCGACCCCATAGATGGCAGCCCACCAGGCTCCCCCGTCCCTGGGATTCTCCAGGCAAGAACACTGGAGTGGGTTGCCATTTCCTTCTCCAATGCATGATAGTGAAAAGTGAAAGTGAAGTCGCTCAGTCGTGTCAAACTCTTAGCGACCCCATGGACTGCAGCCCATCAGGCTCTTCCGTCCATGGGATTTTCCAGGCAAGAATACTGGAGTGGGTTGCCATTGCCTTCTCCACAATATGGCATATAAACCTATATTTCAGGGCAACACATATGCAAAAATAAGAAGGCCAAACTCTTTGGGATCTAAGAATCTGAAGAAGTTATGAATCTGAGAGACTGTGCTCTTATACATTTCAGGTAATTCTCCATTGTCATTCATTCTCTGAAAGCCAAGGGTCCCAAGATTCTTCTGTATTTATCAAAACTAAATACCTCAGGCCTTTAGAACTGAGTCATTATATTAAGAAAAAAGACAAAAGCACAGTCAGGGGCCTGATGGTCTCTTCTGCCATGTTATAAGTGCTCAAGTGATGGACTGAAGGACCCGAATAAAGGAGGGAGGGTGGGCAGTATTGTGTGTAAGAGAATAATTTGGCACCATAACCAAATGTTAGTTGTGTTTGTAGAATTCTGAACATCAGGATGAAAGTTGAAAAATATCTATTAAAATACTTAACTTTATGTGCACCTGATATATGGATATTTGAAGAGTCTGGTTAATTGTATATATTTTACCTTTGAATTTTAGACCCTGTATTCATTTCCTGGGGCTGCCAACAACAAAGTGCCACCAACCAGAGGGCTTGGATGCCAAACATATATTGTCTCACAGTTCTGGAGACTAAAAGTATGGGATCAATGTGTCTATAAGATTGATTTGCTCTGGAGGGCTGTAGATCGAAACCTCATTCTATCTTCACATCATCTTCTCTCCATACATGTATGTGACCAAACTTTCTCTTCTTATGACAACATTCCTATTGAATTAGCCTTCTCTCGTGGCTTCACTTTAACTTGATTACTTCTTGTAGAGAACCTATCTCCAAATACCATTACACTTTAAGGTGCACGGGGTTAAGGACTTCAACATAGGAATGTGGGAGAAATGTGATTCAACCCATAACAGACCTTCACAATTAATTTACTTATATGGCATTTTATGATATAGAAAATAAAAGAACATATGTAAAAAATGTTTGCTTCATGTGGCTAAAAACTCCATTGCACATCCAAAAAGTCTAAGAGACTAACTGCACAAAATTCACATATGCTCTCTATACTCTGCCGTCTATGACCCATAAGCAATAATAAAATTATTTTTTATTGAAGAAGTTAATTAGCCTCACTCACTAAATTAGAATTTGTCTTTAAGCAGTTATTCAGCCTTGACTGAAATCTGTTACAAGCACCCTTTTGGGGTAGAAATTTGACATTAATAACTTAACACCTGACACCAGAGAACAAATTTTCAGTGGAAGGAGCTGTACATGCTAATGAAGCTTGGAGCTTACTGGAGGTTGATTTTAATGTTTCTCTTGCTTTCTCACTAATGAGATCTAAATTATAGGACTGACAGACTTTTTCTTCACCCATTATTTAAAAGCCAGATCACATTTTAATTTCACATCAGATTGCCCACAAAATATTAAATAAGGTAAATGTAGCACAATTATCCATCTTAGGAAATGTGTTCATTTTTCTTTTTGCTCCTAAATTCTTAAGCTGGATTTTGTGAAGAACCTCAGCAAAATCTGTTTTCTCTGTCTTTGAAATGGTTCCGTGTCTGTATGGCTAAGAATAGGGTGCCACAATTCAAGAGCTGTATCTCTTAGTGTGATGAGAAATAAACAAAAGCTTATGTTCCTACATTGATGTCACCATTCCTATAGTTTTCCTAATTTTTTCTTTCCTGTGGACAAAAAATAATGCTAATTTTCACCTTTAGGAAAAGGTTATTCTGCCATTTCTTATGGCCATTAAGGATGGAATTTGCTATGTGGAGCCTATAAAACTGTCTCCTTTCTTGATATTTCTCTTGTCTTTTGCACCCTCCCCCTCCCCTTCTCTCAATACCCTGTGATGTTTTGTGCAAAGTGCTTGGGTGCTCATTTTGCCCATTGTACTCCTTATTGCCAGTGAGGGCTCCTTTGATGGACAGCTGAGATGGCAAGTGAATTCTGATTCATATGCTTCAGTAGCTGTTGTACCACAGGTCCCAGACTGACAAGGGAAGCACATGGTGTAGTATTGTGATGTAATTACCTGGAACCACAAATCTAGATTCACTCAAATGAAGGCAATTGCTTTTGATTTGCAATCCAAGAAAGGAAGGTTCCAGAATGTCAGCCATCCATGTCTTTCCCTTGGTCTTTAACCAAGTTGTGATATTACTAGGGTGGATTTTATTTAAATTCAACCGTGTTGAATCATGGTGGCAATAGTCGAAACTGAAGTGAGTAGTTTTTTTCAATAATGGTACATTCTTGGAACGCCCCTGGTGGTCCAGGGCTGAGACTGTCCTCCCGTTGCCAGGGGCCTGGATCCAAACTCTGGTCAGGAAACTAGATCCCACATGCCTCACAAAGGGTTTGCATGTCACAACTAAAGATCTTGCATGTCCCAACAACAAAAAAATAGATCCCACGTGCTGCAACTAGAGATCCTGCATTCCACATACTCTCTCACAACCGAGAGTTCCCATTACTCACTGTCTGTCCAGGAATCATTTGTCATCTTGAAATTAGTGTTGGAGAAAGTAAGAGCTTCACTTTACTGGTCCATGTGTAGAGCTAAACAAGTCCATGTCCTCTGGTCTCCATGATCTTTATTGCTACCAAAAGGTACTGAGATTTATATACTCAGCTCCTCCTGAACATTTATTGGGATCTTCGGAGAAAGCAATGGCACCCCACTCCAGTACTCTTGCCTGGAAAATCCCATGGGCGGAGGAGCCTGGTAGGCTGCAGTCCATGGGGTCACTAAGAGTCAGACGTGACTCAGCGACTTCACTTTCACTTTTCCCTTTCATGCATTGGAGAAGGAAATGGCAACCCACTCCAGTGTTCTTGCCTGGAGAATCCCAGGGACGGAGGAGCCTGGTGGGCTGCCGTCTATGGGGTCACACAGAGTCGGACACGACTGAAGTGACTTAGCTTAGCTTAGCTTAGCTCTAGCTAATGGTTCTGGAATCTAGCTGCATGTATTATGCATGTAATATGGTTAATTTCTAAGAAAATAAGATAAAAATCAATTCACAGAATCTGAGACCTCACTTTGGAGCCACTTTGTGAGTATCTCTGGGATAGATCCTGGTAATAGTTTTATAAAAGCACCACATGTGTCTTGAATGCAAAGCCACATCTGGGTTGACTGTCCATACCCATTTGGTACAGTGCTTTCTCTTTGACCTTTCCAAATAATCTATAGTGAAGATGCCAGAAATCTCTGATGTTATTCATGATTGATAGTGAGTTATTCATAAAATAGTTCTCTGGAAGTTTTATGATGTCATTTACAATATAAGTGCAAGCTATGATTTTTATTCTGTTGTTGAGTCTTTGAAGTTTGGTATATCTTGCCATTAAAACTACCTTACAGAAGATTTTTTATTCCCTAAATCCCATATTTCAACAAATTGCTTCTCACCTTTAAAAAAAAATCCTAATTTTATCATCTAAAGTATCTTTGACACCAAAAGGAGATTAAAACTGAGATGAGTAAAAATTGATTTTTAATGGTGTCAAATCATTCTCTTTTGAGTGGAGAAGTAAAAGTTTAATTACTATTTAGAAAGGACACACACGACTAGAGATGTATCACCTCCTATAAGAGACAACAAGCTGAAACAAGATGCATATCAAGGGCACATTAGCTGTCTGATTAAGCATATTCTGTGGTTCTGTGTGTTTCCAACAAGCCCAGTATTTTGTCTCCATATCCCATAGAATGGTTCTGTATAATTTACTTTACAACTTCAATTCTGTCTCCTTCAATACGCTGCTTGTTTTCAGAATTTATCTTTAGTTACCCACCTCCTAAGTTCAGGACATCTTACTTTAGAAAATCAGGAGTTATTTTATATTAATTTCTTAAATCTGTACTCTGACTCCTAGCATTTTTAGAGGACAAATTAATTATGCTATGTGAAAGTTGGAAATATCTGATATAGAAACTGGTGTTATTCATGTGTATCTGTCAGTGTGTATTGCAAGGGCTTATTTTCATTAGAAACTTGATGTGGGAAATATGTATGTTAAGGTTCCAACTTTGGGCCTCTTTATCTTTGATTTATTCTGAGTTTCTTAAGGTTACTGGTTAGTTTAAATACATTTGAAGACCAGGACTGAATGAGATGATAAAATAATGCTCTTTTTAAGCAACACAGTATGATCTATATAGTGAGTCTGGTTTAGGATTCTGATTTCTTATTTCATAGGCTCAAATGTCCTGATTTACCCTTTGTATATCTCTATGAACTCTTTGGTATTTATGCAATTGTTGCATGCTAGCCACTTTATTTTGGTATTTATTTCCTAGTGAATACTAAATGCTCCTACTCAAAGAGTACAGTATTTAACAGAACTCCAGGTAACATTAGGAATTTAGCTTGGCTGTCATGAATATTCATTCTAATATGTAATTAGTTCACTTCAAGATTCTGCCAGTAAAAGTACATGATTGTTCAGAAGGCTGTATAACTGAGCTGTCCACTTGCTTCTTTTCCAGTTGAGTGTACATATGTATGCTCAGTTAAACCCCAAAGAATAGGTATGGCGGCCCAACACTATTACCTGCTTTGGCACCCAGCAGATTGCTGCGGGAGGAGTCTTTATGAGATACTTTGAAAGAAAGGAGGGAATGTCCAGATAGAGGAAGGTTCCAACTCTCATTACAACAGCCAGAGAGAAGAGGCAGTGACCCATAGGTGTGACATTTCCATTCCTGCAAAGACTGACTACTCAACTCACACAGTCCTGGTCAAGCATAGCTCTGGGTACGCTAAATGTGTCCCTGCTGGTGGTCTTTCTCTCAGTCCATTGGGCCCAATGGAGTGTCTGAGAATTTTTTGGAGTCAGTGATAAAGTAAAAAAACCTCTGCATCCTATGCCCCTCTTCACATGGGGTTCCCTGGTGGCTCAGACTGTAAAGAATCTGCCTGCAGTGCATGAGACCTGGGTTCAATCCCTGGGATTGGAAATTCCTCTGGAGAAGGGTGACAGAAGCAAGGTCCGATGCTGTAAAGAGCAATATTGCATAGGAACCTGGAATGTTAGGTCCATGAATCAAGGCAAATTGGAAGTGGTCAAACAGGAGATGGCAAGAGTGAACATCGACATTCTAGGAATCAGTGAACTAAGATGGACTGGAATGGGTGAATTTATCTCAGATGACCATTATATCTACTACTGTGGTCAGGAATCCCTTAGAAGAAATTGAGTAGCCATCATAGTCAACAAAAGAGTCCAAAATGCAGTTCTTGGATGCAATCTCAAAAACGACAGAATGATCTCTGTTCATTTCCAAGGCAAACCATTCAATATCACAGTAATCCAAGTCTATGCCCCGACCAGTAACGCTGAAAGGCTGAAGTTGAATGGTTCTATGAAGACCTAGAAAACCCTCCAGAACTAACACCCAAAAAAGATGTCCTTTTTATTATAGGGGACTGGAATGCAAAAGTAGGAAGTCAAGAAATACTTAAAGTAACAGAAAAATTTGGCCTTGGAGTACAGAATGAAGCAGGGCAAAGGCTAATAGAGTTTTGCCAAGAGAATGCACTGGTCAGAGCAAACACCCTCTTCCGATAACACAAGAGAAGACTTTACACATGGATATCACCAGATGGGCAACACTGAAATCAGATTGATTATATTCTTTGCAGCCAAAGATGGAGAAGCTCTATACAGTCAGCAAAAACAAGGCCTGGAGCTGACTGTGGCTCAGATCATGAACTCCTTATAGCCAAATTCAGACTGAAATTGAAGAAAGTGGGGAAAACCACTAGACCATTCAGGTATGACCTAAATCAAATCCCTTATGATTATACAATGGAAGAGAGAAATAGATTTAAGAGTCTAGATCTGATAGAGTGCCTGATGAATTATGGGCAGAGGTTTGTGACATTGTACAGGAGACAGGGATCAAGATCATCGTCAAGAAAAAGAAATGCAAAAAAGCAAAATGGCTGTCTGGGGAGGCCTTACGAATAGCTGTGAAAAGAAGAGAAGCAAAAAGCAAAGGAGAAGAGGAACGATATAAGCATTCAAATGCAGAGTTCCAAAAAATAGCAAGGAGAGATAAGAAAGCCTTCCTCAGTGATCAATGCAAAGAAATAGAGGAAGACAATAGAATGGGAAAGACTAGAGATCTCTTCAAGAAAATTAGAGATACCAAGGGAACATTTCATGCAAAGATGGGCTCAATAAAGGACAGAAATGGTATGGACCTAACAGAGCAGAAGATATTAAGAAGAGGTGGCAAGAATACACAGAAGAATTATACAAAAAAGATTTTCATGACCCAGATAATCACGATGGTGTGATCACTCACCTAGAGCCAGACATCTTGGAATGTGAAGTCAAGTCGTCATCACTACACAAGTAGTCATCACTACGAACAAAGCTAGTGGAGGTGACGAGATTCCAGTTGAACTATTTCAAATCCTGAAAGATGATGCTGTGAAAGTGCTGCACTCAATATGCCAGCAAATTTGGAAAACTCAGCAGTGGCCACAAGACTGAAAAAGGTCAGTTTTCATTCCAATCCCAAAGAAAGGCAATGCCAAAGAATGCTCAAACTACCTCACAATTGCACTCATCTCACCCGCTAGTAAAGTAATGCTCAAAATTCTCCAAGCCAGGCTTCAGCAATACATTAACCATGAACTTCCAGATGTTCAAGCTGGTTTTAGAAAAGGCAGAGGAGCCAGAGATGAAATTGCCAACATCCGCTGGATCATTGAAAAAGCAAGAGAGTTCCAGAAAAACATCTATTTCTGTTTTATTGACTATGCCAAAGCCTTTGACGGTGTAGATCACAATAAACTGGATAATTCTGAAAGAGATGGGAATACCAGACTATCTGACCTACCTCTTGAAAAACCTGTATGCAGGTCAGGAAGCAACAGTTAGAACTGGACATGGAACAACAGACTGGTTCCAAATAGGAAAAGGAGGCCATCAAGGCTGTATATTGTCACCCTGCTTATTTAACTCCTATGCAGAGTACATCATGAGAAACACTGGGCTGGAAGAAACACAAGCTGGAATCAAGATTGCCTGGAGAAATATCAGTAACCTCAGATATGCAGATGACACCACTGTTATGGCAGAAAGTGAAGAACTAAAGAGCCTCTTGATGAAAGTGAAAGAGGAGAGTGAAAAGGTTGGCTTAAAGTTCAACATTCAGAAAACGAAGATCATGGCATCTGGTCCCATCAGTTCATGGCAAATAGATGGGGAAACAGTGGAAACAGTGGCTGACTTTATTTTGGGGGGCTCTAAAATCACTGCGGATGGTGATTGCAGCCATGAAATTAAAAGACGCTTACTCCTTGGAAGGAAAGTTATGACCAACCTAAACAGCATATTCGAAGGCAATGGCACCCCACTCCAGTACTCTTGCCTGGAAAATCCCATGGACAGAGGAGCCTGGTAGGCGGCAGTCCATGGAGTCGCACAGAGTCGGACACGACTGATCGACTTCACTTTCACTTTTCACTTTCATGCATTGGAGAAGGAAATGGCAACCCACTTCAGTGTTCTTGCCTGGAGAATCCCAGGGACAGGGAAGCCTGGTGGGCTGCTGTCTATGGGGTTGCACAGAGTCGGACACGACTGAAGTGACTTAGCAGACAGCATATTAAAAAGCAGAGAGATTACTTTGTCAACAAAGGTCTGTCTAGTCAAGGCTATGGTTTTTCCAGTAGTCATGTATGGATGTGAGAGTTGGACTATAAAGAGGGCTGAGCACAGAAGAATTGATACTTTTGAACTGTGGTGTTGGAGAAGACTCTTGAGAGTCCTTGGACTGCAAGGAGATCCAACCAGTCCATCCTAAGGGAAATTGGTCCTGGGTGTTTATTGGAAGGACTGATTTAAAGTTGAAACTGCAGTATTTTGGCCACCTGATGTGAAGAGCTGACTCATTTGAAAAGACCCTGACATTGGGAAAGATTGAAGGCAAGAGGAGAAGGGAACGGCAGAGGTTGAGATGGTTAGATGGCATCACTGACTCAGTGGACATGAGTTTGAGTGAACTCCGGGAGTTGGTGATGGACAGGGAGGCCTGTCGCGCTGCGTTTCATGGGGTCGCAAAGAGTCGGACACGACTGAACGACTGAACGACTGAACTGAACTGAACTGAACTGGAGAAGGGAATGGCTACCCACTCCAGTATTCTTGCCTGGAAAATTCCATGGACAGAAGAGGCTAGTGGGCTATAGTCCACGGGTTGCAAAGAGTTCGACATGACTGAGCAACTAACATTTTCACTTTTCCCCTCTTCAGGGCACCATGAAGTCTTTTCTGGGTTTCCAATGTTTCTCTTTGTTTAAAATTTTATCCTTTTATTTTTTCCATAATAATCTTCAATATCCACAAGGAAATTCCTGCCCCCAGATGGCATCAGATTCCACAGGTTAATTGTTTAGTCCTATAAGACACCCGCCATGCCCTCAACCTGCCCTCAGAGGTCAGTTGCAAGCCCAGGTTTGTAACCTGTGTTTCTGACTGACTGGCTACACACTAGGGATTCCCCATACCCCTCCTTAGACTTGCATTTGATTAATTTTCTACAGCACGTCACAGAACTCAAAGAAACACTTTACTTACTAGATCACCAGTTCATTATAAAAGGATGTAACTCAGGAACAGTCAGATATCAGAGATGCCTAGGGGAAGGCATGGGAAAGGAGCAGAGCTTCCATGTCCTCTGCTCTCCCTTTATCCTGTATTCACCAACCTGGAGGCTCCCCAAACTTTGCTGTTTGAGGTTTTATGGAGGCTTCATTTCATAGACCTGGTTAATGAAATCACTGGCCAAAGATGACTGATTCAATCTCCAGTCCCTCTCCCTTCCCAGGAGATCAGGGGGTGGGATGAAAATTCCAACCTTCTAATCACAAGGTTGGTAACCCTGGCAACCAGTCCCACCCTTAGCTGCATTTCAAAAATTACCTCATTAAGAAAAGACACCTTTATGGCTGTCATCACTTAGGAAATTTCAATGGATTTAGGAACTCTGTGTCAGATATGGGGATGAAGAACAAATATATATTTCTTATAATAAATCACAGCATCACAGTATGTCTACTTATTTGTTGCTATTGTTTTTATAATGTCCTCTAATAAAATTTTATAGTTTTTTCTGGATTAAAGACATTCCTAGGTATTTTATAATTTTGTCATTATTTTTGAATAAGACTTCCCCTCCTCCTCCCAATCTATTACTACCTGGCTATTAGTAGCACAGAGAATGGTTATTTGATTTTTGTGTATTTTCCTTCATCCAGATAATTTAATCTTAATACTTTTAATATTGTTCATAGCTCTTATAGTTGAATCTTTTTTGACAGAGAGATATTTCTTCTTCTACATTATAGCTTTAGATGAAGCATATAGAATAATGTTGAATACTAATGGAAATAATCCTTACTTTGATTTTATTTAAAAGAAGATTGTTATTAGTTTGTCTTAATCTCATACTATTTGAAATTTTTATACAGAGCTTTAAACAGGAATGACTGCTGAATTCTAGCACATATTTTCCAGAATTTATGATATAGTCATAGGAATTTTGCCCTTAATTTGTTAGTACTTTGAAATATGTTGATGGATTTCCTAATATTGAACCACATATACATTCATGGAGGACTTATTTTAATATATTGGTAGATTTGGTTTCCTGATGCCTATACCCTGACCTTCTAGTTAATTGAATTATTTGTTTCCCTCAAAACACCACCACCAGTATTTTTGTCTTTTAATAATAATATTGGTTCTCATGTTCTTAATACAGCTTTTCCTGTGCCCAGTGTTAAAGGTTAATTGCATTTTAATACTGCATGTTTTATGCAGCTGCTATAACACCAACAATAGTTATAGTTGACTCCATGTATTCTTCTTAGGATTCTACCAAATATCTGGCTGGGTAGCTGCCCTCGCCAAGTGGAACACGTAACCATCAAACTGAAGCATGAACTAGGGGTTACAGCTGTAATGAATTTCCAGACGGAATGGGATATTGTACAGAATTCCTCAGGCTGTAACCGCTACCCAGAACCCATGACACCAGACACTATGATTAAGCTGTATAAGGAGGAAGGCTTGGCCTACATCTGGATGCCCACACCAGATATGAGCACTGAAGGTAAGTGTCCGAGGGAGCTTGTTGGATGTATTTCAGAGAAGCCCCTGTTGGTTTTTGCCTGTCTGTCTGTCTGCCTATCTACCTACCTACCTGTCTATAACTGAAAACCTATATGTGAATGATAGATATGGAAAAATATAAGGTTTGGGGGTTAATATATTATATATATATGTATATGGTATAGATAAGATATATATATCTTTTGACACCTTGGCTAAGATTCTGTTTCACATTGGTTCTTTTAATTTATTTATTCATCAAACATATTTATTGTGTATCTACTATGTGTGTGGGGCCCTAGGCTGGTGGCTGGGCATTCAAAGGTGAAGAAAAGCAGGCACAGCTCCTGTCCTCATGAAGCTACAGTCCAATAGGAAAGATAAGCAGTAATCAAATGGCTGCAAATAGAAATGTAAAGCTCTGGTCAGTTTTCTGATTAGAAAGTTACATAGATGGTGCAATGAGAGCACGCACAGGCAAATCAGACCTAGGAAGAAGGGCCAGGGAGGGTCTTCTTGGGTGTGCTTGAGCTGAGATCCAAAGTGGGAGTTGGGCACAAGTGAGGTGGGCAGAGGCTTCCAGACAGAGGGAGTAGCTTGGAAAGAGTCCTCCTTGCAGGAGAGCACGTAGTGTTGTAGGAACTGAAAGATGAGCAGTGTGGCTGCCGGTCTGGGAAGCAGGGAATAGAGTCCTGCACGACTTGGGACACAAAGAAAACTTGAGACTCTATCCTTATGCAGTGAGCAGCAGTTGAAAGGGAGGGTGGCTGAGAGATGCCAAGATAACCTTTCTCCCCGCCACCCCCCAAAAGTGCCCTTTGATTGCAGTTTGGAGTACGTGGGGCTGGGCCCACAGCGGGTCTGGGGAGGCCAGTTAGGAGTTACTGCAGCAGTTACAGTGAGAGGTAAGGAGAGAGAACCGCAGCTCGGGGCAGGGTGGGGCTAGTGATGCTTCCATTTACTGCACAAACACCGGCTGAGCCTGTCTCCTGAAGAGGGAGTTAGGGTGTGACCCGGGTGCTGCCAAGAATCAGAGACAAATAAGGAACGGTTTGATCTCGTGGTAAGAGGCAGTAAGGCAAGTTCAAAGCTAATTAAAGTGCAAAGAAGAAGGTAATGAGGATGAGTCACACGGGCTAGGAGGCTTATGGTGTGGGAGGAGAATTTCTGCAGAGAAGCAGAGGGAGGCCATGTGAGTGTCCTGGGATTTGAGGTGGGTGTGGCAGGTCAATGTAGAGGGAGAAAGGGCATGCCGGGTGGGAGAAACAACCAAGGCACAGAGGCGTGGGGTTTTAGAGGAATAATCTGTATTTCAGCCTGGTTGGGGAATAGGGTTCTTGAAGGAAAGGAGTGGAGATCTCTGAATCCAAGAGAACAAGCTACTCGAATAATATCAATCAGAGGCCAGCAGAGGGCAGCAGAGAGCTATGGACTAGCGCAGAATGAGGGCATTACAGTTCAGTTCAGTCTGCGACCCCATGGACTGCAGCATGCCAGGCCTCCCTGTCCATTACCCACTCCGGGAGCTTGCTCAAATGCATGTCCATCGAGTCGGTGATGCCATCCAACCATCTCATCCTCTGTCGTCCCCTTCTCCTCCTGTCTTCAACCTTTTCCAGCATCAGGGTCTTTTCCAATGAGTCAGCTCTTCGCATCAGGTGGCCAAAGTATTGGAGTTTCAGCTTCAGCATCAGTCCTTCTGAGGGCATTTGGTGAACTGCTATTCTGGAGGAAAGAAGGAAGACAGTGATGCCCAGCAAGGAAAAGTTTCTATCATCAGTCGTCTTCCCCGCAAAATGCATTATGTATCAAACTCTGGTTTGAACAATTTCGAACGTTAACTCATTTAATTCTCATGACAAGAGTCCAGGCAGGTGTTATCTCCATTTTGCTGAGAAAGAGAATGAGGGACACAAAAGTTAAGTAACCTGGCTGGTGTCATACCGGAGAGACACAGCCTGGATTTCAGCACACGCAGTCAGACTCAGAATACTGCGCTTGCCACTGTGCAATGAAGCTTCTCTACATGCTCATATGGACTCTTCATGCACTTTATACAGACCACCACCCACATTTTTAACCTGCCATGTTCATCATCAGCTGGATTTAGACAAAAACATGAGTTTCTTGGTCTTCCCTGGTGGCTCAAAAGGTAAAGGATCCACCTCTAATGTGGGAGACCTGGGTTCGATTCTTTGGTTGGGAAGATTCCTTGGAGAAGGGAACGGCTACCCACTCCAGTATTCTGGCCTGGAGAATTCCATGGACTGAGGATCCTGGCAGGCTACAGTCCACGGAGTTGCAAAGAGTCGGACACAACAGAGCAACCTTCACTTTCACTTCGTGAGTTTTTAGGGAGATAACTTGTCTCCCCAGTCAATACTCCAAGATGTAGGTGGGGACCGGGGGACTCTGACAGTCTTAGGACCTTGGCCATCTTGACTCTTTATGAATATGTATGGTCCTACTGGCCAGGCCAGGCCCCTCAGTGGGTCTGTCTGAACTGAACTATCATTGGGGATGAGGAATTATTTTTCTTTCTGAAGGTTTGGTTGGTTGGTTACTCTTCTTGGTAATGAATGCTGATCCAAAGAAGCTTGATTTAGCTTCTAGAGCTCCGTCTTTTTTCAAGGAATTAAAAAAACCCGAAACATTATTTGCACAGAAAAGCACGGTGAGCCTGGGTCGTATTCGCCCTGTCCAGTTTGCTTCTCTGGCTTCAAAACTGAGAAGGTTGCTAGGATAGTGTGCCCATGGCTTCCAGGGAGGGTTTTGATTTTCACTTCTTTGGTTGTGATCTTCTAGCTTTGTTATCCCATTGGAATAGGATGTGAGACTAGGCTCAGAGAAGCTGAGATAAATATGGCCTGCCCTACCCCATGCACTGATTACCCCAAAACCCTGCTAACTGGTAGGCAATTTGCTTGATAGTTTGGGAATATGCAGAAGCCTGAGGGAAAATGCTACCCCCAAGGAACCACTGTATTTGTATTAAAATCTCCTGGGGGTCATGGATCACCAGGACCCACGCATACAGTGGACTGTCTTTCACACTGAGGCAGTTTAGAAACAAGAGAAATGGCAGCAAAGTGAAAGCTCCCACTTGAAAAAGGCCAAAACCCAAGAGTAAAGAGTTTCTTTGGTTCAGCAAAACCTGGGGGAGTAATCAAAGGGTTAACAACCACTCCTGAATTACAGAGGAATTTTTGACCAATAGATCAATCTCCATGGCTCACAACATTAGCACAATGAACACATAGATTAATTCAGCTGAATATTTTTAGAACTCTAGAGAAAGATCCATCTGGAAGTGTTTTGAGCCACAGCATAACGCTGTCAGATAAAGTCTGAGAAGGAAAACAGTTTGTTAGGCCTGACTGTCACCACTGGTTGTCACAGACCTGTTATAATCAATTGTGCCATCGATTCTCACTCTTGTACTTTTTGTCATGCAGAAGGGTTGGGATTGTTTAGGTTTTTGTTCTCTTCTTTAAAAAAAAAATTTTTTTTTTTTTGGTTTGTGTCTTTCACCTGAGAAACGAAAAGCTCCCACATGTAGCACTCACCTGAACACATAAAATCTGTTCACTAGAAGTAAGTTATCCTTCACACAGGAAGTACTCAGACTGTGTTTTGACCTCTGTCAGCACAGTGCCATTTATAACAAACTGTCTAGCCTGCCTCCCAAATGGGTTAATATGCTCTCCAGAGTCCTTGGCCACCCCTTTGTTGCCATGGTCTGAGTCTGTTCTCTGACTCAACACACTAAATGCAGTGTTGCCGTGAGGCAAAGACACTGACCTTGGAGCCAAGGCACCTGGGCTTGAGCCTCATCACCCTGGAGCAGCTGTGTGATACGGGCAGACTTGGGAAATGGGGAGTAATAATATCTGCCTTACAGGATTATAGCAGTAGAATAAGATAATTGATATGGAAGAGCTTTGAAAATTCCAAAGTTGGGGCCATATTATCAGTGCCAGTTCTTCCGTTTCTATTAAAGGGTGTTATAGATAACAGGGACCTTATCTATATTACAGAAAAGAAGATGCACTCAAATAAAATTGTAATATATTCAGCATTAATCTGCCTCTGGATTAAGATAGGAAAGACATGTGTGTGTGTGTTGGAAAGGCTGAAACTTGTGCCAGGAACAATTTCTTTCAAGGTCAGCCTTAGGTCAACCTCAGATATCTTCAGGGACCCCGAAAAGCCATTCCAGAGTTGGATTAACTTGGAGGAGATGTGGACCAGAAATTAGATAAGAAGGGTCTTGGACTGTCTCAGATCAAATCAGTATTAATGGTTTTGTTTTAGTTAAATTCACGTATTCAGTGAATGTTTATTGAGCATCTATGGGGAGCCAAGGCCTGTTTTAAATTCCAAAGTGAAAATCACGGAAGGTGGAGTGTTTTGCTGAACCTGCACTGGCTTTAAAATTTTCAACCTACTTGCCAACATTTAAAATTTGGAATATTTTACATTAAAAAAAAAAATCAGTGGTTCTCTCTTGCTTTGGGGGTATTGTTATTTTTAAAAATGGAAGCACTTTATTGAATTAAATTCCATCTGGAGGCTAAACATACGAAACATTCAAGTTAGGGGCTCTGGTTGACGCTGGCTTTATTGTGTGAGCCCAGATCCTGGGCACCCTCGTGTGATTCCTTGGTGGGTTATGTATAAGAAATGGAATATTTCCTGCCATATCAGTAAACAAGGATGTCAAGTCATCAGTGATTCCAGCCCTCTGATGTGAGCTTGTGAGGTCAAAGGGCACTGAGGAAGAAGAATACCCATAATCCAGAGCACTCAGACTGCAGTCACTCCCTATGGTTGAGCCCATAGGAGCTCAGGATGTGAAGAGCACAGGATACTGGCCCCAGAATAGCTCAGATGTATATGAAAGGAATGGTTCCAGTGAGCTCAGACTCTTGCATCTTCCCCTACATAGAAAAGATACATTCCTTAACTGGGGACATCTGGTTTCCTTTACTTAACAATAATCTTTTGATGTTCAAACTCCCTGCCCTTTGTTGTAAAACTTCGATATAACCTGGCAAATCCCCTCACCTCCTTGGAGCAGTTCTCTCAGGGTGACTTGAGATGCTGTCTCCTGGGCTTGAAGTCCTAAAACTTCCCATCAAATAAAACATAACTCCCAACTTTTAGGTTGTGATTATTTTTTCAAGATGACGTGTATTTGCTCAGGCTCCCTAGAATGGGTTTTCAAGCAAGAAGACAAGCACTTGTAGGGCACAGACAGCCATCTGGGTAGGGACAGAGATGCTGAGCCCCAGGGAGGGTGTCACTGTCCCATTGGGGTGACAGCTGCAGCATGACTAGGGAAGTGGGGGACAGGGGCTCACTGGGGCTTCACATTGACTGCATGGGGGCCAGCAAGCCAACCATGGACCAGCTAGGTTAGGGAAGATAGTAGTACAGAGGTTAAAAGCAGAGACTTCAGAATTTGGACGGCTGGGTTGGAGTGGCCGTTAAGGAATAACCTTGCACAAATTTCTGATATGACTGAGGGTGACATCAGTGCCAGGCCCACATTTGTTTAGAGGCGGCTGTAAAGGAGCCATTGCACACAGAGCTTAGAACAGCGCTGAGCAGATAGAAAGAGCTCAGTACATGTTTGCTGTCATCAATCAAAGTGAAGTGAAATGAAAGTCATTCAGTTGTGTCCAACTCTTTGCGACCCCATGAACTGTAGGCCACCAGGTTCCTTTGCCCATGAAATTCTCCAAGCAAGAATACTGGAGTGGGTAGCCCTTCCCTTCTCCTGGGAATCTTTCCAACCCAGGAACTGAGTCTCCCGCATTACAGGCTGATTATTTACCATCTGAGCCACCAATCAAAGCGGAGTCAAAATAAAGGAGGGCTCCAGCTGAGGCCAGGCTGAGATGGGTGGGCATCCTAGATAGGCTGGTGCCCCTTTTATTCCTTCTGCATGTTATTTAAATAAGTGTTCAGCAGTTCTTAAGTGGGACGGCTGAGTGATTCTAGAAGACCTCTAGTGGGTGAGACCTGTGTTTAAACTGGGAGCCTTCTGGAGTTTCCGAGTGGCAGCTGACATTTACATTCCAGGATTATGTGTCTGAGCTCACTGAACCTTAAACTAACACAAATCCTTTCTCAACTTCTAAAATACCTGTTGAAGAATCTTTTACAGATAAAAAGGAAAGGGGGAAATACTAGGTCATTTTGGCCACTTGGTGTAGATCCTTCCTTGGGGTACTTCTGGCCAGAGAGAAGGTCAAGGGAGGGGATTCTGATGAGTCCATGTAGACCTGGCCAGGGCAGGCTGGTCCTGATGCTACAGAAGCTGAGCATTAACTCTGGGTCTCTGACTCCAGCAGCTCCTCCTGCCAATGGCCACTGTGGTCTACTTGTGTATTGGGCATTTACTGAAAACTCCCATTAAAAATGTTTCTGTTAATTCCCTGGCAATGAACATGGAAACTGGAGAGGCAACTGTAATGGGGAACTTGAGAAGTGATGCCAGCTGTGCCAGGAGCAGAAAGAGCCCAAGCTTCCTGGATCCATCACTGGAAGTTCCCTTCCTGACCAACAATCCTTAAACTTCTAACAACCCACCCCCCCCCGCACCCCCCTCCTCCATGGAAGAGAAGTTCTGCATTGGAACAGGCCTCCCAGTTACCAGCAGGGTCGCTCACACAGACCTTGGAGGTTTTGCCTCATCTGATTTTCCAAGTCAAATAGTGGACCAAATACACAGCCCTCTCCGAGACACCCAGCAGGACCGCTCTCTGATGCATGTGGAGTCTCACAGCTTGTTTCATCGCCGGTGTTTCTTCACTGCCTCTAGGAGAGTGCTGTGAGTAACCCACTGTAAGGCAGGCGCCCAAGCTCTGTCCTCAGAGCACCCTGAACCAAGCACAGAGGCACAGATCAATTAAAGCTTATGGCACAGTTTGGACTCAGAAGTCAAGCAAGGCCTAGGGGCTGGTGTGACTTCAATTCAGATGCCCTCAGGGACTAGGCAGGGAACATGAAAGTGTGGCAACAGGCACTGGGGAGAGATGGAGCTGCAGGAACTGTGAAGTGTGCTCTGCTTAAATCACTCCTGTTAAAACTATCTCTAAACTGCCATGTGGGGCCTTTCAATTCCTTAGTCAGAGGGAGTAACAGAACGCCAGGAGCTACTAAAATCCTTTTTGGCTTCCATATAGATGTCTGACTTTGATACCATAGCAGGGTGGGCCTAAAGCTAAGGCCCCTCCTGTCACAGTAGAGTGGTCACTGGGAAGGTCTTCAGGCCACAGGGGGGGTTTTGGTAACTCTCTCCTTCTAAGGTGCTAATGCCTGATTGCAATGTGTTGTGTTGGCCCCTTCAAGGCACTTGCATTTAAAAAAAAAGGACATCTAAGGAAAGTTTAAACTTACCTAAGCAGCTTCATGGGAGAATTCTAGGCCTCAGTGAGGAAAGGGCATTTCCCACCTCTGCAGTGATCCAGTGGGATGGTAAGTGTGAAGGCTGGACAGGCCTTCTCTGTGGCCCTCGAAAGATCCCCCGCTGGGCTGTGGTGTCTCCGTGTGGGTGAGGACAGAGAGCCGCTGGAGGATGTGAGGTCATAGCACATAGAGACCCAAGTCTCTGTATAGTTTCTCTCTTCCACCCATTCTTGAAGTAATTTACAATGACCATCCTCCACCTTCCAAAAATAATCCACCAGATTCATTTTGCTCTGAGAATCTGAGAGCAGAAGAAACTCTAGGCAACTAAGAGTTTGCTGGCTTTAGGGGGCTCTCTGTGCCTAGGATGACAGAGAGGGCGTGGGTCCAGCAGGCCTCAGCAGAGCATTGTATATCCTGTTTCAGTGTGCTGAGGGGAAGACACTGGACATCTAATCATCAGGACAGGAGCCACAGGGCAGCAACACCTATAATCATAATTGCCTAGTAAAGGGAAACTGAATCAGTGTTAATACACACTGTGATGGTAATGGTGGTGGTAGTTTAGACACGAAGTCGTGTCCGACTCTTTGTGACCCCATGGACTGTAGCCCACCAGGCTCCTCTGTCCATGGGAATTGCCAGGCAAGAATGCTAGAATGGGTTGTCATTCCCTTCTCCAAGGGATCTTCCTGACCCAGGGATTGAAGCCAGGTCTCCTGTGTTGTAGGCGGATTCTTTACTGCTGAGCTACCAGGGAAGCCCCAATGCACGCTGTTATCTTGAGGGGATACATAAATGCCTGGCTACCCCTCGTGTATCAATTAACAAGTTAGCCGTTCCCCTGGACAAATCAAAATTGGCTTTTGTCTGATGAGGCAGATGGACTCCTTTAACCAAAAGGGACTAATTCTGCTTGCATTTACCTGGAAGATCCTATTGGATTAAAGGAAATTCAAGTGATAGGACCTGTGAGCTTCTCTTTAAAATCCTTTAAACCTCTGCCCAGACCCCTCTGATAGACGAGAGGACCCATGCTTCTGAGGCTAGGCTCTAGTGAACTTCCCTTTGAAGGGAGGTTTGCACGATGCAGGCTCACTCAAAAGAGCAGCAAAATCCAGTGACAATTCAGATCTGACTTATTGCCTCCCGGCTGCTCTTTCCACTTTATGATGAGCAGGTTCTGCTATCGTCTCACCTTTTCCTTCTACACAAAGGAGGGAAGCAAGCTCCGCCATGCCCGCCTCTCCCGCCGAAACGCCGCGATTTCTGGGGTGCGCCGCAGGAGTGACTGTTAGGGGCGGCCGGGGTGGTTCCGGTCTCACCGGTCTGTGCTGTGCTCTCTCAACGCAGGCCGCGTCCAGATGCTGCCGCAGGCGGTGTGCCTCCTGCACGCGCTGCTGGAGAAGGGACACACGGTGTACGTGCACTGCAACGCCGGCGTGGGGCGCTCCACCGCCGCCGTGTGCGGCTGGCTGCAGTACGTGCTGGGCTGGAGCCGCAGGAAAGTGCAGTATTTCCTCGTGGCCAAGAGGCCGGCGGTGTACATTGACGAAGAAGCCCTGGCCCGCGCAGAAGAAGACTTTTATCAGAAATTCGGGAAGATTCGATCTTCCGTGTGCGGTGTGTAGGGTGATGATGGATCCGCCTCCCTCCTTCCGAGTTTCCTTAGGAAGCCTGGAGTGATGCTAGTTATTGACCTAAAAGCCAAGATTCTTCCTCGACGGAAAGACGGGTCCTGCCACCCCTACTCCCCCCACCCCCCGATCCCGACCCGCCTTCTTTAGTCTGGGGCTGACTTTCGGCTCTGCTTTGGTTGAACTGGATGTTCTTTGAAATATTTTGCAAAGGGTGCTGTGACTGATCCCGAGAAAAATCCAGGAGCAGTTGGGCTGTGCAGCGCGCTTCCAGCATCAGACGGAAAGGGAACGGGCTCAGGTCTGTGCCGGCGGGCAGATGGCACCTGCTGCACGGTCAGTGCTTTGCTGTCCTGTGGACGCACCACTGCTTTGGCTTGTTGCCTTGTGACTTGGCAGGCGGAAGAAAAGTTCGGGAGTTACCTAGATGTTACACACACACACACACACACACACACCCCTTTTCTGCTGAACTGAAATGGAATTATAAAGTAAGAATTGGTCAGTTGGCCAAAGAAGAGAATAGAGTGGGTGAGAGCCTGGACTATGATAAAGGGAGAGCCCCATATGGCCCAAAACGATGACTTTCTAGCTTTTTTTTTTTTGCATCCTACTTTAGAGTTGTTAGAACGTGTTCCAAAGCCTCACCTTCCTTCTGTATGCACAACCCAGTGTGATGACCTCAGTAACCTTACTATCTTTATGTGTTTTAGCTGAGGCTCTGTGCGCAGAGCTAGGGTGCCCGTGTCTCAAGGCTGGTCAGGGATGAGCTGGAGTTTATCACTCAGGTTATTTGACTCAGTGTTGTGAAAAGCACAACACCTGTGGTGTTGCCAGCACACTTTGGTGAGTTCAGTCTCTCCCAGTGGAAGGTCAATTTGTCTGCAGCAGTTTCTACAGTGAGAAATGGAGCAGTGTTCTAACAGTCACCATAGAATTCAGGAAAGTTAGTTATCCTAATTTAAACCACAGTGGGCTGTCTCTAGGCTGGAGTGGCCTGAGCCATACGTCACTCACAAGAGGAGCTGTGTTCCCAGAAGAGCCCCAAGTGCCAAAGCCCATAGTTAATTGTTTCACAGATTAGGGGTGATCCTGGTTTACCCTCAGTTTAATGCAAAACAGTTACTGTACCTCCAGACAGTGCAATTCACTATCTGGGGCTCTATAAGAAATTCAAAGATTAATAAGATTTTGCCTTCAAAAAGCTCATAGCCTAGAAGCATCCCTGTGTTCAATCAGGTGCACTGCAGGGTTGAACTGGCAATGATTGGCTGGTATGGGAAAGGGAAATAATTTTTATTGGGTGCCTCTTATGTGCTGGATGCTTTACAATCTTATGCAATGTGATCTTCATGGTACCCCATGTGGAAGGTTTTTATTATCTCTGTTATAGAGATGAGGAAACTAAGATTCACAGAGATGAAATCAACTGTCCTCAGTCATGTGGTGAATAAATAGATGAAATATGATAAGAGTTGTTTGACTCAGAGCCGTACTTTTTTCTGTTAACCTACAATGCTTATTTATTTTTCTGCTCCTTCTTTTCTTCCATAAATATTTATTGATAGTTGTGAGAGAGTCTGTTTTAGGAAGTATGGGAGCTAGAAGGACAAAAGGTGAGTTCCAGTGGAATGCAGAGGAGGGAGAGGTGTCCTGTAACTGGGACTCAGAGGAAATGGTGTTTCATTTGAGCAGAGAAGGCTAGACAGGACAAATGTATCCTGTGATTTTCAGAGTAAAATTTATAAGCTAAGATTATATAATGTGAAGACCATCTCTCTTGTTAAAAACAAGTAAAAACTACTGTGTTCAAGTAATCCATTTATAGTCAAAACGTGTTTGGTAAAATTTAATCTTAAAAATGGAATATTTCTAATTATATAAATGTGTGTGTGTGTGTGTGTATGTGAATTTCTTTAATGTCTAGGAAGTCCAGCTATGTAACTTCCACTATAGAAAGACATTTTTTTGGGTAGATTTTTCCCTGTTTTGTTTTGATAGACAAAATCAGTTTAGGGTTATTAAAAAATGTTTTGGAACAACTTCCCATCCTCAATGAATGGGATGTCCAATGTATTTAAAAATCACCTGGAACTTTTGCTAAATAAAAGCATTAAAAATGACTTCTGTGTACAGGATTTTTAAAATGTTTCTAACTTAGTCTGAAATCTCAAGGAACAAACTGTTTCCTTATTTGAAAAAGAGTCAGTTGGCTGAGCTAAATTGTTTCTTCCTTATCACTCACTTTCTCATTAGCTGATCAAAATGGGCAGTTACAGGACAAAAGAAAGTCATAGGTGAGGACACCACAAAGACGTGAAGATGGAAAGCTCAAGGGTGTGTCAGAGAAAATCAAAGTGATGTTGTTCCATCAGCTGCTTGTCACTGGCATTAACAGAACTTTTCAGTCACACATTTTTCAAAGAAAATCATAACATCTCACCCAGGGTAAAGAAGTGTCCAAATAAGTTTATTTTCTCTTAGACTCAAAACATTTTCCTTTAATTATTTTGTGTGCTAATGTTAGGAAAAATTAAAAAAAGAAACACACTCTTTTGATTAACATTAAGGTACGGGTGAAAACTATTTGGTTTGACCATTTTAAGAAAAAATGTGGTTAAAATTTTGGAAACTATAGGAAGTAATGAAGGGGGGAAAAAATTGAGGATGAGCTCACTAGGAAATGAGAAATTGCCATACATGAAAAAATACTGAATAACTAAATAGAGTCAGTTTGATCAGAAGTTAGAACTGAAAATATCTTTGGAGATAATCTAGTTTGATTCTTTTATTTTACAGAGGATCGAACTCAGAGACCTCAAATGACTCTTCCTGCAGCAAAAAAAAAAAAAAAGAATTGAGGATGGGTGGAAAGGGATGAGCTAGGGAGATAGGTCAGATTTATTGCCATGTTGATGGGTTGCAGGGGAGTTTCATGGGAGTGAGAGCAGACAGTGTTGTTAGTGGGGAAGAATTGGTGGGAGGATTAATGGAACCTGGAGTAAGTGCAAGAGAAATGGCTAAAATGAGAAAAAGCAAAGAACAGCAACATTTCCAAAAGAAGAAAAAGCAGGTGTTTCCTTTTATAACGATGCTACTGGGGAGATTGAGAAGGAAGATGTGAATGTAGAAACGGGGGGTAGGGGTAGGATCAAGTATCCATCTACTTCTCTATGGGACTAGATCACAATAGGAAAAAGGATCAGCTTGCTGTAGCGTGTTGACCAAATAGAGGGGTGGGATGCACAGTGGCTTATTACCTGCTGGGAAAAAAGAGAAAATCTGAGAGGAGATAGATTAAGAATAAAAAGAGAAGGACGGGTGAAACTACCTCTCAAAACAACCAAAATAATGGCAATAATAGAACAGCAGTGACAACTTGGCTCCTTCCTTCCCCAAACCCTTACTCCAGAAGTCTTCCCCAGTCCAGTTAATATAATAAGCTTGCAGAGTCTCAGGTTCAGACCTCAATGGAATTGTCATTCTTGCTTTTTGTTTTCTTTTTTTTCCTATTCCAGGTTTCCATTTCTATTGATCTGATTGCTGAGAAACCTTGGTGGCATTAAGTCATTTTTTGCCCCATTCTTCCTTTCAAACCTCACATTTAATCCATCAGGAAAATCTGTTACCTCTCCTTTCGAAATATCTATATAGCCTGACTATGTTTTACCTCCTCCCTCAAACAACCCTAGGTAAACCCACCATGAAGTAGACTGGACTTCAGAAACAGCCTCCTACCTGATCTCCCTGCCCGTGTCTCACCTTGCCTCTCCTCCTGCCCTTACCATGCTCATAAGTGGCCGGGGCAATCCTATAAAATGTATGTCAGATCATACCACTCCTATGCTCACAACCTCCAGTGTCTTGCCTTGTCGCTCAGAATAAAAGGACCTCCACAACCTGGTCCCCTGTTATGTCTCTGACCTCCTACTGCTTTCTGCCTCACTCTGCTCTACCCACATTGGCTGTCATGCTCCTTGATTATTCCGTGTAGACTCCTGCGTCAGGGCACTTGCACTTACTCTTCTCTCTGCCCGGAGTGGTCTTTTTCCTTGTATGTGCAGGGCTCACTCCCATCCCTTCTCTAGCAATGCCTCTCTGCACCACCCTACTGAAATCACCACACCCAGTCCCAGCCTCCCACTCCTCATTCTCTGCTTCATTTTTCTTCATGGAACATATTACTGGCTGGTATATCACATCATTTGCTTATTTGTTTTATTGTCTGCGTCCTCTTTACTACAAATGCGAAAATCATAAAGGCCAAATTTGTATTCGTTTTGTTTGGAGGAGGAAATGGCACCCCACTCCAGTACTCTTGCCTGGAAAATCCCATGGATGGAGGAGCCTGGTAGGTTATAGTCCATGGGGTCTAAAAGAGTCAGACATGACTGAGTGACTTCACATTAATCACAACATAGTGTTTGGTGATGTACTGACAGTGCCTGTTTTGGAGCTTGGTGTGGTTTGATGGGTTAAGGGCAAGAGTAGCTAGTAACTACTGAAAGCATACGGGGTCCATGTAAGTCTAAGTGCTTTACATATATCAGTATATTTCATCTTCCCAGCAAATCCTATAAGGTAAATATTATTACTATCCCCATTTTACAGATAAGAAATCTAGAGTCACAGAGAAAATGTGAACTTACTCTAAGGCAAGCAGGACAGTTTCACTCCTGGTTTGGTGGTGCCCCTGCTCAGTTGCTAAGTCATGTCTGACTCTTTGCAACCCCACGGACTGTAGCCCTCTAGGCTCGTCAGTCCATGGGACTTCCCAGGCAAGAATACTGGAGTGGGTTGCCATTTCCTTTTCCAGGGGGTCTTCCTGACCCAGCAATTGGGTCTCCTTCAGTGGCAGGAGGATTCTTTACCACTGAGCCACCAAGGAAGACCCTTGGACCAAGTTTTTTTTTTTTTTAAACAAAAACACCAAAAACATTTTGTATTTTATTCAAAACCCTAACATAAAACACATTCAGAACTTTCTTTGGTTGAATAATTAGCTATTTTTAATTATGTAAGATTATTCATAGTTTGGTAAAAATGTGCTTGTGTATTTCATATCATTCGTCTTCTACTGAGCAACTCTTGTTGTTGTTCAGCTGCTCAGTCATGTCCGACTCTTTGCGATCGAACGGACTGCAGCATGCCAAGCTTCCCTGTCCTTCACCATTTCCTGGAGTTTGCCCAAACTCATGTCCATTGAGTCGGTGAGGCCATCCAACCATCTCATCTTCTGTCATCCCCTTCTCCTTCTGCCTGCAGTCTTTCCCAGCACCAGGATCTTTTCTAGTGAGTCAACTCTTCGCATCAGATGGCCAAAGTATTGGAGCTTCAGTTTCAGCATCAGTGCTTCCAATGAATATTCAGGACCGATTTCCTTTAGAATTGACTGGTTTGATCTCCTTGCAGTCCAAAATTCTCAAGAGTCTTTTCCAACACCACAGTTCAAAAGTATCAATCCTTCGGTGCTCAGCCTTCGTTATGGTCCAAGTCTCACATCCATACATGACTACTGGAAAAACCATATCAACTCTTATCACCTTCTAAAGATGTCTTATTAGTTTTTCTTGCTTTTTTTTTCTTTGATTTCTTAGCATTTAGTGTCAACATAAAATATGTGGTTAGTTTACATTATAGTAGGCATAGAATAGTTAAACAGTTAGGCTCCTGTAACTAGAAGAAACTCCAGTACTTTGGCCACCTCATGTGAAGAGTTGGCTCATTGGAAAAGACACTGATGCTGGGAGGGATTGGGGGCAGAAGGAGAAGGGGAAGACAGAGGATGAAATGGCTGGATGGCATCACTGACTCGATGGACGTGAGTCTCAGTGAACTCCGGGAGTTGGTGATGGACAGGGAGGCCTGGCGTGCTGCCATTCATGGGGTCGCAAAGAGTCAGACACGACTGAGCAACTGAACTGAACTGAACTGAACTGAGCTAGAAGATATGATAGAGTACCTAAGAATCTGTCCAATGGGGAAAATCTTTAAACTCAAATACGATTGGGAAGTTATCATTTGCCTCAAAGGACAGAAACCAAAGAACAAAACCCAGAGACAGCTGAAGAAATATTTGGAGGCAGACAGAAAATGTGGGGCCACTCAAATAACAGGCAGGATGAATTCCTATACTATAGTCATATCAGGCATTAGAGCAACATCACTAAAGGAAATGCTACTTAGCATTCAGTGAGTAAGACTGTTGTCATTTAAAACCTGAACTGTAAATGATTAGTATTAAATGGCCTGGTATGTATTACAAAAAAGAAATTGAGAACAAACTGGACAGTGAAAGAATAAAGAGCTGAACCAAGCACGGCACAGAACAGGTAATTGTCATGGTCACACTTATCAAGGCTTTCATCAATTCCTAGTGAGAGAAAACCCAAAACTCATTGAATAAAATTTAGTTCGATAGAATATATTCTTCATTCAATAGAGATCCCTATTGTTGCTTTCTTAAAGCTAAATGACAAATCCAAAGATGGATTCATGGTCCAGACAATTGCAGTGAAGATTCTGTACCCATTGTGGGTGAACAAGATAAGCATACCCCATTTCTTACAGAATGATGTTCAAACAAAACTTTTGTCTGCCCAGCATCTCACATGTTTCAGGGGCTTAGACCATTTCTGTTTATTGTGATTACTGATATATTTGGACATATTTCTATGGTTTAGTTTTTATTTCCCAATAATTTTCTGCTTTTCTAGCCTTATTTTCTCCTTTCTTGCTTTTAGTTTTGAATTTATTTCCTGTTCTTTAAAGGAAAGCACATTAACATTGACCTACAGCCACTGGTCTTTATCCCTCCTTCCTATTGACATTATCACAATTATAATTATGAATTGTTTTTTACTTTCTTTTTCTCCTTTTTGTATTTCTGTTTTTCAGTTGTTAGGGAGGGCAAAACAAATGTTGATGAGGACACATTCTTCACTGCCAGACTTACAGGTACTACCCCATCTGATTTTCTTCCTATTTCTCTCAACTTCCATTATATGTAAGAATTTTAAGCCCAGTGAATTTCAAGGTTCCAATGAGCACATTACAGCCCATCTCCCTGCAGTATCACATCTCCTTGTTAGGTGTTTTGAGCCACAGTTTTGTTCCTTTAGGTCATCCATCAATGCACTTCCAGAAACAAGTGCTGAACGATCTCATCTGCTGGTCATCCTTCTTACTTTTCTACTCATTGTTGCAGGTGGATTTCTACCCTCAAATTTTATGTTGTAATTTCCATTCAGATGTCAGGAGGGATAGCAGGTTTGCCATGTTAAATTAGAATTTTCTCAGTCATCATCTATACTGCTGCTGCTGCTGCTGCTGCTAAGTAGCTTCAGTCGTGTCCGACTCTGTGCGACCCCGTAGACGGCAGCCCACCAGGCTCCTCCGTCCCTGAGATTCTCCAGGCAAGAACACTGGAGTGGGTTGCCATTTCCTTCTCCAATGCATGAAAGTGGAAAGTGAAAGGGAAGTCGCTCGGTTGTGTCCGACTCTTAGTGACCCCATGGACAGCAGCCTAGCAGGCTCCTCTGTCCATGGGAGTTTCCAGGCAAGAGTACTGGAGTGGGGTGCCAGTGCCTTCTCCGTCATCTATATTAGTGACACCCAAACCTCAGTCCTCAAGCTCTTTCTTGAGTCCTAGGCCCATATATCAAAAATTTTTTTCTGAACATTTTTATTTGGACATCTCCCAGGATAGCTATCAAATTCAACATGACATAAAATGAAGTTTTCTTTCTTTTACTGAGCTTCCCATATTTTCTCCTTTGGTCAGACAGTGGCCACATCTTTCTCCTAGTTGCTCAAGTCAGAAACTGAATGTCGTCTTTGCCACTTTGCTCCCATTCACCAGCCCTCTAATGATTCAACAAGTTCTTTCAATTATTTCTTTCAACTTCCTAAATATCTCTTAAGTGTTTCCACTTCCAACTATCTTCTCTGACATGCTTATTAAAACATTCTGACTTATATTCCTACGGTTATTCTTACCCTTTTCCAGACAATTCTTTGTATGGCTACCAGAGAAACTTTTCTAAAATTCAAATATGATCCTGTCTCTTTCTTGCTCAGGATTTCTCAATGGCTCCTCATTGTTCTAGCGAAAAGGTTAAAAAGTTCTTATTGTGAAATGGAGGGCTTCCCTGGTGGCTCAGTTGGTAAAGAACCCACCTGCCAGTGTAGGAAACACAAAAGACACAGGTTTGATCCCTGTATTGAGAAGATGCCCTAGAGGAGGAAATGGCAACTCATTCCAGTATTCTTGCCTGGAAAATCCCATGGAGAGAGGAGCCTGCTGGGCTACAGGCTGTGGGGCTGCAAAGGGTCAGACATGACAGAGCACTCACTCACACACACACAAAGCTTCTTATGATCCAGATCATGCCTTTCCTTCTTTCTTGTAACTTCTGTAACTATCTTTCAAGAGTACATAGTGAATTAAATGTTCTATGACTTTTTCTTACCCTCTGGCTTTTGCACATACTCTTTCTCTGCCTGGAACCCTCTACCTTCCATCTACGCCTGGCCTGTTCTTTGTTCTCCAAGGTCACCTTCTCAGAGGTGTCTTCATTGGTGCTTAAAGTGGTCCTCTCCATTATTTTCATAGGACCCATGTTTGATGTTCTTCAAGCACTTACCCCAGTGGACCATAACATATTTAGGTAAGAATTGCAAATAGTGTTTAGCAACATAGGCTTTTGCACATTCTTAGATATTAATTTAGCTAAATACTTCTTTAGCACTGGTGCTCGGGTCTAATTTTAACCTAAGAGAAATGTGAAGAAAACATGTCATAATAACTTTGTTTCATGTAAGTTAATGATTGGGTAATTTATTGAAAACTACTATAAGAGGCTTGCTTTTTTTTGTTTAATATCCATTTCTGTATATACCACTAGTATTTAATGATATTCAGTTCAGTTCAGTTCAGTCACTCAATTGTGTCCAACTCTTTGCGACCCCATGAAACAGCATACCAGGCCTCCCTCTCCATCACCAACTCCCGGAGTTTACCCAAACTCATGTGCATCGAGTCGGTGATGCCATCCAGCCATCTCATCCTCTGTCGTCCCCTTCTCTTCCTGCTCCCAATCCCTCCCAGCATCAAGGTCTTTTCCAATGAGTCAACTCTTCGCATGAGGTGGCCAAAGTATTGGAGTTTCAGCCTCAGCATCAGTCCTTCCAATGAACACCCAGGACTGGTCTCCTTTAGGATGGACTGGTTGGATTTCCTTGCAGTCATAGCAAATATATATCAACATCAGAAAGCCATGATCCTAAAAATTTTATATTGCATTTTCAACCCAATCTCTTGCTGAAAATTGCATTTCTTCAATCCCCCTTTGGTCTGCCATCATAGGCTAATACTGATGGCTTTCCAAAAAGAACAGCCTTATGAAATACAATGTTATGTGTACCAAGAATATTATTGATTGTACTGTACTGCTTAGTGTTCTCACGATGAGTGATCTTGTGGAAGAAATTTCCTTCTGATCAGGGAATTAGGCACAGTTGTTTTCTTGAGCAATAAAAAGTACTTTATGTGAGTGTGAAGCTTACAAATAATTGTTTTCCTCTTCTCAGTAACAACTAGGATTATGTAATATGCATTTCTTGAACTAACTTTACTCTACCTTGTATTTCTACCCATTTTTACTCCATTGCCTCATCTTTCTTACTTATTTAAAATTTTATTTTCATTTTTCTATATTGTTTAATCCATTATAAGTGTCATATATAATTCCTTTTGGAGAAAGAGCAGTTTAAATAAATACACAAATAAAATAGTTGCCATGTTGAAGCATTTGCACAATAAAGAATGAATACTATTTGTATAAATGTCAAAAAGAAGTGAAATGTCATATGTGTTTCAGGGTAAAATTCTGTCTTTTTAGAAATGAAGATACTCTGTGTGTGTGCATGCTAAGTCACTTAAGTTGTGTCCGGCTCTTTGCAACCCTATGGACCTTAGCCCATCAAGCTTCTCTGTTCATAGGATTCTCCAGGCAAGAGTACTGGAGTGGGCTGCCATTTCCTTGTCCAAGGCCTCTTTTCCACCCCAGGGATTGACCCTACTTCTCTTATGTCTCCTGCATTGGCAGGTGGATTCTTTACCACTAGTGCCACCTGGGAAACCAGAAGATACTCTAAAAATAATATTATCCTTCATCCTTTGCTTCATGGACACAAATATCAGAGGATTGTCTCAAATCCACAGACTGTCTTCATGCCTGTGTATTGATTTGACTGATAGGTGCATTCTTACAATTAGGCAAGGATAAGCTAGAATTCAGGTCATCATTGTATGTCTAAAACTTTACAGATGGAGGGATGTGTTTTTCTTTTCCTTTTCTGGCTAATCCAACAAATTGCCTAATGTCCATAATTTCATTTATAATAAATGGAGTAAGTAATCAGATGTGAACACCTGTTCTTCTTCTATTTATTCTGTTGAGCATAAATACAGCTGCAGTCCTCAGAAAGTCATAAATAAAACTCACAACTGAAAGATTAAACAAACTAGTGATCTGTTACACTTCAGATGTCTGAATAGTGGAATTCTCTCTTCCAGAGAAAACTGCAGATCTGATAGTATTTTTATGACATTAGCAGTATTCCCTTATGAAATTAACATCATTTTAATTTTTTCCTGTATATAGTATACTGTTTTCTCCAAGGATAATCAAAAACTATTAACTTATTTCTTAAAAAGATTCAAATATCTGTACACAGAAATTTTTCAGTGTTTTAAATATATTAAGCTTATTATTTGAAAATGGAGGTGACATTCTTTGGAAGATAATAGATCATTGCATATGTAAACCAATTAGATAAAGTAGGCTTGTGTATAATCATTGGCAAGCAGTAATCAGAGTTGTGTAAAGAAAAATTTTTTATTATTAAGTTATTTAAATAGTTCTGATTAAGCATGAGAAAGAACAACTGATATATTTCAAGTGTCTTTTGCAAAGTGATTTTGAAGTATCTATAAGCAAATGTCTCAGTTTGAAGTATTTGCCAATAGTCTTTCTCCAGGAATTTGTTGTTAGCACAGAATAGGTTTTATCCCTCAGTGGTCTACTTTTTTTTAAGATCAAAGAGAAAACTTTTCTGATTCATATGATATACGATTTTTGATTGCCATTTTTAATAAAATAAATAGAAGATACATAAACAAAATCCACATTTTAGTCAGAAATCAATCTTCCCTCAGCTCATAATAAAAATGTTATCAATGAGATATTTTGAAAAAATAAAAAAGAGAGAAACCTGGTTTAGGAATAGTGAAAAAAAATCTAGGGTATTTATATAAGCCCACCATTTGCTGTTGTTGCTAAAAGACTAACAAAATGATGCACTGATTTTAAACACAAAAACATACAAACAAGGAGCACTGAGGTCTCGACCACATAAAGTATTTAGTACGTAATTTTTGTTTTGACCACGAGTTCATTGAAGAATTATGCTGTTTTGTTAACAAGTTTGCAGTAGAATATTGACATTTACAGATCAGACAGTTTTCCAAAGAGGATTTCTGATTTCTTCAGAAGTATGGATAGAGAAAACAACATCCAGAGATTGCTTTGTGGGCTTCCCTGATAGCTCAGTTGGTAAAGAATCAGCCTGCAATGCAGGAGACCCCAGTTCAATTCCCGGGTTGGGAAGATCCCCTGGAGAAGGAAAAGGCTACCCACTCCAGTATTCTGGCCTGGAGACTCCATAGACTTCATAGTCCGTGGGATCTCTTTGTACTAGTAAATTCAACTTTTGAACAATCGTGCAAATGCTTACTATTTTTTAGGTAGTATTTGGGACTTCCACTTAATATTCACAATGGTTTTATTAAATGGATGCAAGTATCAAACTATATGTAAACGAGCTTGGGACAATTCATTTGGAGAGAAGAAGACTATGGAAAGAAATAACACTCCAAATATTTGAAGGACTGACATATAAATAAGGCAGTTTTTGCACTTGCACTTGCTTCTCCAGAGGCCAATAGAAATGTTCATGGCTGGGAGTTATATGGTGGTGGTTTTGGGGTTGGGAAGATCCCCTGGAGAAGGGAATGGCAACCCACTCCAGTATTCTTGCTGGGAGAATTCCATGGACAGAGGAGCCTGGCAGACTACAGTCCATGGGGTTGCAAAGAGTTGGACATGACTGAGAGACTAACACTTTCAATTTTGGCTTTCTTTAAGGAATAACTTTCTGAACAGAATTGGAGAATGTAAAACAGATTTGCTTTGTGATATAATGAGTTTTGCACCACTAAATGATTTTAAACTAGAAGTTGAAAACTCTGCCTCTACAAATATTTTAAAGAGGATTGGTTCCTAGATGGAAGACTTGATCTTATGACTTCTGAGGTCCTTTTCAAAGTTAACAATCTATGCTTCTAATGAATGATTTATGTCAACTTTCAATTTCTTCTTTTCCCTTGAACATTGAAAGCTACAAACTGACATTTACCAAGGCTGTCAAAGGACATGAGAGGACAGTACAGATGTCCTACCATGCTCAAAGAGAAACCTAAATGCTTAGTTGGCTCTTGCTCCTCCCTAATGATGTTGGAGAAGATAGTGTAAAGGAAGGCATGAATGAATGAACAGATAAATAAATAAGTATAAGCCTTCTGTTGAGATGCAAGGGTTCACATTATGTATGTAGGCAACACTGGAATAACATATCTGAAGCCAAATGGAATGAGCTGCAGAGAACTTCTCTAATGAGATGAACTTTAAAGGCAAAAGAAGCTCATAGCGTGCAGGAGAGAAGAGGCCATCTTTGCCATACGAGTCAATCTCTGAAATAATTTGGAGTTCATATAAGTGTCTTTATTGACTATAAATTGTTATCTTCTCTGTGCATTTTCCATGTAAGATGTTTATTTGGAATTCATGAAAATTTTACTTTAAAACATCTCTAACGACAATCCAACCTGGTATCAGGAAAACTTATTTAAATATGATCATTTCTGGACACAGTTCTAGTTTATTGGCAGACAATTCTATGGTTTATGTTCATGCATACATACTAAGCTGCTTCAGTTGTGTCCGGCTCTTTGCAACCCTTTGGACTGTAGCCCACCAGGCTCCTCTGTCCATGCGATTCTTGAAAGATAAGGTATATTGACTGATCAGTTCCCTTTGATATAATTTACTGCTTATTCTGTTAAAGCAATTAGATATTTGTGTTAATTAGATATTTATTGTCTGTGCTGAAGTGAAGGTACTTAACTCAGGATGGGAAATGGCTTGCAGAAGTTTATCCTGAGAGTAACTTTTTGTTTTGCTGTTTTCTCTGAGGCACAGTCTATTTGTTCAACCCTGTTGTATGGCTCTCTAAAAATACATCAAACTAAAATGACCCTCAAAGCAGCACTTCTTCTGTGCTGTTTGCTGCTTAAAAATGTGTTGATTATACGAGTTTATTCTTTAGCACCACTGGAGAAGAGAGGTGACCGGATAGAGAGGTGACCGGATAAATAGGTAATGTGCATAATCCTTCTCATTTACCACGATTCAACTGTTTATGAAGTGAAACTTGTGAAACAAGTGTAAGGAATAGCAAAAGTATTTTCATATAAGTACAGAGAGCACGAGTCATTTTAGGGAAGAAAATGACATGAAAAGGGCGTTAATAAAGTAGCTTTTCTAAAAAAGATTTTTTTTGATGTGGATCATTTTTAAAGTCTTTATTGAATTTATTACAATATTGTTTCTGTTTTTTTTTTTAATGTTTTGGTTTTTTGGCATTGAGGCATGTGGGATCTTAGCTCCCCAACCAGAGATTGAACCTGCACCTTCTGCATTGGAAAGTGAAGTCTCAACCAACGTTTAACTCTGGTATTTTTGCAGCTTTGGAAGGTGTACGTTTGTGCGTGCATACACCAGTCTGTGTGTACATAAAGCCATTTTTGAAACCTATGCACTGTCTTCGCCCTGCACAGGTGAAGTGCCTGACAACGGACATGGTAATTGATAAGAGATAAAGGGTTAAGAATAGAAGGAAGCAGCAAAGGGTTTAGATAGTGAGTGTCGACCTCACATGGTATCAAGAGCTTTAAAATACAAATGGAGTTTTCCTCTTGCCTGCTCACTCTCTTGATTTATATTTCCCTGAACCTAGAGTGAGGTTCAGGGAAGGAGATCCCATGCCAGCTGAAGATTCAAGAACAGTGATATATTTTCCTCCTGATCCTCCCGTCCACCTTGCTGTCAATCAAAGCAGTTGCGTCATCATCACCTCTTTTCCGTTTCAAGCCACAAACCAGTGTCGTTTCACCTCCTCTGCATTCTGAATTCTGTTCATACATTGTATTGGTAAACTACACTGCATTTTGCTTCATGTTTCCCTCTCATATCTCTCCCACATTTTTTTCCATGCCAGATAGCTACCTGTCCCAGATGCTTTTAATTTTGTATATTGATCAATTTTAGTCTCCTCGTGGACTCCCTACCTACGGCTGTTCTGCACGTCTCACTATCGTCCTTGGGGTCAGCATTGTTTTCCTCATCCACACCTTAGCCCCTTGAAGTTCTTCCTAAAATGTTCTTGGTCATTTCCCCAAAAGGGTTACAGTGTCTTGTCACTGACATGTTCTCCAGAATTGGGCTTCACTGGTGGCTCAGACAGTAAAGAATCTGCCTGCCGTGCAGGAGACTCAGGTTTGATCTCTGGGTTGGGAGGATCCCCTGGAGAAGAGAACAGCTACCCACTCTAGTACTCTTGCTTGGAGAATTAAGATGCACATAGCATTCATCACAGTCTCTCACGGACAAACTTTGGACTTCATTTCCTTACTTCTGTTCTTCAGTTCATGTGTCTTTAATCTTATTAGATCAGTTCAGTCGCTCAGTCGTGTCCAACTCTTTGCGGCCCCATGGACTGCAGCATACCAGGCTTCTCTGTCCATCACGAACTCCTGGAGCTTACTCAAACTCATGTCCATCGAGTTGGTGATGCCATCCAACAATCTCTTCCTCTGTCATCCCCATCACCTCCTGCCTTCAACCTTTCCCAACATCAGGGCCTTTTCAAATGAGTCAGTTCTTCGCATTAGGTGGCCAAAGTATTGGAGTTTCAGCTTCAGCATCAGTCCTTCCAATGAATATTGAGGACTGATTTCCTTCAGGATGGACTGGTTGTATCTCCTTGCAGTCCAAGGGACTCTCAAGAGTCTTCTCTAATGCCACATTTCAAAAGCATCAGTTCTTTGGTACTCAGCTTTCTTTATGGTCCAATTCTCACATCCATATATGACTACTGGAAAAATCATACCTTTGACTAGACAGGGCTTTGTTGGCAAAGTAATGTTTCTGCTTTCTAATATGCTGTCTAGGTTGGTCATAACTTTCCTTCCAAGGAGCAGGCGTCTTTTAATTTCATGGCTGCAGTCACCATCTGCAGTGATTTGGGAGCCCCAAAAATAAAGTCCCTACTGTTTCCACTGTTTCCCCGTCTATTTGCCATCAAGAGATAGGACCAGATACCTTGATCCTGGTTTTCTAAATGTTGAGTTTTAAGCCAACTTTTTCACTCTCCTCTTTCACTTTCCTCAAGAGACTCTTTAGTTCTTCTTCACTTTCTGCCATAAGTGTGGTGTCATCTGTGTATCTGAGGTTATTGATATTTCTCCCGGCAGTCTTGATTCCAGCTTGTGCTTCTTCCAGCCCAGCATTTCTCATGATGTACTCTGCATGTAAGTTAAATAAGCAGGGTGACAATATAGAGCCTTGACATACTCCTTTTCCTATTTGGAACCAGTCTGTTGTTCCATGTCCAGTTCTAACAGTTGCTTCTTGACCTGCATATGGGTTTCTCAGGAAGCAGGTCAGATGATCTGGTATTCCCATCCCTTGAAGAATTTTCCACAGTTTGTTATGGTCCACACAGTCAAAGGCTTTGGCATAGTTAATAAAGCAGAAGTAGATGTTTCTCTGAAATTCTCTTGCTTTTTTTGAAGATCCAATGGATGTTGGCAATTCAATCTCTGGTTCCTTTGTCTTTTCTAAATCAAGCTTAAACAACTGGAAGTTCATGGTTCACATGTGTATTGAAGCCTGATTTGGAGGATTTTGGGCATTACTTTACTAGTATGTGAGATGAGTGCAATTGTGCAGTAGTTTGAACATTCTTTGGCATTGCCTTTCTTTGGGATTGGAATGAAAACTGAACTTTTCCAGTCCTGAGGCCACTGCTGAGTTTTCCAAATTTGCTGGCATATTGAGTGCAGCACTTTCACAGCATCATCTTTTAAGATTTGAAATAGCTCAACTGGAATTCCATCACTTCCACTATCTTTGTTCATAGTGATCCTTCCTAAGGCCCACTTGACTTCACATTCCAGAAAGACTGGCTCTAGGTGAGTGATCACACCATCACAGTTATCTGGGTCATGAAGATCTTTTGTATAATTCTTTTGTGTATTCTTTCCACCTCTTCTTAATATCTTCTACTTCTGTTAGGTCCATACCATTTCTGTCCTTTATTGTGCCCAGCTTTGCATGAAATGTTCCCTTGGTATCTCTAATTTTCTTGAAGAGATCTCTAGTCTTTCCCTTCTATTCTTTTACATAATTTCTCTGCGTTGATCACTGAGGAAGACTTTCTTATCTCACTTTGTTATTCTTTGGAACTCTGCATTCCAATGGGTATATTCTTCCTTTTCTCCTTGGCCTTTAGCTTCTCTTCTTTTCTCAAACAACCATTTTGCCTTTTTGCATTTCTTTTTCTTGGGGATGATCTTGATCATTGCCTCCTGTACAATTCGTGAACCTCCATCCATTGTTCTTCAGGCACTCTGTCTATAAGATCTAATCCTTTGAATCTATTTGTCACTTTCACTGTATAATCGTAAGGGATTTGATTTAGGTCATATCTGAATGGTCATGTGGTTTTTCCTACTTTCTCCAATTTAAGTCTCAATTTGGCAATAAGGAGTTCATGACCTGAGCCACAGTCAGCTCCAGGTCTTATTTTTGCTGACTGCATAGAGCTTCTTCATCTTTGGCTGCAAAGAATATAATCAATCTGATTTCAGTATTGACCATCTGGTGATGTCCACGTGTAGTCTTCTCTTGTGTTGTTGGAAGAGGGTGTTTACTCTGACCAGTGTGTTCTCTTGGCAAAACTCTATTAACCTTTGACCTGCTTTGTTTTGCACTCTGAGGACAAATTTGCCTGTTACTCCAGGTATCTTTTGACTTCCACGTTTGCATTCCAGTCCCCTATAATGAAAAGGACATCATTTTTGGGTATTAGTTCTAGAAGGTCTTCTAGGTCTTCATAGAACCATTCAACTTCAGCTTCTTCAGCGTTACTGGTTGGGGCATAGACTTGGATTACTCTGATATTGAATGGTTTGCCTTGGAAATGAACAGAGATCGTTCTGTCATTTTTGAGATTGCATCCAAGTACTGCATTTCAGACTCTTTTGTTGACTATGATGGCTACTCTATTTCTTGTAAGTGATTCTTTTCCGCAGTAGTAGATATAATGGTCATCTGAGTTAAATTCACCCGTTCCCGTCCATTTTAGTTCCCTGATTCCTAAAATGTTGATGTTCACTCTTGCCATTTCCTATTTGACCACTTCGAATTTGCCTTGATTCATGGACCTGACATTCCAGGTTCCTATACAATATTGCTTTTTACAGCATTGGACTTACTTCCATCACCAGTCACACCCACAACTGGGTGTTGATTTTGCTTTGGCTTCATCTCTTCATTCTTTCTGGAACTGTTTCTCCACTGATCCAGCAGCATGTTGGGCACCTACTTGCCTGGGGAGTTCATCTTTCAGTTTCCTATCTTTTTTCCTTTTTATACTGTTCATGAGGTTCTCAAGCCAAGAATACTGAAATAGTTTGCCATTCCCTTCTCCGGGGGACCATGTTTTGTCAGAACTGTCCTCCATGACCCATCCGTCTTGGATGGCCCTACATGGCATGGCTCACGGTTTCTTTGAATTAGACAAGGCTGTGATCAGTTTGGTTAGTTTTCTGTGATGTGATTTTCGAGATGGTAAGAGAGGTGTGCCTGTTCCCCTTGTCCCTTCGGTTTGGGGGTCAGGTGCTGCTTCGTTGTTGTCATCCTCACCACCTGCCATGGAGAACTGACTTTTTTGGCCGGGCGCATGCCCCATGTTCCCTCCTCTTTTGTGGGGGTTGCCTGCAGGCGTGGGAGTGATCATGGTGGGCTGGGTTGTGTGTGAAGGGGGGCCTTCGGGCTTCTCTCACACACCCCCATCCAGAGGCTGATGGATGTCTTGTTAGACAAACTTATCTCACATTCCCATGATATAGTTATTCCAGTGTAAATGCAAAGCCTTTAAGATAACAGCCTTGTAAGCCTAGATTAGGTTTTCTTTCAAATCCACCCAAGTGTGTCTCTCTTGTCATTAAATAGTCACCATCACTAGTCTTTCCTGAAGCCTTTCTGGATTAACCAGAGGGAATAGCACTTTTCTTTATGAAACGCATAATTCCTGCAAATGTCCATGGGCAACTCCATACCCCTTCCAATTTACCTTTGACCTGTTTCTAATGTCAACCCAGCATATCCATAGGTGATGTTCTTAATTGGGTATCTCAGAGATTGGTAGAGGCCATTCTGTTGCAGGATGTGTGTATGTATGCACGTGTATACGTGTGAGTCTGCAGGTTTTGAGAGGACTCAACCGAGGAACTCATGTACCTTGTGTCTAGCAAAGCAAACACACTCGTGTATATAGGTACAGAATTGATTCTTTGGGATGACAGTGAAAAGGTATTGTCAAGATATCTATCTCCTTGGCTGGCACCAGACACAATAATAATCTTTGTTTTTTTTTTTTTTTAGGTTCAAATTCTTTTTTTTTTTTTTTTACACATGGATGTATGTATTCTTTTTCAAATTCTTTCCCTATTTAGATTGTTATATAATATTGGGCAGAGTTCCCTGTGCTATTCAATAGATCCTTGTGGGTTTTAAGTATAGCTGTGTGTATATGTCAATCCCAAACTCCCTAACTATCCCTCACCCCTATCCTTCCCCACGGTAACCAAAACAGTAATGGTTTAATGAGTACGGCTCATAACAATTTTTTGATGTAGGTATTATGATTGTTCTCATTTGCTGATGAGAAAACTGAGATACAGAGAGGTTAATACCTTTTCTAAGGTAAAACAGCTTGAAAGTGTTAGAGGCAGAGGTAAAATCAGGTTTTCTGATATCACAAACCCACTCTTAACCACTGTGCCATGTTGCCATTACAGCTGATGTATTTTTTAGATTTGTATTGAAGACAAACTGTATATATTTTTTAAAGTAGAAGAATAGTATTTAAAATGGTTAATAAAAAACTATGGAGCCTTTATTTTTGTCTTGGAATAGCTCAAATGGATTCTGGTTAGCAATTTAGAAATTCTTTCTGCATAAAAGTTTAATATAATATATAAATATTTAAATTAATATTAAATGTAAACATATGCTTTAAAAAGCATATGTATTTTAAATTTACACCAGGGTATTGAGTATTATTTTTCCTACACATAAAAAATGCACCAATGTGGAAAATGAATGATGATGTCTAAAAAATAAAATAAATTGCACAGTTAAGAAATGAAAAATTAAATTACACGTATGTGCTGCCTCCAGAAGTTCATGCAGGGCACAGAAATAGCTGTGTAGGGGGCACAAGAGCCATAAGCAATTTGGTTTTTATTCATGCAGAATTAAACTTCTCTACTCTTGTTCCTGGACTTGATTTTCATTTTCTTCTTTGTCTCTTTATTGGATGTGAAATTAATAAGAATTTAGATGGTTTCTAAGGGAATTCTCAATTAGCACAAGTAAAAAACTATATGATGAATAGGTAGGGTTATAAGTGGCTTCTTTGTCGATGAATCTAAGGTGTGATGAAAGTTTCCTGTAGTTTATTTTTTCACAATTTCTTCTTCTTTTTTTCAATAAAAATTTTTTTTAATGTTTATTTATTTGGCTGCACCGCATCTTAGTTGTGCCACACAGGATCTTTCTTTTTGGTGCACGGACTCTCTAGATGTGATGCACGGCTCAGTGCTTGCAATGCATGGCTTAGTTGCTCTGAGGCATGTGAGATACCAGTTCCCCAACCAGGGCTTGAACCCACATCCCCTGCATTGCAAGGCAGATTCTTAACCACTGGACTGCCAGGGAAGTCCCCACAATTTGGTCTTAACCGTATTAAATATGCTGCCATTTGATGTATCACTTTTTGAAAGCATATTTTTTGGTTTTTTTGACCATGAAATTTTTTATTTTAAATATTTTTAATGGACATAAATGTTAAATAATGATATAAAAATTTGATGCTAATGTTACCACTCCTTTTTTTGCATCTGGAAAACAGCATAAGCAATGTGTCTTTGCTTTGAATGTCAGTTTTCCTGAATTACAGTGATGTTGGTCTATCTCTGAGCCATATATAGGAGCCATATATATTTCTTATTGAAGCTTGCAGTCAGCATAATCATACTCGTACTTTTTTGTGGCTGAAATTTAGAATGAAGAATTCCTGTTTAGCATCCCTGTTTCAGAGAAGAGTCTAATGGAAGAGCCTGAGTTTATGAAGTACGCATGTCCTGGTACAGGGTCAGGTACCAGGGGTTGGTGATATCAAAAGTTAGAGTAGCGCCCAAACTGTTCAGAGTATGTTTCTCTGTGTTTCTATAAAAGATAGGGAAAAAACCGTTTAATACTCAAATGAGAACGTGTTAAACTGAAAAGTATTTGACTTACCATGTATGGCATGTTGGTATAATTGTTATAACTGGTGAATACATATTGTTGTTATTAGAAATTCTGAAAGGTCTCTCAAAGGAAGGTTGGCAGTTAAAGCCACTTTCCGACTTTCAGAAGCAACATTTCTATAACAAGTGGACCATGAAACATGTAATCTGTCACTGGAAAAGTTGTAAATTTAATCTTTTCCATCACATAGCTGTTCCTTTTGTTGTTATTGTTGTTCACTTGCTGAGTCATGTCCAGCTCTTTGCGACCCCATGGACCGCAGCACGCCAGGCTTCCCTGTCCTTCATCATCTCCCGGAGCTTGCTCAAACTCATGTCCAGCTGTACCTTTAAGCATCCATTACTCTTGCTGTTCCTTCCTTCCCTCTTCCCACCCCTAGTGATGCCAATAAGGCATGCCTCGCCTGGCCCCTAAGCAGGTGGTTACAAGCCCCCTCTCTCCTCATCTCTCCAGCCTATCTGATATTACTTCCTGGTTGTGACTTACTCTCATGGTTGGGCTGACAGTATTCTAAGTTCCAGATGCAATATGATTGAATAGAAAAAATTTGATGTATATGGTGCTCCGTCCAAAATTTGACACAAAAAGGGACCTGTTTCCACATGGCAAAAATACCCAAGGAATGAATCCCTAGTAGTGAAATGTGTGATAGGCTGACAGTCTTGGTGAGTTCATCTTTAGAGGCCAGTGGACCTCATTGGTGTTTCTCAAACTCAGATCTTTTTCTACATACTTATATTTAAGGTCCTCATGGTCATTTGAAAGTAAGGTTGGAGGGAGTTGGAGGTAATATAGTCTATCTGATGCTTTCCAAAAAAAAGTAATATTATTGCCTAAGGAATGTATATTTTGCATGATGATATGAGAAAGAAGCAGCTACTCTCATTTATCCATTGTTTTCAAACTACCTTTCTTTTCTGTTTCTTTAAAACAACTTGATGAACTATTTGATTTATGAAAATTATTCTCAGGCTCTGCTGCTAAGTCACTTCAGTCGTGTCCGACTCTTTGCGACCCCATAGACGGCAGCCCACGAGGCTTCCCCGTCCCTGGGATTCTCCAGGCAAGAACACTGGAGTGGGTTGCCATTTCCTTCTCCAATGCATGAAAGTGAAAAGTGAAAAGGAAGTCACTCAGTCGTGTCCGACTCTTAGCAACCCCATGGACTGCAGCCTACTAGGCTCCTCCGTCCATGGGATTTTCCAGGCAAGAGTACTGGAGTGGGGTGCCATTGCCTTCTCCGTTCTCAGGCTCTAAATGCCACTAAATAAATTATTTATTTGGAAGATTGCTAGAAAGCCTAATGGGCTTGCCTGATGACTCAGCAGTAAAGAATCCACCTGCAATGCAGGAGACATGAATTCGACCCCTGGGTTGGGAAGATCCCCTGAAGAAAGAAATGGCAACCCACTTCAGTATTCTTGCCTGGGAAATCCCATGGACAAAGGAATCTGGCAGGCTACAGTCCATGGGATCCTAAGAGTTGGACATGACTTAGCGACTGAACGATCACCACCATAAAACTAAGTGGAGAAAGTTTTATTTATGAGGAAAGCATTATTTCATGTTGGATAGAGTATTTCAAGATACTCTTTTGTGTCTGGGTTAGATTTTTTCCAATGGTTATATTTTGTAGATTCAATATAGAAAACAGAATCATTCAAATATATGTCTTTTATTCTTTACCAGAAATCACATTTGTTAAAAGAGAATTATCATAAATGGTCTAATGTGCCCAAAATCTAATACATTGTTCTTGAATGTAATAGTAAATTCCTAAAGGAAAGTTTCAACTCTTTGTATACAGTAAGACTATCCAGCAGGCATAATCACATTTCTCAAATTCTCAAGAAGTACAAACTATTTTATTTCTTAAAATGATGTTTTAAAAATGCACACACATTTTAAGCATTTTTTTTCCCATGGCCCCAGAAGAGCATAAAGTCTTGTTATCCAATTAGGTTTCTGTAAATAAATGTTTTATTGCTTATAAATCTGTTGAGTAAAAATAAAATAATCGGCAAAATTCTACCCTATATATTTTTATGAAATTTCTCCCCATTATATTTTTATATTTTAAAATTCTCCCCTATATATTTTTATGAAATTTACCCTGAAGGTCCTTTTTTTTCTCATTTAAGTTGCTTAAGATATTGTTAGTGATTTGGGATATGAGAGTGTATTTTATGTTTCAAATCACATAACTTAGCTTTTTTAATTGAAAGGGATTCTAAGAGATTGGTTTTAGAATAACTTCTTCATTCTACAGATAAAAAAAAGTTGAATCTCAAAGAAGCTATGTAAGCCATCTGATATACATGTCAGAAACACTAATTCCCAGTTCAAGGCACAGATCAGTTCAACAAACATTTATTGGGTATTTCTTAAGGATTTTTAAATAATTGAGAAATAATGTTGCCCTTCTAGGAGCTTATTATACTCTATTAGGATGTGCAGACCAGTAAATACATAATATCAATATAATGTGTGAAGTACAGTAATAAAGACAAGTGCAGGATTAAAGTATAAAAACAGAAGAATGGATTCACTTGATAAGTGATTTTATTTTTCTTCAACTAGCATTTGTTGGGTGCATGCATGCGTGCTAAGTCACTTCAGTCACGTCTGACTCTTTGCAACCCTATGGACTGTACCCTGCCAGGCTCCTCTTGTCCATGGGATTCTCCAGGCAAGAGTACTGGAGTGGGTTGCCGTTTGCTTCTCCAGGAAATACTCCTGATGGTTACCTACACGAAGTGCCAGGTGATAAGTATTGGTGAAGTAAAACTGACACAGTCTCTGATCTCAGGATTCTTAGTCTTTTGCGGGACAGATGTCAGTAAACAAATCACATAAAAATGTATGATAAAAACTGATATTGGTGTCTTGAATGCAGTTCTAGAAGGGCACACAACAAAGGGACCTGACTGACCTCCCCAAGTCAGGGAAGTCTTCCGTCACTGGGATAACCCACAAATTAAAGGGGTCAGGCTTACTGACTTTTAATAGTTAAGCAAAAAAAAAAAAAGGTTTTTCTTTTATTTAGGAATAATAGATTCTCTTCCAGATAAGATGTATAGGACAAAGCATGCGGGAAGGGGCGGGGGGGCTTCCACGTCCTTGCTGGACGTGTCACTTTTGAAGCACCTCCATGTGTTCACCTCTGAAGCTCTCCATACCCTGCCCTTTTTGGGTTTTTTATGGAGGCTTCATTACATAGGCACAATTCATTAAACCCAGTGGCTACTGGCGACTGATTCAACCTCCAGCCCCTTTCCCCTGCCAGGAGAAAGAAGGAGGGTTGTAATTTCCAACTGTTTAATCATGTGGTTGGTTCCTCTGGCAACCAGGCTTTATCCTATGGCGATGCTTCTTTCTGTGGGACACACCTGTGCATTGCAGAATATTTGGCACACCTAATCTTTGGATGTGTGTGTGTGTTTGTGTGTGTGTGTGCTTAGTTGCTCAGTCATGTCTAGCTCTTTGTGATTCCATGGACTATAGCCTGCCAGGCTCCTCTGACCATGGGATTTCCCAGGCAAGAATCCTGGAATGTGTTGCCATTTCCTTTCCTTGTGGGATCTTCCTGACCCAGGAATTGAACCCACATCTCCTACATTGACAGGCAGATTCTTTAACACTGAGCTACCTGGGAAGCCCCAATTTTTGGGTATCTAATGCCAACAGAATCTATTGTTCATTGTGAGAAATCTAAATACATATACACTTTTCCTCAAGCTCTCTGAAGAGAAATGGCACTACTTACAGCTGAAAGTTACTGTTATATTTCTTTAATAAAAATAATAAAAAATAAGGAGGACATGTAGGATGCAGAGAAAGCTGTACTCGGAAGCAAACCATAGCACTAACACCATTGCATTATTCTAAAAAAAGCAATAAATATAAACAAATTAAGCCTTTAATTTGAGAAACTAGAAAAGCAGGAGTAAAGAAAATGGAAAAATTATGAAGAACAGAAATAAATGAATTAGAAGAAAAAAGCTGAATTGATATATACGAGATCAAAAGAAGCCTCTGGCAATGTTAATCAAGAAAAAATCAGTAAAGCACAAATCTATAACATGGAAAATAATGGATATAACTACATATATTAAAATAATTTAAAAAATGAAAATACTATATAATATTATGTACACATTTGAAAATTTTAATGAAACACTTTTCCTAGCAAAATTGAAATTATGAAAGATAAGAAATCAAGAAAAAGTAACTTTGAAAAGAAAAGGAGAAATTTATCATTCAAAACATCTTCAAACAAACACACACACGACTGAAGAAATACACATTAAGCTTATATTATACAGGAGTTCTAGGAACCTTCAAGGAATAAATATTTCTATAGCATTGGAACTCTTTTATAAAAAGAATTGAAAAGTTTTGCATACAATAGTACTAAAATGGAAAATGTGAGCACACACACATATACAAATCCAGAGGACTGACTTTATTTTACCTGAAAATATAGAAGCAATATATAAAGCACCACTGGGCTTCCCTGGTGGCTCAGACGGGAAAAATACTGCCTGTAATGCAGGATACCCAGGTTCAATCCCTGGGTTGGGAAGATCCCCTGGAGAAGGGATTGGATACTCACTCCAGTATTCTTGCCTGGAGAATTCCATGGACAGAGGGAGCCTGGCGGGCTACAGTCCATTGGGTCGCAAAGAATTGGATGCAACTGAGCAGCTAACACTAACATTGCCTAACTACAGCACCACTAAATTGAAAATTGTATAATGACCAGTCATGGAAGAATGTTTTATCAGGAAATCTATTAATCTATTTTATCAAAGGATAGAAAACATTTGTCAGTCTCAACACTAATAAACATATTTGATGAATCATAATATACATTACTGATATGTTGCCTAAGAACACTAAGAGAAGGACATTACCAACCATAACACTTATATGTTATTAGCTGTTAGGGCTTTTAAGTTTCTATTATAGTTATAACTATATAATCACTGTAGTATTACTGTTTGGGATTAACATTCTTTATTAACACCGTGTTTTATTGCATTGTGTTCTGAGAGGACAGATCCCAACAGCCAGCATCATTAGTCAGAGGGCTTTCCTCTAATAGAAAGGGAAGGCCATGGTCAGAGGGCTTTCTCATTAAACCAAGATGCAAATGGGGACGCAAACAGTTGTAGCTACTATTGCACATTTTTTTCTGGAAATGCAGCTAGGTAAGCAAGCAAGAAGGAAAAAAAAAGTCTAAAAATGACTGTAAAGGAAGGCAAAACTCACTGTTATTTGCAATAATGTAACTGCTTCAAAATTTTTTCTGGAAATTAAAGAGTTGAAATGTGACTGGCTTCAAAGTCAATATAAAAGAACAGTAGTTTTGCTTCCTACCTAGAATAATAGGTGACTAGAAAACAAAGATTTAAATATGTTTATTGTTTAAAAGAATAACAAAAATGTGAAATAAAGCTAACCTAAGATGCACATGTTACATCTTTGTGCATTTGAACAAATGAGATGATGTAATCTGTGCAGTCAGTGTATAGTTAAAGCTGTTAATTCTCTTGAAATTGCAATTCAGCTAAACAGAAATCAGTGTAATACGTTCTGAGAATTTATTACATGATTTTATACTCAATCTCAAAAAAGTAAATTAATCTGAGTAACTGTAAAGTTTAAAGAAATTTAAAGGTAATATATGATTTCTATAACTAAAGATGGCTCTGTTGTCAGAGAAGAAAGATATATCAAAAGAATAAAATAAAAAATATAAAATAGATCCCTAAATTTACAATTTAATAGCAATAAATTTAAAAATTAAAGTCAGCGGGGAATACAGCTGAGTTACTATTTCAAAACATACAATAGACTAAATATTCAGATTTTAAATTACATACATGTTAAAAAAAATAAATTCCTATGGCCAAAATGACAAGACTAGAGCTAGAAGACAAATGACAGAACAGGATAAATAAGGTACAAAATATGAAAAATTCTCATAAATTCTTACTTTATGAATCATTGTTTTAAAACTTTAGAGAAACTCTAACAGAAACAAAACAAAATCACCAAAAAGAATATATATAAAATCAAAACAGCTGTCATAGGTTCTTGCAGTGGAAATAAAAATCAGATCAGCTCTCTTGAAGGTCATTTTAATAATATTCATTAAAATTCTTTAGGATATACACACCCTTAATCTGGGAATTCTATTTCTAGAACTTTATCCTAAGGAAATAATTAAATAAGCACACAAAAATATGCATGCCAAGATGATTATCCAACTTGATCCTATCCCAGTCCACAGTTCACAGTTCAGTCGCTCATTTGTGTCCAACTCTTTGTGATCCCATGGACTGCAGCAGGCCAGGCTTCCCTTTCCAGCACCAACTCCCAAAGCTTGATCAAATTCAAGTACTTCGAGTTGGTGATGTCATCCAACCATCTCATCCTCTGTTGTCCCCTTCTCCTCCTGCCTTCAATCTTTCCCAGCATCAAGGTCTTTTCAAATGAGTCAGTTCTTCGGAGCAGGTGGCCAAAGTCTTGGAGTTTCAGCTTCAGCACCAGTCCTTCCAATGAATATTCAGGATTGATTTCCTTTAGGATGGACTGGTTGGATCTCCTTGCAGCCCAAGGGACTCTCAAGAGTTTTCTCCTGCACCATGGTTCAAAAGCATCAATTCTTTGGCACTCAGCTTTCTTTATAGTCCAACTCTCATATCCATACATGACTACTGGAAAAACCATAGCTTTGACTAGATCAACATTTGTTGGCAAAGTAATGTCTCTGCTTTTGAATATGCTATCTAGGTTGGTCATAGCTTTTCTTCCAAGGAGCAAGGGTCTTTTAATTTCATAGCTGCAGTCACAATCTGCAGTGATTTTGGAGCCCCAAAAAATAAAGTCTGTCACTGTTTCCTTTGTTTCCCCATCTATTTGCCATGAAGTGATGGGACCAGATGCCATGATCTTAGTTTTTTGAGTGTTGAGCTTTAAGCCAACTTTTTCAGTCTCCCCTTTCACTTTCATCAAGAGGCTCTTTAGTTCTTCTTCATTCTCTGCCATAAGGGTGGTGTCATCTGTATATTTGAGGTGATTGATATTTCTCCTGGCAATCTTGATTCTAGCTTATGCTTCATCCAGCTCAGCATTTCTCATGATGTACTCTGCATATAAGTCAAATAAGCAGGGTGATAATATATAGCCTTGACGTACTCCTTTCCCGATTTGGAACCAGTCTGTTGTCCAGTTCTAAGTGTTGCTTCCTGACCTGCATACAGGTTTCTCAGGAGGCAAATCAGGTGGTCTGGTATTCCCATCTCTTTCAGAATTTTCCACAGTTTGTTGTGAGCCACACAGTCAAAGGCTTTGGCATAGTCAATAAAGTAGAAGGAGATGTTTTTCTGGAACTCTTGCTTTTTTGATGATCCAACGGATGTTGGCAATTTGATCTCTGATTCGTCTGCCTTTTCCAAATCCAGCTTGAATATCTGCAAGTTCACAGTTCACATACTGTTGAAGCCTGGCTTGGAGAATTTTGAGCATTGCTTTGCTAACCTGTGAGATGAGTGCGGTTGTACAGTAGTTTGAACATTCTTTGGCATTGCCTTTCTTTGGAATTAGAATGAAAACTGACCTTTTCCAGTCCTGTGGCCACTGCTGCAGCACTTTCACAATATCATCTTTTAGGATTTGAAGTAGCTTAACTGGAATTCCATCACTTCTGCTGTCTTTGTTCATGGTGATGCTTCTTAAGGTCCACTTGACTTTGCATTCCAGAATGTCTGGCTCTAGGTGAGTGATCACACCATCATAGTTATCTGGGTCATGATTTTTTTGTATAGTTCTTCTGTGTATTCTTGCCACCTCTTCTTAATATCTTCTGCTTCTATTAGATCCATACCATTTCTGTCCTTTATTGTGCCCAGCTTTGCATGAAATGTTCCCTTGGTATCTATAATTTTCTTGAAGAGATCTCTAATCTTTCCCATTCTATTCTTTTACATGATTTCTCTGCACTGATCACTGAGGAAGGCTTTCTTATCTCTTTTTTTCTATTCTTTGGACTCTGCGTTCAAATGGGTATATCTTTCCTTTTCTCCTTTGCCTTTCACTTCTCTTCGTTTCTCAGCTATTTGTAAGGCCTCCTCAGACAACCATTTTGCCTTTTTGCATTTCTTTTTCTTGGGGATGGTCTTAACACTACCTCCTGTACAATGTCATGAACCTCCATCCACAGTTCCTCAGGCACTCTATCAGATCTAATCCCTTGAATCTATTTGTCACTTCCCCTGTATAATCATAGGGGATTTGATTTAGGTCATACCTGAATGGTCTAGTGGTTTTCCCTACTTTCTTCAATATATATCCTGGTATAAATCTTTTAAAAGCATTTATGGATTCAATTCCCTAATATCTTATTAAATATTCTTCATGTATATTCATGAGCAATGTTGGCTTACAGATTTCCTTTCTTATAATGTCAGTCTGATTTTGGTATTCAGGTAATGCTACCATCATAGATCAAGTTAGCAAGTGTTTCCTCTGTTTTTGTTTTCTGGAAGAAATTTTTGATGAATTGGTATCATTTCTTACTTAAATGTGTGAAAAAATTCCCTAGTGAAACTATCAGGGCCTGGTGCTTTCCTTTTTAAGGTTATTGATTATTAATTCATTTATCTAATAGGTCTAATAATAAGCAAAGTACTTATGAATATATTCATAAAATTATTTCTCCATGCATGAGTTTTGACAGTTTATACCTTTCAAGAAATTGGTCAGTTACATCTAAATTATCAAAATTGTGGACATACAGTTATTTCATAGGATTCCTTTCTTATTTTTTTAATATTCATAGAATCCGTAACAACCCATCTTTTATTTCTTATTTTGTTAATTTGTGTCCTCCCTCTTCTTGTCTCCTTTTTTCCCTCCCTTCCTTCACCTCTCTCTCTCTCTCTTGTCATTTTATTGATATTTTCAAAGGACCAGCTTTTGGTTTTATTGATTTTCTCTGTTATTTACCTGTTTTCAATTTTATTGATTTCTGCTCTAAAGTTTTTTATTAAGTTCAATATATTTTTAGTTGAAGTAATTTACTGATGTATAACATATTGATTCACAATTTTTAAAGGTTCTACTCCATTTATAGTTATTATATTGGCTATATACCCTGCACTGTAAAATACATCTTTGTAACTTATCTATTTTATACATAACACTTTGTACCTCTTAATCCCCTATTCCTATCCTGCCGCTTTTCTGTTTATTTTGGAGAACATTCTGGCCGTATTTCAAGATGATTACTCTCCTTCCCCTTGCTAGAACTGTGAGGAGATCTCTGTTGGTTCTTTTCCATGAAAACCATGTGAGTTTTCTGGAAGTAAAGCCCTCCGTGTGAGGGTTTCCCTTAGAAGGTGGCCCCCAGGAGTTTTTCATTCTCAGTCTAGTCCACTCTCAAAACTCCAGAAATTTGTCACAGTTACCATTTCGTGTTCCTACAGTAGATGGCTCCAGCAACTTCTGCTCAAGGTGAACAGATCTCAGCTGTGGTTGTCGGTATCCTCTTGTCTTCCCACACTTCAGAGTGGCAGTTTGCCCTGTGACTTCGGTTTTCTAATGGAGGTCATTGTTTTTTTAATTTGTGTGGCTTTCTTTTTCTCATTTTGAGGACGGGAGCGACAATTACCAAGCTCTTTATATGTCAGAACGGAAACTCAAAGTTGGGAATGCTTTTCATAAGTTTTGCTTTGCCTTTGTCCTGTGTCTTTCTTTTAAAAATCGGAATTGTACCGTGACCATGCATTGCTTGAGTCACCCAGTTATCAGTGGTCTTCTCATCCCTACTCTTGGTCTAACATCAATCAGTACATGAAACTCAGCCCCGTTACTTAGTTTCACATGAAATCCAATTGCATTTACCATTCATCATCATTCTTTTTTTTCTTCTTATTTTCGTAAGCTCTACTTAAGATTTATAGAGGCACTGAAAAGGATGACAGTCACACACTACACATCCTGCCCCTAGACAAATCCCCATGAACACAGCTCTTACAAAATCTCTCTGTCCTGTTGCTGCTTTTGGTAGTCTACTGCCCTAATGCCCTGGACGCCCTATGTACCCTCCTCAGCAATAAGACTCAGCTTCCACTTCTCAAATAAAAGTCGGATTCTACACATAATGCATCTATAATTTTGTGGAAATAAGCCCATTTGTAAATGAGAGAAATAATGAAATACTCTATGCAGTTGCATTTCTGATCATCTTTTCCTCACCAGTAGCCAGTTCCAAGAAGGTCTAATCCACCTGCACTCTCTCACAGAGGTGGGCTGCATCTGTAAACCAAACCTGGGCTGCCTCAGACTTCAGAAACATGGGCTGTTTCTACAGAATAGCACTGTCCCTTTCCCTCTGGCAAGTTTCTTTGTCACCCTCAGATTTTGTGCTCCTGTCATAGACACACCTTTTTCAAAGAGGGCTAGATCTCAGCCTTTGTTGAGGGCAAGGTCCTCTCCTAGTCATCAGTTTCCATGTTTTCTGCTGTTCCTTAGTTAGGGAGCAGCAGCTTTTGCATCTGCTACCTTTGGAGCCCTTAGAGTTCTCTTTCGTAACTAATAAATAATTTCTTGTAGTACAGTTTTTCTGTTCAAATATCAGCATGGTTTCTTTATTCTGATGGACCAGAGCCATTTGTCAATACATTGTTTCTGAGTCTTTACCTGTTTCTTTTTTGATACAAAATGTTTAAGTTTATAGACTTTAAAACATAAATCACAGACTATATTTTGGTCCCCTTTCAGTCTTTAACATCCTGCACTATTTCTGGCATGCAATAAGTACTCAAAAATAGTTTGGTGAATAACTAAATGAATAATAGTGATGATTTATTTAGCAATAACCTGGGAATGTTTATATATATTTATGATACAAAAGGAAAAACAACTTATAGCAATGAGTGACAGTTAGTATGATTTTTTTAAACTTTCATATTTCAGTATTTTCCCAAATATGAATTAGTTTGAATTGAATAAAGTTTCCTGAAGGACATTTCTCAAAAATAACTCAATTCTCCCCACATGAGAAATTTAAATTCTGTTCTCTAAGGTATTAATTCACAAAATGCATGCTTTGTCCATTCTTGTTAAGTGAAGAATATATAAGCCTCTAAAGTAAAGCTAATTTATTTTCCTGTAGCATTCATACTTTTTATTAGGTTCTTTCCAATATTAAGGGATGTTAAACTGTGAGATTATATTTTTTCCCAGAAGATAAACATGTCAATACTATACTCAGTGAAGTCTAAAAAATTCTATATCTGGCAATGAAGGCTCATTATTAAGGCATTCCAATCATCTGTATAACTCATTATGGTTCATCAGAGAAATTTATCCTGCGGCTTTTGGTGTTCATTGTCAGCAATTAAGTGTGCCCTCAATATATTTTGCAACAGAGTGAATGACAGCTAAATCTGTAAGCAGTTTTCCAAACAGACTACTATCTGATTTGTGCATGTATAACTTATATTTAATTCAGAAGCTTTATTTATGAGATTTCACCAACATTACATTTTGAAGTCTCTTGATGATAAATCGAATTATAGAGAATAAGATGGATTTGTTTAAGAAAAATGGCACACCTCTCAAGATATTAGATATTTTGGTATGTTTTATATGTCATCAAAAGTTCCTTTAACTCAAATTCTTGTTTGTTTGTTTTTTTTTTCTCCTCTTGGAAATGATATTTACAATACCTAGGACATAGAAGCAACCTAGATGTTCATCAAGAGATGAACAGATGAAGGTTTGGTACATATATACAATGAAATATTACTAAGCCATACAAAGGAATGAATCTGAGTAAGTTATAGTGAGGTGGATGGACCTAGAGCTGGTTATACATAGCGAAGTAAGTCAGAAAGAGAAAAAACAAATATTGTATATTAATGCATATATATGGCGAGTAGAAAAGTGATATTGATGAGCCTATTTGCAGGGTGCATAGAGACACAGAGAACAGACTGTGGACACAGCGAGGGAAGGAGAGGGTGGGACATATTGAGAGGGTAGCATTGCGACATATACGTTCCCGTGTGTAAAACAGAGAGTCAGTGGGAATTTGTTGTATGATGCTGGGAGCTCAACTCAGTGCTCTGTGCCAACCTAGAGGGGTGGGTTGGGGTGGGGAGTAGGAGAGAGGTTCAAGAAGGGGGCATATATGTATACCTATGACTGATTTGTATTGTTTTATGGCAAAAACCAACACAAAATTGTGAAACAATTATCCTCCAATTAAAAAATAAATATTAAAATATTAAAAAAAAAACAAAAGCAAAAGAATGGAGTAAATTGAGAATTATACTCAGTAATGACAATTAGAATATATGAATGGGGTATTCACTTTGTGTGATATGTTGCAAGAAATTGCAAATAATATTCTGGTCCCAGCTTTACCTGTTTGAAAAAAATGAGTCCCTTCTCTTCCCAACTTGCTGCACTGAGAGAATTCTTATCTACAGACGTCAAGGAACAGCTGTTTACTAATGGATCACAGCAGGAGAATAAACACAGCAGCCTGGGCAGAGGATATTTTTCACTCTTGAGCAACTTGTTTCTCAATATTTTGTTCTCTGTTGTGGATTATAAAGTGTGTATGTGAGAGTAAACATCAGGCAATCACTCTTCCTCTCACTACATGAGGAATAACACTTTGAGGCACATTAGTAATTCATATATTCTGAGCCATGTGCAATGCAGTTCTTTATTGAGCAAAATGAGTACAAAATAGGAACATGGATTTGGTTTACTTTTCTCATTAATCTTAAGAACATCACGTTAAGATGGGAATATTTCTTTCAAAGCAGTCAAATCCCTGATTTAGCGGTTTCTATATTCTGCTGTATTATGTTGTTACCAATTATTGCATTCCTTTTATAATTATACAGCTATTGCAGTAGACCAAGTGAGATATTATGAGAGTGAACCAGAGGAACAATGATTGGATTAAGAATATTTCAATAAGATAAAAGTTTTCAAGTATTTAAAAAACTTCAAAGAGATCATATATAAAAGGAAATGAAAAAAATCCCTCCAATCTAAGAACAATCATTAAATTTGGCAGTTAGAAAGGTTTTGGTAATGTTTCAGTACACTTGGGAACTATACTGTAAAGGGTAGAGACTGATAACTCTTTTCAAAGAGATTGGCATTAAAGACCATTAGAGTTCATTTGGAGTTTTGTTTCAGATAGAGTCGGCAGTATGCATTTCTTTCACTTGGGAATAATATGCAAATATTCCCATCATATGAATTTCTAAAATTTTCTGTTTGGAAGTTGGATGAGGTTTGTGGATGATGCTTAGAAATTATCATCAAATAAATAGGAAGATAGCAGAAAGCAAAGAGGGACTAAAGAGCCTCTTGATGAGGGTGAAAGAGGAGAGTGAAAAAGCTGGCTTAAAACTCAACATTCAAAACACAAAGATCATGGAATCTGGTCCCATCACTTCATGGCAAATAGATTGGGAAACAACGGAAACAGTGACAGATTTTATTTTCTTGGGCTCCAAAATCATTGCAGATGGTGAGTGCAGCCATGGAATTAAAGACGCTTACTCCTTGGAAGGAAAGCTATGATAAACCTGGACACTGTGTTAAAGAGCAGAGGCATCACTTTGCCAACAAAGGTCTGTATAGCCAAAGCTATGATTTATCCAGTAGTCATGTATGGATGTGAGAGTTGGACCATAAGGAAGGCTAATCACTGAAGAAGAATCAACAGTTTGGAATTTTGAGGCTGGAGAAGACTCTTGAGATTCTCTTGGACTGCAAGGAGGTCAAACCAGTCAATCCTAAAGTAAATCAACCCTGAATATTCACTGGAAGGACTGATGCTGAAGCTGAAGTTCCAATACTTTGGCCACATGATGCAAAGAGCAGACTCATTGGATAAGACCCTGATGCTGGGAAAGATTGAGGGCAGAAGGAGAAGGGGGTGACAGAGGATGAAATATTTGGATGGCATCGTTGACACAATGTACCTGAGTTCGAACAAACTCTGAGAGATAGTGAAGAACACGAAAGCCTGGCATGCTGCAGTTCATCAGGTTGCAAAGAGTCGGATGTGATTTAGCAACTGAAAAACAACAACAAATAGGAAAGATAATTTTGGGGGACAAGTGATTATCTTCACATCATTAAAAAATCTAAGTAAAGGAACACATTTTTGAGTGTGTATCTGGTATATAGCTTGTATATAACTTACCACATCAGTTTATCTTCAAATATCATGGCATTGACTGCTGCTCAAAAAAAGCATGCTTGGGCTGTAGTCTCAATAACACAGAGTTAATATAAGTTCAAAGCATAGATCAATAATATAGATTAATATAGTTCAAAGCATAGATCTTAAGTATTATAGTATTTAATAATACCTTGCTATTATACCTATGCTGCTTGGTTCTTTCCTGAGGCCAAGCCCGTATTCTGAGTGCCAATGTTTAGCTCAGAAAAAACATAGAAAATATAAGATATGTATTAAAAAAGACTAAAGTAATTTTTTAAAGGATTGTGAATATGATATAACAGGAACAAAAGATTTATCATCCCACATTAAAGCAAAACACTAGATAAAAAACATGAATAAATGGTTAAGATGCTATACATCAGATAATGAAGGAAACTGATGCCGAGTGATGAGAAACAAGTGGCTTGAGTTCGGTGATTGCTTCCAGAAATACTGCCTTCAAAGAGTTTTCAGGCTGAAGCCCAGGGAGGGGGAATCTAAGATACCCTGAGCTGAGGAGATGGACTGAGGATTTTTGGAGGAGGGCATGACAATCCACTCCAGCATTCTTGCCTGGAGAATCCCCACGAATGAAGGAGTCTGGAGGGCTACAGTCCATGGGGTCACACAGACTTGTACATGACTGAACCAATTTAGCATGCAGGCACACACTGAGGATTTAGGATGATCAAAGCAGCTAGAGCTTGCAAGACAGAGTACTAATAGAGATGAGAACTAGACTGAGAAAAAGAAGAAATGTGAAAATTCCCAGCATTCATGCAGGATTGGAAATTGTGCCTGTTCCTACCAACCAGACTGGAAAACCTAATAATTCATGGAAAATTGGATAAATACATAGAAAAGATTTGTGTCAGTAATTAGGCAAAATTAGCCTTAGACCAAAGCTATTCTTGTCCTGCTTGATATATTTTAAACACAAGACCCCAAAAGATCAAACTGTCTCCAAATTTTAAGGGAGTATTCCTAATTTTACAGGATACTTTGGGAAAATTGAAGATGAGGGAATTACTTTCTGACTCATTCTATGAGGCTGGCATTACCCCAAGAACAAATCAAAGATCTAACAAGAAAAATTAGGCTGTAAACCAATATCCTGCCTGAGCTTAGATGCAAAATTTCTAACCAAAATTTTAGCAAATTAAATTAATAGTATATAAAAGGAGTAATGCATCATGACTAAGTAAAGTTTATTCCAGGAATTCCAGTTTGGTTCACATATTTGAAAATTACATATTAGAAATTAAAAATTAAATCTGTATGGTTATCTTAATAGATGCAAAAATATTTGTAATAAAATCCAAAATTTATTTCTGATAAAAAAAACTGTCAGAAACAAAGAAATAAAAGGGAATATCTTGCATATTTTAAAAAGGGCATTTACAAAAACTTGGGCTGCTATCACAACTTAATGATGAAAGACTGAATGCATTTCCCTTAGGTTCGGGAACAAGACAAGTACATTCACTTTCCTTATTTTTAGCTTTGAACTGGAAGATTTAGTCAGTCCAATAAGGATAGCATTTTTCAAAAAGCACTTAATTGAAATACTACAGATTGGAAAGGAAAAAGTAAAATTGTTGCTATTTGCACAAAACATGGTCATCCATGTGGAATATATGATGAGATCTACAAAAAAGCTTCAAGAGCTAATAACTTAGACGTATTGTACTATAGAAAGCAAAATCAAAATACAAAAATCAAGTGTGTTTCTTTGTGCAAGCAATGAACAGCCAAAAATTAAATTTAAAAAGTGTTTCATTTATAATAGTATTAAAAATGAAATACTTATGGTTAAATCTGGAAAAAATGTATAAAACTCATATATTAAAAGCTGCAAAAGTGAGAAAAATTAAAATAGACCTTAATAAATGGAGTGATATACAGAGTTTATGGTCTGGGAAAGTCACTATTACTAACATGTCAATTCTCCACATACAGATTCGAGCAATTCCATTCAGAAGACAGCATGCTTTTCTTTTCAGTAGAAAGTGATAAGCTGGTTCTAAAATTCATAAGGAAATGCAAAATAAGAACAAATTTGAAAGGCTACTTGACATGAATGCTTACTATAAAGCTTCAGTTTTCAAGACAGTGTAGTAGTGGCATAGAAAAGGACAAACAAATCAGTGAACCAGAATATTGAGTTCAGAAAGAGATTCAGATAGAAGTAACAACTGATTTTCAACAAGGTACAGAGGTTATTCAGGGGAGAAAGTATGGTCTTTGCAACAAATGGTGCTAGAAAAATTGGATGTATATGGGCAAAAAAATTCCAGAATAGCAACAAAATCATTGATCCATAGCTCACACCGTAAAACAAATTAACACAAAAATGGACAATAGGCCAAAGAAATACTAAATATATAAAACTTCTGAGAGAAAATATTGGAGAAAAGTCTTTGTGACACTGGGATAGACAAAATCTTAGGTATGACACAAATTCACTATCCGTAAAAAGGAGAAAAAGAAAATTAGACTTCATCAATTTTAAAACTTCTGCTCTTTGAAAGACACTCTTAAGAGAATGAAAACACAAGCCCCCAAACTGGAAGAAATATTTTCAAATGATATATGTGATAAGAGGATCTATACAGAGACTACACTTAATAAGAAAAAAATTCAGCTGAATATTGAGCAAAATTTTGAGGAAGATGTTTCACCAAAGAAGCGTATCCAAAGATAGTGGAAAATTAGCATATGAAAAGATGTTAAATACAATTTGCCATTCAGTTCAGTCGCTCAGTCGTGTCCAACTCTTTAAGACCCCATGGACTGCAGTATGCCAGGCCTCCCTGTCCATTGCCAACTCCTGGAGTTTACTCAAACTCATGTCCATTGAGTTGGTGATGCCATCCAACCATCTCATCCTCTGTCATCCCCTTCTCCTCATGCCTTCAGTCTTTCCCAGCATCAGGGTCTTTTCCACTAAGTCAGTTCTTTGCATCAGGTGGCCAAACTATTGGAGTTCAGCTTCAACATCAGTCCTTCCAATGAATATTGAGGACTGATTTCCTTTAGGATGCATTGGTTGCATCTCCTTGCTGTCTAAGGGACTCTCAAGAGTCTTCTCCAACACCACAATTCAAAAGCACCAATTCTTCAGCACTCAGCTTTCTTTATAGCCCAACTCTCACATCCATACATGACAACTGGAAAAATCATAGCTTTGACTAGATGGACCTTCGTTGGCAAAGTAATGTCTCTGCTTTCTAATATGCTGTCTAGGTTGGTCATAACTTTCCTTCCAAGAAGCAAGCGTCTTTTAATTTCATGGCTGCAGTCACCATCTGCAGTGATTTTGGAGACCCCAAAAATAAAGTCAGCCACTGTTTCCACTGTTTCCCCATCTATTTGCCATGAAATGATGGGACCAGATGCCATGATCTTAGTTTTCTGAATACTGAGTTTTAAGCCAACTTTTTCACTCTCCCCTTTCATTTTCATCAAGAGGCTCTTTAGTTCTTCTTCACTTTCTGCCATAAGGATGGTGTCATCTGCCTATCTCAGATTATTGATGTTTCTCCTGGCAATCTTGATTCCAGCTTGTGTTTCATCCAGCACAGCATTTCTCATGATGTACTCTGAATATAGGTCAAATAAGCAGGGTGACAATATACAGCCTTGATGTACTCCTTTTCCTATTTGGAACCAGTCCGTTGTTCCATGTCCAGTTCTAACTGTTGTTTCCTGACCTGCATACAGATTTCTCAAGAGTAAGTCAGGTGGTCTGGTATTCCCATCTCTTTCAGAATTTTCCACAGTTTGTTGTTATCCACACAGTCAAAGGCTCTAGAATAGTCAATAAAGCAGAAACAGATGTTTTTCTGGAACTGTCTTGCTTTTTCCATGATCCAACAGATGTTGGCAATTTGATCTCTGGTTCTCTGCCTTTTGAGGAACCAGAGATCAAATTGCCAACATCCACTAGCTTTGTTCATAGCGATGCTTCCTTCCTACAGCCCACTTGACTTCATATTCCAGGATGTCTGGCTCTAGGTGAGTGATCACACCATCGTGATTATCTGGGTCATGAGGATCTTTTCTGTACAGTTCTTCTGTGTATCCTTGCCGCCTCTTCTTAATATCTTCTGCTTCTGTTAGGTCCATAGCATTTATGTCCTTTGTTGTACCCAACTTTGCATGAAATGTTACCTTGGTATCTCTAATTTTCTTGAAGAGATCTCTAGTCTTTCCCATCTATTGTTTTCCTCTATTTCTTTGCATTGTTCACTGAGGAAGGCTTTCTTATGTCTCCTTGATATTCTTTGGAACTCTGTATTCACAAGGGTATATCTTTCCTTTTCTCCTTTGCCTTTAGCTTCTCTTATATTCATAGCTTTTTGTAAGGGCTCCTCAGCCAACCATTTTGCCTTTTGCATTTCTCTTCCTTGGGAATGGTCTTGATCCCTGCCTCCTGTACAATGCCACAAGCCTTCATCCATAGTTCTTCAGGCACTCTGTCTATCAGATCTAATCCCTTGAATCTATTTGTCACTTCCACTGTATAATTTTAAGGGATTTGATTTAGGTCATACCTGAATGGTCTAGTGGTTTTCCCTACTTTCTTCAATTTAAGTCGGAATTTGGCAATAAGGAATTCATGGTCTGTGCCACAGTTAGCTCCAGGTCTTGTTATTGCTAACTGTATAGAACTTCTCCATCTTTGGTTGCAAAGAATATAATCAATCTTATTTTGGTGTTGACCATCTGGTGATGTCCATGTGTAGAGTCTTCTCTTGTGTTCTTGGAAGAGGGTGTTTGCTCTGACCAGTGTGTTCTATTGGAAAAACTGTAATAATCCTTGCCCTGCTTCATGCTGTACTCCAAGGCCAAATTTGCCTGTTACTTCAGGTATTTCTTGACTTCCTACTTTTGCATTCCAGTCCCCTATGATGAAAAGGACATCTTTTTAGGGTGTTAGTTCTAGAAGGTCTTGTAGGTCTTCATAGAACCGTTCAACTTCAGCTTCTTCAACATTACTGGTCGGGGTATAGAGTTGGATTACTGTAATATTGAATGGTTTGCCTTGGAAATGAACAGAAATCATTCTGTCATTTTTGAGATGTCATCCAAGTATTGCATTTCAGACTCTTTTGTTGACTATGATGGCTACTCCATTTCTTCTAAGGGACTCTTTTCCACAGTAGTAGATATAATGGTCATCTGAGTTAAATTCACCCATTCCCATCCATTTTAGTTCTCTGATTCCTAAGATATTGATGTTCACTCTTCCCACTTCGAATTTGCCTTGATCCATAGACCTAACATTCCAGGTTCCTATGCAATATTCTTCTTTACAACATCGGACTTTACTTCCATCACCAGTGACATCACCAACTGGCTGTTTGTTTTTACTTTGGCTCCATCTCTTCATTCTGTCTGGAGTTATTTCTCTACTGATCTCCAGTAGCATATTGGGCACCTAATGACCTGGGGAGTTCATCTTTCAGTGTCCTCTTTTTGCCCTTTCATTCTGTTCATGGAGTTCTCAAGGCAAGAATACTGAAGTGATTTGCCATTCCCTTCTCCAGTGTACCACGTTTTGTTAGAACTCTTCACCATGACCCATCCCTCTTGGGTGGCCCTACACAGCATGACTCATAGTTTCATTGATTTAGACAAGGCTGTGGTCCAATTGGTTAGTTTCCTGTGATTGTGGTTTTCAGTCTGTCTTCCCTCTAATGGAGAAGGATAAGAGGTTATGGAAGCCTCTGATGGGAGAGACTGACTGAAGGGGAAATTGGTTCTTGTTCTGATGGGTAGGGCCATGTTCATAAATCTTTAATCCAATTTTCTGTTGGTGGGTGGGGCTTTTCTCCCTCCCTGTTATTTACCTGAGGCCAAACTATGGTGGACGTATGAAGATAATGGCCTTCTTCAAAAGGTCCCATGCATGCACTGCTATACTTAGTGCCCCCAGCCCTGTAGCAGCCAACACCAACTCATGCCTCCCCCAGAGACTCCTGGACACTTGTGGGAAAGTCTGGGTCAGTCTCTTGCAGGGTCACTGCTCCTTTCTCCTGGATCCTGGTACAGAAGGTTCTGTTTGTGACTGCCAAGAGTCTGTTTCCCAGTCCTGTTCTGGGGGTCTATGGTGGGGTTAACAGTGACCTCCTCCAGGAGGGCTTGTGCCATACCCAAGTTTGCTGCACCCAGAGCCCCTGCCCCTGTGGCAATCCACTGCTGACCCATACCTCCACAGGAGACACTCAGACACAGTTCTGTCTCAGTCTTTGTGGGGTCTCTGGGTCCTTGTGTGCTGGACCTCAGAGGCTTGTTTGAGCCCTCTGAGTCTTTCTGGTGGGTATCTGGTTTGATTCTAAATGTGATTTGCCATTAAGGAAATGCAAACTAAAATTATGATAAAATACTGTTTCGCACCTATTAGAATGGGTAAAATGAAAAAGGTTTAACCATACCAATGTTGGAGGTGATGTCAAAGAACTGGAACTTTATATATAGCTGCTGGGAATATAAATAGTACAAAAAGTTTAGAAAAAAAAATCGGTGCTTCCTTAAAATTTTAAACTCTTGGCCCCATGTGAACCCATGAATATACTCTCAGTTATTTAGCCAAATGAAATGAAAGCCATACAAAGACTTTTATAGGATCATTCCCAGGGACTTTGTTTGTAATAACCTCCAATCAAAAATAACCCAAATATCCATCATTAGGTAAATGCATAAACAAATTGTGGCATATCTATACAGTAGAATACTATTCAACACTAGAAAGAATAAACTTGATATATCCAACATAGGGCTTCCCAGATGGTGCTAGTGATAAAGAATCTTTCTGCCAATGCAGAAGACACCACAGAGGCAAGAGACGTGGGTTCCATCCTTAGGTCAGGGTCCCTTGGAGGAGGAAATGGCAACCCACTCCAGTATTCTTGCCTGAAAAATTCCTGGACAAGAGGAACCTGTTGGGCTACAGTCCCATGGAGTCACAAAGAGTTAGAGACAACTGAGCAACTGAGCACGTATCCAACATGCTCAGAAATGAGGCCAGACAGAAGAGTACGCAATGTATGACTGATTCTGTTTGTATAAAACTCCAGAAAATGTAAGTAAAACACAGATGAGTGATTCCCTGAGGCTGAGGAAGAACAGGAGGGAGAGATTACAAAGGAGAAATGAAGTTTTGGGGGATGAAGGATATGTTCACTATCTTGATTGTGGTGATGGTTCCATGGAGTTTACATATATCACAACTTATCAAATTGTGCATTTTAAATATGTACAGCTCAGTATATGTCAATATTACCTTAATAAAATAGTTTTTTAAAAAGAAGCAACTCCATTCCTGGGCATATACCCAGGGAAACCTTAATTTCAAAAAATTTATGCACCCTAGTGTTCACGGCAGCACTGTTTGCAATAGCCAGAACCTGGAAGGAACCTAAATGTCCATCAGCAGAGGAGTGGATAAAGAAGATGCAGCACATATGTACAGTGGAATATGACTCAGCCATAAGAAGGAACAGAATTATGCCATTTGCAGAGACATGGACGGACCTAGAGACTGTCATACAGAGTGAAGTAAGGCAGAAAGAGGAAAGCAAATATCACATATTAAGGCGTATATGTAGAATCTAGAGAAATGGTACAGATGAACCTATCTGGAAAGCAGAAATAAAGACAGACTTAGAGAACAAATGTATGGACACTAAGGGGGGAAAAGAGGGTGGGATGAATTGGGAGATTGGGATTGATGTATATACACTGTTGATATTATATATAAAATGGATAACTAGTGAGACCTACTGCATAGCACAGGGAACTCTACTCAGTGCTCTGTGGTCACCTAAATGGGAAAGAACTCCCCAAAAGATGATATATGTAAACAAGTGTCTAATTCAATTTGCTGTACCTCAGAAAGTAAAACAGCGTTGTAAATCAACTATACTCCAATAATTAAAAAAAAAAAAAAAAGAATTGCTATTTATTCTTGTCCATTGGCTTTTAAACTGCTACATTTTTACTTTGGCTGTTTCATAAATTAGGGTAAACTACTGCTATGCTGACTCGATGAGGCTATTTCTTGACTCTTAAATCTCACCTCTAGTCTCTTCCCAACTAATCTCATTAACTGGACAACAAATGACAAAAAAATGCAAGACAGAAGAGGGCAGTGTTCCCCAGTCATCCATAATTATGAATTCTTTCCATTCCCATCAGGCATTGCTTCTGAGTTCAAGGACAGTAGTTTTAATCAGCCTGGGGTGAACTTATTCCAGGGAAGGAATTGTGGGGTGAGAGAGATAGGGAGGAATGGCGAGCAAGAGTATATTAAAGTCTTTGGAGGATGGGATGATGTATGTAGTTTAAAAACAAAGCAGAGCTATGTCCTATTTATGATTTTTGTTTTGATTCATGAGAGGAAGGTTTATGAATATTGAGAAATGCTATTTTAGGATATTCCTATTACTTTTGAATTATTGGTTTTTAACTTTTTTAAGAGTTTTGAAAGCCATCCTATTACTTTTGAATTATTGGTTCTTAACTTTTTGAAGAGTTTTGAAAGCCAGAGCCTTTTTCCCCAGGAAAATGAACATGACTTAGTGTTTTGTAAAACTGTCAGGGTTCTACAGATGCAGCCCCAGCTGTTTGTGGATTCCAGGCTCAGAGCCTGTATCTTCAATCACCTTGTTTTCAAACGCCCTCAGGGCTGTTTCAGGGTACTGGGACTCTGGACACAATCTGTGCTCCAGGGTCTATTTTTTAAAATGAGTCTGACTGGTAAACTTGGGAACAATGAGACTCTACAGGTCTTGTAGCCTTTTGAAAGGAAGCAGGGAGTGAGTCCTGATGAAGAATTTTGGTTTTATTTCCTGCTAGCTGTGTGATCATGGGCAAAGTATCAATACCTAACATCTTGAATCTCACACGTCCTCACTTTTAAATGTGAGGATAATAATGTCTGTCCATGGGACTTCTCTGGCAGTCCAGTGGTTAAGAATCTGCCTTGCAATGCAGGAGGTGTGGTTCGACTCCTGGTCGGGGAACTAAGGTCACACAAGTCAGGGAGCAACTAAGCCCTTACACCACCACTAGAGTCCATGCAGAGCATGACACAACAAAGACTCTGAGTGTGGCAACTAAGACCTGACATAGCTAAATAAATAAATAATCCCTTGGAGAAGAAAATGGCAACCCACTCTAGTATTCTTGCCTGGGAAAGCCCTTGCACAGAGGAGCCTGTTGGGCTACAGTCCAAGGGGTTGCAAAGAGTTAGACGTGACTTAGCAACTAAACAACAGCAACAAATAAATCTTAAAAAAATAATGTCCAATCTACTTTACAATTGTCATATGAGGCTTGAATAAGACATTAAAATCTGGCTGTGTGCGTGGAAAAACTATCAAATGTTCATAATTATTACTCTGCCTAAGAGAATGAAAGTGAAAGTGTTAGTCGCTCAGTCGTGTCCAACTCTTTGCGATCTCATGGACTGTATCCTGCAAGGTTCCTCTGTCCATGGAATTTTCCAGGCAAGAATACTAGAGTGGGTTGCCATTTACTTCTCCAGGGAATCTTCTGCCCCAGGAATCGAATCCAGGTCTCCTACATTGCAAGCGAATTCTTTACCGTGTGAGCCATTAGAGAAGCATAAGAGAATAGGGACTACAAAAATCAAAAGGGGCTTTTAAGTAATGCATTTGAATATATGCTTTTGAATGGGGACAAATGAAACTACTTTTCCTTCTAGAATGATCAAGAAGCAAGAGTATGAGATTGCAAGATTACCATGCAAATGTCACAGATGAGAATCATCTGTGAATCCCCACGTTTCATTTATTTCTTAGAACGCATTTGCCATTGCCACTACGGTCATGAGAATTCTCATTAAAAGCTTCTGTAAACTGCTACTCAGGACTGCCTGCTGCGGGTTCACGAGATCCCCTGTGTTGTCATGAGTGTTCTGTCCCTTCCGTAGTCGTGATGCACATCATCGTGGACTGCCAGATGCTATCATGGAAAAATTCTAGTACCAGTGAGGAATAAAACATGTCTGAAAAATTTATGGTTGCCTAACGATAGTTTTTTAAAATACCTGTCGAGGCTGTTATTACAAGAGTGAATGTTGACAACACCAACCTTGCAGGAGTCAGGATGGAGTCGGTGCTAACGTACCGTTTTGCCTTTTCTTCCTCAAAGTGTAAAGCTTTTAAAGAGGAGTAAATTTTCCTGAACAGCATTCCAGCAATTCATATATCATTTGGTTTCAGAAACTCCATGCCTGTGGCTGCCTCCTCCCTCTTCATATTCCGTTGTATTGGCTGTGGTGACACCTCCAGTGCAGACTCATTTATAGTCTGGGCACCAGCAACCTCGAGCTGCTGGAACACCCCACGGGGAAGCAATTACTTCATCAGAGGCCTCTTATTGTCCTCATCTCGCCACTAATTTCTGCATGATTTAAATCTGCATTTGCCACCACCTATTATTTGCCTGGTGCTGACACCACAGGTGCCATGATCAGAGAGGGCCTGGCTGTCTATCTTTTTCTCTCCTGCAGTGTCAGCTGGGTATTCTGACATTTGAAAAGAGAAAGCATGGAGGTGACTGTAATCTAGTTCTTGGCACGCCCGTAACAGAGCATGTGGCGCTGGATGAGAAATCGCAGGTCCCAGCCTTGTCTTCTGGTAAGTATAGATAATTTACTCAATCTTTTTGAGTCTCAGTTTCCCAATTCAGAGTCTGATGACAACATAATTCTTCAGCCCATTAGAGAATCTTATGTCCTTTTCCTAGATATCATCTTACTTTTAGCCACTTGGGAGTATCTGAAATGCAGATTTTAATTAACATGATTTTAATTAACCTAAAATGACATCAGAGAAGGCAATGGCACCCCACTCCAGTACTCTTGCCTGGAAAATCCCATGGACAGAGGAGCCTGGTGGGCTGCTGTCCATGAGGTCACTAAGAGTCGGACACGACTGAGCGACTTCACTTTCACTTTTCACTTTCATGCATTGGAGAAGGAAAAGGCAACTCATTCCAGTGTTCTTGCCTGGAGAATCCCAGGGACAGGGGAGCCTGGTGGGCTGCCATCTATGGGGTCGCACAGAGTCGGACACAACTGAAGCGACTTAGCAGCAGCAGCAACAGCAAAATGACATAATTATGTGACATCCTTCCCTCATCCTGTCAAATTCTTAATCTCTGAGTCTGAAGTGTGCTCATTGACTCAGTCGTGTCTCACTCTTTGCGATCCTATGGACTGTAGCCTGCCAGGCTCCTCTGTCCATGGAATTTTCCAGGCAAGAATATTGGAGTGGGTTGCCACTTCCTTCTCCAGGGAATCTTCCCAACCCAGGGATCGAACCTGGGTCACTTGTGTCTCCTGCATTGGCAGGTGGATTTGAGACACAAGTACAGATATTTACAGTAACAGCAAGTGTGAACAGCTGGGATTCACACCACTAAGCCCTCTAAACACCCAGCCTGGACACAGAGAAAGTCACATACTCAGGGCACTGCACAGAGACAGAAGGCCAGATGTCAGACTTTGAAGGAATGACTGCTGGGCCCCCTCTGGATCGTAGAAACACCAGCTGTTCCTTGGCACGGCCCTGCTTTCAGGATTCAATGTCATGATGATGGGTCGGATCCTGGTACCTGCCTCACGCTTCCCATCGGTGTGCTTGGCTGGGGGAACAGGGTGTGGCAGACACAATTGGCACCCACCGAATTCCTACATTTATGCTGTGCTACTTTTCCCAGGCTCTCAGTCATCCAAATTGGGGGCTTGTCAGTTGCAATTCCAATAATGAATTTGGAGCAGGTGTGTTGTTGCCACGTACAGACTGAAGCACTAAGAGCTAGCCTGCTTCCAGCAAATTTCTGTTATCTGGCTTGGCAACATGTTCCAGGTTGGTGAGCTCTAAGAAGGAGCTGGCTGTCCAACCTGTGCTGGACTGGACTTGAGCAAGAAATAAACCTTTGTTGTTTTAAGGCATCCACATTTAAGGGCTTGTCTATTGCAGTAGTGAGTGTTAATTGTTCCATGGTAAAAGATATGAGAGTGAGAACCAGTATTTGAAAGTTCCTAGAAACAATTCCAGCTCTTAAGGAAGAGTATTCTCAGAGAACTTTACAAAAATATATTGGTCAAGGAAAAAAAAAAAATATTGACCCATCCAGTGAGATAGTGAGCTCTGGGGCACAACAGAGTTTAAGAAGAGCTTGTGGGCAAGGATGCTGTTAAGTAGCTTCTGGGCATCTTCCTCCCACTTCTAGTCCCCTATCAGGAGACTTGCTAAGATGCCGCCTGTGAAAGGCTACGTGAGTCTAAGACAGCATTAACTCATTAATGATGGGTTTGTTGAAAGTGTTCCGAGCGTTGTCTCCCTTTGTCAAAGTCAACTCACTGTTCTGTGATTTTTAAGGAAGGAAAGACTTCAGACTCCACTTATTGGATGTTCACTGTCATTTTACAGGACTCCTAAAGCAGGATGACTTTGACATGCTGTAGGGCAGCAGGCACTTTTCTTTCCTAATTTACTAGATGTTTTCAGGACTTAGGCTACTCTTGCCTTTATGATTGTTGCCAGGCAACAGCCTAAAGCCCTTGGTCTAACACCGCAGAGAAATTCATCTTTTAAAAGAGTCAAACTTTAGTAGTTTCTTTTGACCCCAGTGAAAAGTGAAAGATTGACTAGCATTTTGAAGGGTGGCCTGCAGTACCAGAATGTTCTTTGTTGTTTAGGGTGTTGTCAATGGCTTTTTGCTTTGCTAATCTCAGGCCCCATAAAAGCAGCTCACCTTCAATAACCTGGTTTATGCTTAGGATAAGAGGTAATATGGCAGCCAAGGCAATCACCACTCAGTAGACTGTGGTTCTCACCTTAAAAGAAGAATCAGAGGAAGGAGGGGAGTGAGAAATTGAAATTGGGACCTGCATATTGAGGTGGAAAAATTCAAGATAACAAGTTCAGTCAGTTCAGTTCAGTTCAGTCGCTCAGTCGTGTCCAACTCTTTGCAACCCCATTAATCGCAGCACACCAGGCCTCCCTGTCCATCACCAACTCCCGGAGTTCACTCAAACTCACGTCCATCGAGTCGGTGATGCCATCCAGCCATCTCATCCTCTGTCATCCCCTTCTCCTCCTGCCCCCAATCCCTCCCAGCATCAGAGTCTTTGCCAATGAGTCAACTCTTCACATGAGGTGGCCTAAGTACTGGAGTTTCAGCTTTAGCATCATTCCTTCCAAAGCAATCCCAGGGCTGATCTCCTTCAGAATGGACTGGTTAGATCTCCTTGCAGTCCAAGGGACTCTCAAGAGTCTTCTCCAACACCACAGGTCAAAAGCATCAATTCTTCAGCGCTCAGCCTTCTTCATAATCCAGCTCTCACATCAATCTCACATTAGTCATGTGCAAACACAGCCTTATCTTCTTATGAACTGGCACCAACAACACAGGGACTGTCCTGAGGGCTGTTTAGAGTTTCTATTTTAAACCAAAACAATTTTTTTTCAGAAAGGAATAAAAGATAAGGAGCTTAGAGCTCTTCTAAGTTCCCAATGTTCTAATTTTCAGAGTTTGCTTACTCCTGGCAGACAAAGTCATGCCAATGCAGGACTAACACTCAAGTCCCCAACTTTCCAATCATTGCCTTTTGTATCTGCACCTCTGATACATTCCTTGGAGATGTACTATGCAGTTAAGTTTTGGTAGAACTTAACCACCTAAAAAAAGAAGGCCTCAGATTGTAGAATTTCTATGGCCATCATTCATTCATTCATTGTTTCTGATTTCAATGAGCATTCATGCTTACATAAAATGTATTCCCTGACATTGACTTAAAGGAGAGATGTGCATATTTCTTGGAGAAGGCAATGGCAACCCACTCCATTGTTTTTGCCTGGAGAATCCCAGGGACGGGGGAGCCTGGTGGGCTGCTGTCTATGGGGTCGCACAGAGTCAGACATGACTGAAGCGACTTAGCAGCAGTGCATATTTTTGCTTATTAAGCATTATTAAGTGTTGCCAGGGTTCGAGTCTTAAGCAGTTATAATCCACAATGTGCCCCCCAGTCCTGATTTCTGTTTCCTGGGGTATAATGGTTAATACTTTGGCCACCTGATGTGAAGAGCCAACTTACTGTAAAAGACTCAGATGCTGGGAAAGATTGAGGGCAGGAGGATAAGAGGGTAACAGAGGATGAGATGTTTGGATAGCATCATTGACTCAATGGCCATGAGTTTAAGCAAACTCCAGGAGATGGTGAAGGACAGGGAAGCCTGGTGTGCTGTAGTCCATGGGATCGCAAAGAGTCAGACACGGCTGAGCAACTGAACAGCAGCAACAATGGTTAATGCCTGTCTCTCTGCCTCATGAGAAGAGAGGATACAGTTCACCTCTTCTGATTTTCCAGAACTTGTCAAGGACAAGACAGAAAGCCCTTTCAGGACCAATCAGACAGGTTGATATCCATCCTTCTTTCAGGACTATGTGGATCCCACGGGGCCCACCTCTTTCCAGGAAAAGCAGTGCTTTCCTGCTCACCCTTGGCCTTCCCTTCCTGGGTCCCTGGGCTTTAGTGAGGCCCTGAGAACAAACATGCATTCTCTCATGATCAAGGCCCCTGCAGCTGCCCTGCTTGGGAAGGGGGGTTGGGGCTGCAAAGGCAGGAGCTAGGTACATGTTCTAGGATCATGTTTGTCCAGGAGTTCTAATTTGAATCTGAAGTTTATAGCGTGTTGGTTTTTTTTCTTCCCTAGACATCTCCTCCCCTCTGCTTCATAAATAGCCACCTCCTCTGGACTTATAAATTACGTTGCAACTGCTTGGGGGCTCTGTTTTGACCTCTTATTTGCATCACCACATAAAGTCATGTTGCCATGAGCACCACTTGTTAGTGCCGTGTGTTGGGAATGAGACACACTGGAAGCAGAATCAAACAGCAGGTGAGTCAAAGCACAGTGCACCATGCCTTTGAGGATCATAAAATGGGCATTGCACTACAAAAGGTGGCCAACCTGAGGATGCCAAGCTGAGTAAGAGGACATACCCCATGGGTCCTATGCGTTGGAGGCCAAGGCTGGAGGCAAGACCCAGTCAGACAGAAGGCTTGAGGGCAAACAGGGAAATCAAAGTGCAGACCAGTCAGAGAGGGAAGCTGAGCATAGGTCCCCTGTAAGCTGAGAGCTGTGACACTCTAACACAGTCTTCACCATATAGCCCTCTCCATAGACAGAGCGCTGCCCACAGACAGAGGATGAGGTTGAAAGCTGCCTGACGCCTGTATTACAGTAGCAGGGCTGGTATGAGCCCTTCCTTTGGCATAAACATAGAAATAAGCTTCAGGCAAATTGAAAGGCCTGCAGATTAGCTGGGTGGCCTTCCTTGTAAATGTAAGCCCTGGACCTGAAGTGACTTTGTTGCCTACGTGTCCACTATAAGACTTCCCACCCCTACCCCTAAATACACATACGTGCATAGTATGTGTGTGAATATATGCACATGTGTGTACATACATGTGTATATGTATGTGTATATACTATATGGTTTATATACATGAGCAATGAACATGAAATATTATATACATGATGTATGTGTCCATCCATACATATACACACTCAAAACTGAATTTTTCAAGACTCTTGTACCCTTGCCAAAGCTCCATTGATTTCCTCCTTCCTCAGGCTAGCACCCCTCCCTGCGCCCCACCCCATTAGCCCTATTAGTTGCTATTTCTCGGTCACGGCTCCATGCTGTGCCTTGGGCAGCACCATAGGCTTCAAACCTTTTCAAATGCTTTCAGCTCCTCAGAACTGACTTGTTCAGTGTTCCATTTCCTAAGAACCTTTTTGGTGGGATGGGTTCTAATCTAATAAGCTGGCTCCATTAGCTGGTCGTTAATGACAGTGTGTTATACTGTTTGGAGAGCATATTTGCATATAAACCTGTCCTGAGTTTTATCGCAAATGGTCTGCTGCCTGGGCCTGAATGAGAGCCAGGTAAGTGGTGCCTCAGATGCAAAATTCAAGGAGGTGTTCACACGACACTGAGAGTAAGCACCCTAGATTTATCACCTGAGGAGCTTCTCTTGCCTCCCCTGAGTTCAGGCCCTAACTGCCAGGTGATAGGAAGGTAAAGCTTTGTGATGAGCAAGAAGAGAGAAACTCCTTGTCTCCAAAATCACATTCCATAGCTATCTGCTTGCTCTAAGTATTAACTTGGGGACACCTCAGTCTTAAATTCATTTGCTAAGTCAAAATGTAAAATATCATATATGTTAATTTGTCAAGATATTTCTTTTTAAAAAATTCTGTATATTTATTTTTGGCTGCTCTGAGTCTTTGGTTGTTATGTGTGAGCTATTCTTCATTGCAGTGCACAGGTTTCTCACTGTGATGACTTCTCTAGTTGCGGAGCACAGGCTCTAGGGCACAAGCTTCAGTCCTTGTGGCAGAGAAGCTTAGCTGCCCCGCAGCATGTGGAGTCTTCCCGGCCAGGTATCAATCCTGCGTCCTCTCCATTGTCAGGAATATTCTTAACCACTGGACCACCAGGGAAGTTCCAAGATATATCTTAGTGCATAACAGTTTACAAACAGCAAAAAAGAAAAGAAAAAAGGTTCTGGGTAATAGCAACCGAAAAAAGTTGGGCACACAATAATACTGATTTGGCACTGATTTCATTTTATTTTTGTAGAATGTCACTTCTGAAATAGTATGATATTAAAAGGATAAATTTAAGATATAAAATTAGATGATCAAAAACATAAATCTTGTGAAGTCAAAGGCACAAGTATATTTCTCAAATAGATCAACTACTTTAAAGAGAAAATTCTCAACATTCCCAGGGATCCACATCACCATGGGCACATTCCACCCCACTGAGGTCCTGTGCATTTCCAGGTCCTAATGACGAATGTAATACTAACATTTGGTGACTTCCTGTCACCTTGCCTACATCAGGAGTGCAAAGGCAATGTGGTGATAATTAGGAATATGGAGTGCAATCATTTCAGAGGTTCCAGAAATCACTCTGGTCATTAACAAAATGAATAAGAAACTATTACATTACACTCTTATTAAAGGGATGGTCATTTTGAGCAATAATTGCTTTTGAAAACAAATGGGCAGTTATTTTAAACCTATTGCTAAAGCTAACTTTCTTAGCTAAAAATAAGTGATGTGAGCTTTGATGCAGGGATTCCTCATAAAGAAGCAACAATTTGCAGCCAATTAGCCAACCGTGGGCTTCCTCTGTGGTGCTAGTGGTAAAGAACCCACTTGCCAATGCAGGGGGTGTAAGAGATACAGATTCGATCCCTGGGTCAGGAAGATCTCCTGGAGGGGGGCATGGCAACCGACTCCAGTATTCTTGCCTGGAGACTCCCATGGACAGAGGAGCCTGGTGGGCTATATAGTCCATGGGGTTGCACAGAGTCAAACATGACTGAAGGGACTTAGCATGAGCAAAGCAAGCCACCTGTGCTATTTCCGCCCTGGGAGCCCAGGGTGCAATGGCTGCAAATAGGAGCCTTTTCGGTAGTGTATACAGCCTGTTGCCTGCATGAGTTGCCCTAAGGAACTTGAATACGACCCTTTACAGTGGACATGCAGACATGACTGGCATGCTGTCTGCAATCTAAGCTCCAGACAGGTATGTGCAGTGCCTTTGGAAAGCCCCAGGGCAGTGGCCAGGGTCCACACTGGTTAAGTCATAATGTTCATCTGCATCAAGCTGCAGAACAAGGAGCATGTGACTGAGATCCTCCGCAGGGTCAAGTTCACATTCTCTGGCAGCCAGAAGCTCCACATCTCCAAGAAGGGATTAAATTTTCTAAATTTAATGCAGATGAATTTGAAAACATGGTGGCAGAAAAGTGGTTCATCTCAGACGGCTGTGGGGTCAAATATACCCCTATTCCTGGCCCTCTGGCAAAATGGTGGGCCCTGCACCCACGAGAACCTTAGCACTGTCCCCTCTGTACTCATGTCCATAATAAATCCTACTTTCTTGTCAGAAAAAAAGGAGCCAAGGTAGGTGATTTCCCCCAGCAGGTACATAATGATGAGTTTCCAGCTTCAGAATCTTCCTTTTGTTCCATGTCCAGTTCTAACTCTTGCTTCTTGACCTCCCATTATTCTTGCTTTAAATTTAAGCTCTTGGCAGGATTTGGCCTCCCTAATACCAGACCACCTGACCTGCCTCTTGAGAAATCTGTATGCAGGTCAGGAAGCAACAGTTAGATCTGGACATGGAACAACAGACTGGTTCCAAATTGGGAAAGGAATATGTCAAGGCTACATATTGTCACCCTGCTTATTTAACTTATATGCAGAGTACATCATGAGAAACACTGGGCTAGAGGAAGCACAAGCTGGAATCAAGATTGTCGGGAGAAATATCAATCACTTCAGATATGCAGATGACACCACCCTTATGGCAGAAAGTGAAGAACTAAAGAGCCTCTTGATGAAAGTGAAAGAGGAGAGTGAAAAAGTTGGCTTAGCTCAACATTCAGAAAACGAAGATCATGGCATCTAGTCCCATCACTTCATGGCAAATAGATGGGGAAACAGTGGAAACAGTGTCAGACTTTATTTTTGGGGGCTCCAAAATTACTGCAGATGGTGATTGCAGCCATGAAGTTAAAAGACACTTACTCCTTGGAAGGAAAGTTATGACCAACCTAGATAGTATATTCAAAAGCAGAGACATTACTTTGCCAACAAAGGTCCGTCTAGTCAAGGTTATGGCTTTTCCAGTGGTCATGTATGGATGTGAGAGTTGGACTGTGAAGAAGGCTGAGGGCCGAAGAATTGATGCTTTTGAACTGTGGTGTTGGAGAAGACTCTTGAGAGTCCCTTGGACTGCAAGGAGATCCAACCAGTCCATTCTGAAGGAGATCAGCCCTGGGATTTCTTTGGAAGGAATGATGCTAAAGCTGAAACTCCAGTACTTTGGCCACCTCATGCGAAGAGTTGACTCATTGGCAAAGACTCTGATGCTGGGAGGGATTGGGGGCAGGAGGAGAAGGGGAGGAAAGAGGATGAGATGGCTGAATGGCATCACTGACTTGATGGATGTGAGTCTGAGTAAGCTCTGGGAGTTGGTGGTGGACAAGGAGGCCTGGCATGCTGTGATTCATGGGTCACATAGAGTCGGACACGACTGAGCGACTGAACTGAACTGAACTGAGTGTCTGTGTGGCTTCATCAATCTCCATTTAAAATCCACTTTTGAAGGGGGGCTTGGCCTTACCCTCCATGGTGCAACCCCAAGACACTTCCTCAGAGAAGCCTTCTCTAGCAATCATCCTAAGATGACTTCATCATGATTCAGTATCTTATCACATTTTCAATGATTTAGTCCTCAGAAAAGTCTTTACTGCTTTCTGTTGTCTGCAAAACTAGTAAAACAGCAGTAGCAGTAATCTGACATTCAACACCTTCTACAAACTGACCATTGCGTCTCTACACATGTCTACCCTGCTCTTTGAGCTCCCAACTAACTAGTCTTTGCAGGTCCTGACTAGGGTATAACTGTTCCCGTTCTACCTTCTTTCTTATTGCAATTCTACTCACTTAGAAAGCCCTGACTCCTCTACTTGTTCAAGACTGATCCATCCACCAAGTCTCAGATTTAGGACTATTTCTTCCATGAACCCTGCTAAATAGTTTTAGAGCTCAATGATGACTGCCACTTCTCAACTCTTGTAGAAATATTTGCTGGCATGCTTTCTCCTTATACATTCCTTCATTTCAAATAGGTAGCCAGACCCTCAGGAATTTTGCCTCGTGAGAAGTCGACAGCTTTTTCTGTGTTTTGTAAGAACGTAATCCATTGAGTTGATGATATTAGTGCCCTGGAGTAGCAGTAGAGAGAGGAGATTGTCTTTGAGAGGAAGCTAGGTGAGTGTCCTCTGATATAGGACAGGATGGAGGGAGTACTGAGGCTCACAACAGAGTGGAAGACTGGGTAGCAGTTCTAAGGCAACATCCCAGGGGCAGGGGCAAACTGATAGGACTTAGCTGTAGTTATGCCAAGGGAGGCAGCACCCAAGATGCCAGAATTCAGCCTCTGCAAGAACTGTCAAGTCCTACGCAGAGCTTCAAAGTGGCAAAAGTGTCAACGAGTCCTTGATCCTGAAGAAATCATGCAGATCAAACAATGGTATCTCAAAATAATTCATCTGAGCAGATGACCAGTAAACTACGCAGACCTGGATGCTGCATTAACTCAGGGAGCCCTTGGCACTGACTCAGGTTGAATTTCCTTTCAGTCTGGGCCAGAATAAGGTTGATCTAGAAAAGAAACATATGTGCTGTTCTTGCACACCTATTATTTTATACAAGCTACTCTAGTGATTTATTTAACTTATTAAATTAGCATGATATCTATCACTGATATTCATCCTCCTTTGTATTTGCATTATATCACCCAAGCTATGTCAGAAGCTCCTGGAGGACTGGATCATTTCAGACTCTAGTAGAATTTGCTGCATGTAAATAACAACCAGGTTTCTGTGACAGGAAGGCTAGGGATACTGTCTGGAGGACAGACTTTAGTTTCTTGGTAATAATTTCCTCATAAATAGTCCAAGTGCTGAGAAGTAGTTCACATGCATTCAGTAACCCATCAGATATTATAGAAATAAGAGGAGATATGTGAGTCAGAGAGCAGGAGGAAAAACAGATAGTTGTTAGGGCTGGCCTGACTCATGGCTATCATTTATAATAATAGCTCCTATTTGTGTGTCCTTACTGAGATGGGCTCTGCTGAATCTTCCCTTGCTTTGTTTCAGAGTTGTATGTCAGTAAAATGAGAAATCCCACTTCGAAATCAAATCTACAAATGCTCATTAATAAAAAAAGAAAAGCAGAAGACAAAGCTGAATACAAGATATTACCCTAATTTTACCATTTGTATGACCAACCTAGACAGCATATTAAAAAGCAGAGACAGTACTTTGCTGACAAAAGTCCATTTAGTCAAAGCTAAGGTTTTTCCAATTGTCATATATGGAAGTGAGAGTTGGACTATACAGATAGCTGAGCACCGAAAAATTGATGCTTTTGAACTGTGATGATGGAGAAGACTCTTAAGAGTCCCTTGGACTGGAAGGAGATCAAACCAGTCAATCCTAAAGGAAATTAATCTTGAATATTCATTGGAAGGGATGATGCTGAAGCTGAGGCTCTAATACTTCGGCCACCTGATGGGAAGAACAGATTCATTGGAAAAGACCCTGATTCTGGGAAAGATTGAAGGCAGGAGGAGAGGGGGACTACAGAGGATGAGATGGTTGGATGGCATCACTGACTAAATGAACATAAATTTGAGCAAGCTCTGGGAGTTGGTGATGGACAGGGAAGCCTGGTATGCTGCAGTCCATGGGCTCGCAAAGAGTCAGACACAGCTGAGTGACTGAACTGAACTTAACTGAATATCTATGTGCATGTGTGCCTGCATTCTCAGACATGTCTGACTCTTTTGTGACCCTAAGGACTGTAGCCCGTCAGACTTCTCTGTCCATGGAATTTTCCAGGGAAGAATATTGAAATGGGTTGTCATTTTGAGAGAGTCAATTCCTAGGCAGATTGATAAGAAGGCCGGGGGTCCCAAAGGAGAGAGGGGTACGGGGTTCTCAAGGAGGAGGAAAGGACAAACTTTTTCTCCTCTACATTCCTTAGGATTATATAACAATAATGTATCCTGCTTGAGGACAGTTTCTCCTTCCTGAAAGCCTTCTGGCTAATCCTGTTATCTTAAAATGTAAATTATGGAAGTGGGTCTAGTAAGATCTTTACAACCTCCAGACATTCTTTTGATACACTGTAATAACTAATTAAAAAATATATAACTCCCTTGCTAACACTAGCAAAAGGGGCACTTTTTCTGCCCCCTTCTGATGTCTATGTCAGCTTTCTCTATCTCTTTTATACTTTAATAAAACTTTATTACACAACAGATCTGAGCAATCAAGCTTCGTCTCTGGCCCCAGATTGAATTCTTCTCCTTCGGAGGCCAAGAATCCCGGCATCTTTCGTGGTTCAGCAACAACATTTCGATTTCCTGTTCCATTGTGTACCTACAGTTCAGTTCAGTTCAGTCGCTCAGTCATGTCCGACTCTTTGCGACCCCATGAATCGCAGCATGCCAGGCCTCCCTGTCCATCACCAACTCCTGGAGTTCACTCAGACTCACGTCCATTGAGTCAGTGATGCCATCCAGCCATCTCATCCTCTGTCGTCCCCTTCTCCTCCTGCCCCCAATCCCTCCCAGCATCAGAGTCTTTGCCAATGAGTCAACTCTTCGCATGAGGTGGCCAAAGTACTGGAGTTTCAACTTTAGCATCATTCCTTCCAAAGAAATCCCAGGGCTGATCTCCTTCAGAATGGACTGGTTGGATCTCCTTGCAGTCCAAGGGACTCTCAAGAGTCTTCTCCAACGCCACAGTTCAAAAGCATCAATTCTTTGGTGCTCAGCTTTCTTCACAGTCCAACTCTCACATCCATACATGACCACAGGAAAAACCATAGCCTTGACTATACAAACCTTTGTTGGCAAAGTAATGTCTCTGCTTTTGAAGATGCTATCTACATATGTATGTATTTGGAGAATACACACATATGCAAATTTTTTTTGATGTGCATGTAAGTACATCTATATCTGTAACTATCCCCATAAATGTAGTCTAGTTATCTCTGGATGGTGAGATTTTTCTATATTTTCTAAAATTTCCACAATGAATATACATTTTTTAATAATCATAAAAGCAGGAAATGGTTCAATTATTTATAAGGCAAATGGATAGAGAGGCAAGATGCATTCTTTTTTGACCAATACTTTATTTATAACCAAATTAGCACAGTATTTATCCACAGTATGACATGGAACTGAGAAAAATAATTATACACATTCAATTATTATCATACCATGATCTGTATTCCTCAGAATATTTGTAGTGAAAGATGTTTCTGAGTTGTGTTACTGACATTTGGAAATCAATAACTATTGTTCAGAAGGTATAGCAGTTTGTTTATATCTCTGTAACTAATATGTGAAAGAAAATTCAAAGTGTTTTAAAATGAAAACTATGGTTGAGGAATTTGACAAAGCTAACTTTTCAAACTGTATGACCTTGGAGCTGAGCCAGCAATAACAGTGGAGTCAGTGGTGGAGCTTCCCCATGCCTTTTGCTGTCACATCTGGTCACCACTTCCATCTGTCCATGCCCTTGAGAGAAAGTGAACGAACATTCCGTCAGCATTTCTCAAGGGCAGGCAGGAGACTTATGTGGCCCAGAGTCCATGTAAGCATTGCAGGAAGGGGAGCCTGTTCCAGGGCCTGAAAGGAGGCTCTTGTCTAACACTCAGAAATGAATCACCAGAGGAGATGTGCATGCTGACAAAGCAAGAGACTTTATTGGGAAGGGGTGCCTGCGTGGAGAGCAGTAGGGTAAGGAACCCGGGAGAAGTGCTCTGCTATATGGCTTGCAGTCCCTGGTTTTACGATAATGGGGTTAGTTTCTGGGTTGTCTCTGGCCAATCATTCTGACTCAGGTCCTTCCTGGTGGCGCATTCATTGCTCAGCCAGGATGGATGCCAATGAGAAGGATTCTGGGAGGTGGGAGGACATGTGACATCTCCTTTTGACTTTTCCCAAACTCTTCTGGTTAGTTCTGTGTTCCAAACTAACAGAACTCTTCTGTTAGTTCTGTGTTCCTTACCAGGACCTCCTGGCACAAAATAACTCACACACATGGCTGCTATGGTGCCTGGCCAGGGTGGGCAGTTTCAGTAGCTGTGTTTCCCCTAACATAAGTGCTTGAGCATCACATGGACAAGAACCAGTGGATGTTTCTGATCTATCAAGTGTTCTTTTAAAAAACTGTTTAAATAGTAAATACAATGAGAAACTTTCACTTAAAAATACTAGATTTCCAGTTTCTATTGAATTTTACTCAGTTGGTCCATGTTAGTTGCTCAGTCATGCCTGACTCTTTGTGACACCATGGACTGTAGCTTGCCAGACTCCTCTGTCCATGGAATTCTCCAGGCAAGAATACTGGAGTGGGTAACCATTTCCTTCTCCAGAGAATCTTCCCAACCCAGGTATGGAAACTGGGTCTCCTGCACTGCAGGCAGATTCTTTACAGTCTGAGCCCCCATTGAAGCCCTGTTGAATTCTAAAAGTTTGGTAAAACCAGGCTCTTCTGTAAGGCATCACAAAAGCCAAGTATCACAGTCTCCAACTGCCTTGTTTCACACAATTCATTTACCTGCCTGGATCCTGCAGGCATTTAATTTTCAACCTATAAAAGCCTCCTCGGAGAAGGCAATAGCAACCCACTCCAGTACTCTTGCCTGGAAAATCCCATGGATGGAGGGGCCTGGTGGGCTGCAGTCCATGGGGTCGTGAAGAGTCAGACACGACTAAGCGACTTCACTTTCACTTTTCACTTTCATGCATTGGAGAAGGAAATGGCAACCCATTCCAGTGTTCTTGCCTGGAGAATCCCAGGGACGGGGGAGCCTGGTGAGCTGCCGTCTATGGGGTTGCACAGAGTCGGACATGACTGAAGCAAATTAGCAGCAGTAGCAGCATAAAAGCCTCCTAAACCGAAGACACTAGAGTTTGGACTTTGCTTTAGAATAAACATCAGACAACTTCTAATATCAGAATTGCTAAAAAGTCAGCAGTATCTCAACTGTAATTGTGACATCCATATGCTCAGAAAATTGAAAGTTTTTGCTGAACTCATTTGGCAGCTGGGCTTCCCTTGTGGCACAGCTGGTAAAAGAATCCACCTGCAATGAGGGAGACCTGGGTTTGATCCCTGGGTTGGGAAGATCCCCTGGAGAAGGGAAAGGCTACCCACTCCAGTATTCTGGCCTAGAGAATTCCATGGACTGTGTAGTCCATGGATTTTAAAGAGCTGGACATGATTGAGCAACTTTCACTTCACTTCCCTTCATTTGGCAGCTAAATTTTCTTTGAACTGATGTTAACTTTTTACAGCAGTTATAAGACATTTTGGTTTAGTCTTGGGAGTTTCATTCTTGAAAATTATCATGGACCCCAAAGTTCATTTGCTGATATGAGGTGTATCTATCCAGTTACCACATTAGAAATTAAAATGGAAAGTTAAAAAGTATTACTTTGTATTTATTTAAAAATAACAAGTTCATTACATATTAGCATAAGTGATAGTTTATGAAAATTTCTACATTTTTCCAAACCACATTTTAGTAAGAAGAGTGGAATTATTTAATATTCTTTCAAATCTCTTTTCACTCTTGCTTAATAGAGACAGCCAGATTCTCATTTCTGCTTCTACATTTAATTTACCTTACTATCACACAGCATGCAGCCCCTTGATATCTTCGCTATACATTTGTAAGAGATTAAGAGTGAAAAAGGTAAATTATTTTTATAAAAATAATTTTGACTTCATGAAGATTCCCAAGGATCCATAAATGATACTTTGACAGTGGCTGGATTATTATAATGTCTATCTCATTTAATATTAATATTCATGTGTTTCACTAGAGAAATGCTATGTTTGATTAATGGTGATACTGCAAACTTTGAGACATGTGGGGAAATGACATATAATACAGTGTCTGTACTGTATAAACTTTGTAAACTATGAAACATTTCAGATTCCACCCAAAATTCTGTCCTTAAATTTAAAAAAAAATAACTTTATTAAAATTTATTCTTCGCTATCCTGGGTCTTCCCTGCTGCATGGACTTTTCTCTAGTTGCAGAAAGTGGGGGCTATTCTCCTGTTGCAGAGCACAGGCTCTAAAGCACAAGGGCTTGAGTAGTTATGGCTCTTAGGCTCTAGAGCACAGGCTCAATAGTGGCGGAACGTGGGCTTATTTGTTCCACAGCATGTTGGCTCTTCCTGGATCAAGGATTGAACCCATGTCTCCTGCATTGGCAGGCTGATTCTTTATCACTAAGCCACCAGGGAAACCCTGTCCTTAAGTTTTGGGGATAAGCAATTATATACTTTGTAGTACTTGAATGTGCTTTCTTAAATAAGCTAGTTTCATCTTAATGATCAAAACTGAAAAAATAAACATAAGAAAAGCTCAGCATAACACAAAGGAAGATGTGATTCAGAGAGTTAAAAAAAAAACTTGGAGCATCTGGAGATATAGCATGACTGAGATGCTGCTTTTTGATACATCTTGTTATCCACCCAACAAGTAGTTATTGATCATTCACCATGAGCACCTATTATAGTTTTAGCTCTAAATCACTGAAGTTACTTGAAGCTGGTAAAAAAAATCACACAGTTACTTGATAGAATTTTCAACCAGAAAGACTGATAAATTGGTATTTAATTTTATGGCATAGCATAATTTAGATGTTGATTTGGATTTTTGCTGGAATTGATAAGCTATGACCTGTGGCCCAAAACCTGCCCTCCATCCTTTGTAAATACACAGCCATGTCTTTTCATTTATGTACTATTCATGGCTGCTTTTGTGCTAAAGGTAGAGTTGAGTCTGAATATCTTGCAAAGCCTAATATGTGCTATTTGGCCCTTTACAGAAAAAGTTTACCCAATCTTAACTTAGAAAATTGGCTTGAACATCCCCTAAATAACTGGAAAAAATAAGATTCAGTTTATTATATGATGAGTGCTCTATGACTCATAAATTTTGAGCTATCTCTGTTGATTTCAGTTCCTAGAAAAGTGTGAATTGCATTCGAAGATTCTAAGTCAGTAGAATCCACCCTGAACAGAAATGATTTACTAAGAGGAGGGTTATATTTGCAGCAAATTGTCTTTTCCAGAAGATTTTCACTGCTAACCTCGCTGTTGTCTTCTGGGCTGATTTCCAAGGCTAAGGTCTATCTGTAGCATCGTGGACCTGTTGTAAAAGTACTTGATGTACACAGTTCAGTTCAGTTCAGTTCAGTAGCTCAGTCATGTCCCTTTGCGACCCCATGGACTGCAGCATGCCAGGCTTCCCTGTCCATCACCAACTCCCGGAGCTTATTCAAGCTCATGTCCGAGTCGGTGATGCCATCCAACCATCTCACCCTCTGTCATCCCCTTTTCCTCCTGCCTTCAACCCTTCCCACCATCAGGGTCTTTTCAAATGAGTCAGTTCTTCACATCAGGTGGCCAAAGTATTGGAGCTTCAGCTTTAGCATCAGTCCTTCCAATTGATATTCAGGACTGATTTCCTTTAGGATGGACTAGTTGGATCTCTTTGCAATCCAAAGGATCCTCAAGAGTCTTCTCCAACACCACAGTTCAAAAGCATCAATTCTTCAGTGTTCAGATTTCTTTATAGTCCAACTCTCACATCCATACAAGACAACCGGAAAAACCATAGCTTTGACTAGATGGATCTTTGTTGGCAAAGTCATGTCTCTGCTTTTTAATATGCTGTCTGGGTTGGTCATAGCTTTTCTTCCAAGGAACAAGCATCTTTTAATTTCGTGGCTGCAGTCACCATTTGCAGTGATTTTGGAGCCCCAGAATAAAGTCTGTCACTGTTTCCATTGTTTCTCCATCTATTTGCCATGAAGTGATGGGACCAGATGTATGATCTTAGCTTTCTGAATGTTGAGTTTTAGTCCAACTTTTTCACTCTCCTCTTTCGCTTTCATCAAGAGGCTCTTTAGATCTTTTTCTCTTTCTGTCATAAGGGTGGTGTCAGCTGCATATCTGAGGTTATTGATATTTCTCCTGGCAATCTTGATTCCGGCTTGTGCTTTATCCAGATCAGCATTTCTCAAGATGTACTCTTCATATAAGTTAAATAAGCAGGGTGACAATATGCAACCTTGATGTATTCATTTTCTGATTTGGAACCAGTCTGTTGTTCCATATCCAGTTCTAACTGTTGCTTCTTGACTTGCATATAGATTTCTCAGGAGGCAGGTAAGGTGGTCTGGGATTTCCATCTCTTTCACGATTTTCTACAGTTTGTTGTTATCCACACAGTCAAAGGCTTTGGCACAGTCAATAAAGCAGAAGTAGATGTTTTTCTGGTGTTCTTTTGCTTTTGATGATCCAACGGATGTTGGCAATTTGATCTCTGGTTCCTCTGCCTTTTCTAAATTCAGCTTGAACATCTGGAAGTTCATGGTTCATGTACTATTCAAGCCTGGCTTGGAGAATTTTGAGTATTACTTTGCTAGTGGGTGAAATGAGTACAATTATGTGTTAGTTTGAGCATTCTTTGGCATTGCCTTTCTTTGGAATTGGAATGAAAACTAACTTTTTCCAGTCCTGTGGCCACTGCTGAGTTTTCCAAATTTGCTGGCATATTGAGTGCAGGACTTTCACAGCATCATCTTTTAGGATTTGAAATAGCTCAACTGGAATTTTATCACCTCCTCTAACTTTGTTAATAGTGATACTTTCTAAGGCCCACTTGACTTCACATTCCAGGATGTCTGGCTCTAGGTGAATGATCACACAATGGCGGTTATCTGGGTCATGATTTTTTTGTATAGTTCTTCTGTGTATTCTTGCCACCTCTTCTTAATATCTTCTGCTTCTGTTAGGTCCATACCATTTCTGTCCTTTATTGTGTCCAGCTTTGCATGAAATCTTCCCTTGGTATCTCTAATTTTTTTTGAGATCTCTCGTCTTTTCCATTCTTTTGTTTTCCTCTATTTCTTTGCATTGATCCCTGAAGAAGGCTTTCTTATCTCTCTTTTATATTCTTTGGAACTCTGCATTCAAATGGGTGTATCTTACCTTTTCTCCTTTACCTTTAGCTGCCTCTTCTAAATGGATTTAAATGTTCTAGGAGTGGCTTTCAATTGCCTTTCCACCTTTGGGACCTTGTGTTGCCCAGGGCTATCTAATTGCGAGAAGTCAATCAAGCCTCCCTCTCCTTCTCTTCCTGCCTTTTTTCCTTCTTTCAGTACAACAATGTAGATTGCAAAGCTTTATGAATTGCACACCTTAGAGTTTGGATTATGACCACAGAGAGTAGGGTGGATAGTTCAGTTCAGTTCAATCGCTCAGTCGTGTCTGACTGTTTGCAACCCCATGGACTGCAGCACATTAGGCCTCCCTGTCCATCACCAGCTCCCAGAATTTACTCAAACTCTTGTCCATTGAGTCAGTGATGCCATCCAACCATCTCATCTTCTGTTGTCCCCTTCTCCTCCTGCCCTCAATCTTTCCCAGCATCAGGGTGTTTTCCAATGAGTCAGCTCTTCATATCAGGCGGCCAAAGTATCGGAGTTTCAGTTTCAACATCAGTCCTTCCAGTGAACATTCAGGACTGATTTCTTTTAGGATGGACTGGTTGGATCTCCTTGCAGTCCAAGGGACTCTCAAGAGTCTTCTCCAGCATCACGGTTCAAAAGCATCAATTCTTTGGGGCTAGTTTTCTTTATAGTCCAACTCTCACATCTATACATGACCACTGGAAAAACCATAGCCTTGACTAGACGGACCTTTGTTGGCAAAGTAATGTCTCTGCTTTTGAATATGCTGTCTAGCTTGGTCATAACTTTTCTTCCAAGGAGTAACCGTCTTTTTATTTCATGGCTGCAGTCACCATCTGAAGTGATTTTGGAGCCCAGAAAAATAAAGTCAGCCACTATTTCCACTGTTTCCCCATCTACTTCCCTTGAAGTGATGGGACCAGATGCTATCATCTTAGTTTTCTGAATGTTGAGTTTTAAGCCAAGTTTTTCATTCTCTTTCACTTTCATCAAGAGGTTCTTTAGCTCTTCTTCACTTTCTGCCATAAGGGTGGTGTCATCTGCATATCTGAGGTTATTGATATTTCTCCCAGAGTGGATAATGTCTTCTTAAAGCAATGATTGTGCAAATTAGATTAATTGTGGTGAAGGGATTTGCTTCTTAGGAAGCTGGAATCAACTAATTTACCTAATTTACCTTATTGATTTGGTATTTACATGTTAAACAGGCTTCCCAGGTGGCACAGTGGTGAAGAATCTGCCTGTCAATGGAGGAGATGCAGAATATGTGGGTTTGATCCCTGGGTCTGGAAGATCCCCTGGAGGAGGAAATGGCGACCTACTCCAGTATTCTTGCCTGGAGAATCCCATGGACAGAGGAGGCTGGTGGGCTACAGTTCATAGCATTGCAAAGAGTCATACATGACTGAGAATGCACACACTTACTTTACATGTTAAAAGACCACCATTTTTAGGGAGAAAGTATCTTTGGAAATATGGGCCATCCCCATATAACATTATAAAAGAGGAAATTTCTCTGTTTTCCTTCTACCATCATTCAAAAAATCTCTTTCCTGCAAGTGATTATTGTCCTAATTGACACTAACAATGTTGAAGATAACTAGATAATTATTATAAATCATGTAAACTAGAGGATGAGATGGTTGGATGGCATCACTGACTCGATGCACATGAGTTTTAGCAAGCTCCAGGAGTTGGTGACGGACAGGGAAGCCTGGAGTGCTGCAGGTCATGGGGCTACAAGGAATTGGACAGGACTGAGCGACTGAACTGAACTGATCTTTAATTTACATAATTCTATTATTTTTATAATAGAAACTGAGACTAAAAAAGCTAAGAAACTTGACCCAAATCACTTAGTCAAGAAAGAGAAATTGGGATGAATCCTAGCCTTATTTATTTTCCCAAATCCTCTGCCTCTGTTGTCTGTCAGCTTGCCAGGACCATCTACTCAATCCTGTGTTGTTGTTGTTTTGATATTTCCCTAAGCCCTGCGCATTGCCTGTTTATGTTTCCTCTCTATTTCTCACCACAACTAGCTCCCAGATAGGTTGCTGAATGTCAGAGATAAGGTAAATTAATTCACAGTGGGACTGATTGGAACTAGTTCATTTATATATTCTACAATGAGTTGTACATGATGTTCTTTCACCATGCATCTTGCCTGCCTCTGAATTCTAAAAGTGAAGACAACATCCCTGACCTTGGGGAGCTCCTTACTCACAGACATGTCTACTGGACAAATATGGACCATATAATATCTCTCCTGTGTGTTGTATCTATTTTAAGAGGAATAGAGTTGTCATGTGTTGGAAAAGACTCTTGAGAGTCCCTTGGCCTGCAAGGAGATCCAACCAGTCCATTCTGAAGGAGATCAGCCCTGGGATTGCTTTGGAAGGAATGATGCTAAAGCTGAAACTCCAGTACTTTGGCCACCTCATGCGAAGAGTTGACTCATTGGAAAAGACTCTGATGCTGGGAGGGATTGGGGGCAGGAGGAGAAGGGGATGACAGAGGATGAGATGGCTGGATGGCATCACTCACTCCATGGACGTGAGTCTGAGTGAACTCCAGGAGTTGGTGATGGGCAGGGAGGCCTGGTGTGCTGCGATTCATGGGGTTGCAAAGAGTCGGACATGACTGAGTGACTGAACTGAACTGACCTAACTGAGAGTTGTCATGATGAAACTTGAAGCACCAGCCTGCCAGCCTCATAAACTGTTAAAGAGGGGTGGGGTGAGCGGTCTAGGGTGCCCCAGGACCTGTAAGAAACAGTCCGTTTTAAACTGTTACTATGCCTACCATATTAATAATTTGGAACTTTATCAAGTTTTATCTCTTATTCAAATATAAGTTCTCTAATGTAGCCGAACAAGTTGTTTTTCTCCAGCAATATTTAGAATAACAGTTTTGGTAAAGCAAGAGGCCAGGTGACCCTTCAATCTTGAGATTTTTATCTGATTCCTGTTACCTTCTCTCTACTTCTTTTAGCAGTCATCTAATTGTACTTGTGTTTCAGTCAGTTCAGACATGGTTGTCACCAGAGATGGGGAATTTGGGGCCAAGAAATCCATTAAAATAAACCTCATTAAACTAAACCTTAGTTTCTTCTCCACCATTCACTATGTGCTATGTGCTAAGTCGCTTCAGTCATGTCCAAGAGATTGAACACTTGTCTCTTATGTCTCCTGCATTGGCAGGTGGGTTCTTTAGCAGTAGCGCCACCTGGGAAGCCCTTAATCATTCACTGCTGCTACTGCTGCTGCTAAGTCGCTTCAGTCGTGTCCGACTCTGTGCGACCCCATAGATGGCTGCCCACCAGGCTTCCCCGTCCCTGGGATTCTCCAGGCAGGAATCCTGGAGTGGGTTGCCATTTCCTTCTCCAATCATTCACTACCCCAGCTCAAACCCCTTAGCCTTGTCAATTCTTCACTAATGTATTGTTTCAGTGTCTAAAAGGTATAAAAGTTTCCTGCTGTGGTCACTTTTCCAGGTCTTCATTCTCTTGCGAAGACTTCTATATATATATATAAAGATGCAATAAAGCTTGTATGCTTTTCTCCTGTTAACCTAGCTTTGTCAATTTAATTTTCAGTCCCAGCCAGGGCCTCTAAGAGGGTTGAGGAAAATGTTGTTTTTCTTCCCTACAGCTCTATGGAATTCCTGCCAGAAAATGGATGGAAAGATTACCCTCAAAATGTATCATTTCTGAATTTAAAAATTCAGTGAAACACTGTTGTAATAATATGATACGTGCATATTTAGATACATTTTTTTTACATTTAGACAAATATGCACAGATAATCTATTAAGCTTGTTACACTTTTATTTTCTGTTTTCATATGAATGTGTCTTATTACTGGAGACAGACTAGAACTAAGACATAATATGGTTTTCTATGAGTGAAAGGCCATCTGTCTTGATCTTTTTTACATGATTATGTACAATATTTGCTAATATATACAACCAGACTTTCTGGAATGATTGTGATGTACAAATTTAAGTACAACCACAAAAAGTCCACAAAAACCATTGTAAATTTTTCAAATATATTCATTGAGGGAATGAAAATCAGAGACATAAGTAGTTATGTGATATGGTTGCATATGTTTTTAAGGAGGAGAAAGTCAGATTTCTTTTTTAATGGAATTTTATTTATTTTGGGCCGAGCTGGGTCTTCGTTGCTCTGTGTGGGCTTTTCTCTCGTTGCAGTGGGTGGGGCTGATCTCTAGTTGTGGCGCGTGGGCTTCTCACTGCAGTGGCTTCCCTTGTTGTGGAGCATGGGTTCTTGGGCACGCAGGTTTCAGCCTTTGCAGCTCATGGTCTGTAAAGCACAGCCTCAGTAGTTGTGGCGCACGGGCTTAGCTGCTCCAAGGCATGTGGGATCTTCCTGGACGGGGGATCAAACCCGTGTCTCCTGCATTGGCAGGCAGATTCTTTACCACTGAGCTACCAGACATGCCTGAAATTCAGATTTCTTCAGCAAATAGGTGACCATCATTCCAAGGAGAATACTACCTTGTAAGATAAGCTGAGAACTTGAAATTCTGTTTTCCAGGAAGCCTTCGTAGAGCCTGATGCCAAAGGCTGCTCTCCAGTAACCAAACGGTTTGACTCTCGTTTCCCATTTATTACCTTATATTTATAAGTGCTTCTCCTTCGCCTCTGCTTACCTCAGTCCCCAGAGCTCTAAATACTTTCTTCCTTCTAAATATTCCTTTTTAACCCTAAAGCCATGAGGAGGCCAGTAGGAGAATTTGGAAGGGCTACTCATTTTCTGAGCTTAGAAAGTTTTATCACATCAGGGTCAAGCTGCAAAATAAAAACAAATTAGAACCTTCTGGCTTTGCATAAGGAAATATGAAAATAGTTTCTGGTCACCCCCCACCACCTTTCAGCACAGCTGAAGGGAGTGTTCAGCAATTTGTCAGTTGAAGATACCTCTGGTGCAGTTTGAGAAAAAAGCATTATTTGTTAAAAAACATAGTGGTGCGACAAACAAACTAATTTGTAAAAGTTTAAGTTCGTTTAAAAAAATTTGTGTTTAATAAAGTGACTTTAGTTGTAGAGCACACAATGTAAGCATATAAAATAGTAATGGAATTCAGAAATAGATTATGTATGCATAGCATGCTGTGACTACGAAAAAAGGTTAATGTGTAACTTAATTAATTTCCTCCATTACAGAACCTTTGTCTTTGCTGGGCTGCACCTTTATTAAGTAAGCACAACAAGTTTGAATTGTTTACATCAGAAAGGGCAACTACTTATGGGAAAGCAAAAGAATAAATCCAGAAGGTGAGAGGGGAGAAAAAAGAAAGATGAGAGTGCCGAGCCAAGGCCCAGTCAGAGGAACAGACTGAGCTACTGGCCTAGAGGTCCATGTGATACAGAAATACATACACATATGTATGGGTTCTTTATACAGAAATATTTATTTTTGTTTTTTTTTTTTTTTGCCAAGTCCTGTCCAACTCTTTTGCATACACACACATGAACACAATTTTCTAGCTATGTGTCTGTGTGTTTGTGTGTGTGTATTGAGAGAAAAAGAAGAAGAAAAGGAATTTTAGAGATTTCATTTTTGGATTAAAAATTTAATTCCCTTATTTCCTTTGAATTATTTTTTAATGTTGGCCTGTGGTTTCTTTTTAAACTACACTGTGTGTGCACACAGTGCTAAGTGCCAAGTGCTAAGTTGCCTTAGTCGTGTCTGACAATTTGTGACCCCATGGACTGTCGCCCACCAGGCTCCTCTGTCCATGGGATCCTCCAGACAAGAATACTGGAGTGGGTTGCCATGCCCTCTTCAGGGGGATCTTCCTCACTCAGAGACTGAACCCATGTCTCATGTGTCCTGCATTGGCAGGCCAGTTCTTTACCACTAGTGCCACCTGGACATCCCACTGATAGTGCTACAAAGTATTGATAACTTATTTTATTAAGCTGAGCCATATACAATTGCTGATTTTTGTATGTCAAATATTTCTGATTTTTCCTGGTTCAACATAAATTATAGTCCATCTCACATATGGAGTTAGCTAGTTCAGGCAGAGTCTGATTTAAGTGCTCCAGGCAGAGGAAGCTTCATGCACATTGGCTGTGAAGAGAGGAAAACAATGTGATTAGCATATAAACTATTAGACTTCAAGTGAAGCATAGTACCCTCCCTCACGTGGGCATGCGTGTGTGCTCAGTTGCTTCAGTCATGTCTGACTCTTTGCAACCCCATGGACTGTAGCCCGCCGGGCTCCTCTGTCTATGGGATTTTCCAGGCAAGAATACTAGAGTGGGTTGCCATGCCCTCCTCCAGAGGACTTCCTGACCCAGGAATTGAACCCATGTCTCTTATGTTTCCTGCATTGGTAGGTGGGTTCTTTACCGCTAGTGCCACCTGGGAAACCCCATCACATGGGTGGGCATAATCAAATCAGCTGAAGGCCTTAAGAGGAAGACTGAGGGCTCCTGATGAGAAGAATTCTGTCTCCACACTGCCTTTGGACTTAAGACTGCAACATCAATGCCTGCCAGAATTTCAATTTCAGACTTGCCAGCCGCCCCTATCATCATGTGAGACAATTCCTTAAAATATCTTTCTCTCTCTCTCTCTCTCTCTATATATATATATGATATATATATATACACTCATCCTCATCCTATTGGTTCTGTTTCTCTGAAGATCCCTAACTAATATACAGCCAATAAATGATAGAGTAGATACAGGAATTCAGATTTTCCTGGTCCAAGGTCCGCACATTTAATCACTGCATCATGCCGTCCCCTCTATTTCATTACAGAAGGTGGCATCCTCTGTTCGCACCATCTGTTTCTGTGTTTGCTTCCCCCTTCTAAGCTGTAAGCTCACGTGGGCAAGAACTTGTGACCCCAGTATCCAGCACAATGCCTGTCACATGGTGTTACTCTGTGCATATTTGTTTGGAACAAAATACGTATGGATATGTGCTTTGACAACTGTAAAGCAATATAAAAATATGAGACCTTTCTGTTCTGTGGCAAACACATCATTCTTGTACAATTATTTATAAACAAATATAGAATGTGTATATCTAGAAGTCTGACTATGTGCGTAAGGCAGTGTGAAACTTTAAGCCAGTATTATTACTTGATAAGCTTGTTTTAACCTCTGACTGCAACCAGGGGTGAAAGAATATTTCTGAGATTAAAAAAGTGCATTTCTCTCCCTAACAACTGAAGAGACAAGTAAGAATCACAGACCATTTTCCATGCAGGATAAAGTCAGCAGTCTTATGTTCAGAAAGGCAACCAGGTTTGATGTCAAATGTTAGTTCTGATTGATTTTGGTGATGACTGCCTGCAGCACCTGAGAAGATTGTGAGATGGCAGTTGGGCCCTCAGCAAAGAGCTGCCTCATTAACCAGTTAGCTCTATCCTGGCCAAACGGTTGGGTGAGTGCAGCAAGAGTGATATTTTGTTCCCTGCCCTGATTTAAGAAATACAAGACCAGTCCTCTTGGTGTTTTTTGAATTAGCGAAGTTTGCTGTTGGGAAGGACAGGAATAAAGCTTCAGTTTAAAAGGGAGCTAGAATAATTTCCTTGAACCACAGGTAAAACATTTCCCCTGTCTAGGTGAAGGTCAATCTATTCAGGGCTGTCTTTAACATACACATTCCATCATTTTTTCCCCTTAATCACCAAAATCATATAAAATTAAATTAACCAATATTTTTAGGCGCATGTTTGCTGGACCAGAAGAATTAACCATCAGGGTCTAAGTCTAAAGCCAATACAAGGACAGAAATATCTATTACTGTTAGGGAGTATTTCAGTTTTCTCTTATATGTCCCCACAAACTGGACATTAACTTCATAGTTTTAAGCAGTCATTGGTTGCTTACTTTTACTCACATATTTATCAATGTCTTTGCATAGCATTCTTTTTTGCACATCAAACCTTCCATCTGGAATGGCTTTTCTTCTTTATGAAATGCATACTGCTGCTGCTAAGTTGCTTCAGTCGTGTCCGACTCTGTGCGACCCCATAGACGGCAGCCCACCAGGCTCCCCCGTCCCTGGGATTCTCCAGGCAAGAACACTGGAGTGGGTTGCCATTTCCTTCTCCAATGCATGAAAGTGAAAAGTGAAAAGGAAGTCACTCAGTCGTGTCCGACTCTTTGCAATCCCATGGACTGCAGCCTAGCAGGCTCCTCCGTCCATGGGATTTTCTAGGCAAGAGTACTGGAGTGGGGTGCCATCGCCTTCTCCATATGAAATGCACAGATTCCTTAGAAATCACTTTAGATCTTTAAGTGATAAACATACTGAACTGTTTGCTTTGTCTGACAGTGTCTTTGTTTCCTCTATGCATGTGTGCTAACCTGCTCAGTCATGACTGACTCTTTGTCACCCCACGGACTGTAGCTCACCAGGCTCCTCTGTCCATGGAATTCTCCTGAAAAGAATCCTGGAGTGGGTTGCTGTTTCCTACTCCAGGCAATCTTCTCCACCCAGAGATCGAATCCGAGTCTCCAGTGTCTCCTGCATTGGCAGGTAGATTCTTTACCACTGAGTCACAGGGGCTTCCCAGGTTTCCTATTTGCTCTTGAAAGACAGCTTTTCATGATAGAAATTCAGGTTGACAGTGATTTTCTGTCAGGATGTTTTTTGCAGTCTGCTGACATCTGTTCCTTAAGATATGAGGTCAGCAATCAGTCCAATCGTCATTCCTCTGAAGTAATCAGCTCTTTCTCCTTGGAAGCTTTTAAATATATTTTTTCTTTCTCATTCTTCAGTCTCTCTAATATGTGTCTAAAATTAAATTTGTTTTTATTTGTCTTATTTGAGATGTATCACCCTCTTGGATCTAAAGATCTTACAATGTTCTTGTAAGTTCTTAACCATTTTACCTTCAAATATTGTCTGTTTTCAATTCTTTACCTTTTTCTGAATTTCTGATTAGGCATTATGAGAATTCTTGTCACTCTTTTCTCTAGATTTTTTTCATATTTTACACCTAATTTCTTCATAGTTATGTTCCACTTCTCTGATTCTTTATGAACATGCATCTCATCTGCTGTTTGATCTCAAATTCTTAACTTCATTATTTTTACTTGTTTGGTTTTTATCTGAATATAATTTGATTTGGTTTATTTGAGATATATTATCTAAACATAGTTTTATTTGGTTCATCAAACCAGATAAATCTCTATCATGCTTGCTGTTTGCTCATGCTTTTAAGCTTCTTATTTTCAAAATTTAGTTAAGTGTATTATGCATAACAGTTTAGCACCCTTTATTTGATAATTCTAATTCTGACATTATTTTAAATCTGTTTCTGTGGTTTTTCTATTACGGTGCCTTATTCTTGTGAATTGTTTAATTTTGTGCTGTGAACTATTTATTTTCTTGGTCTATATCTGTGTCAAAGTTTCGGTTAAGGTTGAAGCTGACATGGACTTCCTTGGTGGTCCAGTGGTTAAGAATCCACCTTCCAATGCAGAGGATGTGAATTCAGTCCCTGGTGGAGGAGCTAAGATCCCACGTATCATGAGGCAACTAAGCCCACATGCTGCATTTACTGAGCTCACGCGCCACAACTAGAGAGGAGCCCACACCTCGCAATGAAGACCTGATGTAGCCAAAAATAAATTTTAAAAAATGGTTGAAGCTGATACTATCAAAGAGGGTTGACATTTATTTTATTCTCTTCTATACGACACATCTAACTTAAAATCAACTTAAATTTATTTCTTAACTTAGGGTTTTTGGACCACAAAGTATGAATTTGGGCCAAAACCCAATTGAGGACCAGGTTGAGATTTCAAATTCTCAGAGTAGATTTTTCTCTCTTCAACTAGTGTCAAATTCAAGGCAGGCAAAGTTCCTTACTTTTCCCTTTAGTATCATTAAGGGTCCCCACTTTATGTGGGTCTCCTGTAAGGTTTTCTATTTTCAGCAGGCCTTGGGATTTTTCCACTGTTCCCATGTATTAAGTGAATACATCAGAAACTCAAGTTATTCATAGTTCAGCAAAAATCCTTGGATCAAAAGCCAGTCTTGATATTTACTTACCTCCTAGGTTTACTGCCCACATGATATTTGAGGCCTTTGAGTTCCTCATTTTTTGTGTGTGTGAGCTACCTCAGCAGTGCATTTAAAATAATTCCAAAGAAATAATTTGTCTTCATCAGAAAAGTTATTCAAGTTATGTAATGTTACCATGTTGAAAGCAGAAGTCAAAATCCAATTTTATTACATTATGTTTTTACTCAGACTTCTGCAAGGGCCATTTGATTTGAAGGCATGAAATCTCACTCACACAGAACCCCCATCAGTAGAGCTGACTGAGTGTATTGAGGGGAACTCTCTGGCTTGGGGGTTGAAAGCTATAATTGCAAACACCACTTCATGAGCTTTCCATTGTACTAGACTTTGCAATGTATGAATATAGGAGAATTCACATGAATTCTAATTAGAAGGCTCCTGGACTCAGTTTGGCTACCATTAGCTCTTACCTGTGTATTATAGATCATGTCAGGGTGATGGAGAATATTGAAGTGAATGGTAATGAGGTAGATGCACAGAAATGGAGCCATATGGCTTTGCAAAGCTTCCTAACACTATTATGCCACACATACACACTGTCTCTGGGATGGAGGACTCGTGACCGTAATTTTGTGCTAGAGAGGGCAGGCTGCTCATCGTAAGACACCATCTGGGACAACTTACCCAGATGCAATTTTCCTTAGCAATTTTCCTATGGTTGGCTCTATTACCATAATGGATAGATTTCTGTCATCTGTTCCTTGGGAATATTTTGTAGTATCAGTGTGAATAGTGTTAGGATCTATTTATTTATTTATTTGGCAAGGAACTAAGAACTGTAACAATTTATTGTCCGTGAATTTGAAGAGTAAAATATTCGTTTGCTCTGAGCTCACTTCTGCTCATGAAAATCCTGTTCCAATTACTTGAGTCTGGAGCCAGTGCATGTAAGTAAAATTCTGACATGGAATTACATCACTGCAGATAAAATACCTTGTTTAAACCATAAAAACAATTTTAGGATTCTAATTCTTCAAAACAAATGTCATATTGCTGTATACAATTTTGCAATGTCAAGCAGGCTTGTACATTTTAAAGCAAAAATAAGGATGGCATTTGAAGTAAAATTGCCTTTTGTCTTCTTTAAATCTAGCAGATAATAACATCTAAAGAACTGAGCAGGGGAGGAAGAATCTTAATGTCTATGACTCATACACATGCACTTTCATCATGTCTCAGGGCCATGACCTCTTGCTATGCAATTTTGCCCAGAAGGTTTTAATGTTATTTTTGGAGAATTGTTATGTACAATAACCAAGAGAGCTTAAAGTCATATTTAAGTAGGTGCCAAGTTAGGTACAGGTGTCTCTACTCCACAGTGTAGTTTATGCAGTAAAAAAATTCTTAACATAATTTTACAGAGTGTATTATTTAACTTACTATTTTATTCTATTTAGGCACAGCGGTGAATCAAGCTTTAAAGGATGAACACTACTATGGAAAAACCATATTTTCTTAGCTAAAAGAATTTTCTTCTAGGAGGAGCCTTGTTTTGTCTGAAGGGTGCTTTCATAATTCTTTTTTGCGCTGGGGTCCAGGGACCACCACAGTGCAGGCTTATGTATCAGGCTTCTGACTTACTGAGTAGGACAAGCAACGTGAGTGTGAGCTGCATTTAGCTCTCAGGAAAATAAAGAGGATTTTAAAAAGCAGTAGAGAGCAGACGTGGAAGACAGATGAGGTGTCTCAAGGAATCTCAGGCTTTTAGGGGAGGAGGAAGAAAGTGAATGGGCAATCACAGTGGGTTTTGTGTAGGTGTTGCTATTGTGTGACTCTTTCCCCCACTCTTTTCACAATACATATTAGATATCTACTTTTTATTAACATCTTTTAGAATTAGATCTATCCATGCCCTGCTTTAAGGTTGTTGTGAATTAAAAGGAGATTTAACAGATTTAACAGATTCCTAACAGATAGGATTGTGGAGGGTAATACTTTTCTTCTTTGGGCTCTTAATAGAAGTTAAAGAGCAGATGCTTGAAGCTGTATTTCCTCATGAGTGCTTAAAGTGCAAATAAACTGGGTCCTTGATTGAGAGTTCATTAAAGTGTTAAAGAGGGCACAAAACAGAGTAATACTGCTGTGACTTTGTGAAAATTGAGGAGTCTTGTCAAAGACTTATGGGAATGGGGGGTCATCTCAGCTCTATGTGGAGAGAGAAATAGAGTGCGGTTTGATTGTAATATGGCGGAATATAAAGGAAAGTGGTGAGAGACAAGGCCAGAAAAATAATCTGAAGCCAAAGCATGTTAAGATTTTTCATGCATGAAAGATCTGAATGCCAGGATTAAGTACTTGGATCTTTTTTAGAAAAAAAGTGTCATAGAATATTTGTTTTGGGGTGGTAACTTAGATTTATAAAATAAGTCTTTTTATTACTTCTAAAAATAGTGCCTTTTTTGTCATATAAAGCCAAGAAACATAGAACAAGTATTAAAAAAGGAAAATAGATACTTTGGGAATCCTAGCACCTATGTTTTCTTGTATTCTTTCTGGATTCAATCTTTTTCTTTTGTATAGACACAGGTTTTAAAAACTAAAAATGTCAGTATGATTCACATACTGCTTTGTCAGCTACTGCACTTTGCATATCCTTGAAGACTTGATTGGAAACCTACGCTATGTGAATAAATATGGTAGAATGAAGTGCTTGACTGTAGTGGTCAGAGCCTGGATAACTGGCAAAGCCCAGGAGACATCTCAAGGGAGGTAATGTCAGGGTCAGTACAGAGAAACTGGGAATGACCACAGAGAGCTGGTGGGTAGGCTGCTGGGGCAAGATTGGGACAGAGGAGGCTTAGTGGGCAATAATTTCCAGATTTTTAACCTAAACCTGTTGAAAAACTAGCTAAAGTAGACAACAAGGATGAGTTGACAGTTTTGATTGGAGCTATGTATGGCTGTCAGCAAATCTGGGTGAAAATGTTCAGTAGAAATAGGACCAGTCAGGCTTGGTGACTAGGCTTGAGGATTGGCATAGAAAAGGGAACAACAGCCTGAGTGTTTGTTCATGCATGGCTAATTTAAGTCCCCCAACCTCGCAAAGTAAAAATTATCATCTCTAATTTATAGGTAAGTCTCAGCAAGATTAAGTCATTAACCCACACAGCTACTAAATGGCAGAACTGAGAATTAAACTGTCCAAAACTCTTTCTGTTTTGCTAAGCAAAGAAGTGTTGAAGGGGCAGAATGAGTAGGGGAGATCATTAACAGAAGTACACAACTATTAATATCGATAAATCTAAATACATACACACACAGGGATGGTAGGAACATAACATATCCCTACACTAAACAATGTTTCTATAATCATGAAGCTTACATTTTAGCAACAGAAACAATCATTAGACTCACCTGCTGGATCGTAGGGTGGCCCTGTAACTTGCTTTGGCCAATGAAATGTTAGCGTGTGTGCCTGGATCAGAAGCTTTAGAGGTGCAGGCATGATTTGTCTTGGCCTCTGGCCTCCACATCAGTTATGAAAAGAACGTGCTTCTGCAGCCACTGGTCCCATAAAGAGACACAGACAAAGCTGAACTCAGCCAACCCACACGCCTCAAGTGAGCAAAACAAATGCCTTTTGCTGTAAGCCACTGAGTGCTCACTGCAGCTTTTGCTAACACAGACATAAGGTATAAGAATGAAAGCAAAGAGACAAGTCAGTGTTCTACGTAAAAGATAAGGGTGGATTGGACTAAAATCATTGGCATTGTGGAGATGATAAAAAGAAGAGATTCCAGAGATATTTAGGCTTTGGAATTGGTAATATGGATGACTGAAGGAAAAAGTAATAGGAAAGGCAACACCAAAGATGGTATTTCAACCACCAGACTCCTCTGTCCATGGGATTTCCCAGGCAAGAATACTGGAGTGAGTTGCCATTTCCTCCTCCAGGGGATTGAGAGAAGAAATTCCTAGGCAGGTTGATAAGAAGTCCAGGGTCCTGGAGGAGGAAGAGGGGGAGGGGGAGAAGTTGGTCTGGGGCTCTTGAGGAGATAGGGGTCTGGAGTTCCCAAGGAGGAGAAAAGAACAAATGTTTTTTCTCTAAGCCCAGAGCTGATGCACAACAAAACAACTCATCTTGCTCAAGGATATGTTTTCCCTTAGACTCTGTGCCAATGATTATATGACAACAATGTATCCTGCTTGAGGACAAACTTCTGACTAATCCTGTCATCTTAAAATGTATATTATGAGAGTGCATCTGGTAAGATTTTTTTATTGTTAGTCCTAATCCTGGTATCTTAAAATGTATATTGTGGGAGTGGGTCTACAACCTTGAGACATTCTTTTGATTTACTGTAATAACCAACTGAAAAAGTATATAACTCTTTTTCTAAGACTAGCAAGAGGGGCCCTCTCCATCCCTCTTCTGATGTCTGTGTCTGATGTCTATAACAGAAGCTTTCTCTGTCCCCTTCCCAGTTCGCTTCACTCAGTCAGGTCCTACTCTTTGCAACCCCATGGACTGCAGCATGACAGGCTTCCCTGTCCATCATCAACTCCCGGGGTTTGCTCAAACTCATGTCCATTGGGTTCGGTGATGCCATCCAACCATCTCATCCTCTGTTGTCCCCTTTTCCTCCTGCCTTCAATCTTTCCCAACTTCAGGGTATTTTCCAATGAGTCAGTTCTTCACATCAGGTGGCCAAAGTATGGGAGTTTCAGCTTTAGCATCAGGCCTTCCAATGAATATTTGGGAGTGATTTCCTTTAGGATAGACTGATTGGATCTCTTTGCAGTCCATGGGACTCTCAAGAGTCTTCTCCAACACCACAGTTCAAAAGCATCCATTCTTCAGTGCTCAGCTTTCTTTATAGTCCAACTTTCACATCCATACATGACAACTGGAAAAATAGCATTGACTAGATGGACCTTTGTTGACAAAGTAATGTCTCTGTTTTTAATATGCTGTCTAGGTTGGTCATAGCTTTTCTCCCAAGGAGCAAGCATCTTTTAACTTCATGGCTGCAGTCACCATCTGCAGTGGTTTTGGAGCCCCTCAAAAGTCTCTCACTTTTTCCGTTGTTTCCCATCTATTTGCTATGAAGTGATGGGACTGAATGCCATGATCTTCATTTTTTGAATGTTGAGTTTTAAGCCAGCTTTTTCACTCTCCTTTTTCACTTTGCTCAAGAGGCTCTTTAGTTCTTCTTGACTTTCTGCCATAAGGGTGGTGTCATCTGCACATCTGAGGTTATTGATATTTCTCCTGGCAATCTTGATTCCAGCTTGTGCTTCATCCAGCCCAGCATTTTTCATGATGTACTCTGCATAGAAGTTAAATAAGCAGGGTGACAATATACAGCCTTGATGTAGTCGTTTCCCTGAAAATGTCTGAAGATCCCTGGAAAGATCCTGGAAAGGACTGGATAAGATCAGTTTTCATTTTGATCCCAAAGAAGGGCAGTGTCAAAGAATATTCAAATTACCACACAATTGCACTCACCTCACATGCTAGCAAAGTAATGCTCAAAATTCTCCAAGCCAGACTTCAATAGTACATGAACCTTGAACTTCCAGATGTTCAAGCTGGATTTAGAAAAGGCAGAGAAATCAGAGTTCAAATTGCCAACACCTGTTGGATCATAGAAAAAGCAAGAGTTCCAGAAAAACATCTGCTTTGATTACACCAAAGCCTTTGACTGCATGGATCACAAAAAACTGTGGAAAATTCTTAAAGAGACGGGAATACCAGACCACCTAACCTGCCTCCTGAGAAATCTGTATGCAGGTCAAGAAGCCACAGTTAGAACTGGATATGGAACAACAGACTGGTTCCAAATCGGGAAAGGAGTTTGTCAAGGCTGTCCCCTTTTATACTTTAATAAAGCTCTGCTACACAAAAACTCTTGAGTGATCAAGCCTGGTCCGTGGTCCCAAAGCTAAATCTTCTTCTTTGGAGACCATGAATCCAACATCATTCACCATAAGCTATCAGGATCTTCCTGACCCAGGGATTGAATCCATATCTCTGACCCAGGGATTGTCTCCTGCATCGCAGGCAGATTCTTTATCGCTTGAGCCATCAGGGACACCCCTTATAATTCTAAAGACAATTAAATATGCCCAGAGCTTTCAAGTGATGTATGTCATTTTATTTGTGAATGTAGAGATTATTATTTTGGTGAAAAAATTAAATAGTAAGGGTCCCTTCTCCTAGGGGTCTGTGGAGGAGGATCCAGGCTTCTGGGCATTTACTACCATTGCTTGCTAAGGAGGCAATACCAGGCCAGGGTTCAGAGGACCTGTTGCCACTGGGCTGAAAGCCTGCACTCTGACATGATTAATATCTGACATCCTGTTAACGTTTGGGTGTTGTTACAGGCATGCTAGCCTCTGCTGTTAATAAGTGCTAAACCGATCAGTTTTACAAGGCAGCAAAAAAAAAAAAAAAAAAAAAAAATCCCATTTATTATATTTTAGTGCAGGGTGCTTGTCAGACTTTTCTGCCTAAAGCACACTTTGTGCTTGAACTTGGATCCACAATTTTATAGCCTGTCTTTTCCCCCACACAATTTCCTGATTAGTTCTGGGCGATCCTAATTCTTACTTTGTTTTTCCCAAGGAAATATTTTCTGTCCAATATTAGTGAGCTGTAAACAGCATGGTTTCCATTAAACTTGTGAGAAAATAAATGTTTGGCAGCCCAGTTGTTGAGAAAATTAGGTTGTGAATATTAGAAAAGCTAACGATCCAGGCAGAGACTGACTCATGGTTTCATTGGTTCTCTCCCAGCAGCTAGAGGGCTTTAGGTGTCTGTAAAAGTCTGGAAGCAGCACAGTTGCTGTGACCTTTCTGATGGAGGTGACAGAATCAGAAGCGCTGTTATCAGCAATCTGAGCTATTAGGTCTGATTTTTCTGGGTTCTGCCGCTGAATTCGCCTCTATTAACTTTAACCCCATCTTAATAGTTTGTTGATCTTCTTTCAACAGAGCTCAGCCACTGTGGGAATTACCCAAAACTTTACTTTTTGACACCAAAATTAGGAAGATTAATTAGAAGTTAATTCTTTAATAAGTGTCTTAATAACTTGGAAAAGATGAGATATACAGTATTCCATTTTGGCTCCCATGTTCAACTTTCCTTTAAGATTTTCTTGCAGCAGATAATAAATGCGAAAATATATACTGACTGATGTGTATTTCTGTGTTTTTCATTTCATAGTTCTTGAAAGTCTGGGGGAAATAAGGCTGTTTATGGAGGAAGGACAGGACAAGATCAATGTAGAACGAGGTCTAAAAAACCTTAAGCCATGTAATCAATATAATCAACAACTCACTATTCAAGTTACCTGAAATATGATTTTAGCATCCTTACCTCTCCCATGTCCTGAAAGGAAGCTTTTTCTTTTATGTAAAACCAAATACAAAACAAATATGTATTTTTTTTTCTTTTTCCTTAACAAAGATACTGTTTCAGCAGAAAGGGCAGGATATTTGAAACCAATAAACTTTGCATTTGTCTAGTTCTGACTTTGCCCAGAATTCATTATATAGCCTTGGGCAAGTCAATGTAACACTTCTGAGCTGCAGAATCCTCATCCTGTAAATGAAATGGTTTTCTTAGGTGATCTCCATGAGGATGTTTTTAGGCAAACAGTTATGTTCTTCATTCCATGGGTTGTAATTTACATGAACCTGGATAGCTTATTTTCATATTAATATTTTTGCATGTGTAGACAACTCTCAGAATTCACTAACTAATCATTCTTTGACTTGATATAATTTGTTTTGATTATATTGATTACAATAAGTGCCATTCCTTTTTCATGATTAAGATAAAAACACATCCTTTGCCTCCATTCTATATTTTGAAGCTATATTTCTCGACCTTTTAATCTCATAAGTCTAGGAATGAATTGCTAGGAAATGCAAACACACACACATGCACTAATAAAATGGCAAAATCAAACACATAATTAAACAAAAGTAAATAAATAAATAAGTAAAGGATAAATCCAGAGGCTAAAAAATCCAAAGCTAGATTTAGAGGAATCTAGAAAGGAACTGTGATTTAAATTACCCACAACATGATATCAGTTGAAGACAATGTAACTGGTTTTGTGAAAAGTGTTTCATTCCCTAGCTATTTTGGCCTTTTATTAAAATCCCTTTGCCTTAGCAGTTGGCTTCATTATTTCAGCATCCTCTTCACATCCTGCTCTCACCTGTATGTGTCCTGTTGGTGTTCAGTCGCTAAGTCGTGTCCAACTCTTTGTGACTCCATTGACTGCCGCATGCCAGGTTTCCCTGTCCTTCACCATCTCCCAGATTTACTCAAATCATGTGCGTTGAGTTGGTGATGCCATCCAACCATCTCATCCTCTGTCGCCCGTTCTCCTCCTGTCCTCAATCTTTCCCAGCATCAGGGTCTTTTCCAATGTGTTGGCTCTTCACATCAGGTGGCCAAAGTATTGTTTCTTAAGATGCTCTTTACCTGGGTGTCTTAGGGACATTTTAGAAAGAACTGACAATGACTTTCAGCAGCCTTCAGCCAGTATATGTGGCTATTGACCCGTTTCTGTGAAGGAGACCATAATATGCTACCCCACATTATGCCATTTTGGCATATTGGTTTTTGTTTTTTTTTTTTCCAGCTAAAGGCAGTCGAGAAATATCAGACACAAGAAGAATTCACTGCCCTGTTCTGTCTGCCTGAAAACAGAATCTAAATACCCTCCCCACAACCATCTGGGGTAAGGAGACCCTTATCACTGAGAATGGAGAGTCATACTGAGATTAGTCTGCATAAACAAACCTTACGAAAATAATCTTCCATTCACTACCACCATGTACTTCCTAGTCATTTTCTCACAATTCATCATCCCTGGAAGCCCAACCCCCCTTCATTTATCTAGTCACATCTACATAAGGCACCACCTTTTTTAAAAAAGTATACAAGTCCCTGAGTCTGTTTTGGTTTCTGTTTCTTTACTGTGATACCCCATGTGCACATACAATTAAACAAATGTTAATAAAAGTTGTATGTCTTTCCTTCTGTTAACCTGTATTTTGTCATTTTAATTCATAGGCCCCAGCTACTGAATTTGAAAATAGAGGGAAAGGTTTTTTTTTTTTCCTCCCTACATCTGAAATCTATCTACCTGCCAGGAGAAGGCCAGGATACCCTCTGATAGCAAGCCCTAACTGTGGTCTTTTAAAGAGAAAGAAGAAATGAATCTGTATTGTTGCAATGGCAGAAGAAATTCAGGAAGGTGGAATGTAATGATCCCAGATGGAATTGGCTAGCAGAGAAGTTTCATGATTAGAAAGCTGTCACCTCCTTTGGTAACTACATCCTTGTTTCAGTGTAGACTTTGATTTTCTGACTGTTTTCCTTTTTGTATTTGTAGTCTGATAATGTTTTTCCACTAATTGCATATTTGCTTCAGATGTCTTTGAAGCAACTCTGCTTTATTTAAGAAACCTTAGTTTATTTACCTTAGTTTCTTATATATAAAGCTAAGGTTTTAACGAAAAGTGTTTTAAAAAAGTCTAAAACATGGCATATATTATTTGTAAATGTATAGTATTTTGCCATATAATTTTCTATGATTTTCAAGGGCCAGAAACCAAGCCGAATGTGATTTGAATATCTTTTTGAGAACAATAACCTCCTCTAATGTATCACACTTAGAGAAATTTATGTTAATTTGATCAGTGCTTATCTTTGGAGGAACTTTAGCATTTAGTGACCATCATTATGGCTGTATCCTTAATTCTGTTTCATTTATTAAAAACGTCTATTTAATAGTTAAGATATGACAGACACTGCCAGTGCTGAGAATACAAAGATGAAAATCTTGAGTTCTTGACTTACTTTGACTCCTTCAATTGGTTAATACGGAGGCATTTGCTGACAATTAGGTCAAGTGCCTATGAAATCTCTAATTTTTACTATGTGAATGACATAGTTTGTTTGCATGCAAATATGGGCCCAGAAGTTCTTTTTGGCATAAGGAATAAAAATAGGCCTAAGTATATTCATCTATTACACTGCTGATGCTGCTGCTAAGTCGCTTCAGTCGTGTCCGACTCTGTGCAACCCCATAGACAGCAGCCCACCAGGCTCCTCCATCCCTGGGATTCTCCAGGCAAGAATACTGGAGTGGGTTGCCATTTCCTTCTCCAATGCATGAAAGTGAAAAGTGAAAGTGAAGTTGCTCAGTCGTGTCTGACTCTTTGCAACCCGAAGGACTGTAGCCTACCAGGCTCCTCCGTCCATGGGATTCTCCAGGCAAGAGTACTGGAGTGGGGTGCCATTGCCTTCTCTGTCTATTACACTGGCTTACCATTAAAGATTGATTCCAAAAAGAGCAACCAATACATATATGAATAGGTAGATTCAATATTTTAATATCTAGGAATGTATAAATTCTTAAATATTGTTTAAAATTACTTTTAGTTCTTCTTAAAACTGTTTTCATACATGCTTAATTTCCTGATCACAAAAAATTGATAACATACCTTTAAATTAGAAAAAAATTGAGTGTGCATGTGTGCACCCATACACGCATATGTTAATGTGTGTTGCATCCTCACATATAGTCCAACGGACTTCTAGCTCTGTCTTTTATTGACCAAAGCTTATATTTGACTTTAAATTGCTTATTTTTATCTTTTTATAGATCAGAAATAAGAACAGACTGTGCATATCGTTATTTTAGATTTTGATACATTCTTTTAAGTGGAAATTGAAAATAATTTCTATCATATACACCTGCCTTCTAAATTATCCACATTTCTAAGTGATTTTAGGATTCTGAGTTCACTGTACCCTTACTTTAAAATTTTCATTAGTACCTTTTTTAAACTTCCTGAGTGTGGGTAAAAGGAATTTCTAAAAACCTAAATGTTTAGCTAGAAGTTAAGAGAGCTTAAGAAAGAATGAATGTTTCTATACTACTTTTTTCACATGTCTTTCCCTCCTCTCTTGTATAAAGTTTGGGTTATACATTGTGTCCTTATTTCATAAAAGATACATTTCCCTAAAAAGAAAAAGCATTCTATTCTTTACTTACCATTCAGTTCAGATCAAACTTGACCAAGGACATAGGTTGGAGATCCTTGCTTTGGTTCAAAGCTGAAAATATGCACTTTTAAGATCTCTTCCTACCATGTGATTCTGATATAGATATGAGAACCCCTGGTGTCATGAAAGAAAATTGCTACGGGTTGATTTGTTGAAATACAAATTCATAGCAGGTAAAAGGAGAAGGAAGGTAGGTAGTGCTGAGACTAAAGCAAAGACATATCCTTCTGAAGCAAGAGTGGGGCTTTTCTGACCCTCAGAGACAAGGAAATTTGGCTGAACCCCAGCCTTGAGTGTTTGAGAGCCCTTCTCACCAAGTCAGTAACTTCTGACATATTTTTTTCCTTGCATTTTCCTCTGGACTTTTTCCTATATAGTGCATTAATAGAAAAGATATAGTAAGGTCCATAGGTCAGGAGATGGTTGCCATGGCAAAGATAGTAACTCAGTTCCCAAGAGAAAGAGTCATGTGAAGCCATGGAGGCCGCTTGGGGAATCATTAAGGTCAGCATGAGGCAGAGTGGGGGTCGTGTGAGCAAGGGTCTTTACTGGGGTGTCTGCAAGAAAGAACAGGTGAGGGAGGATAAGCAGGCTTAAGATTGGCTAGTTGAACAATTGCAGTGGGCTCTGAGGCTTAGGAACTATCTCTAGTTCTTAGGAACTATCTCACACTGGGGTGAGAGAGCAGGTGGATAGTGTCCCAGAGTGTGAGAGTCTGATAATCAGGGTGGCTGGGGTTGTGGGCTCTGCTTTGGTTGGTTTGCATTTTAAAAGTCTGCTCCTGTGCTGTACTTAGTTGCTCGGTCATATCTGACTGTGACCCTGTGGACACTACCCTGCCAGGCTCCTCTGTCCATGGGGATTCTCCAGGCAAGAATATTGGAATGGGTTGCCATGCCCTCCTCCAGGGGATCTTCCCAATCCAGGGATCGGATCCAGGTCTCCCACATTGCAGGTGGGTTTTTTACTGTGTGAGTCACCAGGGAAGCCCTGAGTTGTTGACTGTCTCTAGGAATTGACTAATTCTGGGAGGGTCCAAAAGACCCCAGATGTCAGAGCATCAGAATACTGAAAACAAAAGGCCAGTTAACACAACTAGGTCCAACTTCCTATATCAGTACTTCCCCTTCAAGACCTGAACCAAAAGTTTAGATATTCCTTTCATCAGTTCCCACAAAAGTCATCATCACACCAAGAATCTTGTTAGTTTAGGCCTTAACGTGTGGAAGGAAAGTTACAAGGAATTATAAACAACTGTCTTTTTCTAGTTCTTCCTCTGTCCAGTGTAAACAACGATTTCCCACTCCTTCCTTCCAGCAGGGCAAATTCTTACCTTTAGGCCATCCAAAGTCTTAGTTTCGACCACAATTGGGATTTCAAATAATTTTCTGAGCACTGGTGGACCTCTTCTCCTTATGATAAATGCTTCTGTCAACTGCTAAGAAAATAAAAATTCCTTATCTCTTACTGATAACATCAAAACATATATAAACATCACACTGATAAGATGGATGGAGGAGAACTGAAAATAACAAATGCAAGAAGTGATTTTGAATTAACTACAAGGAGATCCAACCAGTCCATTCTAAAGGAGATGAGTCCTGGGTGTTCTTTGGAAGGAAGGATTCTAAAGCTGAAACTCCAGTACTTTGGCCACATCATGCGAAGAGTTGACTCATTGGAAAAGACTCTGATGCTGGGAGGGATTGGGGGCAAGAGGAGAAGGGGACGACAGAGGATGAGATGGCTGGATGGCATCACCGATTCGATTGACATGAGTTTGAGTGAACTCCGGGAGTTGGTGATGGACAGGGAGGCCTGTCGTGCTGTGATTCATGGGGTCGCAAAGAGTTGGACACGACTGAGCGACTGAACTGAACTGAAATGAACAAAGTTGAAGTGAAGGTGCAGAATGTGGCGCTGTTGACTCCTGAGTGACAGTTTGGGCAGCAGTGTTGATAAACATGTCATGACTTTGCTCCCTGAGACAGGGTGTGGCCTGTAAACTTTTGTAGAAGGAATTGACTGTTACATGCTTATATTATTATAATGCAGGCTTCCCTTATAGCTCAGTTGGTAAAGAGTCTGCCTGCAATGCAAGAGACCCAGGTTCAATTCCTAGGTCAGGAAGATCTCCTGGAGAAGGAAAGGGCAACCTACTCCAGTATTCTTGCCTGGAGAATCCCATGGACAGATGAGCCTGGCAGGCTACAGTCCGTGGGGTCCCAAGAATCAGACATGACTTATCGACTAAACCATAGAGTCGGGCATGACTGAGCGACTAACACTATCATAATGCAATTTGTGTTACTATTTTGGGGGAATCGAGGATGGTTTGCTGGACAACATGAGCATATAAATCCTGCCTGGTGTGTGTGTGCATGTGTGCTAAATTACTTCAGTCATGTCTAATTCACTGCAACCCTATGAACTGTAGCCCACCAGGCTCCTCTGTCCATGGAATTTCCAGGCAAGAATACTGAAGTTGGTTACCATGCCCTCCTCAGGGGATCTTCCCAACCCAGGGATTGAACCCAGGTCTCCACTGGAGGTGAATTCCTTACCCTCTGAGCCACCTGGGAAGCCCACCTGGTGTCCACCTGGTAGGCTGCAGTCCATGGGGTCCCGAAGAGTCGGTCACACTGAGTGACTTCACTTTCATTTTTCACTTTCATGCATTGGAGAAGGAAATGGCAACCCACTCCAGTGTTCTTGCCTGGACAATCCCAGGGATGGCGGAGCCTGGTGGGCCGCCATCTATGGGGTTGCACAGAGTCAGACACGACTGAAGTGACTTAGCAGCAGCAGCAGCAACATGTGACCCTGGTTATTCTGGGCCAGAATAAACAGAAAACAATTTCTGAGTACCTTTGTATAAAGATATATCTGCAGATATCCTTTACATAAAGAAGATATCTGCAGAATATCCTGATGACCCGTAAAACATTATCTCTGGGTGCCTGTGAAAGTGTTTCTAGAAGAGATTTAGCATTTGACCTGGTAGATGGGGTAAAGACCATACTCCCATGTGAGTTTGAATTGGAGCAGTACACTGTGGTCCTTCTGGGCTTGACCCCAGCCAATCACCCCCTCTCAATGTGCTCCACCCGCCTTTTGTCTGCGAAGAAACTGTAGCCAAAGAATAATTTTAATTAGAGAAGTGAAAAAGTACATGAAGGAAAGCAGTCAAAGGAAATCAGATATTAAAATTTAGTCCATAAGCAAAGTCAAGAACTTTTAGTTTCTTCTCAAGGGCTATAGATGATATTCTGAGCCATATCCTGTGAGCTGTCTTATAGATACTGAAACCCCTTTCAGGTGGCAGAAGTTAACTACATGATAATCAGACTGTACTTATAAGCTGCCACAATTCTAAGAACTGGCCTCAAGGAAATGGGAACAAACAGACCCTGGAACTGAGGACTAGCTGTACTTAAGACAATCAGGATGATATGGGACAGACCACCGATGACCAATTTCAAGATGACTGTCAGAGCTGACTGTGTTGTTTCTGTCTATAATCCCCTCCTGTCTATAAAAGCTCTTGCCCCCTGATTGTCATTGGCCGGGGGCGGGGGAGGGGGCGGTGTCAGGCTTTGGACAGGTGTCCCTGGCATCCAAAATAAAGCAAACTTTCCTTTACACTAAACTCACATGTTTATCACCTTTGGATCAGTGAGCTTTCAGACCCCACTTTTGGTTCCAAACTGGCATCATCCACTCCTTTCGGGGCTTGAAAAAAATCAGAAGGGCAGGCAGGCAACTTTGGTCTCCAAGCTGGGACAACCAGTATTCCCAATTCTCAGGCTTTTGGACCCAAACTGGATTATACCCCCAGCTTTCCCAGTTCCCTGTTGGTTGCGATTCTCCGGAGAATCTGAGTCATACACGAGTAACCAGGAGCGAGTATCCCTTGTGCGTGGAATAAAAGCTGTGCCATTTTTCCGCTGTGGTCTCCTGGACCTGACAGAGGCTCACAATCTCCTCTGAGAAATGGAAATAACATCTGGATCACATGACCTCATGAACTACTCTGAAGAATGTATTTAAAAGTGTTTAGCCTCAAGTTTAGTGCTGTTGGCGGTTACTGTTCTTTGGCTAAATTAATCTCAAGTGCAATTACAAACTAAATCTCAGTATAGTCAGTACTTTCATGTGTCTACAACTGATTGACAGGCACAATATTTGTTACAACATTCAGATATCCTAAGGACAAAAGAAATTGGACAGAGATTTACATTTGAGATACATGTTGGCTCGTGTTCTTGTCAGCTGCAAACTTTTTGAGCTGAACTGGAGGGGCAATCAAGTCTGATGGTACGAGATACTCCTCCTGAGGGAACCAGTGTTGCTGATTGTGGTTCAGGCTTCTTCATCATCAGATAAGTGGTGCTTCAAGGAGCTGGAGAGAGCCAGGGTGCAGAGTGGGGCCACAAAGAACCCTTGATGAAGAGCTGTAAGTACTCTCTGGTTTGCATTCAAAGAAGCAAGAATATTCTGCCCAGGCATCTCGATTTTGCCATAGCTGCTTTCCTCTTATTTCCAAGTTATTGTTAAATATGTATTAAGCTCCTACAGTGCATGGCACTAAGCAAATAAAGGAAAATCCTGTTGTAGGGCAGCTTTTACTACCAGCCCCTTTTTTTCCTTTTAAACCAAAGTTTAGGATCACCCACCAATAGAAAGAGTACTAAAATATGTAGCTACTGGATGCTTGGGGCTGGTGCACTGGGACGACCCAGAGGGATGGTATGGGGAGGGAGGAGGGAGGAGGGTTCAGGATGGGGAACACGTGTATACCTGTGGCGGATTCATTTCGATATTTGGCAAAACCAATACAATATTGTAAAGTTTAAAAATAAAATAAAAATTAAAAAATAAATAAATAAATAAAATAAAATAGGTAGCTAATAGGATACTTCTGGACCTTTCTTTGTTATTCTGCATATAAAAACAAGTTATATTTAATAACTAAAATTATCAGTATATTTGTGGCTAATCAATACAATCAGGATGTGGGACAGACTGGAAAGCAGAGGATTAAACAGTCCCCATAACCCACGTTCTGTTAGTTCTGAGAGACTGAATATAGAAGCAGACAACGGCCAGACCACAGACAAAAACATAACATTGACCCACAACCTGCAGCAACCTGCCTAGGAAAACCAACCCCTTATCACCAGTAAGCCATGCAGGAAGACCACGCCTGCTGTAAGTCACACTTGAAGGAAGCCAGATTTCTAGCTCTAGTGATAGGCCATAAAGCTAAACAATGACTTCTATAACAATTAGCCCCAAATGGCCAGGACATGATAAATAATTGACAGCTTTGCTAATTTTTAGTGCCGTGTTCAACTCAGGACTATCCAGAGAAAGCCAGATACGTACCCTACCAATCATAGATCACATAGATCACATGCTTATCCCACCTATAGCTAACCAATCACAGAGCATGTATACTTATTTCACCTACAGCTTCTCTGTGCAGACAGCCTCCAATACAGGCACATGTGAAGTCTTCCATTTTTTTCTATCCCTACTCCTTTGCCTGCCTTGAGTTTCTACCAAAACACAGGTGATGATGGCTGATACTCTTTTAATGGTAAGTTCAGAATAGCCTTATTTGATTGGTCTTCATGTATTTTCATTAGTTCTAAGGACAAGAGGGCTGAGTTTGGAAGGCTCATTAGCAAATCTGTCCCCTCACCCCCCATCTGCCCCTGGGGAGAACTCAGTGACTGCCAAGGCTGGCCAATGGTATCTGGGTTCTAAGTGGACTGCCCATTGTGTTTGTGTGCAAGTGGGTGAACATAGAGACCTGAGTGTGTGCGGGCAACCAAACTTCACATCTTAGCAATGAACCAGAGGAACTGGATATAGAAATGGCAAAAACAAAATAGCACAGCTCCTCCAGGATTCTGAGAGGATTACGTTGGAAAGTCAATAGCTTGCAAAGAACCACAAAATACAAACTGAGCAGTACTTTCAAGTGTTCAATGCACTGCTGTGAAATCTCAAAACACTACTGACTAGAGCAATTTTATGACAATATTTTTCTAACTTTTAAACTGTTTTTGACATAGCCTTGAAATTCATTTAAAAGGATTTTCCCCTACCTTAAACACATCAAAGCAGGGAAGCAGGCAGTTGGATAACTCAGTTCTATGAAAGTCAGTTTGGAAAAGGTAAACTCGCAAAGTGAAAGTGCCTCATCAGAAGAAATAAAACACAATAGAAGCTACTAACAACAGAGCATTTTCACTCAATTTCACTTATCAAAACTAACTGTAAACAGGACACAATTGTGACTGAGAATTTAAACTGTAGAATGGATCTTCCTTACCTAATTTTCAGTACTAATTGAGCTGTGTTTCTTCACTCACTTGATTGTTTCATATTTGTACATTATTAGCTACAAAGGTCATCACTGCAATGCAGGGAGCGCCACTGGGGCTTTAGAAATCTGGAGGCTCCCACTTACCGCCTTAGGTTGGTGGTTCTTAACCATGACGATTCATTATAGCCAGCCCACCTCTGACCAATTAAATCATAACCTCTCAGTACATTTTTAAAAAGAGCTCCCCTGGTGATTCTAATGTGAACAGAGTGTCGAAAAAACACTCTCCTTGAAGAGGCAAGATTTCCTTGACAGTAAGTGTCACCTTGAATTGCATTCAGTTTGTTTGAGTGTTGTCAAAATTTAATAAAAGAATTTTACCTTGTTGCTTTAAAGTGATAGTATCACAGATGTTACAAACTGGACTCTCTGGACCCTTACCTGGTTTGTCAATACTCTGTGTCCCAGGACCCAAGAGCAGTGGTGGTGGGGGTGACCTGACTTGAAATAATAGGATGTGGAAGGCAGATTTATGAATTACTTCTCTGTTGCATCAATTTTCAATACGAAAATGATCAGATACATAGTATAGGAGGCAAAGAGTTGAAGAGTGATCATATGCCAAGTTGGTTGTATGAATGGCCGGTGATGACACAGTATCCCACACTGGCTCATCTTCTTTTACCATTGCCAGTGACCTCACCCAAAGGACATGGGACCTGCAGTTTTGGTGGTGCCTTTGCACTGAAGAATTTAGAGAAAGCCTCAGGAAACTGATTTAGAGCTCTGGGATCTGCAGTTACTATGCCTCCTAATCTCAGACTTGGAAGCAGAGATATCACCAAGTGACTCTTTATGAGAGACTTAGTTTTCTAGAATTCATGAGATCAAAAATGAAGTTCCTTCAGGACAGAGTGAATCATAACAGTGTAAGTAGACTGTCAAAAACCTTTATCAACATGAATACGCCACAGATGTACATGTGTTCCCCATCCTGAACCCCCCTCCCACCTCCCTCCCTGTACCATCCCTCTGGGTCATCTCAGTGCACCAGCCCCAAGCATCTTGTATCCTGCATCGAACCTGGACTGGTGATTCGTTTCTTATATGATATTATACACGTTTCAATGCCATTCTCCCAAATCATCCCACCGTCTCCCTCTTCCACAGAGTCCAAAAGACTGTTCTATACACCTGTGTCTCTTTTGCTGTCTCGCATACAGGGTTATCGTTACCATCTTTCCAAATTCCATATATATGCGTTAGTATGCTGTATTGGTGTTTTTCTTTCTGGCTTACTTCACTCTGTATAATAGGCTCCAGTTTCATCCACCTCGTTAGAACTGATTCAAATGTATTCTTTTTAATGGCTGAGTAATACTCCATTGTGTATATGTACCACAGCTTTCTTATCCATTCGTCTGCTGATGGACAAGTAGGTTGCTTCCATGTCCTGGCTATTGTAAACAGTGCTGCAATGAACATTTGGGTACATGTGTCTCTTTCAATTCTGGTTTCCTCTGTATGTATGCCCAGCAGTGGGATTGCTGGGTCATAAGGCAGTTCTATTTCCAGTTTTTTAAGGAATCTCCACACTGTTCTCCATAGTGGCTGTACTAGTTTGCATTCCCAGCAACAGTGTAAGAGGGTTCCCTTTTCTCCATACCCTCTCCAGCATTTATTGCTTGTACACTTTTGGATTGCAGCCATTCTGACCGGTGTGAAATGGTACCTCATTGTGGTTTTGATTTGCATTTCTCTGATAATGAGTGATGTTGAGCATCTTTTCATGTGTTTGTTAGCCATCTGTATGTCTTCTTTGGAGAAATGTCTATTTAGTTCTTTGGCCCATTTTTTGATTGGGTCATTTATTTTTCTGGAAATGAGCTGTAGGATATGCTTGTATATTTTTGAGATTAGTTGTTTGTCAGTTGCTTCATTTGTTATTATTTTCTCCCATTCTGAAGGCTGTCTTTTCACCTTGCTTATAATTTCCTTTGTTGTGCAGAAGCTTTTAAGTTTAATTAGGTCCCATTTGTTTATTTTTGCTTTTATTTCCAATATTCTGGGAGGGGGTCATAGAGGATCCTGCTGTGATTTATGTTGAAGAGTGTTTTGCCTATGTTCTCCTCTAAGAGTTTTATAGTTTCTGGTCTTATGTTTAGATCTTTAATCCATTTTGAGTTTATCTTTGTGTATGGTGTTAGAAAGTGTTCTAGTTTCATTCTTTTATAAGTGGTTGACCAATTTTCCCAGCACCACTTGTTAAAGAGATTGTCTTTAATCCATTGTATATTCTTGCCTCCTTTGTCAAAGATAAGGTGTCCATATGTGCGTGGATTTATCTCTGGGCTTTCTATTTTGTTCCATTGATCTATATTTCTGTCTTTGTGCCAGTACCATACTGTCTTGATGACTGTAGCTTTGTAGTAGAGACTGAAGTCAGGCAGGTTGATTCCTCCAGTTCCATTCTTCTTTCTCAAGATTGCTTTGGCTATTTGAGGTTTTTTGTATTTCCATACAAATTGTGAAATTATTTGTTCTAGTTCTGTGAAAAATACCGTTGGTAGCTTGATAGGGATTGCATTGAATCTATAGATTGCTTTGGGTAGTATACTCATTTTCACTATACTGATTCTTCCGATCCATGCAAACATTTCATGCAAAGATCCATGCAACATTTCATGCAAAGATCCATGCAACATTTCATGCAAAGATGGGCACGATAAAGGACAGAAATGGTATGGACCTAACAGCAGAAGATATAAAGAAGTGGCAAGAATACACAGAAGAACTGTACAAAAAAGATCTTTATGACCCAGATAATCATGATGGTGTGATCACTGACCTAGAGCCAGACATCCTGGAATGTGAAGTCAAGTGGGCCTTAGAAAGCATCACTACGAACAAAGCTAGTGGAAGTGATGGAATTCCAGTGGAGCTATTTCAAATCCTGAAAGATGATGCCATGAAAGTGCTGCACTCAATATGCCAGCAAATTTGGAAAACTCAGCAGTGGCCACAGGACTGGAAAAGGTCAGTTTTCATTCCCATTCCCAAAGAAAGGCAATGCCAAAGAATGCTCAAACTACTGCACAATTGCACTCATCTCCCACGCTAGTAAAGTAATGCTCAAAATTCTCCAAGACAGGATTCAGAAATATGTGAACCGTGAACTTCCTGATGTTCAAGCTGGTTTTAGAAAAGGCAGAGGAACCAGAGATCAAATTGCCAACACCCACTGGATCATGGAACAAGCAAGAGAGTTCCAGAAAAGCATCTATTTCTGCTTTATTGACTATGGCAAAGCCTTTGACTGTGTGGATCACAATAAACTGTGGGAAATTCTGAAAGAGATGGGAATACCAGACCACCTTACCTACTTCTTGAGAAATCTGTATGCAGGTCAGGAAGCAACAGTTAGAACTGGACATGGAACAACAGACTGGTTCCAAATAGGAAAAGGAGTCCGTCAAGGCTGTATGTTGTCACCCTACTTATTTAACTTATATGCAGAGTACACCATGAGAAATGCTGGACTGGAAGAAACACAAGCTGGAATCAAGATTGCCGGGAGAAATATCAATAACCTCAGATATGCAGATGACACCACCCTTATGGCAGAAAGTGAAGAGGAACTACAAAGCCTCCTGATGAAAGTGAAAGTGGAGAGTGAAAAAGTTGACTTACAGCTCAACATTCAGAAAACGAAGGTCATGGCGTCCGGTCCCATCACTTCATAGGAAATAGATGGGGAAACAGTGGAAACAGTGTCAGACTTTATTTTCTTGGGCTCCAAAATCACTGCAGATGGTGACTGCAGCCATGAAATTAAAAGACGCTTACTCCTTGGAAGGAAAGTTATGACCAACCTAGATAGCATATTCAAAGGCAGAGACATTACTTTGCCAACAAAGGTTCATCTAGTCAAGGCTATGGTTTTTCCTGTGGTCATGTATGGATGTGAGAGTTGGACTATGAAGAAGGTTGAGCACCGAAGAATTGATGCTTTTGAACTGTGGTGTTGGAGAAGACTCTTGAGAGTCCCTTGGACTGCAAGGAGATCCAACCCGTCCATTCTGAAGGAGATCAGCCCCGGGATTTCTTTGGAAGGAATGATGCTAAAGCTGAAACTCCAGTACTTTGGCCACCTCATGCGAAGAGTTGACTCATTGGCAAAGACTCTGATGCTGGGAGGGATTGGGGGCAGGAGGAGAAGGGGACAACAGAGGATGAGATGGCTGGATGGCATCACCGACTCGATGGACATGAGTTTGAGTGAAGTCTGGGAGTTGGTGATGGACAGGGAGGCCTTGCGTGCTGTGATTCATGGGGTCGAAAAGAGTCGGACAAGACTGAGCGACTGAACTGATATAGGTCTTTAGTTTCTTTAGGTAGATATATTCCTAAGTATTTTATTCTTTTCATTGTAGTGGTGAATGGAATTTTTTCTTTAATTTCTCTTTATATTTTCTCATTATTAGTGTATCAGATCAGATCAGTCGCTCAGTAGTGTCCGACTTTTTGCAACCCCATGAATCACAGCATGCCAGGCCTCCCTGTCCATCACCAACTCCCGGAGTTCACTCAGACTCACATCCATTGAGTCAGTGATGCCATCCAGCCATCTCATCCTCTGTAGGCCCCTTCTCCTCTTGCCCCCAATCCCTCCCAGCATCAGAGTCTTTTCCAATGAGTCACCTCTTCGCATGAGGTGGCCAAAGTATTGGAGTTTCAGCTTTAGCATCATTCCTTCCAAAGAAATCCTGGGGCTGATCTTCAGAATGGACTGGTTGGATCTCCTTGCAGTCCAAGGGACTCTCAAGAGTCCTCTCCAACACCACAGTTCAAAAGCATCAATTCTTCAGCGTTCAGGCTTCTTCACAGTCCAACTCTCACATCCATACATGACCACAGGAAAAACCATAGACTTAACTAGTGGACCTTTGTTGGCAAAGTAATGTCTCTGCCTTTGAATATGCTATCTAGGTTGGTCATAACTTTCCTTCCAAGGAGTAAGCGTCTTTTAATTTCATGGCTGCAGTCACCATCTGTAGTGATTTTGGAGCCCCCAAAAATAAAGTCTGACACTGTTTCCACTGTTTCCCCATCTATTTCCCATGAACTGACAGGACTGGATGCCATGATTTTGTTTTCTGAATGTTGAGCTTTAAGCCAACTTTTTCACTCTCCACTTTCACTTTCATCAAGAGGCTTTGTAGTTCCTCTTCACTTTCTGCCATAAGGGTGGTGTCATCTGCATATCTGAGGTTATTGATATTTCTCCCAGCAATCTTGATTCCAGCTTGTGTTTCTTCCAGTCCAGCGTTTCTCATGATGTACTCTGCATATAAGTTAAATAAACAGGGTGACAATATACAGTCTTGACTGACTCCTTTTCCTATTTGGAACCAGTCTGTTGTTCCATGTCCAGTTCTAACTGTTGCTTCCTGACCTGCATACAGATTTCTCAAGAAGTAGGTAAGGTGGTCTGGTATTCCCATCTCTTTCAGAATTTCCCACAGTTTATTGTGATCCACACAGTCAAAGGCTTTGCCATAGTCAATAAAGCAGAAATAGATGCTTTTCTGGAACTCTCTTGCTTGTTCCATGATCCAGTGGGTGTTGGCAATTTGATCTCTGGTTCCTCTGCCTTTTCTAAAACCAGCTTGAACATCAGGAAGTTCACGGTTCACATATTTCTGAATCCTGTCTTGGAGAATTTTGAGCATTACTTTACTAGCGTGGGAGATGAGTGCAATTGTGCAGTAGTTTGAGCATTCTTTGGCATTGCCTTTCTTTGGGAATGGGAATGAAAACTGACCTTTTCCAGTCCTGTGGGGAATGCAAAAACCTTTAATATCCAGACAATTAGGGGAGGAAAGTTAGAGTGCCTGCTCTTTCACTAATCCTCCTCTGTAGCGACAGAGAGTCTGGTCTCCAAACTCCCATTGCCTAGAACTTTCCTTGAACAGACATGTCTGGTGACAGCATTTGAAGCCTCCTGAGAAGTGAATAACTTAGAAAGGACTCTGCATTCTTGATTTACTTAGCATATATTTTTGTAGAAATGACTGCTTTAGGTTGTCTTTTAGTTTTTTCTACCCCCTTTGATTTTCAGAGCTGCTTCCCCTATTAAATTGGTATGGATTTCCTTAGCATTTGAAAAGATATAAAATATTCTCCTTGTCCTTGAACTTCTAATTAGTGTAGGAGAAATGAGTTTCAGGGTAATATGTGCCCTCCCGAACATGGCACTAGCGGTAAGGAACCCACCTGCAATGCAGGAGACACAGGTTTGATTCCTAATTCAGAAAGATCCCTTGGAGAAGGAAATAGCAACCCACTCCAGGATTCTTGCTGGAGAATCCCATGGACAGAGGAGCCTGGCATGCTACAGTCCATGGGGTTTCAAAGAGTCAGATAGGACTTGAGAACTAAACAAGAGCAACAACACCCTCACTTAAGGTATAGAAGTGCCTCAAAGATAACGTTTTGTGTATGATGTCTTTCAGAGCAGGAGAGGTACCCTGGCAGTCCGAATCATGCCTTTATTGCTAACAGTAACTGAGGACTGGTCTTGCAAAAGTACAAATATGTTCTATGAGTAAAATCACTTCAGCTTAACTGCTGCTTTATACATTCAGCAGATTTTCAATTACATTTACTAATGGAACAAGGGGCATAAATATGTGAAACCATAAAGAATATTATAGTTAAAGATTTTTAAATTTTTCAAATATTTTTAATAGGTTTTATTTCTTAAGTTAGATTTAACTCCACAGCAAAATTGAGTGTAAGCCACAAAGGTTTCCCGTATACTCTCTGCACCCCAACACCCATAGCCTCTTCTATTATCAACATCATCTACCAGAGGGGTGCACTTGTTACAATTGGTGGACCTATGTTGACACATCATTGTCATCCGAAATTCAAAGTTTACAATAGGATTCACTCTTTTTTTAATTAATTTTTATTGGAGTGTATTTGCTTTACATTTTGTTAGTTTCTGCTGCTGCTGCTGCTAAGTCGCTTCAGTCATGTCCGGCTCTGTGCAGCCCCATAGACGGCAGCCCACCAGGCTCCCCTGTCCCTGGGAATCTCCAGGCAAGAACACTGGAGTGGGTTGCCATTTCCTTCTCCAATGTATGAAAGGGAAAAGGCAAAATGAAAAGTGAAACTGAAGTCTCTCAGTTGTGTCCGACTCAGTGACCCCATGGACTGCAGCCTACCAAGGCTCCTCTGTCCATGGGAGTTTCCAGGCAAGAGTACTGGAGTGGGGTGCCATTGCCTTCTCCATTGCTAGTTTCTACTGTACTGCAAAGTGAATAAGTTATACATACAGATATACATATATCCCTCTTTTTTGGATTTCCATCTCATTTAGGTCACCACAGAACACTGAGTTCAGTTCCCTGTGCCATACAGTAGGTTCTCATTAGTGATCTATTTTATACATAATATCAATGGTGTATATAAATCCACCTGCCAGTGTAGGGGACACAAGAGACTCAGGTTCAATCCCTGGGTGGAGAACATCCCCTGCAGTAGGAAATGGCAACCCACTCCAGTATTTTTGCCTGGAGAATTCCAAAGAGAGAGGAGCCTGGTAGGCTACAGTCCAGGAGGTCGCAAACGGCTAGACACAACTGAGTCACCCAGCACACACATGTACATCAATCCCAGTTTCCCAATTCATCCCACTTCCCTTCCTCCTTGATATCCATATGTTTGTTCTCTACATCTGTTTCATTGTTTATGCTTTGCAAGTAAGATCATCTATATCATTTTTCTAGATTCAGATTCACTATTTTTTTGGAAAAAAATGTTTTTTAGTTTATTTAATTTATTTACGGCTGGGCTGGGTCTTCATTGCTCTGCAGGGTTTTACTTAGTTGCAGTGAGCGGGGGCTACTCTTTGGTTGTGGTGTGCAGACTTCTCACTGCAGTGGCTTCTCTTGCTGTACAGCGCAGGCCCTAGAGTGCTTTGGCTTCAGTAGTTGTGGCACTCGGGCTTAGTTGCCCATAGCATGTGGGATCCTCCTGGATCAGGGATTGAACCCATGTCTCCTGCATTGGCAGGTGGATTCTTTACCACTGAGCCACCAGGAAAGTCCCAGGTTCACTCTTGATGTCGTACATTCTATGGGTTTAGAGAGATGTGTAATGACATGTGTCCACCGTTATGGAATTGTACATAATAGTTTCACTGTCCTAAAAGTCCTTTGTGCTCTACCTATTCATTGCTCCCCAACCCCTTAAAGTTAATGAATAAATCCAATAACTCTTCTTACCAAACATTTCCAAAGCTGTGTTAATTTAATCAAAAATATCGTGTAAATGTTTGTCAAGTCCCACGCATGGATCCAGGCACTGGGTATATAGCAATAAACAAAGGAGCTCAAGATGCATTCTCTTCAATAAAAATTAATTTAAAAAATCCATTCTCTCCTGAATCTTAGACTTTCGAGAGAGATAAACAATCAATAAGCATTCGAATAACACAAATTTGAAAAGGAATTCGTGTTGTGAAGAAGACAGAATGGGTAACATACTAGACATCGATGGGGGTGGGTACAGGGCTCCTCTATAATGGACCGTGGGCAGTTACCTTTATTGCACCTGAGGGGGTGCATTTGAGCTGATACCTAACCTTGAAAAAGACAGCCATTCAGAGATTGGGAGGAGAATGTGGCATAGAGCAGAAACAAATTTTATTTTTCCCCTATAAAGATATAAACTGGGGCATTTGAGAAATGGAAAGAAGTCCTTTGTGCCAAGGTGTATAGTGAGTTACCTGGAGAAAGGCAGGAGAAGGGGCAGAGAGGCAGACGGGGCCAGACAGTGTGAGGCTTCCCAGGTCACAGGAAAGCACTGAGGTTTCTTCCCAAGTGAAACGAGAAGGCATTGTAGGCTGTGAAAAGGGAGAGTGCATTTTATGAAAATCACGTGAGCTGCTTTGTGAAGACATTGTGGAGACTTTGTGGAGAGAGGAGTGAGGCAGAGTTGGAAGCTACAAGATGGGTTAGGAGCTATTGCAGAGGGCTAGGTGAGGGGTGGCTGTGGCTTGAATGATGGTGATTGCAGTGGACATGGAGGGAAATGAACAAGAGGTAGAGACAGCAACTTGATGATGGATCAGAAACAGCAGGTGAAGGAACTACGGCCATCAAAGGTGACGGACCTTGGTACTGACATTCACAGGACAGGAAAGAATAAGAAAGGAACAGGCATTTTTTGTTCATTTTCTTTTGTTGTGTGAGGGTGGTGTGGTGGAATCAATAGTTGTTAGACCTGTTCAGGGCTTCCCAGGTGGCGCTAGTGGTAAAGAACCCACCTGCCAATGCAGGAGATGTAAGAGACTCAGGTTCTATTCCTGGGTCAGGAAGATTCCCTGGAGAAGGCAATGGCTACCCACTCCAGTATTCTTGCCTGGAAAATTCCATGGACAAAGCAGCCTGGCAGGCTACAGTCTATGGGGTTGCAAAGAATCAGACATGACTGAAAACGACTTAGCATGCATGCATGCACAGACCTGTTAAGTTCGGTAAGTCCATCAGTATGATCATGCTGAATCAGCAATTGGATGGAAAAGATTTTTAGTGAAACAGTGGAAACAGTGGCTGACTTTACTTTTTTGGGCTCCAAAATCACTGCAGATGGTGATTGCAGCCATGAAATTAAAAGACGCTTGCTCCTTGGAAGGAAAGTTATGCATATTAAAAGCAGAGACAGCATATTAAAAAGACAGCATATTAAAAAGCAAAGACGTTACTTTGCCAACAAAGGTCCATCTAGTCAAGGCTATGGTTTTTCCAGTGGTCATGTATGGATGTGAGAGTTGCACTATAAAGAAAGCTGAGCGCAGAAGAATTGATGCTTTTGAACTGTAGTGTTGGAGAAGACTCTTGAGAGTCCCTTGGACTTCGAGGAGATCCAACCAGTCCATTCTAAAGGAGATCAGTCCTGGGTGTTCATTGGAAGGACTGATGTTGAAGCTGAAACTCCAATACTTTGGCCACCTGATGCAAAGAGCTGACTCATTTGAAAAGACCCTGATGTTGGGAAAGATTGAGGGCCAGAGGAGAAGGGGATGACAGAGGATGAGATGGTTGGATGGCATCACCGACTCAATGGACACGAGTTTGGGTGGGCTCCGGGAGTTGGTGATAGACAGGGAGGCCTGAAGTGCTACAGTTCATGGGGTCGCAAAGAGTTGGACATGACTGAGAGACTAAACTGAACTGAACTGAGAAAGAGATTGGGCTGAGGATGTAGATCTGGAAGTCATCAGGAAATACATTGTTTAAAGTCAAGGGACTAGCTGAGATCATCTAAAGGAAAAAATACAGGTAGGAAAGCAGTGGGCCTGCCCTGGGCCATGGCAGCGGAGGAGGAGATGCTACAATGCTTGAGAAGATGGCCAGAGTGGAAGCAACATGTCATTTCCATGGAAAGGACATCAGCCAGATGGGAGCAGGTTGAAGAGGAAAAGGGAGGTGGAGGCAGTAAACACTTCCAAAAGTCTTGCTGTGAAGGGCAGAGAGAAAGGAGCAGTTAGCTGGAGGCGGATGCGAAGTCACAGGAAGATTTATTTATTTACTTTTATGATAAAGCTACCAGAGCCTGTTTGTTGGCTGACGATTGTGAGGTCAACCCGGTGACGCTAGTGTCAGACAGCAAAACCCAGAGGCTTGGTTGTATCTTCCTCCTACCCCCACATCCAGCAGGGTTAATTACTCTCTTGTCTCAAAATGCTACAAATAAACTTACTTACAAAACAGAAAGAGACTGGGACCTAGGAAATAAATTTATGGCTGTTGGGGGAAGGGATATTTAGAGAGCTTGGGAAGGTCATGTGCCCACTGCTATATTTAAAATGGATAATGAACAAGGACCTATTGCATGGCACAGGAAACTCTGCTCAATGTTATGTGGCAGCCTTGATGGAGAGAAGTCTGGGGGAGAATGGATATATGTATATACATGGCTGAGTCCCTTTGCTGTTCACCTGAATCTACTACAACATTAACTGGCTATACCCTAATACAAAATGCTTTTGGTATTAAAAAAAAAATAGAAGATTAAAAAACAAACAAAAAAAATTATTCTCTTGTCTCTACTCCCATAGAGTTTGCTTAATAATATTTGTAACATTTTACTATGGTAAATTATGTAAATTTCTGTCTCCCCAGCAGATTGCACATTCCTTGGAAGAACAGGTCTCCTTTATTGTCGACTGTCAAGTTCTTTACAAGGCGCTTTCTGTGTGTGATCTCAGTACCTCTTCACAATAGCTCTTTCTGGGAGACATAATCTTCTCAATTTTAGAGATGAAGAAATCCAAGCTCAGACAGGCTGAGTCACGGACAGACAATAAGGCGGGTGGTGAGTTGGGGCTGAGCTGCCTGACTCTAAACTGCACACTTTTCGTTGCTGCACTGCTTCTGTGTCTTCTATTATGTCTTCTGCATCAGGCGTGTGCTAAACAGAAATTCCATGATGGTGAATGAAGTCAGATAAAGGTCCAGTAATAAACCTGAACAGCCTGCCATTCAATTACTCTCATTCTCTTGTTTTTGATAATATATTGCACTTGTTGATCTAAGGGGATATCTTAGATTATTCATATCTCCACTGGGCAGAGAAGCCTGGCAGGCTACAGTCCATGGGGTTGCAGAGTCGGACATGACTGAGTGCACGCATGCACACACACACACACACACACAACTGGTCCCTGCACTGGAATCCTACAGCAAGTATTGATCAGGAGAAAGGCAGAAACAGGGGACCTGTTGCTGGAGGGCAGCTGGGCTCATGGTGGCAGCTGTCACAGCTTTGCTTGTGACTAGGTGGCCGGGAGGGGCAGCTGGAAGCTGAGAACCTTTGGCTGAGTAAGTGAAGGTGATTTGCTGCAATTAGGCAATGGCACACAGTCAGAGAATTTAATTCTTTTTTTGCTTAACATCAAAGCGATGTTTATTTCCTTTTGTTTGGAAGTTTTCCTTCTCTGGTGTCCTTTGCCAAATTTATCACATAATTAAGGTAACCTCAGGCAATTTGCTTGTGAAAAAAATGGAAGATTTCATTTTAGGAGCTTTGGTATTTTATCTCAGTCATCAAATGTGCTCCTTTGGTTCATGTAAATTTAATGTAGAAAAGCAATTTTGTTCAGTTGCCAGAAAGGTAGTCACTGAGTCAAGAGCCAAATATTTGTTGTAGCTGAAGGAAATTCATCTATTGTACCTTATCTGTGTCAACAGTTTTCTATATAATTTGGGGACTACCAAAGAATTGCTGTTTTTAGGAATTTTCATGTAACTGAGCTCCCAGGATGTGAATGTAGACTTCAATCACCATAATGATAGGATTTAATTAAATGCCAATCATTCATTCAGAAAGTCCACAATATTTACCTATTCTGTACTCAGATATTATGTTAAGAACCATGGGATTTCCCAGGCAGGAATACTGGAGTGGGTTGCCATTCCCTTCTCCAGGGGATCTTCTTGACCCAGGGATTGAACCTGGGTCTCCTGCATCGCAGGCAGATTCTTTATGTCTGAGCCACCAGGGAAGCCCCAGTGATATCCTAGTGTCTCCCAAATTTATATCTTCTGTCTGGACCATTCTCCTGAATACACACTTGCACATTCAACTACTTGCTTGATATGTCCACTTAGATGCGTAACAGATATTTCACACTTTACAAGTCCAAAACTGACATCCTGACACTTCCTCCCTCCTCAACATTATCTACCCATAGACTTCCTCATCTCAGTGGATGACAACTCTGTTCTTCCAGATGCTAAAGTCAAAAAATTTGAGTGTCCGTAACTCTTTTAATTCTCATATCATATGTCTAGTTTATAGGAAATATTATTGCATACAACTTCCAAACATAGTAGGGAACCAACAACTTCTCATGCCTCACGATTTCCATCCTTGTCCAAACCATGTGACATCTCCTGTGGATAACTGCAATAGCCTCTTGACTGGTCGTCCTGCCTTCATCCCTGCCTCTTTACATCCATGCTGAATATGCTACTCAGAGTGATCCTTTCAAAACAAAGGCTTGGTAGCAAACCTTCTAAGCTCAAAACCCTATGTGTGTGTGCCAAGTTGTTCTAGTCATGTCTGACTCTTTATGACCCCATGGACTGTAGCCCACCAGGCTGCTCTGTCTGTAAAATTCTCCAGGCAAGAATACTGAAGTCGGTAGCCATTCCCTTCTCCAGAGGATCTTCCCAACCCAGGGATCTAACCCAGGTCTCCCACACTGTAGGCAGATTCTTTACTATCTAAGCTACCAGCGAAGTCCACCTCCCCTCAAGGGCAAGGGCAAACTGGCTTAAATCTTTGCCAAGTTTAACAGTCTGCAGAAGTCTGAAGGTTTTCTCCAAAGCTCTTGGATCCTGCAGGATCTTACATTCTGGGGCTACTTGGCTCCCTGCTGAGTGCTTCTTAGCTGCCTCTGCCTGACATTGTCCTAGCTCTAGTGAGGACGTCTCTTCTTTCTGTAGCTTCTTCAAGAAAAATTTTCTTAGGGACGGATGTGTACACATTACCATATTTAACATGGATAACCCACAAGGACCAACTGTATAGCTCGAGGTACTTCTGCTCAATGTTATGTGGCAGCCTGGGAGGGGAGTTTGGGGGAGAATGGATCCGTATACATTTATGGCTGAATCCCCTTGCTGTCCACCTGATACTATCACAACATTGTTAATTGGCTATATTTCAATGCAAAATAAAAAGATTTTTTTTTTAAAGAAAAAAAATTAAAGTACAACTAAATAGGCATGATTAAAAATCATTCAATGATTTTAACAGGCAATTGGTTGGGAAAAGAGAGAAGTTGGAAGGGGGATTATATGAGCGATTTCACCAATCCTGGAGAGAAGAGTTGGTGGCAGTCGTTTACTACTTCTCTACCATACTGCATTTTTTTCTGGGTCCTGAGTCTCTATGCTGCTTCTCACTCCCTCTCACTCTCCTTTCTCTACTATTTACTTTCAGGAGTCAAATCTCCATGGTAGATTATACAGGGCAGTTTTCTTTCTCCTCTAAAGTCTAGAAGACATTTTAAACTGGAGCCCTAATAGGGGCTTTTCTCCTAATCATTAATCAAGATATCCCTTCTTAGAGAAGACAGTTCTTCTAAGAGGAATTTAGGAGACAACTATTTAAATAATGACATTTTCTTCATCCTATGACATTTGCAGAGTACCCGAGTTAGCAAATCTAACTTAACTATTATTAAAAGGAAAACAAGCACCTCATTCTAACCTGAGCTCTGGAAGCAGAGTGTGGGAGATTTAGAGCACTTTCGATTCCATTTTTGCCATACTTGGGAACTGGAAAATTTCTCCCACTCTCCAGCCCTGCCTTTTCTAGTGGCCAATTTAGCCTCTATGTCTGGACGTCTGGTTGGTGTTGACTAAAAAATATAGTCACCATCACCACCTGAAAGAGAGTTATTTTATTTGGTGAGAATGTTTAGGACTCTGAGCCCTGGAGACAGTATCTCGGTAGCTCTGAGAAAAGTGATTCAAGGAACCGGAAGGGGAGTCAGGGTATATACAAGTTTGCAGCAAAGGGAGCAGGAGCAGGCAGTCTGAACATCAAAGATCAGATAGCAAATTAAGGAACTTAGCATTCTGTATATGGGAAGATAAAAGGCTCTTGGCTCACTGAATTCATTCCTTTCATATGCACCTCGGCTATCTGGGGCCAATCCTGTTTTCTTGCTCACCTTAAGGAGTGACAGATGGCTCTTCTTGCATTCCCCCAGCTCCTCAGCAACCACTGTGGGGAGTGGTGGCATCTGCTGGATCACAGTTTTGGGAACCCTTATTCATATTTGGAGGCCAGAAACTGCTGATGGCTGTGACATTTCTTGTTAATTGATACGGCAGGAGATATTTTCACTTTACACTAGTATCTCACAGTCATGTCACTTATGTCTCAACAGAATGGACCCTTGTCTATGAGATGCTATGTTGGAGTTCTGGATTGTCACTCTGGGGTCACAGCATGGGCTCGTCATGTGGTGGTTGATGGCAGGGGGCAAAGTGAGTAAAGGAATGATTAATTTCTCTTGCTTCAGGATAACTATCTGACATTCTTAATCTCTTCTACTCAGAGATAACCAATTCCCATCACAAAAAAAGTGATTAGTAGACTTACTATGCCATAACCTTTATTTTTGTGAGTTTTGCATAATCTGGAACTGATCCCTGGGTAAATGCCATTCAGATTCCATTAAGGTTAAATTTCAAACAGAGAGTAAAGGGAAAAAAACAAGAGCTGAAAGTAATTACTGAGAAGAGTGCACATCTGTTCCATCAGAGTGTCTGTCTTGCCACTTATGCTGAAATGGAGTAATCCTTTCTCAAAGCTGGCTGAGCAGCTTGAATGAAGTGAAAGTGAAACTCGCTCAGTCATGTCTGACTCTTTGTGAACCCATGGACTATACAGTCCATGGAATTCTCCAGGCCAGAATACTGGAGTGGGTAGCCTTTCCCTTCTCTAGGGGATCTTCCCAACCCAGGGATCGAACTTGGGTCCCCTGCACTGCAGGCAGATTCTTTACCAGCTGAGCCACAAGGGAAGCCCAAGGAGCTTGAATGGTGGGACGGTACTGCGTGAGAAAATTGAACTTGTTAGTCACTCAGTCATGTCCGACTCTGTGACCCCATGGACTGTAGCTCACCAGGCTCCTCTGTTCATCGAATTCTTCAGGCAAGAATGCTGGAGTGGGTTGCCATTTCCTTCACCAATTACATGAGTCCATTTTGGAATGAGGACTGAAAACTAAGGTGCCCCAAATAAATCACCCCATTCACAAAGTACACTTCTCTATTTCTCTGGAATCTCCTCAAGTTTTCTCGCTGAGAATGCCGAACACTGACCTTTATCCTAACCTGAAACTTGTAACGTATGTAACTGGGGTATTGGAAAAGTGATAAATGGTTCATTATATGTAAAAAAAGTAACTACATTCACGCTTGTGCTTAGGCCATTCTTTAGAGGAAGACAAGGTTTTAGGACTCTTTACAAAGTCCTTCAAGTCCTTGAATAAACAGTGGTTAGAGTCAAACCCATTAAGCAGCTTATCAATTAGAATGGCCTTAGGGATCTCCCAGGACTTCCCTAGTGGCTCAGACAGAAAAGCCTCTACCTAAAATGCGGAGAAGGCAATGGCACCCCACTCCAGTACTCTTGCCTGGAAAATCCCATGGACGGAGGAGTCTGGTAGGCTGCAGTCCATGAGGTCGCTAAGAGTCGGACATGACTGAGCGACTTCACTTTGACTTTTCACTTTCTTGCATTGGAGAAGGAAATGTTAACCCACTCCAGTATTCTTGCCTGGAGAATCCCAGGGACGGGGGAGCCTGGTGGGCTGCCGTCTCTGGGGTCGCACAGAGTCGGACACGACTGAAGTGACTTAGCAGCAACAATGCGGGAGACCTGGGTTCAATCCCTGGGTCGAGAAGATCCCCTGGAGAAGGAAATGGCAACCTACTCCAGTACTCTTGCCTGGAAAATCCCATGGGTGGAGGACCCTGGTAGTCTACAGTCCACAGGGTCGCAAAGAGTCGGACATAACTCAGCAACTTCACTTTAGGGATCTCCTATTTGGAGGCAAAAAAGACTTTTTTTTTCTCTAAATCTAGTATTCTGGAGAGCTTTATGTTTGTATTCTGTAGATCCAGATGGAGAAGTCAGTTCAGTTCAGTCACTCAGTGGTGTTGGACTCTTTTTTGACTCCATGGGCACCAGGTTTCCCTGTCCATCACCAACTCCCGAACTTGCTCAAACTCATGTCCATTGAGTTCGTGATGCCATCCAAAACGCCTCATCCTCTGTTATCCCCTTTTCCTTCTGCCTTCAGTCTTTGCCAGCATCAGGGTCTTTTCCAGTGAGTCAGTTCTTTGCATCAAGTGGCCAAAGTATTGGAACTTCAGCTTCAGTCCTTCCAAAGAATATTCAGGACTGATTTCCTTTAGGATTGACTGGTTTGATCTCCTTGCAGTCCAAGGGACTCTCAAGAGTCTTCTCCAACACCACAATTAAAAAGCATCAATTCTTTGGTCTCAGCTTTGTTTATGGTCCAACTCTCACATCCATACATGACAACTGGAAAAACAAGAGCTTTGACTAGGTGGTAAAGTAATGTCTCTGATTTTTAATATGCTAAATTTGTTATAGCTTTCCTTCCAAGAAGCAAGTGTCTTTTAATTTCATGGCTGCAGTCACCATCTGCAGTGATTTTGGAGCCCAAGAAAGTAGTCTCTCGCTGTTTCCACTATTTCTCCATCTATTTGCCATGAAGTAATGGGACTGGATGCCATGCTCTTATTTTTTTGAATGTTGAGTTTTAAGCCAGCTCTTTCACTCTCCTCTTTCACTTTCATCAAGAGGCCTTTGCATGCCTCTTCACTTTCTGCCATGAGGGTAATGTCATCTGCATATCTCAGGTTGTTGATATTTCTCCTGGCAATCTTAATTCCAGCTTGTGCTTCATCTAGCCCAGCATTTCACATGATGTACTCTGCATAAAAGTTAAATAAGCAAGGTGAAAATATACAGCCTTGACGTACTCCTTTCCCAATTTGGAACCAGTCTGTTGTTCTGTGTTCAGTTCTAACTGATGTTTCTTGACCTCCATACAGATTTCTCAGGTGGTAGATAAGGTGGTCCGGTAATCCCATCTCTTGAAGAATTTTCCACAGTTGGTTGTGATCCACACAGTCAAAGGCTTTAGTGTAGTCAATGAAGCAGAAGTGGATGTTTTTCTGGAATTCCCTTGCTTTTTCTATGATCCAATGGGTGTTGGCAATTTGATCTCTGGTTCCTCTACCTTTTCTTAATGCAGCTTGAACATCTGGAAGTTCTCGGTTCCTGTACTGTTGTAGCCTCATTTGGAGAATTTTGAGCATTACTTTGCTAGCATGTGCAACTAGTCACGGTAGTGTAGCACATAATTCTATTGTGTCATGACCTAATTAAGTTAATAATAATCAACCATCATCCTGGAAGACCCATATTTCTGTCCAAATAGGATCTGAATTTTTTCCAGTGAATCTTTAAGTGCCTGCCTGCCTCCCAGGGATAATGCACTGCCTACTTAGTATTTCATTGTCATCCTTCCGCAGACACCGCTGAACTGAGCGTGTTAAAGATACTGCTGAACTGAACTGAACCAATCATAAATTTGGTAGTTTTTTTTAACAATGACAGGGATAATTTATGTCTATAGCTATTTAAATAGTTCTTACATTACACCTTTTGAAGCTCTTTTGTCTGTGATAATGGGTTAGATAAAAATAATGAAATCTTTGAGAATGTCATACCTAAGCAACTCTTGTTTGTAGTCTTATGAGATACTCCTTGGGGATCCCCCTAGCTCGGGGTTCCTTTTGCTAGATCTGCATTGCCACTTGGCTCCGGCAACCCTTTTATGCCCTTGTCTGGTAGACTAAGGCCATTGAAGTTCAGGTCCTTAGATTCAAGGACCTATTTTCTTTGGCCACACTGTTCCCCAGTAGAGTTCCATAGGGGTTCTAAACATACACAGTTTTTATTTGCAGGTGAGAAAATCTCTGGCAACATGGGATACAGTTAAGCCAGTCTGGCTCATGTACTGTTGTAGCCTCACCACCTCGTAGCTGGTGGTCTCACAGCTCTGCTGTGGTGGCACAAATTTAAAATGCTATTTGTCTCCTTGATGCTTTCTGTTCTCTTATCCTTACCATGATTTTAGGGATTGCTCTGCTTTTCTGGCCAGCACACACCCTTCCCTAACTTTTTTTTTGGCTATGTTTTTCAGCTTGTGGGATCTTAATTCACCATTGTTGTTTGGTCGCTAAGTTGTGTCTGTGTCTTTGCAACCCCATGGACTGCAGCATGCCAGGTTTCCCTGGCCTTAACTATCTCCCGGAGTTTGCTAAAACTCATGTCCGTTGAGTCGGTGAGGCCATCCAACCATCTCATCCTCTGTTGCTCCCCTCTCATTTTGCTTCAATCTTTCCCAGCATCAGGGTCTTTTCCTGAAGAATTGGCTCTTCACATCAGATGGCCAAAACATGGGAGCTTCAGCTTCAGCACCAGTCCTTCCAATGAATATTCAGGACTGACTTCCTTTAGGATTGACTGGTTTGATCCCCTTGCTGTCCGAGGGACTCTCAAGAGTCTTCTCTAGCACCACAATTTAAAAACATCAATTCACTCAGCCTTCTTTATGGCCCAGCTCTCACATCTGTACATGACTCCTGGAAAAACCATAGCTTTGACATTATGGATGTTTGTTGGCAAAGTGATGCTCTGCTTTTTAATACACTATCTAGGTTTGTCATAGTTTTTCTTCCTAGGAGCAAGCATCTTTTAATTTCATGGCTGCAGTTATCATCCACAGTGATTTTGGAGCCCAAGAAAATAAAGTGTGTGACTGTTTGCATTTTCCCCCCATCTATTTGCCATGAAGTGGTTGCCATGATCTTAGTTTTTCTAAATGTTGAGTTTTAAGGCAGTTTCTTCATTCTCCTCTTTCACTCTCATCAAGAGACTTTTTAGTTCCTCTTTGCTTTCTGCCATTAGAGTGGTATCATCTACATATCTGAGGTTGTTGATATTTCTCCCGGCAATTTTGATTCCAGCTTCATCCAGCCTGGCATTTCACGTGATGTACTCTGCATAGAAGTTAAATTCACTGACCAGGGATCAAACCCAGGCCCTTGGCAGTGAAAACATGGAGTCCTAACCACTGGACTCCCAGGAAATTCCCACGCCCCCTCCATAATTTCATTACTATATATTGACCAGGCTTTTTGCTTATCTTGGTTGCCAGGTTCTCAGAGAGGCAGGGACAACTTCTACTTAGGTCTCTGAAATATTACATTTGGCCACAGGTTCAATTCCTCTCCTGGAAATTCTTTCACCTTCCCCAGGACTGTTTAGGGAACAGTAGCTATAGTTGCAATTGCCACCTGACTCTCTCCATCTCATATGAACATCCATTTGCTGAGATTGTTCTTGAGGCTGTGGTAGGAGTCTTCACTCCTGCACCTTGTAAGTCATGGAAGGTCATGGTTGTCCCTGCAATTCTCTCAGGATTGTGGTAATTTTGATTGGCTGTCCTGTTAGGGAAGAGCAGTTATCACTGGCTGCCAGAAAGCTTTACTCTGACTAGCTCCTAGTAGAACTGGATCCTTAGGGGTCTGAATGTTAGCTTAGGGTCAGTGCTGGATAATCCTCAAGAAGAACTAGCTTGTCCCCTTCCCCTGATGCGTAGTCACTGTGGTAAATGAATGCAAGTTGTGAAGGCTAGGCTAGGAGGAGGAGCTACTATATAAACATGTGGCAGTATCTTAGGTTCCTTCTCAAGGGAATCTGACTTCCCCTTTAAGGGCTCCCACACTATCTATCAAGCTTCTGCATCTTTAAACAAGCTCCCCAGCTTCACCCACCAAGCATTCAATAGCTGCTTAAGGACAGCCCAGACAATCTTTGCAGCGTGTATAGCAAGCATTTTGGGCCTTACTTGTTTGTTTGTGATCTGCTTGCTCTCACCATATTTCACAAAATCAGAAACTGGTAAATGGGTCAGTGTGAAACAAGAACAGAAATGGGTCAGTAGGAGAGGCCACCTTTATCTAATCAGTGCTAATCAGACCATGAACTCCAGCTAGAGCTTGGGCCGAACCCACAAGTCCTGCCTGGGGAAGTTTGTATAACCAGGTAAAACCCTTGTTTTCAAGTCTTATTAGTCATGATGTTATTAATATGAACACTTTTGTGTCTTTGGCTTTGTTATAGTTAAAACTATTTTGGGATGAGGGTGAATTGCCAAGTGGCTTCTAAGGATCAAAGGTTAAGGCTACTGAATAAATTTTGTAAATTATTTCCAGAAGTGACCTGATAATAGACATGCCAAAGTCAGTGATTAGATTCCCCTCTTTGTACCCCAAGGGGTTCAATAAAGAGAAAAAATTGACAACACATACCACACTCCCCTGCAATACAATTCAAGTCATGTTGCCTGTGCTGAAAGGATTTTCACTCTTCTAGGGCAGTGTCCTTTAACACGGGACTGTCTCTTCTCTGTCACTCTTCTCAACAGCAGACTTCGTGTTGTAAGTGATGATACCGCTGATAGGAAGTTCATTTCACAGCAGGGATCAAAGCCAACATACTCCTCTTGTGATGCCCTTTCTAATGGCCCACTGTTCATATTAACTCCTTCTTACTGACCTTCAACCAACTAGGAATTCATACTAGGTTTTGCAAAGAATTTTATCTTTAGAGGTAAATGATAATATTAAATCTTTAAAAATAAAATAGCAGCATCAAATTTTAATTGCTTTTCATTTATTCATTTATTACAATTACACATGTTAATGAAGGAAGGAACTAAATCATGATGATATTTTGTGATTTTTATTAATGAAATGATCACATTACTTAATCTTTCAGTCACATATATGGTCCTACCATGATACCTTATTGAATTCTATTTTATATTAATCCATATATTAGTTTTAGATTGATAGAGATAACATATGCAATTAGGACTTGATCTTTTTAAGGAGCTTGGGGATTAATTTTTTATGCTTTACAGGAGTAATTGGGACAACCGGTGAGATATGAATAAGGTCTGAAGATTTGATAATAGTATTGAATAATATTCTGTTAACATCCTGATTTTTTAAACTGTAGTAGTTAAAGGGTAAAGGAACATCATGATTTCAACTTACTCCTACATGTTTCAAAAATAGTAATTTGTTTATATATACATGTATATTCACATATATGTATGTGTATTTGCATGTGTGTGTATATGTACCTATATATACGTATACATATATATATATAGAGAGAGAGAGACAGAGAGAGAGAAAGAGAGGTGAAGCACATATAGTAAAGTGTTAACAGTTGGGGAATTTGGGTCCAGGATATACAGGAGTTTTTTGTACTATTCTTGCAACTTCTTTATAAATATGAAATTCTTTTAAAATAAAAGTTTCAAGAACAAATAATAAATGGATCAGAAAAGAAGATTCTCCCATACTCAAGTTTTCCTCTACTCATTCTTTGTCTAATTTTAATACTAGGATTTCTTCAGGAACTTTAATAGAAAGGACAGATGATAGTCTGCAGATTAGTGTTTTTATTTATAAATTATGTGGTATCACGGTTATGGGAGCATTACCAGAAAACATTTAAATGGGATGTGGCAAAGATAAGCTAAAATTAATTGTCCTTTCATTTAGAATCAGTGCTTTACAAACTAATTATGCATTTAAAATTATTTGAGTGCATATTTGTAATGAATAGTACCATGAATCTGCACTAAAATCATTGTTCCATTCAATAAAATGATTATTCAGTGAAAGCCTGAAGATCCCAAGATGTTAATTTTCTTATTGATTTGCACATGCAATTTTTATCAAACATATATATTAATAGTGGTGGCTTATGTAGGGTTCATTGACTTTCCTGAAGTGCTTCCAATTTGCTAAGTGCTACATACATGATAGGAGACAGTCACTATTTATTTTCAAGGTGCTTTCCTAGGACTGAATAATAAAGACAGCTTGAGCAAGGCTGGCACTGCGCCAGGTTTTAATAAGGTTGCCACCCATCTCCTCCTTCTTCCAGATGGGGAGGCGTGGGCCGTGACATGGACTCCTTGGGGATGTAGAAGAGAGTGCAGGTGACAGAGTGCATACCTCCTTCCTGTAAAACACTTCTTCGGCTGTCATCTCTTCTTCAACAAAGTCATTTATTTGGGGCTGTGCAGTCATTTAGAGGACACTTTTCTGCGGCGCATCTCTGGATGACTTTGTAAAATCAGGAAACTCAGGAAAAGATGCAGGTTGAAATTGGCCCTGGCCGGAGTTGTGTGGCAGATGGCAGCTTTGGGAGGCAAGAGCTGGGCTGCACTGTCTGGCTGGCAACCCTGGACAACAAGAAGATGCTCAGACGTCAGAGGAATTCCCTTTCCTTTCTCCTCGCCATTGTAATTCAGCCTGACACTTTCCTATGCCAAAGACTTTTCCCTGATTAACCTCAATTCACCACTGCCTTTCTTTTCACGGACTCCCAAAAGTTTCGCTGTGTGTTGTATGCCATTTTCAAAGTCTTCCCTTTCTCTGTATTCATGCCTTTGTTGTCTTGCGTAAGGATGTCTCCATCAGTGCTCTATCAGGTGAAGAAAAAATGCCTTCTTTCTGCTGGTGTTCAAGGGCAAGAGTTTTAGAGTTCAGTTGTTCAGGATTCAGTTCTGGACTATTCCCTCTACAACAGCTCTAGGAACTTGAACAATTACTCTCACAGCTTGAGCTTCCATGTTTCCAAAAAGAGAATAAAAATAACAACTGTTACTTTTGCCTATACCTGTCCCTTGAGATTCTGGATTACGTAGACATAAGCATGACACAAACACTTAGGAGATTCCACTAACCTTGTTATATCTCTCAGAAGATAGGAGATAGATAAGGATTGGTCGAGGCTCATACAGAGAAGAAAACTTTGCTAAGCATTGTGTAGATACACGTAGGTGTGCTAAGTTGCTTCAGTCATGTCCAACTCTGTGTGACCCCATGGACTGTAACCTGCCAGGCTCCACTGTCCATGAGATTCTCCAGACAAGAACACTGGAGTGGGTTGCCATGTCCTCCTCCAGGGGATCTTCCTGAGCCAGGAATCAAACCTGAATCTCTTACATCTCCTGCAGTGGCAGGTGGGCTCTTGACCACTAATGCCCCTGGGAAGCCCCTGTGTAGGTGCATCTCTACCTCATAGAACAGATCTTCTCAATACTTCTTCCTCCCCTACTCTTTCCCAAGACATAATGAAATTAGGCATTCTCTAAATGAGTGAGTGAAGTCTCTCAGTCATGTCCGACTCTTTGCGACCCCATGGACTGTAGCCCACCAGGCTCCTCCATCCATGGGATTTTCCAGGCAAGAGTACTGGAGTGGGTTGCCATTTCCTTCTCCAGGAGATCTTCCCAACCCAGGGATCGAACCCTGGTCTCCCGTATTTCGGGCAGACACTTTACCGTCTGAGCCACCAGGGATTCTCTAAATAATTGCAACCAAATGGAAAGTTACTCCTCCAGACTTTCTGGAGTGAAACTCAGCTTTGCGCTTTGGGGCTGATGGGCTTGCCAGTTACCTCAATTTTTATACCAATATATCTGGAGGCAATGGCACTGAGTTCCACCAGATGGCCACAAAATACTACAGACGAGAAAGATTCAGAAATAAAATAATTAGTTGAGCAACAAAAAGGACAAGAGGTTAAAAAAAAAAAAAAAAGAAAAACATGCCTGCCATTCACAGCTATTTTATCTTGAAATCCAGGGCCATGCAAGTCGGATATTACCCAATCTTCTTTGGCGCCCCTGGGAGTATTGCCGGACCTATAATTGGGATAAAAGGAAAATTTCAAAGTTTTTTTTTTATGTCTACCAGGTTTGTTCCAAATTCATTTGAATGTTAAAACTTTTGTGATTTTCATTACACTTCAGTTTAGCAGGAGTCTGAATCTTTGTATCACTAAAATCTTCAACATCTGCTTATCAAACTTAAGTGACACAAAATTGTAAAGCAATTTCCCACCAATTAAAAAATGACTAAATTAAAAAAAAATTAAGTAACAAATACCACAGTGCCTGAAACATTATGAATGTTCAGAAATGTTAGTTGTTACTATTATTACACATGTCATATGCACCACTGAACACTGCTATACATGAAATATGGCTCCTCTTTATGCTTGATGTACCTGATTAAATTACTCCAGCACTCTTACTTATACAGTTATCAGTAAGTTGAATCTACACACCTAGCCTACTTGACATCCCCCACAAACCACACCCCCACCAGCCCCAATCATCAATGCTGGCTCGCCGGCCTTGGCCACATAGAAATCTTGTAGAACCATGTGACATTTCTATATTGTGAGTTCTTCCAACAATACCAGCGTACCCTGATTCTGCTTTCTATTTCCCTTCTGTTGAAGAGAAAGAGGTGGAGAAGTGAATATGGGTACTTATGTGTTTCTCAATCTGTTTGGTGTTGAGGACATTTGCTAGATGGGAGAGAGCAAGTCAAGGCAAACTATGTAAGCAAGTGATTTTTGAAGACAAATTTCCACATCTACACTTGACTCAATTATAGTTTTAGGTCATTTTTCTCCCACGCAAGATTGAAATATATAAACTCCGTTCATCCTTGGAAGGTAGGAATATGAGCCTGTAGGAGCCAAGAGACAGCTTCAGTAATATGTATAATGGAAGGTCTGTGAATCTCAGGACAGAGATGTTCACAGAAGAAATTTGAAGTAGTACCCATAGAAACTACCAAGAAAATAGCCTTACTCTTCTTATTTCCCTTTTGTCTACTGACTAACCTGCTAAACACTACCAAACCATTTAGTGGTAAACCAAATGAGATAGTGTTGGCCCCTCTATGCCCCTGCTGCTGCTTCCACAGGTCTTTGTACAGTTAGCAGATGTTCATATAGATCATTAGACTTCTTCACTGTTTAGATTGTGTAACTGGAGATGTAACTTCTAAGCAATTTCCTTTTGCAGTTTTCTCAACCTTACTGGGACTTTAACATCCAAACACAAGCTGTAGAAAATCAAACAGAGCAGGATTTACATGTTCTGGAATCAAGACTATTGCTCCTGTTTTATTTACTTCACTCATAGGACTTTGATGAGGGATGTTTTGATGAGTATCTCTCTGAACAGTTGGAACATTCTTGTAAATGATTGTTCTACAGCTTAAAAAGAAATTCCATCCTACCAGCTCACAAGTTCTTTTTACCCAGCTCTAATCATATAAATTGTTATGTAAACAGATGTCTGTTACACCAAAGTCTACTTCACTTGGGAACTCAACTTTTTCTGAGTTCATATGCCAGTGGGCTAAAAGAATCATCTTTTGATGTTACCAAGGAACATTGTATGCCATCAGGATGAGAGTGAAAAGGCAGTCATCAGTCATGCTCCTTTGCCTTCATGCTCCAAGGAACAGAGAGAAAAGACCCAGAAGAGCGAGCATGCTGCAAGTCTTGGTTTGATCCCTAACGGAACTCTTTGTCTTGGTTAAATTAATTCCTTTCCCCAAAGCACACACTTTTGTCAGTGCCTCCTCTATAACTGTGATAAAGACAATAGTATATAAAAGGTTTTCCTCTGCAGAGTTTTATTTGATCTTCATAAGACAGTCATGAAACAGGTAAAAAAGAAACTATGGTCTTCCATTAGCAAAGACTAATATCTCAAAGCCACTGAGCTAACAATAACTCATTCAATCATTCATGCCTGAAACAATATTTCCCATTGGTTACTATGTGCCAGGCATTGTGTTTTATGCCTCTACAGAATGATGACTAAAAACAGACCTGAACATTGCCCTTAAAAATCTTATAGTCTTATTGAGAAGACAGACATTAATGCATTAATAGTAAAAGTGGATTGTTACAAACCATGGTTGCCTTATGATTTGAAAGTATAAGAATTACAAGAATATGTAGAAGAAGTACTAAGAAGGATCCCTTCAGAAAATGAATTTGGGGCTGAGTCTGAATAATGCATAGGGTTTATTTAGGGCAGGTAAAAGGTGGAATATGAACTAAGAGAACACATTACACTTTGGGATCCTAAGAAAGACCCCATCTGGGCAGGAACTCTGAAAGGGAGGGGGCATGGGGTGAAGTGAGAAAGGGGACAGAGCCCTCAGATTGAGAAAAGCCTTCATGGGGGAATCAAAAGTAGTCAGGAGGGAGCAATTTTCACTGGATGTATTTAAGCAGAATAAAGACAACCACGTCTTGTGGACACTGCAGAGAAAATCCAAACATTGAACAGTGGGAATGGGGTTAAAATACTGTTATTTTTTTAAGCATGATGGCCATACTTGTGTAATAGTTTAAGCCTGGAGAATACCTAGCCACTCTACTAGGTGAAGGGGTAAATCTAGGTTCCATTGGGACTGAAGTTTGTATGTTTGGGGTGTTCATTTTAGAAAAATGTACACAATTATGAAGATACTTTTGTGGCTATTCAGGGGACAGTATGTTTGGAGGGCTCAGAAAGTCGTTTAATTAAATGCATTGCACAACTAAACACTTGTTACCGAAACACACTTAACTGTATCCTAAATCCTTACAGAAAACAATAGAAAAACCCATTTATACTTTACAATTACTTGAACTCTTTTCAGCTATTTCTGGTCAGTGACTTGAACTTTGGATGGTTCCCAAAGCAGCAAGTCCATTCATCTAAAAGCTGAAGCCTGCTAATAGTATGTGAAACTGGCATTCAAAAGAGTAGGTTTATTTTTTAAAATTTTGCATGCCATTGTAAGCCATAGTTGTCTTGTTAGAAAGACATACTTGTTGGTGTAACTTCGTAACACTCCTTATCCATCTCAGACAAACGTTTAGAAACCCAAGTAAAACTATGGCTGCTGTTAAGATCCTTTCAACAACGCAAGTCTCTAATGAGCAGAGGTCATCACTAGATGTGAGAGATACTTTGAAAACAAACTACAGACGAGGAGTTTGATCATGGTGTTAGCCAGGATGTCATAAAAGATAAATTAGGCTAAAAGTAAAATTATTAAGAAGCTAGTGTTTTCAAGGCCATTTTGTGCTCAGGCACCCTTGTTTACCATTACAACTTGTTCTCAAGTAATATAGAATTGCTTACTTTTCTCTGTAGTTCTGAGCCAAAGTCACCCTGAAACATAGCAACACATTTTAAGCCTGGATGATTCACTTCCTTAACAGTGTGAGGACCTTTTAGCCATTACTTTTGGGTAAGAGAATGAATGAAATAACACCACTGGTTGTTTTTCAGTCTTCAGGGAAATGGTGGATTGATGATTCTCTTACCTCCTTAAATTTCAACCTCAAAAATAAGAGGCTAAAAAAAAATCGTACTGAAGTTTCCATTCTTGTTTTAAGGGGAAAGCAAACCAAGTTAACATTTTTTGTTCAAGAAAGATGTAGAAACATTCTTCCAGTTCTAGCTGACTGAAGATTGAGTGAGCTACTTGTGTTTGTTGAGAGCTGACTGACACTGGAGAAGTTCTACCAGGGATAGTTAGACATTTGGCTTACATGGTATAGCAAAGATTCAAACACCAGAGAATAGGTTTAACTGGATTATCTTAGAAGCTATTTTCAACTTTAGAAGACAACTTTATTTCCAGTTTAAATAAAAAGGATTATTTCATGCTAAGAGACAGTACTTTGATTTTAAAAAAAAGGAAAGGAAGAAATCTGATGAGTTTTTGTTTTTCTATTTGCTTTTGAAATTGACCTTTACCATTGTGCTAGTATGTAAATTGATGAGGATTATGTTAGCTAAGAAAATGATAGCTCCTAAAGCATGTGTCAGGACAACACCCACAGTTTCATTTTTATGTAGAAGTCCATGTATTGCCAAGAAGCCCATTCTGACATAGCTTTTACATTTGCGCTTGAAGTTATTCTTTAAGCCAAAGAGAAAAGAAGAAAGAAGACCTATAATTTAAGGCATAAATAATTGACTCAATGAAACAAAGAGTATGGATAGAGATAGATGGAGACAAGAAAGCTGACTGTAGATATTAAAGTTGATCTAAAACAAAGAGATTCGTAGAGAAAAATGGGTTCTTCTTGTATTTCCTGTCATCTGGCTTCAGTAAATTTCTGCTTTCAATAGCTGAATGTCACTGTTTATCTGCTCAAAGCCTTTTCTCCAAGTGCATGTGAGGTTTTCATGCATTATGATTACTAATGGGCCAGAGTTTCTCATTTTGTCCAAAAAAAGATTATATGAAGTAATGTCTTTTTTTTTCATTTTACACTGGCAATAATTACTTTATTTAAATAAAATATTTAAAAAGATAAGAAGAAGTTCTCTTCATTGGTACTGTAGACCAGAATCAAACATAGTACCATTTAATAGCCTTTATTGTCATCTGCTCACTATAATGAAAAGTAGATCAAGCAAAGAAAGCGAGCTCCATTTTCAAAAACTGTCACATATTTTAAGCACTAACAATGATGATTATATTCCAATTGTGGCAGACCTATTTAATCTATTGCAAGCTATTATATTTTTTTCAACATTGTTTCTTTTAAGCCTCAAAGTTAAACCTGGAAAAGTTGCTGAATGATATTCTTTTATTGAAAGATATTATGTATTATTATTACCTCAGCTAATAGTGCTACTTGAAATCATAATGTATCTGAAATTATCGTTTGCAAATTCTGTTTTGCTCTGTTTTCCAAGAGAAAATGTAAATGTGCACACATAAAACACAGGGACTCTGTCATTTGAATACTCACAGCTCCCCAGAGAGAAAGAAGATGAGAAACATATTTGTCAATTTCATATAGTGCCTCTCCTCACAGGGAGAGTCAGGCATGAGATTGCTACTACGCGTTTCTTTGATTGTCTCAGTGACTGCCCATGGCTTGGTCTTTATTATTTATTATTCCAAATACATTGCTTATCGTTTGATTATATTACACATGAAAAAACCAAAGCATCAGACTGATTTTAATTTAGAGACCATATATGTACATTTTCTGGCAGAAAAAAAAACAAATCTTAGTTTTTTAACAATGATATTGTGTACCAGTTATCATTGCTTTTAATAAATTATTCTCAAACTCAGCAGCTTAAGACAACAACAAGCAATTATTATCTCATAGTTTCTGTGCCTCATGAATTCAGGAGTGGTATAGCTGGGCAGTTCTGGCTTGGGGTTTCTCATAAGATTATCCTCAGATCTTGACTTGGGCTGCAATCACCTAAAGACTTGACCATGGCTGGTGGATCCATTACTAGCGTGGTTAATTCCAGTGAACTGCAATAATCAGGTTACTGAATGAATATCCTTGATGGGCAGAACCTAGCATTTGGTAAGCCTATCAATGGTAGCAACCTGGTATGCTTTTCCTGAAACAAAAATCTGTTTTATCCTTGAATTAGTGTGATATTTACTTCTAAAAATCACTTCGGACCTTCTCTTCTTGGCGGTATGACAAAACGAGTTTCTAAAGATTCTCCTCTGGTGGCTCAGATGGTAAACCTGCAATGCAGGAGACCTGGGTTTGATCCCTGGGTTGGGAAGATCCCCTGGAGGAGGGAATGGCAACCCACTCCACTATTCTTGCCTGGAGAATTCCATGGACAGAGGAGGCTGGTGGGCTACAGTCCATGAGGTTGCAAAAGGATTGGACATGACTGAGAGACTAACACTTTCACACTTTCACTTTCACACAAAGATTCTTCAGCTTAAAAAAACCAACAAACAAATGAAAAATAAGCTTTCTCTGGATAAAATAAGTCTTTTAACTTATTTTTGTTCTCAAAGTAAGAGTTAAGGACTTTTTTGAGAGCATTCCTGACCACTACCAAATGGACATAAAGAATGAGCAAGAAGCAGTCACAGCCAGCCAAGACTACTCTCAGGACAGATGATTACACTAGTTCTACTATCTATTGGGAGACTAAATCTTTGAAAATTACAATGCAGAAAAGCTGTTCCTAAGATTCTTCAGTAGTACACATAACTTTAGGGGGTGAGATGGGTCCCAGAACACAAAAACTTTTGGCTTTCAGTATAAGCAAAGGCAAATTTTCTCTGGCCCATTATCACTATTAGGAAAATAAAGGAAGAAAAGAAGGACATTAGGCAGCAAATACAAACATTTAAAACACAGTAAGTGAATAATGTGAGCAACTTGAGGTTGAAACGTTTGAAAATTTATGAAATGCATAAATTCCACAAATAATAGAATTCATCAGAACTGGCTCAAGAAGATAAAATATTCAATAGATAAAATATTCCAACAAAGAATATATTAGTTTTCAGCTATTTTGTGGGTGAATATTACCTTAAGTCTTAACAGTATGACTTCATGTTCTGTCTATGGGATCAATATAACTTTGACATCAAACTTGACTCATGTTTTCTGTCATTGCCACAGAATTTTCACCAGTTAGCCTGACAGTTTAACAGACCAGACCCCACCTCTAGCTTGAAGTCAAGAATATCCATATTTAGCTCAGGTTGACCACAGAGCACTCACAAGTACATGAATGAATATAACTGTTGTTTTAAGTCACTGAGTTTTGATATGCAGCATTATTTTGACAATAGCTAACACTTTCACTGTGGAAAAAGCATTTAATGATGTTGAAGCTGAAACTCCAATACTTTGGCCACCTGATGCGGAGAACTGATTCATTTGAAAAGACCCTGATGCTGGGAAAGATTGAGGACAGGAGGAGAAGGGGATGACAGAGGATGAGATGGTTGGATGGCGTCACTGACACAATGGACATGGGTTTGGGTGGATTCCAGGAGTTGGTGATGGACAGGGAGGCCTGGCGTGCTGCGGTTCATGGGGTCGCAAAGAGTCAGACACGACTGAGTGACTGGACTCAGCTGAACTGAACAACTGTTCAGGTAAGACTGTTAGTAAACTAGGAATAAAAGAGAATTTCCTCTTCTCTGAAGAGTGTATCTCCAATAAAACTATACCAAGTATTGTGGAAATTTGTACATTCATAGTCCTATACACTATACATAATCCTATACACTACATACCCAATCCTATATACAATACATTTATTTCTAAGCAATGTCCTAGAGAAATCTTACACATATGCACCAAAATATATGGGCAACTGTATCTATAGCATTATTATTAATATTGCAAACAACTTGAAATAGCATAGTGTCTTTAAAGTGAAAATGAATTGTTGAATATTCACACAGTGGAATATTAAGCAGCAGTACACATGAATGAACTACAGTAATATGCAACAGCATAGATGAATTTTACCCGCATAACTCTGAGAATGGCAAAATGTCCAGGACTATACACCTCATGAATTCATTTGTTTAAATCTCAAAACACAGAAGCTCTTAATTTGAATATGATTTCATAATAGTTTTTTGCTATCATGATTTTAATTTCTGTATCTATTATGTACATGTTTGTATCTATACATGTTGTATAAATATGATAATATGGAATGAAATATACCAAGTTTATTTAGAATTACTTTGTACAATGATTTCAGTGGTTAAGTCAATAAAAATCCATTAAAGACATCATATTTTAGTCTTGGTGACTTTTATGAAGAACTTATAATGGGCAGCGACAGAACAGATTTGAAGTATCACTTATTTATGCACAGTATTATATTTTGTGGTTATTTTTGCAGCTATAGAAATGCAAATGTCCCCTGAATAAAACAGGTGACAGGAAATTTGAAGTTTTGGAATATAATGTCTTATTCATCTGTGAATGGCCATTATGCAATCAGGAGGAATATATAGTATCTATTCTCAACATAACTATTCAAAATTTTATAAAGACTGAATTTAAACACGACACACACACACGCATATGTATGTACTAATTCGGAGAAGGCAATGGCACCCCATTCCAGTACTCTTGCCTGGAAAATTAGGGAAGGATAAAACTATCATTTGGACACAATGTAATCACCTATCTAGAAAATTCAAAAAAATAATCCAAAAAAACTATTAAAATTAAGAAGGTGCTTGGAATAGTTGATGCTTTTGAACTGTGGTGTTGGAGAAGACTCTTGAGAGTCCCTTGGACTGCAAGGAGAGCCAACCAGTCCATCCTAAAGGAGATCAGTCCTGGGTGTTCATTGCAAAGACTGATATTGAAACTGAAACTCCAAAACTTTGGGCACCTAATGTGAAGAACTGACTCATCTGAAAAGACCCTGATGTTGGGAAAGATTGAAGGCAGGAGGAAAAGGGGACGACAGAGGATGAGATGGTTGGATGGCATCAACGACTCAATGGAGATGAGTTTGAGTAAACTCTGAGAGTTGGTGATGGACAGGGAGGCCTTGCGTGCTGCGGTCCATGGGGTCGCAAAGAGTTGGACACGACTGAGCAACTGAACTAAACTGTATACAAAATAGTATGTATACAAAGGTCAGTGTATAGTATGTATACAAAGGTCAGTGACCAGTTAGAACACATCATGGAAAAAAATCCCAACCACAAAGCAAATAAACCCCCCAAATAGTGAGAATTAAACCTAACAAAAGACCTGAAAGACCACTGTGAAAGGTAACAGAACACTTTCTGAGGGATATATAATCCAACCTAAATAAATCCTGGGGGAAAGCAAGTTTTTGGAAGAGAACATTTAACATGTAAAAGATGTTAGTTCTTCCCAAATTAATCTATAAATTTAAAACAATCCGGTATAAAATCCTAAAAGAGATATTTATAGGGCTTGACAGGTTTAGTTTAAAATTCAATTGAAGATAAAAATATAATAGCCAGGAATATTCTGGAAAAGATCAAAAAGTGGTATTTCCTCAATCATGTAAAAAATACCTAGTGTTAAACTATAGTAACTAAACCTATGTAAGTAATTGTTCAGGAATAGAAGCTTTGTTGCACAAAAAAGGAAAGCATGAGATCAGATGCAACTAATTAAGAGAATTTAACATGTGATAAAGGCAGGGTCGAATGTTAACCCTGTAGGGAAATTAGTGGAGAATTAATGGACTATTTAATAAGAAGCCATGGGATAATTAGATGACAATTTGAGACTAAAATTTTGCCTACCTCACATCCTCACAAAATTGTTTTGAAGCACAGCAAGCAATTATACATAAATAACAGAACTATAAAATTATGCTGAAAAATAGATTCTTCACTTATAATTTAGAGTCTTAAAGAGTTTCCTGAAATCAGGTCAAAATTCAGAAATCATAAAGGAGAGTGTTGTCATATTTTCCTATGTAAAAATTACAAACTAAAATGACAAAGTTTACAATAATGAAAAGACAAGTAACAAAAGTCTTTTCTAGAGAAATAACTCCCATTTGCCCAAAGATGCAAACACAAGGATTTGATAGAAAAGAAAAATTGGGATCAACCTACACATGCATAGATTATGAAGAGTTGAACTGTAGCACTTCTGTCCTGTGGAGTAGTCACATAGTTCAGTATATATCAACATGCAGAGATATTAGCTATGTGTTTGGAAGTGGAAAAAAATAAATTGCTGGTATTCAGTATATAATTATGTTATTTAGAAAGAGAAATCTTTAAAAACAAAATTAATATATGCATATAGGTATCTATAAATGTATACATGTGTATATATTAATGTCTTACTTATTGCTTTGAAAATGACCTGGGGAAATTCACAATCCACTCAGCCCTGATTACCCAGGGAGAGGGGAGTGAGATTTAAGCGTGTGGACAGGAAGTCAAATCGGACTATTAATTCTTACACTGTAATATCTCTGTGCTTGGTTTGTTTTCACAAAATACATTTTCTTAGAATAATTAAAACAAGCCAAAGCAAGTATAAAAAGAGATTTACTGAAAATGTAAGTGAAAAACATGATATTTTAATACCTAGAAAGAAATTTTGACATTACATCATTTATGCTGTGCTGTGCTGTGCTTAGTCACTCAGTCGTATCCAACTCTTTGCGACCTCATGGACTGTAGCCTGCCAGATTCCTCTGTCCATGGGGATTCTCCAGGCAAGAATCCTGGAGTGGATAGCCTATCTCTTCTCCAGGGGATCTTCCCAACCCAGGAATTGAACAAGGGTCTCCTGCATTGGAGGTGGATTCTTTACCAGCTGAGCTACGAGGAAAGCCCTAAATCAATTATGTGTTAGTCGCTCAATCATGCCTGACTCTTTGTGACTCCATGAACTGCAGCCCACTAGGCTTCTCTGTCCATGAGATTTTCCAGGCAAGAACACTGGAGTGGGTTGCCATTTCCTTCCCCCAAATCAACTATAGCATAATTCAATTTATCATACTACTTGAATATACCTACTTGTTTTGCATTTGAAGCAAAAGCAGGAGTCTTCTTTCTTGAAGTAAAAAAAATGAACGAATTGTTGATTGTGATAAATTGATGGCCTAGAAGTTTCTTGCCCTGGGTTTTAGGGAGATGGGTTGTCACTGTATCATGCTTGGGGGAGGAGAGAGTGCAAGGCCTTTGCATGCACAGACTTCTGGGTTCTGGTTGTATTGACTGTCATTCCAACCTCAAAGAAAATTTTAACAGACATCTATGGGGTCATAACTGAGTTGAATATCAAGTTATATTTTGTCATGAGCAACATAACTTTTAATTAGTTGCTAAAGGTAGGTGTGTGATAAACATTCCATTTAAAAATGTTTATGAATGAGTAAGCTTCCCAGATGGTACTGTGGTTAAGAATCTGCCCACCAATGCAGGAGATGCAGGTTTGATCCCTGGATCAGGAAGATCCCCTGGAGGAGGAAATTGCAACCCACTCCAGTATTCTTGCCTAGAAAATTCCATAGACAGAGGAGCCTGGCAGGCTACAGTTCATGGGGTCACAAAGAGTTGGACACTACTGAGCGCGCCTACACAGCACACACGAGCTATAAATATCCAATCTTTTGAGAGTTGAGGAAAGTTAGGATTTTATCCTCGGAAAAATGTGCTCTTTTTAAAATTGGAGTATAATTGCTTTACAATGTTATGTTAGTTTCTGCTGCACGATGAAGTGAATCAGCTATATGTATTCACATATCCCCTCATTTTGAGCACTATATATGGTAGTATATATATGTCAATCTTAACCTCCCAATTCATCCCATCCTCCCTTTCTCCCCCTGTGTCCACACATCCATATTCCTATCCTGGAACTAGGTTTATCGGTGCTATTTTTCTAGATTCCACATACAAGCATTAATATATGATACTCTTCTTTTCTATCTGACTTACTTCATTCTGTGTGACAGACTCTAGGTCCATTCACATCTCTATAAATAACCCAATTTTGTCCCTTTTTATGACAGTAATATTCCATTGTATATATGTACCACCTAAGTGTCCATTGACAGATGAACAGAAAAATATTCTTAAGTACTCAATTTTGCATACAATATCTCTTCAGTTTATTTCCTGCTTGACTTGTTGCAAAGAGCAATGATATATTTGTCAGACAAGGGGCAATCCCCTAGTCCCTGTCTCCACCCATTCACAGACAGTATCATAAATTCCCTTGGGTAATTTCAAGTACTGTAAACAGCTTGCCATATTTTCCTTTCTCCTATTGGGCATTCCTGGAAATACTCAATTTACAAGATAAGAACTCTTCAGCATGGCTATATTTTATTAATAAAATGTATGTATGAAATAATAAAATAAAGTTGATTATTGGTATTTTACTAATAAGGCTTCCTTGATATCTCAGCGGTAAAGAATCTGCTTGCCAATGCAGGAGCCACAGGTTTGCTTCCTGGGTCAGGAGGATCCCCTGGAGAAGGAAATGGCAATCCCAGCCCAGTATTTTTGCCTGGGAAATCCCATAGACAGAAGAACCTGGAAGACTAAAGTCCATGAGGTCGCAAAATAGTTGAACATGACTTAGGGACTAAACAACAAAATATATATACTCAGCATATACTAGTGCTAAGCACTCATCTCAGAGAAAATGAGAAGTGAAGGAACTTGCCCAGGCTCTCAAAGCTGGTAAGCAGCAGAGCTGGGATTTGAACCCAGGCACTGCGGCTTCTTAAGCCTATGCTTCTGAGTATTATGATAGATGGACTGTCAAACCCTAGTTCATTTATGCAATCATGGCCCAGCTTTAAGGTGGCTGAGGGTCTTCACATATAGGTTTGCCATGACTGAGCTTCTGGTTGCCCTTAAAGCTTCTTGCCCTCCCAGGACCCCTCTGAAATGCCTGCCCCAACTCCTCAAGGACATGATGTGCTGACTCATAGCTAGGACTCACCATCACCCAAACTCAAGTATTTTGTTGGGAATAAAATAGAACAATTTATTTTTTGCTTGTGCTTGCCATCTTTTCTGTGTTCTCTGTTTTAGGGACCTTATTGCCTCTCCTTTCTGTTCTCCAGAAAGTTGTTATTTCCTCTCTCCTCAGGGGACCTTTTCTCTTCAGACAATTAACAGATTTTTTCCTGTGACACCTCACATAACATACATCACTGGATTTTCTGGTTCTTGCTCAATCATTCTAATTTTACTGTAAAGGTACATATGCTGCTAAGTCACTTCAGTCGTGTCCGACTCTGTGCAACCCCATAGACGGCAGCCCACCAGGCTCCCCCGTCCCTGGGATTCTCCAGGCAAGAACACTGGAGTGGGTTGCCATTTCCTTCTCCAAAAGGTACATATAAATGGAGTCTAATCCAGTGCAGAAGGAGAACAAGTTGTGTCCCTTCTTTAATCTCTTTGTCTCTATTTTATGCACCGCATTCCTCCAAGGCTGCTTGTACTTTGTTATACATAAGACTGACATTGCCTTTAAAAATTGCTCTCTGAATATGAAATCTCCTTAGCTGCCTCCTACTCATATGTATCCTCCAGTTCTGACTGTACTGAATGTAGTGCATTGAAAGCAAAGCCCACCACCTGCTTCAATCAAACCCAAATGACAGATTTCTACACAAAATCGAACTCATTGCCTATGATTTTTGCTCAACTTTTCAAATCAGACAGGAGTATTTCTTGGGGATAAAAATATTTTCCAGTCTTCTGAGTAGACTTAGATCCCATTTTAAAAGAAAGAGCATAGCTGATAAGGATTGGAACAGAAATGGGATTTAACTGTATACTCTCTGAGGTGATGAATGAGGGGTTTGGTGAGAAAGAGGGCATATTGCATTCAAAGTGTTTGATCTTTGGTTAGAAAGGCCACTGAATGGGAAATAAAAAACACTAATTATCATTTGTACATTAATATTTATGTTGATATGGTCATGTTGGATATTTGATATGCCAAATCAGGGGTACATTTCAGAGAACACGAATGGATTTGACTCTTAAAAGTTAAAACTAATTATATTGGTGACTTGTTAAAGAGAATATTCCTTTCATTAGATGGTTAAGCATTTTTAAAAACTTATTTTGTGCAGCTTTCCCTTAGGATCCCAGTAGCACATTATAAAACTCCAATCAAGTAAGCAGTCTGTGGTCTATTAGAGTTCACTATCTGATGCTCACCTGCCCACTCATCTTCTCATCAACCCCCAATCCTTATCTAGCAGGTCACACCTGAACAAAAGGAGGAAAGGAAAGAAGGTAAAAAGGAAGAAAAGAAGAAAGAGTAAGGGAGAAAAAGAGAAAGTGGGTTAACTTTATTTTGAGAATTTTCTGTGCACCAGCTGAGTGGGAGCTGTTTCCTTTGTATATGCTAATTTTATCTACCCCTTCCAGTTTGCAAGCATGCTAACTGTCTTTTCAGTCATGTCAGACTCTTTGCAACCCTATGGACTGTAGCCCATGAGGCTTCTCTGTCCAAGGGATTCTCCAAGCAAGAATACTAGAGTGGGTTGCTATGCCCTCCTCCAGGAGATCTTTCCGACCTAGGGATCAGACCATGTCTCTTACATTTCCTGCACTGGCAGGGTGGTTCTTTACACTAATGCCACCCGGGAAGACAATTCCATCTAGTTTAATCCAAGATAAAACTAGGATCTTTTAACTGTAAGGGGTGTAGGTAATGATCTCTTCCCTCTTAATTTTTAGGTGAAGAGACTGTGCTCAGGATGGTTAAGAAATTGCCCAAGATAGTACAATTGGTTAGTGACAGTGTCCTTGCTGAGCTCAGCACAGAGGGAGGTGCCATTCTCTCCCTCCCTCTCCTAGAGCATTATCACTACAGTGGGAGAACTGCAGGTTGGCATTGACTAATAAGTGACTAATGATAGGCTCTTGATGAAAGTGAAGGAGGAGAGTGAAAAGTTGGCTTAAAGCTCAACATTCAGAAAACGAAGATCATGGCATCTGGTTCCATTACTTCATGGGAAATAGATGGGGAAACAGTATCAGACTTTATTTTTGGGGGCTCCAAAATCACTGCAGATGGTGATTGCAGCCATGAAATTAAAAGACGCTTACTCCTTGGAAGGAAGGTTATGACCAACCTAGATAGCATATTGAAAAACAGAGATATTACTTTGCCAACAAAGGTCTGTCTAGTCAAGGCTATGGTTTTTCCAGTGGTCATGTATGGATGTGAGATACATACATACATGTATGGATGTGAGACTGTGAAGAAGGCTGAGCACCAAAGAATTGATGCTTTTGAACTGTGGTGTTGGAGAAGACTCTTGAGAGTCCCTTGGACTGCAAGGAGATCCAACCAGTCCATTCTAAAGGAGATCAGCCCTGGGTGTTCTTTGGAAGGAATGATGCTAAAGCTGAAACTCCAGTACTTTGGCCACCTCATGTGAAGAGTTGACTCATTGGAAAAGACTCTGATGCTGGGAGGGATTGGGGGCAGGAGGAGAAGGGGACGACAGAGGATGAGATGGTTGGATGGCATCATTGACTCGCTGGACGTGAGTCTGAGTGAACTCCAGGAGTTGGTGATGGACAGGGAGGCCTGGCGTGCTGCGATTCATGGGGTCGCAAAGAGTCGGACATGACTGAGTGACTGAACTGAATTGAACTGAACTGAATGATAGGCTGACACGTGGACACATACTTAAATGGAACACTGGGAATTTCCAGAAATACTTTCAAGATCTGGACTTCCCTCATGGGTTAGTGGAACACCAGCACTCTGGATTTGAGTACTAGTATTAACGTGATTGTCATTGGATTCAGAGGCTTGAAATGTTAAACATTTATATTAAAAGCATCATTATTTCAAGTTCACAGATTTCTTAAGTGTTGTCTAATGAGTTTCTCGTTTTCTTTATTCTACTCAGTGTTACATTTGTACTGAAATAGACCTTATTAATTCTCTACATTCAGACAAATCTATCTTGACAAATATCACAAAGGACTCATCGTATGAATCACACTTCAACCTCCAGCTGCTCAGAAGGAAATGAGCCCACATTTGAGAGTTAAGAGAGGGCAGTTTCATTCCCAGCCCTGCATCATCTGATTGCACTTCTGTGAGTCACCTTATTTCTCTGGCCTCAGGTTCCGATTGGCCTCTTAGAATGATCATCGATGAAAAAATAAAGTGAATGAATGAGGTGATATACATGGAGAAGGGAGACACATGCACTAAAGCCAACATTCCCTGGCTTGAATCCTAACTCTACTGAATACTAGCAACAAAACTTTGCACAAATTATTTTGTTTTGGGGCTCTATTATCTGTAAAGTAGGAATAATGATAATTGTGGTCATTTGGTTATTGTGAGCACTAAATGAGCAAATATATGCTAAGTTCTAATAGCCTCATTTAGTGCATAATAAACAATCAAATATATTTATTGAACTTTATAACACTTGTTTTCTCATGGATCTATTTGAATTATGTTATAATAACATTTTATAATGTTGTCTAATGATCTTTTGATATCACCTACAAAGTGATTCAATACAGAAATGTCTAAAATATATACATTTAAAATTTCAGGGTGACCTATATTTGGAGAGAAATATGAATAAACATAGCTTAGAATACTACCTGATGGCAGAGTGTAACAACAGAAAAGTAAGAATCTGCATACTTGGCCTTATCTTATTATTATTTTATTTCTTTTGTTCACATAGTTGTGAAATATATGTGTTTATATATTTTTGTAAATAAAATTAAGTCCCTTTCAATCCTTATCCCCATTTTCTCTATCTTTGTCTTAATGTTTTCCTTTGTTTGGCACATAATAATCCCCCAATATGTTGTACCTTTTGTCATGATTAGTTAAGAGAAGAAAAAATGTAATTGAAATGATCAAGGCTTTGGGGCAGTAGGAACATACCATGGATTTCTCATCACATGGAAAGGTATTACTTTCCTGTCCTCTCTCCCTGTTATTCTTTTTCTTTAAAAATTTTGGAGGAGTTGCAAACTGCCCAACTATAGATAAGCCCTTTTGCACGCAGGCACACATTTGCTCATTCACCTAAAAGACTTATTTAATAGCTGGCAGTTGGGTACTGACTACTAGGTTTAGGGTAACTACCATGAGCTGGCAACTGGTCATTCCTGTTATAACTTTTCATGCTATACTCTACATTTATTTGCAATAAGCAGGTCATTGCAATCCTAACAGGAAATATGCTTTTGGCCTTTTACCTCCCCAATCACCTTCTGAGAGTGAAACGTATCACAGGTAACTTATTTCAATAGCTCCCTTCTAGTGAGAACTTCTTATTGTCTCCTCAATCCACTTTGGTGTCCACATCTACATATTAATAGAATAACACTCTAAAGAGGGTTTTCACTACACACACACACACACACACACACTTTATTAATTAATACCAATAGCCTACAGTAATGACAGAAGTACATAAGATTTGCATTCTCCAAAGAGTATGTAGAGAAATTTTAAAGTTCATTCTACAATAAATTTGACATGAATTTTACTTACTAGAAATGAATATTCAGATGGTCCTAAGTAATCATTCATAGAGTTTATAAATGTATATTCTCAGACATAAATGTTTTAATATATGAAATTTTCAAACACCAGTATTGAAATATCTGGAAGGCTTTTTGAAGAAGAAAGTAAAATAAGATGATCATACGCACTGGAAAATTTTAACGTATATATGTAAAAGCAGGTTGTCTCAGTCATATAAGTAAATAGTTCTTTTTTCTTTATGTTTACATTTGAAGCCACTATTCATTTATAAATACATGCATACACATATATTTGCTTAGTATCAAAATTTGATACTCAATGATTTGAAGAGGAATACATATTTTCCTAATTTTGCTTATTATCACACAATTTTAAACAATGTCATATGCCATGTATTCAGAAATAATATTCTTATGTATCATCATGCTCTCTTCAAACACTGATAAACATAGAAAATGTATATATGTATGTATATTCACACACATACAAATGTACATTTATATACACAGATACATACACGCGTGGGCCTCCTAGATGGTGCTAGTGGTAAAGAACTCACTTGCCAGTGCAGAATTCAGGTTTGATCCCTGGGTTGGGAAGATCCTCTAGAGGAGGGCATGGCAATTCACTCCAGTGTTCTTGCTTGGAGAATCCCATGGGCAGAGGAGGCTGGCAGGCTATAGTCCATGGGTTGCAGAGTTGGACACAACTGAAGCAACTTAGCATACATACATATACACATACAAAATTTTTGCACAAAATTGTGAAATTTCCAGACATAACCAGTTATTCCTTGTTATTTCCAACTTAATATCACTGAGAATGAAAGAAGTAATATATTACCATATATCATATAATGTATATATAATATATCAAGTTATATATTCATCCTTCGGGACTTGTTGAGATTATACTTATAAGTATAGTATGGAATCAATCAATTTTCATGAATACTCCGTATGTTTTTTTCCTTAAAAAGTGCATTTTTATTAATGTGTATAAAATTTTATATATCTCCATTACACCAGTGTGGTTTACTATCATTTTCAAAGCTTCTACAGCCTTATCTGAATTCTCTCTACATTAATGAAAGAAATATGTTGACATTTTCCACCATGATAGCATTCTCCCTGTAGATGTCTTAGATTCTTAAATATAGTTTGAGGTTATTATATCTTACTGGTGAATTGAACCTTTTATCATAATCAAAGTAATCAAACTTTGATCATAAAAGTAATCAATTCTTTAACATCATTTTTATTCTGTTTTATCTGCTTGCTTTCAACGTAGAGCCATTTCTTTGCCTTATATCAGCTTTTTTATGGTTAGTATTCAATTGGTATATATTTTTCATCATTTGCTTTAAATATTTTGGTGTCCTTAAACATTTTACATTGATTCCCTTATAGACAATACACAGCTAAAATTTTTTTTCTTTGCATGCCATCCCTCATGCATGCCACCTCATCTTTCTCATCTGAGTCTTTTACACGCACTTCTTCTGTACCTCTCTCTCTCTCTGTTTCTCTCCTACCTAACACGCCTCCTTATACTTTCCTTTTGTGAAGGTATTTGGTAGTCAACTCTCTCAGATTTTATCTGAAAATGTCTTTACCCTCATTCTTGAGAGATAGCTTCACTGCGTTTACAATTCTAGGTTCATGATTACTTTTTATCAACTAATTGAACATATAGTTTCCTTCACTTCTGGCTTCAGTTATTGTCGCTGAGAATTCAGTTGTCAGTCTCACTGTCACTCCTTTAGGAGCATGTCTTTTTGACTGTATTGAAGACCAATTCTTTTTCTTTGTTGTCCTGAAGTTCATTCCTGGTTAGACTAGGAATTAATTTGTATTCATTTAAGTTCTTGGAACTTTAAAAATTTTTGAATTTGATAGCTGTTTCTTTTTAGTAGTGTAAATATCCTACTATTTTCATTATCTTCCTCTGGAATTCTGATTAAATGTATGTGATACTTATTATATTTTTATGTCTTTTAATCTTTTTATTCTGCTTGTCTTTCTAGACTGTATTCTAGAAACTGAATTCATATATTTTTTTAGTTCACAAATTCTCTCTTCAACTATATTTAATTGGTTGTTTAATTTTCTAATTAGGGCTTTATTTTAATATTTACTCTTTTATTTCTAGAATTTTTGTTTGGCTCCTTCTCAAATCTGACTATTTCCTGATTGTAATTTCAAGTTTTTCTTTTATTAAAGATTGTTTTTTAAAAGTTATGTGCCTGATTTTTTCAATACCTGAATTAATTTTGAATTTGCTTATCTGCTGACTGTTGTTACTGCTAGTTCCCACCTGTATTTTTATTTCCTTTTACATTTTGTGAGTTTTAACTTTGAGTTGCTCATTTTTCTTTGAGACCTGGGTTGAAGCTTAATTCCTACAGAGATCTGCATCTGATTCTGCCAGTTGCCTGGAGCAGTGTTTGAATCACCCAGGTAGTATGAAATCATATCTCAGATGCACTGCAAGAACCAGTTTGGATTATAAAAATTCAAAGAAATATTTTTCCCTTCACTCAGTCCTGGACCTCAGATAGGAAAAATTTCCCCATATCTCCTTTGTGTAGCAAGGTTTTTCTTGCCTAATTATATTTCTCACTGTTACTGTGCATCTAGTCCATAGAGAGGAGCCCAAACTCTATGAAGTCCAATCTCTTATTAGATTCCCTGCTTTGGAAACACCCTGAGTTTTATCTCTTCTTTTCCACACCTCATACTGTCATGAAAGCTCAAAATAACTAGAGATGCGTAATCGTTCTCAAGACAAAAATTAGATGTGAGGTTGCTGACCTATTAGGATTCTCTTGTTTTATATATTTGGGGGTTTTGAGGATTTGCTGATCTTCTGAAAAGTTCAAAAATGCATTTAGGAAAGTGTTTCATATATTTTTAACAAAAAATTTTTTTTAACATTTTAGTTTCTTCAGGCACAAACAGCTCTTTGGCAGATTAACTTGTGTGATGTACTGCTATATTGGAAACAGGAGTACCTGAACATATTCTTAAGGAAATGACATGCCGATTTTTGAGAACTTTTTATAAAAAACAAATTTGACTTAATACTCTATGCATATTATTATTGATAGATACCCACAGAGGCTATCAACATTGCAAAAGTGTTAAAAACAAATGGGAATCATTTTTTTTTTCAAACTGGAGTAATTGCACAAAATACCTGTAAAATGTACTTAAGGGTCTTTTTTTTTTTTTTCTTTCTTTTAAATGGAGACAGCATTAGACAGAGTAAAAATGAGAATAAATTTATTGAAGGAGACAACACCAACTAAAGATTAAAAAATAATTTATAAAGTTAAGGGAGCACAACTACTATCTCCAAGCAATAATTGTAAGAATCTAACTGAAAAACAGCCCCAGCAATGGTAACACATGATAACGAACTTGTTTCATCAGTATTTTGCTTTGTGTTGTTAGCTAATAACCACAAAATCATAAGCCCAGTGAAAACTACTCACAAATAATTAAATACTTTTTGATCTGCTATCTCAAGATGTCAGACTCTCAAAAATTGAGGAAAACGTTGACAGTGACAAAGTTAAAAAAGAAATTACTTCCTCAAGAAATCCTACTCTTCTTAACCTACTCTTTGCACACCTACAATATAATCAAAGAGAAGCAGGGTCAAGTTATAGCAAGAGAGTTTAATTTTTTTTTTTTTTTTACATCTCTTGACATTGCATCTATTTGGGGAAAAAAGAAGACAATATACCCATTCAGAAACCTATGAGAATTGTGTGTTAGGACAACCCAGAATGAGATATTTATCTGGATGGAAAACTTTAAATAAAAAGGATTTTCTTCTTTCCTGCTTCCTCTCTCTCAAACAACCCCAAGGACTGATCTTATGTCATAGTTTTTCTCAATAATGGAATAGAAAATAACTTCAGAGAATAACACTGTGCTCTTCCGGGTAATGAATTTTATGGGTGTTGGGATAAATTGCAAGGAGAGATTGTGAGCCAGTCAGACAAGAAAATGGCATAGAAAGTTTTAGAGATAATACTTCAAAAGTAAGGGACTTTGGAAAACAATTTAAACAAGAAATATAAGAGCATGGTGTTTCGGCTACTTGTTGTAGTATACAAAATGCTTAGGAGTCCCGAGCATCCGTACCTCAAGTCCAACAAAAGTTCTGTATCACTGCAACTGAGCAGATATAGAGAATTTTCACATAAGCTTAGTACACAGGCGTTTGGTTTGTAACTCACCAGGTACTTTTCCATGTCCCCAAACAGCTTTCTATCCTTATTATGTCATGGCCAGTATTATTGGAAGGTATATTTTACTACTAGAGATTCACTAAAGATGTTCAAGGCTTCTGTGGAAATACTTCTAAATCCAAACATCCCTCGGAAGTATACAATAATTTTTATCTATCAAAATGTGGAGTTCATCTCTATTGGCAAAGTAGGGAACGATATCTGAAATTCAGAAAAAGGCAGACAGATTTGTAGCGGGCAGTAAGAACACATAACTGAAAAGGCTCTTGAAGATAGTTGGTTAATACAAGTCACATAGCAAGTAAAGAGAAGGCATGTGATGCTATGGAGTTATATATACACCTATTAGGTGGCCAATGGACAGAGATTAGGTAGACCCCAACCGAATGAAGTAGTTCAAGCATCAGGAAGAAAAGAAAGCTATAGAGAAGGCTTTCTAACCTATAACCTGTGTTTTCTACACCAGAGGTTGGCAAACTTTTTGTCCTCCAAAACCCTTTACACACCCAAAGATTATTGGAGCTCTCAAAAGGCTTTTATTTATAAGGTGATAAGACTAGATATTTACCATAATAGGAATTAACATTTAAGAAAATTAAAATTTCTTAATTCATTTAAAAAATTACAATAATATCTCCAATTCAAGTTAACAGAAATAATTTATTTTTGTGAAAAATTATCATATTTTCTAAAACAAGAATAAGACTGACTTTGATTTACATTTTGAAAGTCTGGCTTAATAGAAAGTACCTGGATTTGCATATCCATTTCTGAATTCAGTCTGTTACAGCATATTTTTATTGAAGAATATGAAGAAAATCTGGTCACAAAGAGGTTTGAATTTGAAAAGGGAAGAATATTATAATAGTCCTTTCAAATAACTGTGAATATTCATCTTTAATATAATACCAAAACTCAAGAAGTGGTAGTTTCTTAAAACTTAAGTATAGAATTTGCAAACTTATCAGTGATGTTACATTAAAATCAATTTATCTAGCTTGTTCTTAAAATAGATGTTGTACTCAAACATGATTTTGTAATATCACACATTGGTCATTTGAAAAAAATTTGTCCCGTGAGAAATGAAGTCTTTCCCATATTGACACGTTTCACTATACATTATTAAAAATCATATAAGATAAGATCACTGATTTCATTAGGGAAGTACTCATGTGGTCAGATACTGTCAGGCTAGTGGTGGCTGATACACGTTTTCTAAAATTCTAAATTTTGCTTGAAAGTGCAAATATTTTCATTGACAGCAGATGCTATCAGATGTTTTTCTTGAGTGACAGGCCCATTTGGTTGATTCTAAAGAAAATGTTTGTCAAACACTCAATCCTGAAGAACTATTGGTTCGCTTCAGTTCTATTGCTCAGTCATGTCTGACTCTTTGTGACCCCATGGACTGCAGCACGCCAGGCTTCTCTGTCCATCACCAACTCCTGGAGCTTACTCAAACTCATGTCCATCGAGTTAGTGATGCCATCCGACCATCTCATCCTCTGTCATCCATTTCTCCTCCTGCCTTCAATCTTTCTTAGCATCAGGGTATTTTCCAATGAGTCAGTTCTTCGCATCAGGTGGCCAAAGTATTGGAGCTTCAGCTTCAGCATCAGTTCTTCCAATGACTATTCAGGACTGATTTCCTTTAGGATTGACTGGTTGGGTCTCTTTGCTGTCCAAGGGACTCTCAAGAGTTTTCTCCAACACCACAGTTCAAAACCATAGATTCTTCATTGCTCAGCTTTCTTTATAGTCCAACTCTCACATCCATACATGACTACTGGAAAACCATAGCTTTGACTAGATGGACCTTTGTAGGTAAAGTAATGTTTCTACTTTTTATTATGCTGTCTAGGTTGGTCATAGCTTTTCTTCCAAAGAGCAAGTATCTTTGGCCCTTGTTATTTCTTTCAGGTAAAAATGCCGTTCCTAAGGATGTCTGCTCTTGGACAAGATGGAGTAACAGAAACTGGATTTACCCAACTACCTGATTTTTAAAATGGGCAACAGATTAGAACAGATCCATGGAACAGATCCATGAAAGATGGACAGCAAATGATGCACCTCTGTAATTGCTCCAGTTAAAAGCTTAGAGAGTTTCCAGGTCATAGTGCAGAGAGAGGAAACCAAAAAAGAGACTGTGAGATAACTCACATTGAGGACATGGAACTGAGTTCAGGCAGAACAAGGTGGCTCCTGCTAGTTGGGAAGAATAGGAAAGGAAGATTGTGCAGGGCAGCCTGGAGATCTGTAGAGAACTTCCCCAAGAACATCCAGCTGCTTACTGATTAGTGTACGCATGTAGCAAAACCCACCAAAGTCAGGGAAAGAATCACCTCAAATGATTAGAGGTTAACAGTGCTGTGATCAGGCTTGGGGATTCTACATGTACTTTTCTGCTGGGAAAATGCCTAGGAGTGAAACTGATAGGCTATGTAATATTTGCTATGTAATGTTCTTCTTTAGCAGACACACAACCAATTTAACAGTTCCACTAGATGCTTTCAGTTTTTCTACTTCTTCTTGTGTTGTCTATCATTTTTTTTTAATCATTCTGGGGTATATTATCTCATTTAATTTTGATTTGCATTTCCCTGATTACTATGGAAACAAGTTCCTTTTTATGTATTCTTTGGCTTTGTTTGTATAACCATTATGGCATAACTAATCATTAAAATAACTGTCATAAAAAACAATATCTTGTTTTATTGATTTGGAACTTCTTTCTCCTTAGCAATAATACGCTCAAATATCAAAGCTTAGAGGAAATTTTCTGTCCGAATTGTTTGACTGTCTTGGGAAAAGTCCACTGCACATCTGAAATGTGGGGAAAGCACTATTCAGTAAGCAGCTTTGGAAAATCTTCATTGATTGCGCTAGCTGGAAATACTTTACCAAACTGAGTAAGTCGGCTCAAGCTTTAATTAGCCAGTGGGTGATGATCAGATTGTAAATAGGCTGAATAGCCAAGCCTGCCCCTCATGAGCTTGTGGGGGAGGTTTGCTATTAGTATTTCTAACTTTAATGCTAGACCAACTTACCTCATCAAGCGAAACTGAGACACTTGGATAAATGGGGCAGAAGATGCTGTCACATGACACTGGCAAATTTTCTTGCAACAAAATTAGAACAAATTGACAGATCTCTGTCAACTTTAGAAATAACTTTGCCATGTAAATAAAAATAAGACTACATTGAAGGGGGCATCTGGTGGTGCGAAAATAGACTGCACATGGCCCAGTGAAAATTAGCTATCGTGAAAGGGTTTGCTAATTATTTTTTTCTTTGGTGCTGTCATTCCTGAAATACCTCTACCACCTGAAGCCTTATGCTTGGCTTTTCTCAAATCACTCGATTTAAATATTTTTAAAAACTTTGGTGGGTGTCTAACTATGATATCAGCATGATCTTGAGGCAGGAGATAGATGGGCTCCAGGTTAGATATTTACAGTTGGCTTCCTGTTTGCATTTCATGAGGCATGAAGAAGTAGGGCTTTGGGCTGGATACTTACAACTCTTAGCATTTCTTGAGACAAGCAATAGACGGGCTCCAGTTGAGAAATTTACTATCAACCTTCTGTTTGCTCTCCAAAATGGAAGTAACAACAGAAACAGGATAAATAACCAATGTTTGTCTTGTAAAGATCTTAAGGTTATACCCATGGTAAGGACAAAGAGGAGCAAAACCCTGTTTGAGTAAAGGATTAAGGGATCTCCACTCGCCCCCTTGGGACAAGGGAGCCACTACACATGTGCAGAAAGGCTCCTTGTGGGTCAGGATAATGCCAGGCCATAATGAGTTTTGCTCCTCCTAGAAGCCTTCACTTTGAGATCCATCTTGGCTGAGGGGTGTGTGCACACCCAGAGGAGGGTCCCAGGATAGGTCAGGTGTGGAAAAAGAAAACAAATAGTTGGCTAAAGAAAGACAAAGAACTGCTCTATATAAATAACTTAACCACCTCTTTACTGAGCTCCTCCTCTCTAGGGTGACACCCACACCCTTTCTTTATGATTGTGCATCTCTGCCTTGCTTCTATCCTATCTAAACAAACTGTTTTTCTGTGAACTCTCCTATTTGCTGTACTGTAGCTCTAGTAATAAACTTTGTACCTAGATTTATATTTTTTGCCTCTGTGGTAAATGTATTTTTCATTGGAGGCAAATATCCAGGGGAAAATATCTTCTAACCTCTAGCCCTTGCTGGTCTGGTGGCTAGGATTCCTGATTCTCATCCAGGCTACCCAGGTTCAACTCTTGGACAGAGAATTAAGATCTCGTTGCTCACTGCTGCCTCACGAAGATCAATCTCAACTAACATAAACTGTCTATGAGTCACAGCAGCCCTGAAAAAGGTGCTAATGGGCATCATTAGACATTCTACCTTTCCTCTTCTAAAGGCAGTCTGTGAAACCTCCCAGATAAAGCAAAGTATCACAAAGTAAATATATCCAAAACAGCTCCCTGGTCCTAATGCTTCTGCCTCCTACATTCTGTATTATTCATTTTGATGAGACTCATGGTTTTTCATTGCAATTCATGCCACTCATTTTTAGAGAATATCACCTTAACTCATGAGTTCAATGACTAAGGGAATGTTTTGAAGAATGGAGGAGACTGTCTGGATTATGTCTCTTTAGTAAAAGTACAATGGAACAAATTATCTGTTAAATTTCAAATTTTAAGCCTATGTATCATTGCTTGTGTTTTCATTTTTCTATTTAAGTAAATAAGATAAGCAGTGATTCAAAGAATAGGTATCTCAGGCACTGTTGGTGATAAGGAAGTTAGCTTACTGTTTAGCTATAGATTTGGTTGCTCAAGCACCAAATTACTGTTGTTTTATATCAAACAAAAACAACAGTATTTATGAGTGTTTACTAAACATCAGATAAAACACTAAGAGCTCTGCTTGCATAAATCTTCTTTTCTTCTCAATGATTATACAAGTTAAATATATTATTTCTACATTTCAGATAAGAAAATTGAAGCTTAAAAAGTTTACACCCCTTTCGTTTTCCTTTTTAATATTCACTCAATGTCCAATTTGTTTGTCCCTTTCTTCTACTCTGCCTGTCAAAGCATTTGTTTCCCAAATTCCATTGTCTTTTTCCTCCTATAATTTCCATGGAAAATTTGATTTCTGTTAGGGTTTCCTGTAAGTTTAGGTAATGAGATAGACAGTGCTAAATCCATCATTACTTGTAGAAACTGATGACAGATGAAGGAATGGTTCATTAAAAACTTAAACATTTTACTTGTATTTTAATAAACATTTTAAATTAAAAATGGAAAATAACCACAATATAGTATTTACTTTAATCAATTATGTGAAATCACTACTCCCTATGGCTTTTGAGAGAAAAAATAATCTATTTATTTAGATTTAAAGAGGAACTAAAAAGCCTCTTGATGACAGTGAAAGAGGAGAGTGAAAAAGTTGGCTTAAAGCTCAACATTCAGAAAACTAAGATTATGGTGTCTGGTCCCATCACTTCATGGCAAATAGATGGGGAAACAGTGGAAACAGTGTCAGACTTTATTTTGGGGGGCTCCAAAATCACTGCAGGTGGTGATTGCAGCCATGAAATTAAAAGACGCTTACTCCTTAGAAGGAAAGTTATGACCAACCTAGATAGCATATTCAAAAGCAGAGACATTACTTTGCCAACAAAGGTCCGTCTAGTCAAGGCTGTGGTTTTTCCAGTAGTCATGTATGGATGTGAGAGTTGGACTGTGAAGAAGGCTGAGTGCCGAAGAATTGATGCTTTTGAACTGTGGTTTTGGAGAAGACTCTTAAGAGTCCCTTGGACTGCAAGGAGATCCAATCAGTCCATTCTAAAGATCAGTCCTGGGTGTTCTTTGGAAGAAATGATGCTAAAGCTGAAACTCCAGTACTTTGGCCACCTCATGTGAAGAGTTGACTCATTGGCAAAGACTCTGATGCTGGGAGGGATTGGGGGCAGGAGGAGAAGGGGATGACAGAGGATGAGATGACTGGATGGCATCACCGACTCGATGGACGTGAGTTTGAGTGAACTTCGGGAGTTGGTGATGGACAGGGAGGCCTGGCATGCTGCAATTCATGGGGTTGCAAAGAGTCAGACACAACTGAGCAACCTAACTGACTCGCTGACTAAAATATATTTTATTATATATATATATATATTTAAATATATTTATGTCCTGATGAACAAGAACAATTGACATAGACCAGGTTCTCAGCAAGTGTTCAGGAAATAAAATAATGCTAGTAGTTTATTAGTATAAGAAGCTCTAACAGTTTATAATGTAAGTCTTCAAAAAGTCCAGAAAGTAAATAGGAACATTAACTTTGCATGCTATTGTGCGTATATCTTGCTTTCTTCTTCAGTCTCACTCTTAATATCTATAGTCTAATAAACATTTTCCTGAGTCATTTTTGGCCATAAAGAGTTATGTGTAAAATCATGGCGACATGCTATATTTTTGAATTTTTTAGACATTTTAAGATGAATATTATGAAAATCTTGAAGTTTATTAGAGTGATCTAATCAGTCCTGCTAAGACATTTCAAGTTCCTTGTAGTCCATGAAAATAAGTCTCGTATCCTTGTATCCTTCTGTTGAGCCAAAAATATTTTAAAATATTTTTAAACTCCTGAATTATAACAAGATTTGTGCTTGAGAAAAACCAAAAACAGTGTGCTTGTGCCTATGTGTTTAGTTGCTAAGTAGTGTCTGACTCTTTGCAACCCGCAGGGACTGCAGCCCACCTGGCTCCTTTGCCCATGGAATTTCCCAAGCAAGAACACTGGAGTGTGCTGCCATTTCCTTCTCCAGAGGATAATCCCAACCCAGGCATTGAATCCCTGTCTCCTGCATTGGCAGGCAAATTCCTTTCCACTGAGCCACCTGGGAAGCCCCAAAACTTAAGGACAGATAATTTTTCACCTTAATTTGTGATGGAGTAACTGCTATCAAACCAATTCTCCCATCATGAATACCTGTTCAAGCAGAATTCTTAAAAGAGCATAATAAAAGACCACTATTTGAAGGCATCAGATAATTTACATGGTTACTGTAGCTTCTGGAAAAAGATTCCAGGGGAGAAAGATACCACATGGATGTTGAACCTGACATATTGTGCACAATTTCTACTTTAAGGCATCCTTTTGAGGCATTTACCAACTCCAAAGTTGTGCACATGTTGAACAGTTTTCTAAATAACCATGCTGGAACAATAATGAATGTGGAAGTGTTACTCACTCAGCCATGTCCAACTCTTTGTGACCCCATGGACCATAGCCCACCAGGCTTCTCTGTCCATGGAATTCTCCAGGCAAGAATACTGGAGTGGGTAACCATTCCCTTCTTAGAGGATCTATCCTGCCCAGGCATTGAACCCAGGTCTCCCACATTGCAGGCAGATTCTTTGCCATCTGAGCCACCAGGGAAGTGTAGCAATAATAAAGGGTTGAAAAGTTAGGAGGAGATTTTTGCACTACCAAAAAAAAAAAGTGAATCTGTCAAGGAAGTGAGACTCTGGTAAACAGCCCAGGATGAGGCCATAAAAATAAGAATAAGCAGTTGAATTTATGAATTGTGTGTGATAGCATTGCATAGTTTTTCTTTTCTTTCCAACTATTTTTTTATGTTTTTTCATACTCCAAACTTTTCATTCTCATTTTCTCTTTTATTTTTAAAGTTACTTTGTGTAGTTGCTAAGAGTTTTGTTTGTTTATTTATTTTTAGCTACACTGGATTTTCCTGCATAAGGAATAAAAGGTCATTCTACAGACTCACTGAGAAAGATGGATTTGAACTGAAAAGATGTGGCTTATTGGTTTCTTAATTTAAGAATGCTATTTTAGGTGGAGAGCAAATTCTTTAACAAAGGGGACCTTATGGGAAGAGTCTTTTTCCTATGATTCTCTGAATTTTGTTTTTTATAAAGCCATTATCTTTAGGTGTTCACCTCTTCCTCTTCAGCACAAAGCCTCCGGGAAGCATTGTCTCAACAAAACTGTCATTCTGTTTTCTCAGAAAAGTGCTTTCTAAGAGTGCTGGTCATCTGTCCTTTATAAGAAGTCTTCATTTTACTCTGGTATTGTCAGTGCTCTGATCTACCATACTTTAGATATGTTCTCAGCATTCATCAACTCAAGATAAGACCATCCTTTACTGGGGATAAATCATAGTTAATATTATCTCCATTTGACTGCCACTAGGATCCCAGTGTATTCTACTCTTTTCTGTACAATTCTTGTCTGACCCTCTGTCCTGGTTTGTAATCTGTAGACTGTTTGAAGGTATGAGTGCTTCCCTTGTGGCTCAGCTGGTCGAGAATCTGCCTGCAATGCGGGAGACCTGGGTAAAATCCCTGGGTTGGGAAGATTCCTTGAAGAAGGGAAAGGCTACTCACTCCAGTATTCTGGCCTGGAGAATTCCATGGACTGTATAGGCCATGGGGTTGCAAAGAGTCAGACATGACTGAGTGACTTTCAGTTTCACTTTGAAGGCGTTGAGTGTTCAGCCATGTTTGACTCTTTGTGTCCCTGTGGAATGGAACCCACCTGGCTCCTCTTCCTAGGCAAGGATGTGTTGCTGGCCAAAATCTTGGTCCTCTCTGACCACTGAAAGCCAAATACAAAAAAATATGGAGACAGAGTTTGGAGGAAATAGAAAGGTGGGTGTAATTCTCAGCGGAGAGGCGAACACAGTGGGCTCGAGACTCAAGAACTATGCCCCCACCACTCCTTCCCCCATGAAGATTCTAGGGGCTTATATAAGGCAAGGATTTGCAGTCAGGGTCAGTAATGAGGAACAAAGGTGAGAGGATCTCGATGTCTTCTTTTTGCATTATTTCAAAGATAGTCATAAACTGGCATTCAGTTCAGTTCACTTCAGTTGCTCAGTTGTGTCCAACTCTCTGAGACCCCATGGACTGCAGTATGCCAGGCCTTCCTGTCCATCACCAATTCCTGGAGTTTACTCAAACTCATGTCCATTGAGTTGGTGATGCCATCTAACCATCTCATCCTCTGTCGTTCTTTCTTCTCCTGCCTTCAAACTTTCCCAGCATCAGGGTCTTTTCAAATGAGTCAGTTCTTCACATCAGGTGGCCAAGTATTGGAGTTTCAGTATCAGCATCAGTCCTTCCAATGAATATTCAGAACTGATTTCCTTTAGGATGCACTGGTTGGATCTCCTTGCAGTCCCAGGGACTCTCAGAGTCTTCTCCAACACCACAGTTCAAAAACATCAATTCTTTGGTGCTCAGCTTTCTTTATAGTCCAAATCTCACATCCATACATGACTACTGGAAAAATCATAGCTTTGACTAGACGGACCTTTGTTGGCAAAATAATGTCTCTGCTTTTTAATAAGCTGTCTAGGTTGGTCATAGCTTTTCTTCCAAGGAGCAAGTGTCTTTTAATTTCATGGCTGCAATCACCATCTGCAGTGATTTTGGAGCCCCCCCAAATAAAGTCTGTCACTGTTTCCACTGTTTCCCATCTATTTCCCATGAAATGATGGGACCAGATGCCATGATCTTAGTTTTCTAAATGTTGACTTTAAAGCCAACTTTTTCACTCTCCTCTTTCACTTTCATCAAGAGGCTCTTTAGTACTTCTTCTTCACTTTCTGCTATAAGGGTAGTGTCATCTGCATATCTGAAGTTATTGATATTTCTCCCAGCAATCTGGATTCCAGCTTGTGCTTCATTCAGCCCAGCATTTCTTATAATGTACTCCGCATAGAAGTTAAATAAGCAGGGTGACAATATACAGCCTTAACATACTCCTTTTCCTATTTGGAACCAGTCTGTTGTTCCATGTCCAGTTCTAACTTGCTTCCTGACCTGCATACAGATTTCTCAAGAGGCAAGTCAGGTGGTCTGGTATTCCCATCTATTTAAGAAATTTCCATAGTTTATTGTGATCCACACAGTCAAAAGTTTTGGCATAGTCAATAAAGCAGAAATAGATGTTTTTCCAGAACTCTCTTGCTTTTTCAATGATTCAACAGATGTTGGCAATTTGATCTCTGGTTCCTCTGCCTTTTCTAAATCTGGCTTGAATATCTGAAACTTCATGGTTCAAGTACTGTTGAAGCCTGGCTTGGAAAATTTTGAGCATTACTTTACTGGCATGTGAGATGAGTGCAATTGTGCGGTAGTTTGAGCATTCTTTGGCACTGGAATGAAAATTGACCTTTTCCAGGCATTAGTGACCCAGTAATTGAGTCTGGCTGTTTGGTGGCTCAGTGGCCTTCTTTCTGATATGTAACTACAAGGGGAAGGGTGTTTTAAGGGTAAACACCAGATGATAGGTGGTACTGGTGGTAAAAGAATCAGCCTACTAATGCAGGAGACTTAAAAAACATGAGTTCAATCCCTAGGTCAGGAAGATCCCTTGGAATAGGAAATGGCAGGCCAGTCCAGTATTTCTGACTGGAGAATCCCACAGACAGAGGAGCCTGGCAGGCTACAGTCCACGGGGTCCAAACGTCGGACACAACTGAAGTAACTTAGCATGTAAAAGGATAAATGTGAATTATAGCTCCTGCAGAGTTAGGGGGCAGAAAAGCAAACTTAGTTACAGATATTCAGAGTTAAGAGAAGTTAAAGTAAAAAAAAAATAACTAGGAATGTACAGGCCTTCTCACTGTTCTCATTATCTTCTTTGTTCTCAGGAAAGGGAAAGAGAAAACTCATTCCTCTTTTTCTTTTTCACTGCAACAAATGCTGGAACAGGTTGCCATTTCTTACTCTAGGGAATCTTCCAGATCCATGGATCAAATCCGCATCTCTTACGCCTCCTGCATTGGCAGGCAGATACTTTACCACTGCACCTCCCAGGAAGTCCAGACAATGTTTGCCTACATGTAAATCAATATTTTCAAAAATTTCTGCCTCCTTGCTATTGTCATAGATTTATTATAATAATAAATTATGATTGCATTTGTTCTTTTTGTTCATATAAATGTTTTGGGGAGAAGCATATGTAGGAGAATTTGAAGTTAGGTGGCCATGACAAACTAGCCTATGGGAAACCAAAGCTTTATGCTTCTTTAAGTGCTAAAGTCTCATGCTTCAGAAGACTGGAAACATACCTGGAAAATCCTTAAATTGCGCAAATCATTATTTTGGCATTCATGTTTTATATTATAATTCTATATTTTGCTAAAAAATTCTGAGGTCAAAACAGAATAATTTTTCCAGCATTCTTCTGATTTTGTTCCTTAGTACCTGTTAATTTGGCAGTCATTTTCATAGTTCATTTTTTATATTCATCTTCAATTGAAGACAAGTGAATTCACTGTTTTTTAAAAAACTTAATCTCAGACATCACACAGATAAAGATGGGGAAAGAAGAAATTTCATTCCACTTATCTGTCACATTCTAAGTTTTGCCTTGTAGGCTATCAATGTTTTATTTTTAACCTCTGGTTTCCACACTGAGAACCGTTGATACAAATGCCATTTCTGACCTCTGGGGCTATTTGGTTTTTGGTTTCCCTCAAATATCCTTTTAACCTGTGTAGAAGCACTCTACTAGTCTCACAGTGGTATTTGACTTTCTGATGATCCACCAAAATATCACAGTCATACATACTTTTTACTTAAAAAATGCATCTTTTCATTAACTCTCTCATGAGAAGAGTTTAAAAATATTTTTCTATTTTACAAAATGATCATCAATAATTTCTATAGGAGACCCTCGCTTGTTTATTCCACAATGATGTACATATATTATTCCTTATAATATATTAAAATCTTAAATTGTTTCCCATCTTAAAGATGATTAAAAGGAAAGAATAACTCTGAGTTCTGAAAAATGTTTAACAAAATGTTACAAAATACCAGCTATTTAATGTGATGATTTTATTTTTCTAGGTTTATAAAGGTAAAGTTTATTCATTATTTCAGACTATGTAATATTCTTTTCTTTAGAGAAATACATATACATTTTAATAATTGTATTTATTTTATTTTTGACTGTGCTGGGTTTTCATTGCTGCATAGGCTTTGCTTTAGCTGCAGTGAGCAGAGGCTACTCTCTAGTTTTGGTGCAAGCACTTCTCATTGCAGTGGTTTCTCATGCTGGGGAGCACAGGCTTTAGGGTGCATGGGCTTCAGTAGTTGCTGTATGTGGGCTCAATAGTTGAAGCTCCTGGGCTCCAGAGCATGGGTTCAGTATTGTGGTGCATGGGCTTAGTTGCTCTGTGGCATATGGGATCTTCCTGGATCGGGGATTGAACCCGTGACTCCTCCATTAGCAGGTGGATTTTTTTTTTTTTTTTTTTTTTACCCCTAAGCCATCAGGGAAGGCTGAGAAATACATATATATTAAGCATGTACTATATATGCCAGGCCTTGTTCTAGGTACATAAAGTATGGGAAGCAAATAATATGGAGAAGAGGAAAACAGACTAGATAAACAAATAAGTAGATTGATAGATAAGCTAAAATAAACCAGACTGTGGTGTATGTCTTATTTAAGATTTAAAATAAGATGTAATGTGATAACTAATGGCTAGTTTAGACTGGATGGATTAGGTGAAGAACATACTGGGAACAGGAACAGTTTAATAGAAACAGAAGGATGGCCAGTATTGCGAGAAAAAGGCTGGAGATGAAGAATGTCTTTTTTTTTTTCAGCTTTATAAATTTTGGTCTTTTAAAAAGTATTGACATTATCAAACTACACTGAACTGGTTTTTGTGTAGACAATATTTGAAAATAACTTGAGAATCTAATCATCTAAAATACTATGTGGACTCAATAATTTGTCCATGGAGAACGGAATTTGTTCTTTTGATTTGGAGCTCTCTTGTACTGAATAGAAATCTGAGAATATGGTGTCGGGGAAACTCTGCTCCCTTTGGAAGAAATAACTCCCTGAGGACAATTTTTCAGCACTAGCAGCTGGAAAACTCTCTAGTTTAATGAAAGGAAGTTCTGAGGCAAGGAAAGTCTGGTGTCTGCCTTTGCAGTCTTCCAAATGGTTCTTGGAGACTCTTAATGTGCAATGAAGACTGGGGATCTGTGCTGCATGCAGATGTTAAGGTCTTCTGAAGTACATTGTCTTCCTCATCATGTTTACAAAGTAACATGTAAAACTATCTACAACTAGGAAAGAAAAACCCTTTTTTCAATTAAAGTCCAAATGTACATGATAAACTGTGGATGAGAGTGTGTAAACGCATTATAAATTCTAACACGGAAGAATTGTATAATTCTTTGTGATGATAGATAATTGTTTCCTGGCCACTAGCTACTCTCTCTTCCTATACACTCTGTTCCCAGAAATCTGTTAATATATGACTAACTCCTTTACATTCTTCAGAATTTGCTGCTCTACTTAAAATTATCTGTCCTCCCCCCTAAAACTCCTATGCTTGATTCCCTTGTCCAATGTCTTATTCATTGGTTATATAAAAAAAATGTATTAAAGGGCTTCCCTGGTGGCCCAGTGGTTAATGCAGGGGACATGGGTACACTGGTTCAGTCCCTGGTCTGGGAAGATTCTTCATGCTGCAGTCAGCTAAGCCCGTGTGCCAGAGCTACTGAGCCTGTGCTCTAGAGTCTGCAAGCCACAACTACTGAGCCACGAACTGCAACTACAGAAACCCGAAAGCCTGTGCTCAGCAGCAAAGACACCACGATGAGAAGTCTGTACCACAACTAGAGACTAGCCTCCACTCACTGCAACTAGAGAAAGCCTGAGCAGAGCAACGAAGATCCAATACAGCCAAAAAGAAATAAATAAACAAACAAATAAACTACTAGTCTTAACCCAATAGATTTAAAAAATCAATATTATATTAGCTATGGGAGAGAATGCAATGGTGTTGACATGATACTGGTTATATAAGGCTGGCAGAGTTAGCACAGATGAAACTCATTTGAAAGGTGCAACGTCAGGAAATCCTTGCACTGTTGAGGAAAATTTCTTAGAACTCCACGAATAACTGCACTAAACAAAAATTCTCCCAAGTATAAAGGGAAATGTTCCTTCTCTATTCTAAGCTTGATATTATTCAGAGTGAAATGTATATCTATGCACTTAAACCAAAGAAGAGAAATAATTCTTTGTAATCATTAGGGTCATCCTTTGAGTGCATTTTGAAGATGATTCAGAAACTTTTGGAAAGGATGATTCAGGAATTTTGGGAAGATGCAAACAGATATTGAATAAAATACAGTCTCTTTGATGCCAATTCACTTCATGGGAAATAGATGGGGAAACAGTGGAAACAGTGTCAGACTTTATTTTTTTGGGCTCCAAAATCACTGCAGATGGTGACTGCAGCCATGAAATTAAAAGACGCTTACTCTTTGGAAGGAAAGTTTTGTCCAACCTAGATAGCATATTCAAATGCAGAGACATTACTTTGCCAACAAAGGTCCATCTAGCAAGGCTATGGTTTTTCCTGTGGTCATATATGGATGTAAGAGTTGGACTGTGAAGAAGGCTGAGTGCCGAAGAATTGATGCTTTTGAACTGTGGTGTTGGAGAAGACTCTTGAGAGTCCCTTGGACTGCAAGGAGATCCAACCAGTCCATTCTGAAGGAGATCAGCCCTGGGATTTCTGTGGAAGGAATGATGCTAAAGCTGAAACTCCAATACTTTGGCCACCTCATGCGAAGAGTTGACTCATTGGAAAAGACTCTGATGCTGGGAGGGATTGGAGGCAGGAGGAGAAGGGGACGACAGAGGATGAGATGGCTGGATGGCATCACTGACTCGATGGACGTGAGTCTGAGGGAACTTTGGGAGTTGGTGGAGGACAGAGAGGCCTGGCATGCTGTGATTCATGGGTTCGCAAAGAGTTGGACACGACTGAGAGACTGAAATGAACTGAACTGAAGAAAATGGATGAAAGCAAGGAAATACAAATGTGCATTAAAAATTGAAATGTCACATGTGAAATATTTAAAATATTTAAAAAAAAATTAAATTTCATTTCAATTTTGGCCCTTCTAATTTTCTGCAATTTTATGCTTAAGAAAAGGGAAGCCCAATGGTTCAGGAGGAAAAAAATCCACCTGTGATACAGGAGACACAGGCTTGATCCCTAAATTGGGAAGATCCCCTGGAGAAGGAAATGACAACCCACTCCAGTATTTTTGCCTTGGAAATCCCATGGACACAGGAGCCTGGCGGGCTACAGTCCATGGGGTTGCAAAGAGTTGGACATGACTTAGCGACTAAATAACAACAACAAAAAAGCTTAAGAAAACTTCAGAGTGAAAGAACTTGATCTTAAAACATTTACACTGTATACTAACAACAACAGCAAAAAACCTGAGAAAAATTTGTGTATACATATATGTATATTTCCTTCTTTGTGATTTTCAGTCAGTTCAGTCCCTCAGTTGTGTCTGACTCCTTGCAACCCCATGGACTGCAGCACGCCAGGCTTCCCTGTCCATCACCAACTCCTGGAGTTTACTCAAACTCATGTCCATTGAGTCGGTGATGCCATCCAACCATCTCATCCTCTGTCATACTCCTCTCCTGCCTTCAAACTTTCCCAGCATCAGGGTCTTTTCCAATGAGTCAGTTGTTTGCAACAGGTAGCCAAAGTATTGGAGCCTCAGCTTCAACATCAATCCTTCCAATGAATATTCAGGACTGATTTCCTTTAGGATTGACTGGTTTGCTCTTCTTGCAGTCCAAGGGACTCTCAAGAGTCTTCTCTAACACCGCAGTTCAAAAGCATCAATCCTTTGGCGCTCAGCTTTCTTTAGAGTCCAACCCTCACATCCATACATGACTACTGGAAAAACAATAGCTTTGACTAGATGGATCTTTGTTGGCAAAGTAATGTCTCTGCTTTTTAATATGCTGTCTAGGTTGGTCATAGCTTTTCTTCCAAGAAGCAAGTGCCTTTTAATTTCATGGCTTCAGTCACCATCTGCAGTGATTTTGGAGCCCCCCCCCACCCCCCCGCAAATAAAGACTGTTAATGTTTTCATTGTTTCCACATCTATTTGCCATGAAGTGATGGGATAAGATGCCATAACCTTTGGGTTTTGAATGTTGAGCTTTAAGCCAACTTTTTCACTCTCTTCTTTCACTTTCATCAAGAGGCTCTTTAGTTCTTCTTCACTTTCTCTATGACTTTAGGAATGCATAATTGTATTTCTTTTTTGCATTATTTTTCTATACATTCAGCTCTTCACTCTACTATCACATCTTTTGAAATAAGATTAATCCACCTAAATATTTAGCATAATGTGTGTTTCAATGTTAATTATAAAGTTAAGACATTTCTACATGAAACTGGTTTTAAGAGCTTGTACTACTAATGGAGAAAACTGTATATAAACCTACCAGTTCATAGTATGGACTATATATACTAAGGGAAGAGTGTGAAAGTATCCATAATTTTAATGGAAAGAACAGAGTGAAACAAGGAGGAAAAATTGTGAAATGAAAACATCCCCTGCCATATCAATAAACATGAAATATCATAGCCATTAGCAATTTCTGGCCTCCAAATGTGAATGAGGGCTCCCAAAACTGCGATCCAGCAGATGCCTGCCACCCTCCAATGGTGATTGCTGAGGAGCTTGAGGGAATGCAAGAAGCAGCCATCTGCCACTCCTTAAGGTGAACAAGGAGACAGGATTTGCCCCAGAGAGCTAGGGTGCATTTGAAAGGAGTGAGTTCAGTGAGCCCAGCGGCTTGCATCTTCCCATACATAGAACGTAAATTCCCTAACTTGATATCTGAGCTTTGATGTTCAGACTACCTGCTCTCTTTGATGCAAACTGTGGATAGCCTGACTCCCCTTCTGGCCTCCTTGGAGCAGTTTTCTCAAAACCACTGAAATTTTATCTCCTGGGGTCCAAGTACTAAACTTTCCCACCAAAGAAAATAACTCTCTCCTTTCAGGTTGTAACTATATTTTTTAGTCTACAAATGTTCCAACTTTGTCCTCTCTTGGCCTTCTGTGAACTTAAGCCTGTAGTGAGTTGCTTCTTTCCTGAAAGGGTGAGGACTGATGCTCAATTCCTGAAATATCAACCATGGAAGAATTCAATGGGAACTCATGCAGCAGTGTATAGTAAATACGGCTACATTCTTTACAGAAGTCATTAATTATTTTTTATCTTATTATTCTAGAAAAATTTTCACATTCCTACATAGATTTTTATATAGAGAATTTAAAATGTCTAACAATGGATTTTGGTAGAATCAGTTCAGTTCAGTTGCTCAGTTGTGTCGGACTCTTTGGGACCCCATAAATGGCAGCATGCCAGGCGAATAGAAAGCATTAATCGTCATGCAGTCAATAACAATTGCGTCTTGGTGGGGAAAGTACTTCATAAGGATACCTAGACAGATTATAGTCTGTTTAAGTAAAAAGACACATCATTGCGCTAGACAGACATAAGACAATATGAGGCAAATACACAGTCTTACCTTCCAGCTAATGGTTGTGTGTCTTCATTTAGGAGCAAATGTCTCAGAAGAATCAAACAATCTCCTAAAATCTGGCCTTCATAATAATGAAAGTAAAAATGACAACAAATACTATGTGTAATTCATATGTTTTCTTATTCTTTTCTGAATCATTCCCAAATATCTGGCTGCTTTTTATAGGAATGGATTGATTTAAAGAAAGTATAACTATTTGAAAAACTAACTCAATAATGTTTACAATGCTCGTTCTTACTGCTTACTAGTTTTATTTCCATAAAATGATAGAATATTCAGACAATGACTTATGCAGAAAGGTATTAGTTTTAATTTTATGTATGAAAAGACACACAAACTCAACTACATACTATACTGTACTTATATAGCTACATATAGATTAGATAGATAGAGATGCATAAAGATAGTGGATCCATATGTATCTGTAGCTATAACCAGTAGAAGGACCATTCAGTCATCATATTCTAGACAGATGTATACTGTGAATTACTCATTCACACTATGATGTTGACTGAGTAATTATTTATACTTCAACACTTCTATTTCCTACTTTACTTGTTTCCCTGTAACTAATATAATCTTTCTGAATAGACCATACCATGCTATTCATTAGGCTATAAATAAATTTAATATTTTCCGATTACAGCTATTTTTTTTCCTCTCCCAGTTTAGGAAATTTCCTTCAGTTTAAAACAAGCTCTTGCAGACAAATATGCAATCAATTCAAAGGTACCCTCACTATCAGGTTATTTCTCAATTTGCTTCTTCCTGTCCTAGATGATATTTGGAATTCAGGGAAGGTTTATTGTTCTGAAGGGTTGGGACAAGGTGCAGGGTTTTTGCTGGTTTTAGTTGCAGGGGACCTGGTGACTGGTTGGTATTTGCTGAGGTGTGTTTGGGCTGTTCCTATCATGGGCTTCCTGCTGGTGGCTGTCCGTGTAGATCACGGGTAGCATAACCTGTGCAGTATTCAGCTTAGGCCATGCTCTGGGAAGCACAGGCAAATTACCTTGATGGTGGACCCCATTGGCCCTACTCGTATCATAGACACCTGGTTTCTGGCAGACACTCCCATATGCTAGAGGAAAAAAACCAAATAAACAAAACAGCAAGTCTGATAATCAAAGTGAAAAATTACTTCTTTTTCTAGATGAAAATATATTCTCTCCCAGAGGAAGAAAAGCAATAAAATTTTGAAATAGATTAGAGAAGCTTAAATCAAGTGGTTAAAAATGATTAGCTGTTGAAAATTATTGTAGGATTTAGAGGAGGTAGAGAAGAGATTTTAAAAAGACACAGGAGTAATGATAAAAAAAAAAATGATGAAGATCTGAAAGTAGAGAGTATGGAAAGAGACCATACATTTTATTATGCATTTTACTTTTCTGAATCCCTCTTGCAGCTTAGTAAAATGGACTCTAACTAATAATACCTACTGAGTGACTATAACTTATATTTGAAAATATATGACCAATATTCTTTCTTATATAACCAGAGCTAAACAGTTTTAGGTAAAAGTGAGTTTGTCTTTGGGTGAAATGCTTACAACAAAAATCTCTGGTGATTAAGCACAAAAAATAACAGCACTCTTGTGGGTACCACCTTTTTCATCATTTGCAACTATGTAATTTCAGTTTAGGAAGGGAAGTCAAGAGGCAATTTATTTAAAAAGGAAGGGGAAGTAGGATAAAGATAACAAAATTGTTTTCTTACTTTACTGCATATAAACTGAGAAAAAGTCAATCATATATGTCAAAAAACGATGGTAATAGAGTTGGTGATGGGGAATGAAGACGTTTTGACCCGTTTCTAGAGTCAGCAGTTTTCCTGATGACAATAGCTTCCCGAGGAAGGTAAATTGGCCCACGTTTAAGTGACATGAGATACAATTCGGTTTGAGTAACATTTGTGGTTTCTGGTGACATAAAGATAACCAATTTTTCAGATATTTTGCACAAAAGATGACACATATATATAGGTGTATGTCATAGCTATAAGGAGAAATCTTTTGACTGACTGACTCAAAAAGACAAAAATTAGAAAATGGGGGGAAAAAGTTTTCCAATTGTGAAAGGTACAAAATCAGTACTTTCGGTCATTTTAAACTAAATTTCAATCATAAACATATATAAATCCTATTTAATCTAGTATTTTTAACAGGTGAATTAAGAACTATACTTTTCTGGATTTTAAAAATCTTTGTAATTCTATCAATTTAATTTGAAAAATAATATTTTGAAGATATGGCTAAGTGACTTTTTGAAAATGATGGTGTTACATCTCCTTTTGTCTGTTTTAGTAAACTTTTTCCTTAAATTACCATTTTCTCTGATAGTAATGTATCTTTACTCTTTGTCAATTGTATCTTTTACAGTTACCTTGTTTTAGACCTGTCTTTTGGCTTTAGATACATTTCTTATGAATAGAATTTAACTCTTATTTTTAATCCAAATTGACATTATCTACATTTAAAACCTATTCCATTTACATTTATTATTATCACTGGCATATTTGAGCTTATTTATGTCACCTTATTTTAATTTTCTGTTTACCTTTTCCTTTACTTCCATATTTTTATTTGCCTTATTGAAATGTGAAAGTTTTTACAAATTATGTTTAATGGTTATACTTGAGTTTTTAAATAAGCATCTGTAATTTCCCCAAAAATCTCCCACAGAGATTTAAATTGCCCTGCAATGCTCATTTCTCCTGAAGTGCTTAAAAAGTTATACCTATACTTAAACATGAGGTATTACAGAAAATTCCCTCATCACTTCCCAAAAACTATGCAGTAGCACAAAAAAGTGTGTGTTATTCAATGTTAAGCAAGTAGCAAGGCACAACATTTGAGTGTTTCATGGAGGAAAGTATACCATGTTAGGTCGGCCAAAAAGTCTGCTTGTGTTTTCTCATAAGATGGTACAGGAAAACCTGAATGAACTTTTTGGCCAACCCAATACAATGTTCTCACAAAGTATCAGCTTCTTGTTTGGTCCTTCATTGTCCATTTCCAGCATGTTACATACTGGATTTTATCTCCTCTTGAAGAAACAGTGAATGAAACTTGCAAAACAGACTGAGTGCTACAACTGTGAAATAAGCCAGAGTATCAAAGCATCTGTTCTCACGTAGATGTGCTTAGGTAAGATGTAGACAGCTGAATGGTATAATTATTATCATAAATTTCATACTCCATTGTCCTTCTGCCAGTGTAATTATTGTTAAAATAATTAGAAGTGTCCTAAGTGGATGTTCACTGCCAAGGTAAGGAACTAGTTAGATTCATGATAGGCTTTTAAATTTTAATCACCTCATTTCTTCAAACAAATGTTTCTTACCTGTTTATATAAAAAGAACATATAAAAGGTAAACAAAGAGCAATGAAGAGGATGAAGTTATAAGGTACATAATTATATTCATGCAAGAACCTCCAAAATTATTGATGCAGCAAGGATAAAACATAACTTTAAAAGTTCTAGTAGGAACATATGGTAAACAGTTTGCAGAAATTGCAGAACATAATAAGCATATGGGTTTATTCCATATGATCTGAAGCAATTTTAGGGGCAGAGAATATCATATCAAAGAGTATGCTCTTTTAAGTATCAAAATAGAGCAATGTTAAATATTGTTGGCCTGGATCCTATGGTGGTGGTGGTGGTATAAGAGTGTGTGAGAGTGTGTTAAAGAGAAAGAGACTATAAAAATAACTGAGAACTTAATTAAAATAAAATATATTCATTATAAACATTTAATTGGACACTTAGGAATTGATTATGTCAAAGCTCATTGGCAGTTAGAGAGCATGGCTTTGAATTTACTAATTTTAATTTTCTCCATCAAAAATAGCCAGTAATGCTGAGCAGAAATGATGACTCTTATTTAAAAATATTTAAAAATTTTTATTTAAATAGTTTTAAACATCTTAACTATTCAATGTTTAATTCATGTTTTATTTTAGCTCAGGAGTGTATATTTGATTTACTTGGATTATTTTCCCTTTTTTGTATTATTCACATTTGTTATATATTTCATTAATAACAAACTATTCAGAAAGTTTTGATAACAAGTTATTTTTGATTAGTAGCATTTAGTTGAGCTTCTCAGAAACATGTTCTTTTGAACACTGAATTCTAGTTCTTACATGACCACATGAATGGTGATAATATTTAATGCAATAAAATTTTCTAAACATAGTGTGTTAAGAAAAATAAAGTTATTTTTCAAATTACATGTTTTTTTTTTTCCCCAAAAAATTTACACCCCCTATTCTGAAGAATTAAAATCTGAGGAGTCTCACAAGTCCCAATGAATATATTTGCCACAAGTTTTATTGTTGTATAATACTTAAGGCAACTCACATCAAAATCTTTCAAAACTATTCCTCCAGTTTTTGAGATTTGATTCCTGTTTCTATTCATAGCTCTCCATCTGCTTTCACTTTAAATTTTCTTTCATAACCTGTCTGAAACAGTTATATATTTAAAAAAGTATCTCATCAGCTCAAAGGATATTAGCCCTAGAAGAACCTTCAGAAATATCCTAGTCCAGTAGAGTATTTTTCTATCTAACACATCTGAGTGCTGTAACACCCTTCTGTTAGGAATGAAGGCCCACTGGACTGTAATTTTCAATGGTAAGGTGATGCATGGAAAGTGTGAGAAGAAGGGCGAAACTTTTGACAGAATTCGCCTTGAGAGTAAGTGTGTAAGTTTTCAAAAAGCCACCCAAGAGATCTGAATATGTCCTCATCATCAGGAATCTTTATTCTGTAGGTAGAACATCGTGAGAACAAGTAAATCCCAGCTGTCCAGAGCAGAAATAGAACTAGAGCCAAGGCGTTCTGACTCCTAATCTAATGCCCTTCTTCAATACCATGTTACCTTCACCTATTCAAGTCCAATAAAATCTAGATTTCTTTATTTTCAAGCAACAAAAATTGAGTATTCATTGGAAGGACTGATGCTGAAGCTGAATCTCCAATACTTTGGTCACCAGATGCAAATAAACTAACTCCTTGGAAAAGACCCTGATGCTGGAAATGATTGAAGGCAGGAAGAGAAGGGGGTGACAGAGGATGAAATGGTTGGATGGCATCACCGACTCAATGGACAGGAGTTTGAGTAAGCTCCTGGAGTTGGTGATGGACAGGGAGGCCTGGCTTGCTGCAGTCCATGGGGTTGCAGAGTCAGACATGACTGAGTGATTGAACTGAACAAAAACTGACTTTCGGTAATTTAATTCAAAAAGAATTTTTTTTAAAGTACATAGGATAGCTCATGGAACTGAAAAGGAAATGCTTCAAAGCAGCTCTGGGCACTTTCCCTCAGGAACAACTGAAGAAGGGTTGAATTCCTAAATAAAAATTAAGCTGTTAATAATATTCAAGTGAGGATGAAATGGAGGTGGGCTGCCAGAGCAAACCCTGTCCACTCCAGCGCCCATCTTGAAAGAAGTCTCATTCCAGCAGAGTCTTTAATCCCTGTCTTTTCAGTGACAATCTTGGCATCCGTCTAGATGCCTGTGCAGTGGTCACGAGCAGAGATTCTCTTCCCAACTCACGCCGTTCTCCTACCTATATCCTCCTCCCGCTTAGCCTCCACTTGACAGATGGGAGAAGACACACAGTGGAGGAGGTATTCCTGGAAAGAAGCTTTACGGAAAGGAATAAAATAAGAGTGAACAAAAACTGAACAGAAAACATTTAGCGTTGGAGAGGAAGAATTTGTGGGAATTCATGCCAGCTCTTTTCTGTTTTCTCACTTAGAGCATTGACTGAATGTTACCGAGTCCAAACTCATGCTGCTTGCTGCACGACCCACCAAATAAATCAAGAGATGAGTTGTTGAGGCAGGGAATACGGACTTTATTTGGAAAGCCAGCAGAAGGAGAAGATGGTGGCCTAGTGTCCCAAAGAAACATCTTGCCTGAGTTTGGATCCTAGTTTCTTTTATAGAAAAAGAGGGGGAGGTGAAGAGGTAAAGTAAAAGAGGTGATAAATTATTGCAAATATTTCCTGATTCTGGACATGATCTGGAGGGAATGTGTTCTTCTTTTTTACAGCCACCCACAGGCGGTTCTGGTCAAGATGTTTCCTGTGAACTAAACAAAGGTGTTTTATAGCAATGCTCGGGCATGGGAGGCAGGACTCTCAGAGATGGGCCATTATGTCTACCATAAGCTATAGACAACATCACTTTAGTGACTAACTTGTAGCAAAAGCAACAGAACACGAAGGTTAAAGTAAAACATCTCGATCCAATATGGAGTCAGACTTGTTCTTCCATATTACATAAGGAGAGATTATAGGAGTGTTAGAGCCAGCATGCAGCCGACTAGAGGTTACCTAGAAGCCTGTTTCAGAAGAAAGACAGAAATGTGCAAAGACCAGACCAGGTGATTAGACTATTGTCTCCTAGTTCTGCTCTTCTTCCCTTCATGAGGCTGAGTGAAGGGAGTAGAAAGTGGAATTGAGTGGTGAAGGACCCAGTGGGAGTAATGAGTTCTTGGGGACTGTGGTGTGAATGTAATTGACATTTTGATGATGGAGTCCAAGTAGAAGGGAATTGAAAGACGCTGGGGTATGGACAAGCTGAGCAACTGAAAACTCTCATTTCAAAGAGCCACTTTTTTGGTATGTGGGGTGTAGACGTGAGCAGCCACAGGAGCTGTGACCATGGGGAGGATTTTCACCATTTGGGGTTCAGACGTGGAGTCTGATTCATGTGTGTGATTGAGGTGAAATAGACATAAAGTTAATAGGACAGGAGCAAAGTCTAAACTGAGGAAAAAATCACTCCCTCAGATTTAAGAAAATATCAAAAAAATAATGAATATAAAAATGAGTGATGAGAACTGATAAGTTATTGCCTTGAGTTGCACTTAGAGTCAAATTATATTGCAGCCTCATCTAGCACATCCATCTTACAGTTCTTTTCTGGGAGGGTTATTCTTTTTCTGGCAATTATGAATGTACCATGCTATGAAAAAACACACTTACTGTAGAGAAGTTTAGCCTCCGAGCCTAACTCAGGACTCCATTTTTTAAAAGCTATAAAATGAAAGAAAAGTGACGGACCAACTGCCTGGAATGCAGAAGGGTCAAAGCATTTGTGAGACTGCCAATTTTAGAAACATATTCTGTGGCAGGAGATGCAAAAGTGTGTTCTTCCATGTGAATCATAGCGGTACCATTTTATAGACTACCTCAGGATTTGCTACTATTGAAAAGCAGGACGGTAACACGAGCTTGAAACGCTAAGTAGGAGCCAGCTAAAGGGAAAGGAAAATTGAAATAAGTGAAGGGCAACTAAAACCTCTGGGAAATCTTATCTAAACTCTTGGTTGCACACCCCCTCTCACAAGCTCCCTAAGCTTTGTCGGCAATGCCAACCTGGTCTTAGCATTGCCTCAGGCACTGTGCAGCCTGCTTGGCTAAGAGAGATTTCAGACATTAGAAGAAGAGGGTCAGTTCCTCAACACAGGGAATCTTTCTGTCCTCCAAACATCCTGCAGGAACCATTTTTGTAGATTTTGTTTGTTTGTTTCCTTTTACCAATCTTTTCACAAAATGCACTTACTCTGGAAATAGAATAATGGTAAGAAAAAGAATGAATAAATCAGTTTATATTTCCTACAACCCCTTAACATCAATCAGCTTCGTAGCATTGCTGGTTTGCCTTTTTTTTTTTAACAAATCACCTATATTTTAATAACAAGAATAAAAGCACATCCTGTAATGCTCTATGCTTGTATGTAAAAGCATTCCAAATCATTTTGCATGAGGAAATATGGGATATCTTACTTGAAAATAAAAGTACCTTTGTCTAGGCTAAAGGCTTTTTTTGATGATTCAGTGGATTTTGGCAATTTGATCTCTGGTTCCTCTGCCTTTTCTAAAACCATGAACATCTGGAAGTTCATGTATTGCTGAAGCCTGGCTTGAAGAATTTTGAGGATTACTTTACTAGTGTGTGAGATGAGTACAATTGTGCAGTAGTTTGAGCATTCTTTGGCATTGCCTTTCTTTGGGATTGGAATGAAAACTGACATTTTTCCAGTCCTGTGGCCACTGCTGAGTTTTCCAAATCTGCTGGAATGTTGAGTGCAGCACTTTCACAGCATCATCTTCCAGGATTTGAAATAGCTCCACTGGAATTCCATCACCTCCACTAGCTTTGTTTGTAGTGATGCTTTCTAAGGCCCACTTGACTTCACATTCCAGGATGTCTGGCTCTAGGTCAGTGATCACACCATCGTGATTATCTGGGTTGTGAAGATCGTTTTTGTACAGTTCTTCTGTGTATTCTTGCCAGCTCTTTTTAATATCTTCTGCTTCTGTTAGGTCCATACCATTTCTGTCCTTTATCAAGCCCATCTTGATTAAAAAAAAAAAAAAAAAAGGAAGAGAGTTCCAGAAAAACATCTATTTCTGCTTTATTGACTATGCCAAAGCCTTTGACTGTGTGGATCACAATAAACTCTGGAAAATTCTGAAAGAGATGGGACTACCAGACCACCTGATCTGCCTCTTGAGAAACCTATATGCAGGTCAGGAAGCAACAGTTAGAACTGGACATGGAACAACAGACTGGTTCCAAATAGGAAAAGGAGTATGTCAAGGCTGTATATTGTCACCCTACTTATTTAACTTATATGCAGAGTACATCATGAGAAACACTGGGTTGGAAGAAGCACAAGCTGGAATCAAGATTGCCAAGAGAAATATCAATAACCTCAGATATGCAGATGACAGCACCCTTATGGCAGAAAGTGAAGAGGAACTCAAAAGCCTCTTGATGAAAGTGAAAGTGGAGAGTGAAAAAGTTGGCTTAAAGCTCAACATTCAGAAAACGAAGATCATGGCATCCGGTCCCACCACTTCATGGGAAATAGATGGGGAAACAGTGGAAACAGTGTCAGACTTTATTTTTCTGGGCTCCAAAATCACTACAGATGTGACTTCAGCCATGAAATTAAAAGACGCTTACTCCTTGGAAGGAAAGTTATGACCAACCTGGACAGCATATTCAAAAGCAGAGATATTACTTTGCCAACAAAGGTCTGTCTAGTCAAGGCTATGGTTTTTCCAGTGGTCATGTATGGATGTCAGAGTTGGACTGTGAAGAAAGCTGAGCACTGAAGAATTGATGCTTTTGAACTGTGGTGTTGGAGAAGACTCTTGAGAGTCCCTTGGACTGCAAGGAGATCCAACCAGTCCATTCTGAAGGAGATCAGCCCTGGGATTTCTGTGGAAGGAATGATGCTAAAGCTGAAACTGCAGTACTTTGGCCACCTCATGAGAAGAGTTGACTCATTGGAAAAGACTCTGATGCTGGGAGGGATTGGGGGCAGGAGAAGAAGGGGATGCCAGAGGATGAGATGGCTGGATGGCATCACTGACTTGATGGACGTGAGTCTGAGTGGACTCCGGGAGTTGGTGATGGACAGGGAGGCCTGGCGTGCTGTGATTCATGGGGTTGCAAAGAGTCAGACACGACTAAACGACTGAACTGAAGTGAACTGAACTGAGGCTAAAGGCATGCCATGTGCAAACTCTTCCTGTAAAGGCAACGCTCGACTGACTCATCTCCCATAATTCCCATCCTTCAGGCTTCCTACCATCCCTGTATTTATCTGCTCAGTTTTTAATTCCTTGAAGTCATTAGCACTACTATGGCTCAATGTGGGCTGTTTATATAATCCTTTATGAAACAAAAGCTGGGCTAGTAGTGGTAAAGTTTCATAAGAAAAAGCATTGAAGAAATGCCAAATTGTAGAACTGGAAGTCATCTAACATAGTCCCAAGGATCACGCATTAATATCATCACATGTGTTGGAAAATTGACTTCATTTTGTGCTAATAACAAATCTACATTAATGACAGCAATGACCATAGGTCTTCAGAATGATGGGCTATGTTCACGGAGGATATTGTGTCCTAGGATCACGCTTCCACATGGGGAGAAAACAGTAACTCCTGAGGGGTCTCTAAACTGGGAGCTTTAGATTACTCCTTCTGTTGGCAATGACTGATGAGCTTCCTCCCTGAATGTGACCCCAAGCTCTGCAGCAGTGAGTCATGACGGCACCAACTAGAGGGCACAGAGCAAGGTTGAACCAAAATTCGTGTTCTGGAGTAAGGCAGGCCTGCGAAGCAAGTCAACTAGTCAGGTCTAAAAAAAGAGTTGAAGGGCAAGAAAGGGAACCACATCAACAGGTTTGCAGTTTGGGTCAGAGAAGTGTGAACAACTGGGTTTGGAGCCTGAGGATTTTCCTGAGCAACAGAACCCAGGGCTGTAGTTCTCTGCAGAATGTCTGTGGCAGAGCTGGTGGGAGGCAGAGGAGCTATTATGAGCTGTGAGAGGTTCAGTCATGAACAGAATAGTTATAATCATCTCGGTGCATTTTTAGAATGAGATAAGATAATGTACATGACAGCACTTTGGAAAGTGTGTGTCATTATTATTGTCATTAACATTATTATCATCTTCATAAAGCCCAGAACATCTAATACATTTGCCTGATGGAAAAGAATGGAAAAAAAAAAAAAAGAATCTGATTCTTTACCCAATAACTTAGATGCTAAATATCAGGTATGGATATAATTGAAAGTAAAATGATGTCATTAATGTGTGTGTGCTGAGTCGCTAAGTTGTGTCCGACTCTTTGTGACCCCACAGACTGTAGCCTGCCAGACTCTTCTGTCCATGGGATTTCCTAGGTAAGAATACTGGAGTGGGTTGCCATTTTTTCCTCCAGGGGATCTTCCTGATCCAGGGATTGAACCCATGTCTTTTGTGTCTCTGGAATGGCAGGAGGACTCTTAACCAATAGCACCATTTGGGAACCTTCATTAATGTGCAAAAACCTAAATTTAAAATGCATCTCATGTACAAATTTAGGGAAAATTTATGTTAGTGGTACAAAGCTAAGGCAGGTACAACTGTGGACCTAACATGTTAAAAAGTGTTAAACTAAAAAAAAAAAATTCAAGAAAAGGGGATTTCCATGTCAGTCCATGCTTGCACTGAGAGCGAGGGGCATGGATTTGATCCTTTGCTATAGAACTAGGATGTCACATGCTGTGTGGCTGAAAAAAAAAACCAAAAACAGGGTAAAATAGGTAGTCCTTCTGTGAACAACGTGGGAAGCCTTCACGTATCAGAAGAGATCTTAGGATTTGAAAACTTTTTAGTCCAAAATTTTATGGTCCAAATGAAAACCTGCACATTTTCAGATCAGATATTTTAACACAATGAGTAATCTCCTTTTTTTTTTTTTTTAATGTGTTTTGTCCTGACTAATGAAAGTGAAACTCCTTAAGGGTAGACCTTAAAGTCCCCTGATCTTGCATACTGTCAGAAAACCATTAAGTACACTGTAAGTATTTAGTGAGTACTTGTTGATTATGGCTGAAGTAGCAGTGTGGTCAGAGCAAGGACCAGTTTTGACTAAGGACATAGTCCCAGTGCAGTGAATGAGCAGAGTAACTAGGAAACAGGAAACTAAACAGGACACAGGAAAAAAAAAAGTAAACTAAATGAGACCTTTGAAAAGTGGCTTAAAAAATAATCTTTTAGACCTGAAGAAAGTCACCATGAACTTTCTACAGTGAAAGAAAAAACAATACGCTGAAAAAACAGAGACAGGGACTATTAGTGGACTGAGGAAAGGGTAGGATATTTTCAATGGTAGGAAATCCAATGACGGGAAATTATAGGATGGACAAGACTGAGGAGGAAAGTACTATGTAGAGGAATTTGACATCCAAATTGAACTTGAAAATCAAAAGACAGAGTAGACAAGAGAGTGAAGCGTGATATTTGTGTATTACGATGTTAAAGCAGGACTCTTTGCCTCAGTTTTGTTTGAAGCCCCAAAGAAGGAGGGCAACACTGAGGTGCTAAACACTCCTTTCATATTTCAAAGTATGATGATAGATCCCTTGTGCAGGAATTATAAGGGGAATAAAATACAAGTCAACAAATCTAGTGGTAGATAAGGGGTTGATGTTACAAAGAGGTGGGCCTGGTTTTGGAGATAACTCCTTCAGAAGTAGCTACTCCAGTGCTGTGACAGTCTTTGTGCTCCCTGACCCCCCTCCCCGCTATCACTACAAGGAGTCAGGGGAGGAATGTACTCGTGCTTTCTCCCCACGTCAAGCAGAGACAGATGAGCTTCAAGAAAGCCACTTGGAAAGCTTGACTTGGAAATCTAGAGTTGGTGAGCTTCAGAGACTGGTACCAGACTCACACCCAAAACAACCAAAAGGCAAGATGGTGGCTGGCCAGCTGCCCAGCACAGCAGAGCAGAAAGCGCTGCAGTGGGAGTGGCTATAGTTGTGCTCAAGGTGGAAATGTGGGGAGAGCTGGAGTTATTTTGATCCTGCCTAAGAGGCTCACCTTGGAGAAGGCAATGGCAACCCACTCCAGTACTCTTGCCTGGAAAATCCCATGGACAGAGGGGCCTGGTGGGCTGCAGTCCATGGGGTCGCTAGGAGTCAGACACGACTGAGCGACTTCACTTTATTTTTTCACTTTCATGCATTGGAGAAGGAAATGGCAACCCACTCCAGTGTTCTTGCCTGGAGAATCCCAGGGACGGGGGAACCTGGTGGGCTGCCGTCTCTGGGGTCGCACAGAGTCGGACACGACTGAAGTAACTTAGCAGCAGCAAGAGGCTCAACTAGAGGAGTAATAGGACTCTAGATGCATCCAGCCCAGACAGCATCAGTGCCATACCATGGTCTTACCCATCAAGTAAACCTTCCCTGGCTTCACCAGCCCTCTCTCCTACTCAGTCTGTTTCTAAGGAGAAAGGAGCGGCTATCTAGAGGAAGGTGAGGGAGGAGAAGTATAAGGAAGGGAAATGGAGAGGGGGCTGCCTAACAATCCACCACCCCTCACTTTTCCCATCATAGACCCAGGAGAAGAAAATAAATGAGTCAGCCTAGAAGTAAGAAGCCTTTGGTCTACAAAAAATAACTTGCTCTTTCATGGCCCTAATGCTTTTAGGAATGATGCTAAAGCTGAAACTCCAGTACTTTGGCCACCTCAAGCGAAGAGTTGACTCACTGGAAAAGACTCTGATGCTGGGAGGGATTGAGGGCAGGAAGAGAAGGGGACGACAGAGGATGAGATGGCTGGATGGCATCACTGACTCAATGGATGTGAGTCTGAGTGAACTCTAGGAGTTGGTGATGGACAGGGAGGCCTGGTGTGCTGCGATTCATGGGGTTGCAAAGAGTCGGGCACGACTGAGTGACTGAACTGAACTGACTGAATGCTTTTAACTATGGCCAATGGGTAAAAGGTGAAGGAGCAATCTTCTGTCTCTGTATAAGGAGACAAAATTCACTTTTTAAAATTGAAATTTAAAAAATTCAATTTCAAAACTCAATTTTTAAAAAATTTAATATATCTGACATACAGCATTTTGTAAACTTAAGGTATATGACATGCTAATTTGATATATGTATATATTATCATTGTAGCAATATTTAGGACATTTATCATATTACATAATTATTCCTTCTTTTTAGTGGATGAGCTAGTTAAGTTTTAGTCTCTTAGCAAGTTCGATGATTGGAGAAGGAAATGGCAACCCACTCCAGTATTCTTGCCTGGAGAATCCCATGGTCAGAGGAGACTGGCAGGCTAAAGTCCATAAGGTCGCAAGAGTAGGACATGACTTAGTGACTAAACCACCGACCACCAAGTTTGATGATTATAGTACAATATTGTTTTCTGTATTCATTATACTGTGCTTTAAATGTTTACAGTTTATTTTCTAGTTTTTTGAGAAACATCGATCTTATCCCCGTGTCCTGCATCTCCTTGTATCCACCATATTGCTCTTTGTTTTTGTAAGTATAACTTTTTAGATTCCACACTTGAGTGATATCACACAGTACTTGCCTTTCTCTGACTTATCTCATTTAGCATAATGTGCTTAAGGTTTCACAAATGGCAGTAGGTTCTCCTCTCTCCTCATGGCTACATAGAATTCCATTGTGTGTGTGGGTGTATATGTGTGTGTATATATATACACACACACAGACATGTATTTTTCTTAACAGAACACCAAACTTCAGCATCAGAATTTGCTAAATTTCATCTCATGAGGAGTTCCTAGAATCATAGTAAGAGCATATTTCCAGAGTGTTTGCGGGATCTTCCTAATCTGTTTACAGTTAAGATTCTATGAGCAAAATTCCTAAGATTTTGTTCCTGCCTTTCTTCAAGTGCTAGATTTAACTTTACAGGGCATGGTGGTGATTTCAAACTGCATAATAAAATTTTAAGTCTTCATTATATAAAGTTGTCATAAACCTTTAATGGCCCCCATGAATACTTCTGAAAATAATTTGGCCTGCTCTTGGTTAGAAATCATTGAAATATAGCCAGTGGCTAAGTCTTAAAAGTTTTCTCCTTGATTTCCAAATTCCCCTCCAGAAATTCTCTGTATTTAGTGACATCATTTCATTGCAACTGATCCAGTATAGTGACCTTCAAAATGAATTATTTATCCCCCACGCACTGCATTGTTCTTACGCTATTCCTTCGGCACAGTCTCTATGGATTTCATCCACCTTAGTAAGATAGAAAATTGATAAGACATAAAGAGCAAACCTTGGAATTCGTTACCATATTTAATTTACCAAAGAAGCCTATTGTCTGCCAAGCTGGAAGCAACTGATAGAGTAACGTTAGGGTTCAAAAAGCCACCCCAGGGGAGCCAAGCAGCAGAGGACCCTGCTTGCCTTCCTTCCTTCTGTTTCCTTAGCAACAGTCACAGGTAACTCTCAGGCCTGTTGTGAAAACACATTTCCCTGCCTCCTATAACCATGACAAGTACACCAGGATGCTCATTTATTTAACATGGCAGTTCTGACGGAAGTTATACCTTTCTCCCTATTGATAAGGCAGTGGAGTGGATGGGAAGTGAACAAGCCTCAATCAGCTTATTGAATTCTTCAGTAAATCTATTCTGACTTCTGATTATGTGTTGAGCACAGTCTGGGTTCCATGAGAAAGGCAAAATAGAAATCAGACACAATCCCCTATATGTTAAAATAATCTAAAGAAGGGGCCAAAATCAAGATCAGTGTTCAGGAATAATGCTAAATGTTACCAGAATTCAGTAAAACAGGAAAATGAACTTAGTTTTATCCTCAGAATCAGTTGACATGATAGGTATATGATTCAGCCACTCTCATTTTTTTTACTCCCGTGAATAAACTTGCATTCGATTCAACAAGCTTTTGACTCAAGCTAGTGACTCACAGAAATTGGTAAAGTTAACACACACTTATTGTGTTTTAAGCCACTAAGTTCTGAGGTGATTTAAATAATAAGTAGAAAAATAATAGTATATAACTTACCTCCCAACTGCATTGCAAGCTCCTTCAGCATAGAATATTTGTTTGAATTCTTAAAATCCTGGCAGCTATTTACATAACTTTCAACACTACAGCAAAATTAGATACTGCATATGGGATCAGAGAAAGGAATCATCATTTACTGAATGCTTACTAAGGGACTTTCATATGCATGAGCTTTATATGCATTGAAATGGCTACATACATAGATAAAGAACAAGATGTTCTCTAAAAACATAAAACGTTGCACCCAAGCTGAAAAGTTATGAAGTCGATTTTTGCCTTTCTTGCTAGACATAGTTTTTTTAAAGTGAGATTATGTATGTGAGAGCATCTAATAAGCCATAAAGTGTTCTATAGACATAAGGCATCATGGCTTGCATCAGTTTATTTATCCTATCAAGTTTAAGGATTTTAATACTTCTACTCCGGTGCTGGTTTTGCCTTTCTAATACTAGAATTAGACATGTCACTGTGATACAAACGCCTCTGACTTTCTGAAAACCAGTGGAAGGACAAAAGAAAGAAATGGGATGGTTCTGGTACTGTTTTCTTTGGTTGTTACATACCCAGCAAATATTTGTGAACAAAATTGCAACAGTCAAGGTTTCCTTCTCTGAAGGAAAGAGATGGCCCACTCACATGGGTAACTGAGGACAGTTTAACAGGGTTAAGAGAAATGAGAGGAATACAGGGAAGAGGTAATGGAACTCACTAAGAATGACTGCAGGGAAAGACCTTCCAGCAACTGTGGCCTTTGGTGGAAAACACAGCCAAGTGGTCTCAGCCTATCAGGGAGGGACCACAGGGGGGCACTTCTCAGACTTCATCCTCCCAGTGCATTTTTCTCTCCTTCCCATGCTCCACACTGGCTGAATGCAAACCATTGCCAGAGAGTAAGGCAGTCAGCTGGGATGATGCAGTTTATACTGATCAGCTTCCTGGAGTACAGGGCAGATTGGAGAGGAGTAGAGAATTAATTGAGGATGGACAATAGAAAATTTCCAACACAAAATGTAGCACTTTTTTATAATGGCAAAATAACCCCATTGATGAATGGTAGACACAGAAAGCAGAGATTTATTTCAAGGGACAGATAGACAGTAGGGCTCATATCAGGTAGGGTCTCAGAGTTGAGATAACAAGAGAAGTAAGGGACTATGTCCTCAAAAAGCATGAGCTCCAGGAAGTAAGTTAATCATGAAAAAGGGCTTAACGTTCCAAAGGGAATATTAAATACATAGCTATCTTAATGTCACTGCTCTTTAAATCAGTTACATACAATTTCTGAGCTACTTAGGTATATAAATATTCGATTTACCCAGAAGATGTTGAAAAAATCACCTACAAGCTTCAGTCAAACTGACAGTATTCCATGTTCATTTACAATGTCTTGACTTGATGACAACTTTTAAAAATAATTTTAATAGTAATAATCCATGCCTGACATGAGTAAAAGTTCACATTTTCATAACAAACATAACTAAAACATCTTTCTTATTTAAACTATAAAATTTATGCAATGCTAGTAAAGTCAAATAATTTTTAGACACATAACTTGGAAAAATCTGCTAAATGGCATTTTAGTTTAATTCATGCAATACTTTTACAGTTTTAAATTGTGATAATCCTTAGTTATAGGAAAGCTAGTAATTTTCTCGTATTTTGCATAGGTGTGCAGAACTTGCGGTAAATATGCATTTATGCTGTAGCCGTTTTTTTTATTTGCTCTCATTATGTCAATGTGATATGATAAGCCTATAAAATATTCCTAATTATGTGGCTGATTTTAGAGACACTTCCAGGGTTATATAATCTCTGACAGGAGTCTCTTAGTTGCCTGCTCACAGATCATATTTTTCCTAAGACAGGTACTTTGCTTAATTTAGTGTAAATGCCTGAGATTGCCCAAATTAGAGCAAATGTTTTAAATAATTTTAGTGCATGTCAATTGTCTCAATGTACCTTGGCCAGATTTGTGAATGTAGTTTCACTGGAAATAAATCTCAAATGTTCCTTATCTATGTGTGTGTGCCTGCTAAGTCGCCTCAGTGGTTTCCAATTCTTTGTAACCCTACAGATAAGAGCCAACCAGGCTCCTCTGTCCATTGGATTCTCCAGGCAAGAATACTGGAGCAAGTTGCTATGCCTTCCTCCAGGAGATCTTCCCAAACCAAGGATCGAACTCGTGTCTCTTAGTCTCCTGTATTGGCAGGCGGATTCTTTACCACTAACATCACCTGGGAAGCCCCTATCATCTGTACAGCAGTTTTTCTTTTTCAGGTCTGGGAAACTTAGCTGCTTCAGACAATGGCTAGTGAAATATAACCCTGGGTTCAGCCATAAATTGTGTCATCAGAATCAGCACACTTGGCATTGCCACTGGGCATGACTCAGCTTCCCCAACATTCAGTCAGCTCCTTTCCAACTGAGCTTCTAATCAAGTCCTCATTGCTTTCCTTGGAAAAATCTTTATTTCTTCTAGACCAGTGGTTTTCAAGCTTGAGAGTCCAGTAGAATCATCTGAAGGACTTGTTAAAACACATCTATACTGTAGAGTTTCAGGTTCAGTAAGTCTTGAATGTGGCCCAAGAATTTGCATCTCTGCTAATTTCTCAAGAGAGGTTAGTGCTATTGGTGAGGGACTCTCACTTTGGGAAATATTAATATCATTTATTCTTGGTAAACATTTTTTCCCTAAATCAATACTGGCCCAAGATATCTGTTATTCCTCCTGTTTCTGAGATACTCGATTTTCATAGAAAACCCACTGTCTCTAATGCAGTATCATTACTGACGCTGTATTCACACCACCTGTCCAGCTATTCCATCTTACCTGACATTTTGTGTGTGTGCATTCTTAGTCACTCAGTCATGTCCGAGTCTTTGTAACCTCATAGACCATAGCCTGCCGAACTCTTTTGACCATGGAATTTTCTAGGCAAGAGTACTTGAGTGTGTCATTTCCTCCTCCAGGTGATCTTTCTGATCCAGGGATCGAAACAGCATCTCTTGCATCTCCTGCAATGGCAGATGAATTCTTTACCACTGCGCCACCTGGGAAGCCCCATCTGACATTTTGGTAGCTACTATTAGAGGAAAGAATTGCAGGAACTTCCTTGGTGATCCAGTGGTTAAGACTCTGTGCTTCTATTGTAGGGAGCACAGGTACGATACCTGGTCAGGGAACTAAGATCCAGGGAAGGAAATTCCAATCAGATAACCAGCACTTCTCAATTATGTGTATGCATTTGATAGGACATTGGAGTGGGTAGCCTATCCCTTCTCCAAAGGATCTTCCTGACCCAGGAATCGAAACGGGCTATTCTGCATTGCAGGTGGATTCTTTACCAGCTGAGCTATTGGGGAAGCCCTGATAGGACATTATCAGACATTATTCCTATAATTACTTTCACATGTAATGATTGTCTGTTTAAGAGTGGAAATTAAATGATAATAAAAGATCCAGTTTCAACAGCGGCACCCTTATTCTGAAGCATCTCCATTAGAATCAATGATCTAGCATTGTATTAAGTCTTGTATATGAAAAGAAAAGGGTTATTTGAGGCTTCTGGTATATTAGTCCAGATCACTTAGGAATTTTCATGTTCACCTTGCCATGGCTACCTTCCTATTCTGGCAAAGGATGAAAAACAGTGACTAGTTCATTTTTGAATTAATCAAATTTTTAAAACATCCTTTGGTTGTATCAAAAGCAGCAACCTTTGGCAACAACAGCCTTTGGCTTCTGGTTATGAATGTTATTTCAACAGGAAGAGGCCTGCATTAATAATCTGAAAAAGAAGAAAGAAAATTATTTGCATATTTTCATGATGTTAAAGAAATATAAATGATGTTAAAAATATAAACAGAATTTAAATATACAGTGGTTTTGTGTGTTAAAGATATATGATGTTAAAGAAATATAAACAGAATTTAAATATACAGTGGTTTCATATGTGTGTGTGTGTGTTTGTGTAGAGGTTTCTCCATTATTAAATATTCCTCCTAAGAGTGTTTAACAAGAGCTTAATGTTCATGGATAGTCAATTTCAAATAACACTAAGGAATAATTAGATTGAAGAAAAGTTGTAAACTGGGTTTAACCACTCATGTAGCTTACAGTAAAATAAATTTAACACAAAAAGTGGAGGTATACTAGACAATGGCTTTTCAAAAATCTCTAAAATAACTATTTCTGACTGCTGCTGCTGCTGCTAAGTCACTTCAGTCGTGTCCAACTCTGTGCAACTCCATAGATGGCAGCCCACCAGGCTCCCCCGTCCCTGGGATTCTCCAGGCAAGAACACTGGAGTGGGTTGCCATTTCCTTCTCCAATGCAGGAAAGTGAAAAGTGAAAAGTGAAAGTGAAGTCGCTCAGTCGTGTCCGACTCTTAGCGACCCCATGGACTGCAGCCTACTAGGCTCCTCCATTCATGGGATTTTCCAGGCAAGAGTACTGGAGTGGGGTGCCATTGCCTTCTCTACAATCTAATCTAGTAGTTCTCCCACTTGAGTAGAGCCACAAGTTTATAAGTTGACATTAAATTCAACAACTTCTTTTGGAGGCAAACTAGATTAAAATAATAGTCCTGATTCTTATTCTTTAGAATTAAAGAAATAATTTTGTATACTTCTGATGCTTTATTTTTAACGATTTAGAAAGGAGAGTTCAAAACTGATTTTGAAAGCACAGTCTACATGGGAAAGAAACTCAAGTCTGCAACTCAGTTCAGTTCAGTTCAGTTGCTCAGTCGTGTCCGACTCTTTGCGACCCCATGAATTGCAGCACGCCAGGCCTCCCTGTCCATCACCATCTCCTGGAGTTCACCCAAACCCATGTCCATCGAGTCGGTGATGCCATCCAGTCATCTCATCCTCTGTAATCCCCTTTTCCTCCTGCCCCCAATCCCTCCCAGCATCAGAGTCTTTTCCAATGAGTCAACTCTTCGCATGAGGTGGCCAAAGTACTGGAGTTTCAGCTTTAGCATCATTCCTTCCAAAGAACACCCAGGGCTAATCTCCTTCAGAATGGACTGGTTGGATCTCCTTGCAGTCCAAGGGACTCTCAAGAGTCTTCTCCAACACTACAGTTCAAAAGCATCAATTCTTCAGTGCTAAGCTTTCTTCACAGTCCAACTCTCACTTAGGAGGTGCTAAAAGAGCCCTATACTTGGTTCCAGCCATGGTAAGGGACCAGGGCAGCTCATCCAGAAACCTGGCGAGAGACACACCCATCTATGCCTCTAAAGCCATGTTTGCAGACATTAGTCTTAGCTGTGGAACCTACAGTGTCCCTGGGGCTTAGATTCAGTCTTACTCAGCTGTGGTCCAGAGTTATTCCTGCTAACACAGGGGCCCATCCAGGCAGCAACCCTTCCCAGGAACTTGGTGGGAGTCACTTAGGCCACTCACCTGGGAATAGGCCCACTATCTAAGAACCCAATTGTTGACCCTGAAGTAGATCCATGTCCCAGTGCTACCCCATTGAACAAGGTCCTGGAGGCCATCCCATCTACCAGGCACCAGACAGGATCCATGTGCACCCAACTCCCTGGTAACATGCTCGTCAACTTCCAGTCACACTGTATATATGTCCTGCAACAGCCTCATAACTGGCTCTGACCAAACATTACTGTGATTTCAGAGGCAACCTCAAGAAAAGTTCTTTGCCTGCTCAAGTCAGTCATGCGTGCATGCATGCTAAGTCACTTCAGTCGTGTCTGACTCTTTGCGACCCTATGGACTATAGCCCACCAGGCTCCTCTGTCCTTGGGATTCTCTAGGCAAGAATACTGGAATGGGTTGCCACCATGCCCTCTTCTAGGGGATCTTCCAGACCCAGGGATCAAACCTGTGTCTCTTATGTTTCCTGCACAGGCAGGCAGGTTATTTACCCCTAGTCCGCAAAACACACCTTCCCTGACCAGGAACTGAACCCAGGCTGTGGCAGTGAAATGCTGAATCTTAGCCACTAGACCACCAGGGCACTAGTCTAGCCTGTCAAACTGGAAACAGAAGCTTGCTCCTTCAAATGTATAGACCCAAAGCAAGGTTACATAAATCACAAAAAATCAAGTAAATATGACACCACCAGTGGATATTTATAAAGCACTAGCAAATGATCCCTCAAAAGTGGAAATCTACAATTCATCTAACACAGAATTCAAAATAATCATCTTAAAGAAATTGAATAAACTGCAAGAGAATTTGAAGAGTCAACTAAACAAAATCAGGAAAACAGCTCATGAACAAAATGATAAGTTTAATAAAGAAATAGAAGCAATGATAAAGAACCAAAGTAAAACTCAGGAGTTGAACAATATAATGACACAACCAAAAATTCAATAGAGAGTTTAACAACAGACTTAATCATGTAGAAAAAAAGAATCAGCAAAATCAAAGACAAGTCATTTGAAATTAGCAAGTTAGAGGAATAGAAAGAAAAATAATGAAAAAGAGTGAAGAAAATGTAAATGAGACACCATCAAATGAAAAAAAAAAATTGAGTAATAGAAATCCCAGAGGGAGAAGAGAGAAAGAAAGAGGCAGAAGTTTATTTAAAATAATAATAGGTGAAAACTTCCCAAATCTTGGAAGAGATTACAGATATCCAAGTACAGGAAGATCAAACTCCAAGCAAGATCAACCTAAAGAAGATCATTCCAAGGCACACTATAATGTTAAAAGTAAAAGACAAGCAAAAAATCTTGAGAGCAACAAGAGAAAAAAAGACTCATTCTATACAAGGGAACTCCATCAGGCTATCAGTGTATTTCTCTGCAGAAAACTTTCAGACCAGGAGAGAGAGTGGAATGACATATTCAAAGTATTGAAAGAAAAACTGCCAAACCAGAATAGTATACTAGAAAAACTGCCCTTTGGAAATGAAGGAGAGACAAACAAAAGCTGGGACCTCCCTGGTGGTTCAGCAGTAAAGAATCTGCCTGTCAACGCAGAAGACACAGGTTCAATCGCTGGAGAACAAAATGGCAACTCCCTCCAGTGTCCTTGCCTGGGAAATCCCATGGAAAGAGAAGTCTGGCTGGCTACAGTCCATGGGGTCCCAAAAGAATCAGACATGACTTAGAAACTAAACAACAACAACAAGCAAAAGCTAAGGCAATTTATTACCACAAGAGATGCCTTGCAAAAAATCCTGAAAAGAAGTTCTTCAAAACTCCAATGGCATTTTTCATATAACAAGTAATTCTAAAATTCATATAGACCATAGTTCAGTTCAATTCAGTCACTCAGTTATGTCCGACTCTTTGTGACCCCATGAACCGCAGCACACCAGGCCTCCCTGTCCATCACCAACTCCAGGAGTTCACCCGAACCCTTGTCCGTCGAGTCGGTGATGCCATCCAACCATCTCATCCTCTGTCGTCCCCTTCTCCTCCTGCCTTCAATCTTTTCCAGCATCAGGTCTTTTCAAATGAGTCAGCACTTTGCATTAGGTGGCCAAAGAATTGTAGTTTCAGCTTCAGCATCATTCCTTTCAATGAACACCCAAGAGTGATCTCCTTTAGGATGGACTGGCTGGATCTTTTTGCAGTCCAAGGGACTCTCAAGAGTCTTGTCAAACACCACAGTTCAAAAGCATCAATTCTTCAGCACTCAGCTTTCTTTATAGTCCAACTCTCACATCCATACATGGCCACTGGAAAAACCATAACCTTGACTAGATGGACCTTTGTTGGCAAAGTAATGTCCTGCTTTTTAATATGCTGTCTAGGTTGGTCATAACTTTCCTTCCAAGGAGCAAGTGTCTTTTAATTTCATGGACCACATGATAGACCACATGATATCTGATAGACCACAGATAATCCCAAATAGCCAAAGCAATCTTGAGTGAGAATAAAGTTTGAGCATCAATTTTCTGATTTTCTTACACAAAACTGTAGTATTCAAAACAGCATGCATGCTGCATGCTAAATCACTTCAGTCGTGTCCAACTCTTCGTAACTATGGACTGTAGCCTACCAGGCTCCTCTGTCCAAGGGATTCTCCAGGCAAGAATGCTGCAGTGGATTGCCATTTCCTTCTCCAGGGTATCTATGTGAACAAGGGATCAAACATGCATCTTTTTCATCTCCTGAATTGGCAAGTGGGTTCTTAAATGCAGACACACAGACCATCAGAGTAGAATAGAGAACTCTGAAATAAAGTCTCAGATAAATGGTCAACTAACTTATATGCAGAGTACATCATGAGAAACGCTGGACTGGAAGAAACACAAGCTGAATCAAGATTGCTGGGAGAAATATCAATAACCTCAGATATGCAGATGATACCACCCTTACGGCAGAAAGTGAAGAGGAACTCAAAAGCCTCTTGATGAAAGTGAAAGTGGAGAGTGAAAAAGTTGGCTTAAAGCTCAACATTCAGAAAACGAAGATCATGGCATCCGGTCCCATCACTTCATGGCAAATAGATGGGGAAACAGTGGAAACAGTGTCAGACTTTATTTTTCTGGGCTCCAAAATCACTGCAGATGGTGACTGCAGCCATGAAATTAAAAGACGCTTACTCCTTGCAAGGAAAGTTATGACCAACCTAGATAGCATGTTCAAAAGCAGAGACATTACTTTGCCAACAAAGGTCCGTCTAGTCAAGGCTATGGTTTTTCCTGTGGTCATGTATGGATGTGAAAGTTAGACTGTGAAGAAGGCTGAGCACCGAAGAATTGATGCTTTTGAACTGTGGTGTTGGAGAAGACTCTTGAGAGTCCCTTGGACTGCAAGGAGATCCAACAAGTCCATTCTGAAGGAGATCAGCCCAGGGATTTCTTTGGAAGGAATGATGCTAAAGCTGAAACTCCAGTACTTTGGCCACCTCATGCGAAGAGTTGACTCATTGGCAAAGACTCTGATGCTGGGAGGGATTGAGGGCAGGAGGAGAAGGGGATGACAGAGGATAAGATGGCTGGATGGCATCACTGACTCGATGGACATGAGTCTGATTGAACTCCGGGACTTGGTGATGGACAGGGAGGCCTGGAGTGCTATGATTCATGGGGTCACAAAGAGTCGGACACGACTGAGCGACTGAACTGAACTGAACTGAATTTTTGAGAAAGGGACCTAAGAATACTCAATAGGGAAAACCGGATATGCAAAAAAAATGAAGTTGAACACTTATCTTATACTACTCACAAAATTTATCTCAAAATGGATTAAAGACTTTAGTGTAAGACCTGAAAAGTATAAAACTCCTGGAATAAATCAAAGGGAAAGCTGCTTGTCATTGGTCTTTGCAATGAATTTTTGGATATAATATACAACAAAGCAGAAATAAATAAGTGGAACAACATCAATCTAAAAACCTACACAGCAAAAGAAATGGTGAATACAATGAAGATGCAACCAATGAATAAGAGAAAAGATTTGAAAACTGTTGATCTGATAAGGGGCTACTATCTGCAATATATAATGAACTCATATCACTCAGTAGCAAAATCCTCCAAATAACCCAATTAAAAAGTGAGCAGAGGACACGAACCAGCTTTTTTTCCAAGAAGACATACAAATGGCCAATGGATATATGAAAAAATGTGTAAAAACAGCAATCACCAGGGAAATCCAATCCAAACTACAGTACTTCCTCACATGGTTAGAACGGCCATCAACAGAAAAAGACAACAAATGTTGGCAAGGATGTGGAGAAAAGAAAATTCTTTTGCACTGTTAGTAAGAATGTAAATTGGTAAAACCACTATGGAAAACAGTGTGAAGTTTCCTCAAAAAATTCAAGTTAGAATTACCATATGATCTAACTATCCTATTTCTGGCTATATATAAAGGAAATAAAATCACTTTCTTGAAGAGATAACCACACTTTCATGTTCACTGCAATGTTATTCATAATAGCCAAGACATGAAAGCAACCTAAGAGTCCATCAGTGGGTGAATGGATAAAGAAGATATAGTATATATATGTACAAGGGAGTATTATTCAGGCATAAAAGAAGGAAATCCTACTATTTATGGAAAGGAATGGACCTTGAGAGCTTTATACTATATGAAATGTCAAGACATAGAAAGACAGATACTCTTTGTTCTCAGTGATATATGGAATCTAAATCTAAACTTATAGGAATAGGGAGTAGATAGTGCTAGCCAAGGGCTGGGGGGAGGGTAGAAAATAGGGAGATATTGTTCAAAGGTACAACCCCCTGCTATAAGATGAATGAGTTCTGGGGATCTAATATGCAGCACAGAGACTAAAGTTAACAATCCTGTATCATACACTTGAGAGTTATGCTAAGGGAGTCAATCTTAACTTTTCTCACCAAATGAGAAAAAAACATAATGATGTGAGATAATGGATCTGTTAATTAACTTTACTGTTTCAATCATTTCACAATATGTATGTATATACCTTAAACTATTACAATATTATACATCAATATATCTCAATCAAACTGGAAAATAATTTTTTAAAAATTTAAGGGAAAGAAATACAATCTACATAGGACAGTGTTTTATCAGAAAAAGGTTATTACAGTCATTTCTGCTTTGGGCATGAACGTCATCTTTTTTAAATTTTGTGTTTAACTCTGTTCTCATTTAATACTGGTATTCAACAGTAGAAAGCCTCACCGTAGGATGAAATTGCATTAGTAATTATGTGATGTAACCAGAAGCCACAGCAGGCAGGCAGATATGAAGTTTGGGTCAGGAAAAAGACTTTTGTGATCAGAACATAAGGCATAGAACTGACAATGAGCCAGTGTGTGTTTGGCCAAGCACGGAATCAAATTGCACTTCTGAAAGAGGGACGTGATGAGTGGATTTGACTGATTATACATACAAATTCAAATTCAACATCTCCATAGGTGGTACTGTACTGTAAGCCCAGTTTTTCTAACATTGTCAGCAGCTTTTCCATTCACAGCAGCAGCAATCCAATTAAAATGGCCATCAGAGCAGAGCTGATCTGCATTAAGTGGCTTCCATTAATGTCATATTTAATTTAGATGTACGGTGTTGAAGGTGCTCATTACTGTCCTCTGCAAATCTTTATACAGCTTGTGGACATCAAATTTTATAAATTATATTTACATCTTTTATGAAAAATGAAGATCAATTGGCTTGTATTTCAAAACCACTGTGTTAGGTTTTTATGTCCTTTTGAATCCATAATAGTCAAATCACCATGCTTAAACCAGTTTTCTGTACTAAACTTCATGAAGGTGTGAGAAGAGAGGACATATACTTTAAAACAAAATTCCAAAGCAAATCTCAAACTGCTAGGAGCACTATTTAAACATGTGTTCCAAGAGACAAAGGATTGAATTAGAAATGTATTCTATTGGATTTTCAGAATTGATAATGTTGAGCCTATTTACCACAAAATTTAGAATCAGGGAATAAGAAGCTTTGATGATAACAAACAAACAAACAAAAATTTACTGAGGAGCCCTACTATTGAAATGGGCTGCAGAGAAGCCATGGCAATAACTCAAGTTCTCCCAAGCATCCATTCAGCACATGACTCAAGACTGGTGAGCTTTAACCAGTCTTGATATTTTCAGCCTGTGAAAGTGAGAGTATTAGTCACTCAGTCCTATCTGACTTTTTGTGACCCCATTGACTGTAACCTGCCAGGCTCTTCTGTCCATGGGATTCTCCAGGCAAGAATACAGGAGTGGGTAGCCATTCTCTTCTCCAGGGTATCTTCCTGACCCAGGGATTGAACTTGGGTCTCCTGCATTGCAGGTGAATTCTTTACCCTCTGAGCCCCCAGGGAAACCTATTATCAGCCTATCCACCCTTATTCTGACCCTCAAAGGCAAAAGTTTTTAGGCAAACATGTACATATGTAAAACTAGCGGTTTGCATAGACAATACAGTATATAAAGATATAGACATCAAAATTCTGCAAGCCAGTCTTCAATACGTCAACTGCGAACTTCAGATGTTCAAACTGGATTTAGAAAAGTCAGAGGAACCAGAGATCAAATTGCTAACATACTTTGGATCATCGAAAAAGCAAGAGAATTCCAGAAAAACATCTACTTCTGCTTTATTGATTACGCCAAAGCCTTTGACTGTGTGGATCATAACAAACTGTGGAAAATTCTTCAAGAGATGGGAATATCAGACCACCTTACCTGTCTCCTGAGAAATCTGTATGCAGATCAAGAGGCAACAGTTAGAACTAGACATGGAACAATGGAGTGGTTCCAAACTGGGAAAGGAGTGTGTGAAGACTGTATAATGTCACCCTGCTTATTTAACTTATATCCAGAGTACATCATATGAAATACTGGGCTGGATAAAGCACAAGCTGAAATCAAGATTGCCAGGAGAAATATCAATAATCTCAGATACGCCGATGATACCATCCTATGGTAGAAAGTGAAGAGGAACTAAAGAGTCTCTTGAGGAAAGTGAAAGAGGAGAGTGGAAAGGCTGGCTTAAAACCCCAACATTCAAAACACTAAAATCATGGCATCCAGTCCCATTGCTTCATGGCTAATAGAAGGGGAAATAATGGAAACTGACAGACATTTTTGGGGGCTCCAAAATCACTGCAGATGGTGACTGCAGCCATGAAATTAAAAGACACTTGCTCCTTGGAAGAAAACCTATAACCAATCTAGACAGCATATTAAAAAGCAGAGACATTACACTGGCAACAAAGGTGTGTCTAGTCAAAGCTATGGTTTTTCCAGTAGTCATGTATGGATGTGAGAGTTGGACTGTAAAGAAAGCTGAGCATGGAAGCATTCATTGTTTTTGAAATGTGGTATTGGAGAAAGCTCTTGAGGAGCTTTCTTGCAAGGAGATCCAACCAGTCAATCCTAAAGGAAATCAGTTCTGAATATTCATTGGAAGGACTGATGCTGAAGCTGAAATTCCAATACTTTGGCCACCTGATGTGAAGAATTGGCTCATTGGAAGAGACTCTGATGCTGGGAAAGATTGAAGGCAGGAGGAGAAGGGGACAACAGAGGATGAGATAGTTGGATGGCATCACTGACTCGATGGACATGAGTTTGAGCAAGTTCCTGGAGTTGGTGATGAACAGGGAAGCCTGGCATGCTGCAGTCCATGGGGTCACAAAGAGTCAGATGTGACTGAGTGAATGAAGTGAGACACCAGAAAGAAAACAAAAATGAAAATATTAAGAATGGGCAAAAGATATGAATAGAAAATCCATGGAAGCAAAAACTCAAATGTCTAAAACACATGAGAATATGTTGAAATATAAGATTATTCAGAGAAGTACAAATCAAAATAGTTTCATAATTACCAGAGTGGTGAACATTAAGTGTAATGGTATCAGGTTTGGACAAAGTTACAGAGTGTGGGAACACTGCTGGAAATGTAAACTGATGAAACAACTCTGGAGAGAAATTTGGTATTAAAATAGAAAATCCACACTAAAATTTAAATGTCTTTTAAATTGAAGTCTTAATGTTGGATTGATACTGTAGAAAATAATTCAATATATATATAAGTATAAAATAGATTTATCTCTCCATAACAATTTTTTTCCTTTTCACTTTCTATTTTAATATAAGTTCAAACAAGCAGAGAAGTTTCAAGAACAAATCAAATAACTCACACAGATATTCCAAATGGTAAGTCATTTGCCTGTGCTCTCACACTGTTAATCTACACTAAATTATTTTTTTGAATGATTTAAGAAAAAGTGTCAAACACAATGTTCTATCACTTTTTAGATATGTCAGTGTATGTTTCCTAAAGAAAAATAATTCAGTCAGAAAGCTTCAGTTGATATTTAGTCACTAAATCATGTTCAACTCTTTGTGATCCCATGGACTGTAGCCTACCAGGCTCCTCTGTCCATGGGATTTCCCAGAAAAGAATACTAGAGTTGGAGTGGGTTTTCATTTCCTTCTGCATTTAACCAGAAAAAAATTATATAAATCAAGAAATTAATCTTTATTCCATATTATTACTTACTTTACTGACCTACTGAAATTTTATCAATTGTTTCCTGGTAGCTCAACTGTGAGCTACCTGCCTGCAATGCAGGAGACCCTGGTTCGATTCCTTCGTCAGAACGTTCCCCTGTTGAAGGGATAGGCTACCCACTCCAGTATTCCTGAGCTTCTGTGGTGACTCAGATGATAAAGAATCTGCCTGCAATGTGGGAGACCTGGGTTCAATCCTTGGGTTGGGAAGATCCCCTAGATGAGGGCATGGCAAACCACTCCAGTGTCCTTGCCTGGAGAATCTACATGGACAGAGGAGCCTGGTGGGCTACAGTCCCTGGGGTCACAAAGAGTTGGACATGACTGAGCTTCTAAGCACAGCACAGTCTCAAACTTATCCTTTATAGCATAAAAAATTCCAGCTCAAATATTCCATTCCAATGTCACGTCTCGTCTTTCTCATTTCTGACATTTGAGACCTTTAAAGGGTAATAGGCCCATTATTTTGTGGAAATTCTCTCAGTTTAAATGTATCCATGTTTACTCACAGTTAGATTCAGTTTACATGTTTGGCAGGGGCACCACAGAAGTGATGCTGTGTTCTCAGTGCATCTATCAACAGGTGCGTGATATCAATTAGTTTCATTAGAGTGTCATTTATCTTCATCACCTGGGTAAGAAGGTATTTTCCAGTTTTATCCATTTCCAAGTTATCGTCTTTCTCTGTAATTGAGAAGTAATTTGGAGGGAAATATGTTAAGACAATGTAAATATCCTATTATTCCCTCAACTTTCTCCCACTAGTTTTTTTTTTTTAATACTTATTATTTATTTGGCTGCATCAGATCTTAGTGGCAGCACCCTGGATGTTCATCACACACGGACTCTGCAGAATGTGGGCTCTGCTGCATATGGGGGCCTTAGTGCCCTGACCAAGGATTAAACCTGTGTCCCCTGCATTTCAAAGCTGATTCTTAACTGTTGGACCACCAGGGAAGTCCCATCTCCCACTAGTTTTAGTATCTATTGATAATTCTTGCCTAAGGATATAAGTTTTCTGATGACTGTCAATGGTACTTTTCTAATTTTGCCATTCTTTTCACACGTATTAGTTGGCTTTCTAATCTAGGAAAAGTTTTCCTTCTTTCTCTATTATTTACTCATTAATTGTATTACTATTGACGCACTAAAATAATTCTTATTTTACTCAATGGTTTGTAATCTTTACTATCATTATTTTCTTTGATGCTCAAATTTTCTCAGATTTGGCCACTGAAAACCAGCTCCTGTGTCCTTTTGTTCTGATTCCCCTATAATTTAATCACTACCTTATTTTCTGGCACACACAATCAAAACGTTTAGTAGTAAACTAAGAAACCTTAGGTGTTTAAAACAATGCCACTTAACAAAGTACTTAAGAAGCAATAAAGTTTGTTAATGGAGACCTCAGCCCATGAAGTCAAAAGACTTGGGTTTAATTTTTACCTTAATCCTTTCTAATTATATACTGTCAGTTATTAAATTTCATTAATCTTCATATTAGCTCGCAGTTTTTCAGGGTAGAATTTAATAAGACCACACATGGAAAAGTCTTTGCATTGTGCCTCACACATGGTAGACCAAAAGTCAAATAAATATATTCTAGACATCAACAAGAGGAGTGACTAGAAATATAATATAAATTATTATTCCTCTTTAAAATGATACATTTATATACAAAGGATGTTCTTTGCCATTCTGGTCATCAGACCTTAAAATTGAGATCAAAGATCTTGGTAAGGTTAGAGCACATTCAATTAAAAAATCAGGAAAATAGGATACGTTTAATAAAAAATATAATATAAAGATGGGTACAAGTATGTGCATGACAAATACTCCATAAATAATAGTTTTCATTTTCCCATTAATGTGTTACTTAAAATTATTTTTGTTGTATTAGGTCTTACGTTTTATTCCTTTGTCTATTCTCATAGACTTGACTACTATCAAAAAAGACAAACAAAACAACAACAGAAATGTTTTTTTCTATTAAGTTGTTGGTACATTATAATAGTATTGTATTAAGTACAGTAAGTAACCTACATCCAGGTACTTTTGTAAAATTGTGAACTTTTTTACTTTAAAAATTGTGAACAATTTTACTTTAAAAATTGTGAACTTTTAAAGATGTGAATGGAGAAGTAAATGGCAACCCACTCCAGATTTCATGCCTGGAGAATCCCATGGATGGAGAGGCCTGGCAGTCTACAGTCCATGGGGTCTCAAAGAGTTGGACACGACTGAAGCGACTTGGCAAAGATGTGAAAGTGCATTCCATCCATGTTGGGTGTGAGTGAGATTGCCGCTTGCCCTCTGTCTCCTATTTCTGACGATCTTTCAGCTCTATCGACTCCCACCTCTTATCCCTCTTCCAGTCAGTAACTCTTCTTGCCTGTTCACTAGATGCCGGCCCAGGTACGCCAGCTGTTGTACTGTACTACTGGACTTGTCAAAGAACTGTGTACTGCTAGATTAAAAATGTTTTCTTTACTTTATTTTTTGTATTATCTGTGTGAAAAGTATTATAAACCTCCTATTAACCTATTAGAGTACAGGACTATATAGCTGATTGTGTTAGTTGGGTACCCAGAATAAATTTATTGAACTTACAAACAAATTAGACTTATGAATGCACTCTCAGAATGGAACTCATTCTTATGTAGAAGACTTACTGTATGTTAAGTGCTGTATTAAATTCTTAAACCCTTTAGCAAAGTCAAAAGTACTTTATTAGATACTTATTTCTTTTAAGCAACAATAAAAAGATTTTATTTATAACCCAAGAAAAAGTGACAAATGAGTGTTATAGAAAAGAATGATTTTGTTTATTTGTGAAGCAAATGTGAAATTGAAATTCCTGGGAGGCACGGTAGCATTTCCTCTGTGCCAGGCTTTCTGTTAAGGGTTTTTCATACATTCTCTCATTCAGGCCTCACACCAATGTATATTATACAGATGAGGAAAGTGCAAGTCACTCAGTCGTGTCCGACTCTTTATGACCCCGTGGACTATACAGTCCATGGAATTCTCCAGGCCAGAATACTGGAGTGGGTAGCCTTTCCCTTCTCCAGGGGATCTTCCCAACCCAGGGATCGAAATCAGGTCTCCATCATTGCAGGCAGATTCTTTACCAGCTGAGCCACAAGGGAAGCCCACAGATGAGGAAACTAAGCCTCAGTAAGGTAAGTCAGGTGGCAGGAAGTGCTGGAATCAGGTTTTTTCTGTCTAATTTTAACAACACAAACTTTATTTCTTTAATATTCAACATTTTACAATTAATTTTTATTGATGTGGAGTTGATTTATAATGTTGAGTTAGTTTCAGATATATATCAAAGTGAATCAGTTATACATAAGCATATATCCATTCTTTTTTAGATTCTATTCCCAAAAAGGCCATTACAGAGTACTGAGTAGAGTTCCCCGTGTTAAATACAGGATGTTCTTATTAGTAGATATTTCTCCACTTAACAGTTTCTCTTTCTGCAGAAACACTCTTAACAATCTGCCCCAGTCCCGTCTCAGACTACATCCAAAGCCCCATCAAGCAGACAGTAAGCCGCACATCACCAATCCTTCTGGCCAAAGACATATGAACAATTTGTCCAAATATTCATTGGAAGGACTGGTGCTGAAGCTGAAGCTCCAATACTTTGGCCACCTGTGAAGAGCCAACCCATTGAAATAGACCCTGATGTTTGAAAGATTGAAAGCAGGAGGAGAAAGGGACAACAGAGGATGAAATGGTGAGATAGCATCACTGCCTCAATAGACATGAGTTTGAGAAAACTCCAGGAGATGGTGAAGGATTGGGAAGCCTAGTGTGCTGCAGTCCATGGGGTTGGACATGACTTAGCAACTGAACAACAATAATACAATTGTAAAACATGACCAAGTTGAACCAGTTTGAGTGCTTCCTAGGAACTCTGTATTCAGAGACAAAGAACATAGAAAATCAGCTATAATGAGGATATTGAAGGTTGAGGCTGGCCAGACAGAGTATACCTTGTATATTTGAAGGGCAAGCAGAGAAACTGGGTCTTGGGAAGAGAAAAGGTGATATGTAAATGCAGCAAATATGAACAAAAACACATTAGCAATAGTCAGAGTAAGAACCAGAGAGAGCAAGAAGCCAGAAGAGATTGAGACCATGAAAAAGAGAGAGAAGGGGGAAAGAGCATCAGGGATAAATAAACGAAAACTTTTGCTTGTTTGAGGAAAAGAAGTGGTCCTGTTAAACTATCACTGGGAGTGTCTGGCAGTGGAGCAATCGATTAAAGTTTGGAAAGTTTATGCCACTGTTGGGGAGGAAGAAATTTTCCTTGACCCCTCTAGATTCTTCTGGCTGATCTAAGAATTAAACTGACTCAGATTGCTAGTCTTCCCCAAGTCTCCAGTCTGCTGGTCTACTCTGTATATTTTAGACTTAACGAAGTCTCTACAGTGGCATGAGCTAGTTCCTTAAAATAAGTCTCTCAATAGATGACTGATCGATGATAGATAGAGTTAGAGATACACACATCTGTTGGTTCTGTTTCTCTAAAGAAACTTGGCTAATATACAGGATGAGAAAAAAAAGCATAACTATTTTAAAATTCTTTATATTTTCTTCTGTCATGAAGATATCTGTATGCTTGATATTTTATAATATTTCTATAAGCTCTCTCAATGCCTAATTAACAAAGAAAAGTTAAATAAATGATGAATTGACAGTACTGCAGTTATAGGCTCTCATGAGGATGGTCCAGATCATGGTCACAAATCTTGAGGCTGGAGGAGCCACCCTTTGTAAGCTCTCCAAAAATGGAGGGTAGGAAACTTTCATTGCTTATCATGGAAGAAAATTTCACAAAATAAGGTTGAAAAATTATTTATTCATTCACCAAATATTTCTGGAACACCAATTATGTGCAAGGTATTGTTCTAGGTAATTGGGAAATTATAGTAAAAAAAAAAAAGGTCATAGATTTCTCTCTTGTTTCAGCCTACTCCATGGAGCTTACAATCAAGAGGAGGCAGAAAGAAAAGATAAAAATAATAAATATGTAAAGTATATGTGCATTAAAAGGTGACAAAACTTTGGAAAAAAGTCAAAGGGAGGAGAAGGGTTGGTTTTGCACTTTTAAATATAGATACTAAGGTAGGCTTAATTGAGAAAGTGAGAGTTTAAAAGCTGGCTTAAAGCTCAACGTTCAAAAAAATAAGATCATGGCAGTTGGTCCCATCATTTCATGGCAAATAGATGGGGGAAAATGGAAACAGTGACAGATTTTATTTTCTTCAGCTCCAAAATCACTGTGGACAGTGACTGCAGCCACAAAATTTAAAGACGCTTGCTCCTTGGGAGAAAAGCTAGGACAAACCTAGACAGCATATTAAAAGGCAGAGACATCACTTTGCCAACAAAGGTCTGTGTGGTTAAAGATATGATTTTTCCAGTAGTAATGTGTGGATGTGACAGTTGGACCATAAAGAAGGCTGAGTGTCAAAGAACTGATACTTTTAAACTGCGGTGCTGGAGAGAACTGTTGAGAATCCCTTGGACAGTAAAGAGATTAAACCAGTTCCCTCATAGCTCAGTTGGTAAAGAATCCTCCTGCAATGCAGGAGACCCAGGTTCGATTCCTGGGTTGGGAAGACTGACTGGAGAAGGAATAGGCTACCCACTCCAGTATTTTGGCCTGTAGAATTTCATGGACTGTATAGTCCATGGTGTCCCAAAGAGTTGGACACGACTGAGCAACTTTCACTTTCACTTTCATAACAGAAATCAACCCCGAATATCCACGGGCAGGACTGACACTGAAGCTGAAGCTCCAATCCTTTGGCCACCTGATGGGAAGAGCCGACTCACTGGAAAAGACCCTGAGGCTGGGAAAGGTTGAAGGCAAGAAGAGAAGGGAATTGGCCAGCGTTATACGTGGGGAAAGGGAGCAACAGGCAGAGGGAATCACCAATATAGAGAGGTAACTGTGTGTACATGCCCGGCATCTTCAAAAGTGATTAATATCCAGGAGTGGTTGTAGTAAGTAGCTATAGTGGGGTGAGAGAGAGATTAATAAGGGTTGAGGTAAAGAGAGGTGACAAGGGAGGCCTGTTCTTGCAGAGATGTGTAGAGATTTATAGGCCATTGTAAGGACTTGATTTTTACCCTTAGTGAGATGGAGAGGAGACTTCGGAGGGTTTCAAAGGGAGGTGAGACATTCAGTTCAGTTCAGTTGCTCAGTCATGTCTAACTCTTCGTGACCCCATGGACTGCAGCATGCCAGGTTTCCCTGTCCATCACCAACCCCCAGAGTCTACTCAAATTCATCTCCATTGAGTCCTGATGCCATCCAACCATCTCATCCTCTGTCTTCCCCTTCTTCTCCTGCCTCCAATCTTTCCCAGCATCAAGGTCTTTTCCAATGAGTCAGCTCTTTGCATCCGGTGGCCAAAGTATTGGAGTTTCAGCTTCAACATCAGTCCTTCCAGTGAACACCCAGAACTGACCTCCTTTAGGATGGACTGGTTGGATCTCCTTGCAGTCCAGGGGACTCCCAAGAGTCTTCTCCAACACCACAGTTCAAAAGCATCAATTCTTCGGTGCTCAGCTCTCTTTATATTCCAACTCTCACATCCATACATGACCACTGGAAAAACCATAGCCTTGACTAGACGGACTTTTGTTGGCAAAGTAATATCTCTGCTTTTTAATATGCTGTCTAAGTTGGTCATAACCTTCCTTCCAAGGAGTAAGTGTCTTTTAATTTCATGGCTGCAGTCACCATCTGCAGTGATTTTGGAGCCCCCCAAAATAAAGTCTGACACTGTTTCCCCACTATTTGCCATGAAGTGATGGGACCAGATGCCATGATCTTAGTTTTCTGAATGTTGAGCTTTAAGCCAACTTTTTCACTCTCCTCTTTCACTTTCCTCAAGAGGCTCTTTGGTTCTTCTTAAGAGTAGTATAGTCTGCATATCTGAGGTTATTGATATTTCTCCCAGCAATCTTGATTCTAGCTTGTGCTTCATCCAGCCCAGTGTTTCTCATGATGTACTCTGTGTATAAATTAAATAAGCAGGGTGACAATATACAGCCTTGACGTACTCCTTTGCTGATTTGGAACCAGTCTATCGTTCCATGTCCAGTTCTAACTGTTGCTTCTTAACCTGCATACAGATTTCTGAAGAGGCAGGTCATGTAGTCTGGTATTCCCATCTTTTGAAAAATTTTCCACAGTTTATTGTGATCCACACAGTCAAAGGCTTTGGCATAGTCAATAAAGAGGAAATAAATGTTTTTCTGGAACTCTCTTGCTTTTTTGATGATCCAACTGATGTTGGCAATTTGATCTCTGGTTCCTCTGCTTTTTCTAAATCTGGCTTGAACACTTGAAAGTTCACAGTTCACTTATTACTGAAGCCTGGCTTGGAGAATTTTGAGTATTACTTTACTAGCCTGTGAGATGAGTGCAGCTGTGCAGTAGTTTGAACATTCTTTGGCATTGCCTTTCTTTGGGATTGGAATGAAAGCTGACCTTTTCCAGTCCTGTGGCTACTGCTGAGTTTTCCAAATTTGCTGGCATATTGAGTGCAGCACTTTCACAGTATCATCTTCCAGGATTTGAAATAGCTCAACTGGAATTCCATCATCTCCACTTGCTTTGTTCATAGTGATGCTTCCTAAGGCCTCTTGACCTCACATTCCAGAATGTCTGGCTATAGGTGAGTGACCACACCATCGTGACATAATATGACATTTTTAAAAAAATGTTTTTCATCATGGAAAGTTTTAATCACAGAAGTATAGAAAACAGTGTGTCAAATCCTTAAACACTCAGCACCAAGCTTCACTAACCACCAGCATCATTCTGCTATCTTTGTTTCAGGTATCCAATGTGCCGCCCCCTCCCCCACCCTCACCTTATCCTTTTCCTCTCAACTGTGAAATACAACACATGGATCTCAGAAATACAGTTCAATATGCAATGAGGTGGGACAGATGTATACACTAGTATAGCCATCACCCAGATCACAGCACAGAACATATCTATTACCCCGTGTGTTTCTTTTCAGACAAACCCTTTCAGCCAGAAAGGAAACCACTATTCGAGTACTTTTCATTGTGATAAATTCATTGCTCTTGTGCCTGCACTTGCTTCTAGAAACAAAATTTTGTGACCCTTAGCTCACCTATGATGATTTCATGTCCCTCTGGAATTTGAGTCCACATTTTTTTGAAGTTTTATTTTAAAAACCTGTAACTTTAAAAAAAAAAAAAAAAAAAAAACCTGTAACTTTAGTTTATCGTTTTTTCCCTTTGCTGTTTTCAGGGGAGGAAAACCTTTCTCATACCCTTCTACCTTGGAAGGAAAGTTATGACCAACCTAGATAGCATATTCAAAAGCAGAGACATTACTTTGCCAACAAAGGTTCGTCTAGTCAAGGCTATGGTTTTTCCTGTGGTCATGTATGGATGTGAAAGTTGGACTGTGAAGAAGGCTGAGCGCTGAAGAATTGATGATTTTGAATTGTAGTGTTGGAGAAGACTCTTGAGAGTCCCTTGGACTGCAAGGGGATCCAACCAGTCCATTCTGAAGGAGATCAGCCCTGGGATTTCTTTGGAAGGAATGATGCTAAAGCTGAAACTCCAGTACTTTGGCCACCTCATGCGAAGAGTTGACTCATTGGAAAAGACTCTGATGCTGGGACGGATCAGGGGCAGGAGGAGAAGGGGACGACAGAGGATGAGATGGCTGGATGGCATCACTGACTCGATGGACATGAGTCTGAGTGAACTCCGGGAGTTAGTGATGGACAGGGAGGCCTGGCATGCTGCGATTCATGGGGTCGCAAAAAGTCGGACACGACTGAGCGACTGATCTGATCTGATCTACATTGTAACCAGATGTGGAGCTCCCTGACTGGATGAGACCTGCCCCCAGGCAGTGTGAGTAGACAGAAAGGAGATAAGGAACAAAAACTAAGCCATGGAATGCTCTCTTCCAGTGCCTGACAAAAACAAGATAAACAGCTACTAAGATTGTCCAGGAAGAGACAGATATGAGTGTGAGGAGATAAGGAGGATGATGTGTGGAGTTCCCCCTTGATATTTGTTGGCTGGAGGCACCACCATCTGGAGAAAAGAGACTTGAAACCTGAAGTTTGGCCATTCACTTGACGCCTGTTGAGAACATTTAAGGAAGTTTATTGCTCTTCCTACTGTGCAGAATGCTTTTGTCCCCAGTGATCAGGATGTGAAAAATTGGGGGATGGAAGGTCTTCTTCCCAGTGTGTAGTTGTTCTCTTTGCAAATATTATTTATTATGTGATGTAATTCTGAGAAGACAATAAAGCAATCTCTGTTGAAAAACTTCTGGTAAAATTGTCTTTTTTTTTTTTTTTTTTTTACCGTTCTCTCCTTCATTAAAGGAAACACTTGAGGACTCTTTCAAAAGGAGTATCTCTGCTGGATTTTGACCAAGAATTCAAGTAGGTGGTTGATGTCTTTTCTATTCCTAGTTCTAGACCTCTGTGAGGTTCTAGGAAACTACCTGCCTTTGAGACCCTAAAGTATTTCAGCAGTCTAAGAAATTTCCTTTAGAAAAAAACAAAAAAATCATAGGTTCCTTTAAGTAGATTGCTGTTACTGGCGCTCGAAGGATTTTGACTAAGTCAAGGGGGAAAAATCACTAATTATTACAGATGACAAAATTTTGGTTTAAGATTGCCTGTACTGTATCTGGCTCATACTTCTCATCTTTGTAATGCCACTAAACCTAAGCACTAAGAGTGACACCATCCTAAATGAAATGGACATTACATGTCTAAATCTTTCAATTTTCTATCTTATCAGGACGAATATTTAATTTAAACAAGTGACTGTGTTTAAGACTTAATGTTCCAAACTAAATGTGGTTGGAAAGGTTGTCAAATGTGGAGGGCTTTTAGAAAAAACATTTTATTTTTTCTTCCTATATAAATGCAATTGGGCTTCCCTGATAGCTCAGTTGGTAAAGAATCCACCTACAATGCAGGAGACCCTGGTTCAATTCCTGGGTTGGGAAGATCCACTGGAGAAGGGATAGGCTACCCACTCCAGTATTCTTGGGCTTCCCTTGTGGCTGAACTGGTAAAGAATCCACCTGCAATGAGGGAGACCTGGGTTTGATCCCTGGGTTAGGAAGTTCCCCTGGAAAAGGGAAAGGCTATCCACTCCAGTATTCTGGCCTAGAGAATTCCATGAACTGTATAGTTCATGGGGTTACAAAGAGTCAGCCACGACTAAGTAACTTTCACTTTCATAAATGCAATTTCAATATGGCCATAATCAAAGTGGAATATCTAGTGAAGTCTGTATTACATGACTAAAACTCTCAATTTCAAAGCTTTTAGAACCGTTTTAAATGGTTAGTAAGTTTCTTACATACAGGAAAATTTTAATAATTCAGATTGCTTAGAGTATCCTTTTGTGTTATACAAAAGGCTTGTTTGTTTTCAGTACAGTTTGTGTTACCAAATAGCACAGACTCAAATCAATGTTGTTCAAGAAGTAGTTGCAGGAACCGTTTAATGAATTCATTTATTTGTTCAGTATAGTTTTTGAGAGCACAAATGCTGAACTAGGCTCTGTGATTATATTAAGATAATCATAACAACCTTCGATTTTATGCTATTTAGTAACTGAATATGGTTTGCTATAGATTATACCTTTCCCTTAAATCTTGTTAATATTTTCAAGAACATAGTATTGAATGTAGTAGTAAGGTTGTTTAGTCGTTAAGTTGTGTCTGACTCTGTGACCCCATGGACTGCAGCCTGACAGGCTCCTCTGTCTATGGGATTTTCCGAGCAAAAATACTGGAGTGGGTTGCCATTTTTTTCTACAGAGAATCTGCCCAAATCAAGGATCAAATCCACATCTCTGGCATTGATCGGCATTGGCAAGTGGATTCTTCTGAGCTACCAGGGAAGCCCAAGAACTATAGTACTCTTGGGTTATTTTATTCATTAATTTTGTAACTAATAAAGTAATAGAAATTGAAGAGTGTTAGAGATCTGAATGAAATCTCTATGGGGTGTAGTTCTGTTTACAAAAGTCTGAACCGTACAATGAATTTTAAGGAGACAGCGGAGAATATGAAGAAAATATAGAGTGAGAAAAACCAATAGACAAGAAACATTGTATGATCTGGAATAATAAAAATTAGATTCATATATAGCAAGCAATGGGTTATTACAAAAATGACAATTCTTAAAGAGTGTAAAATGGGAATATTTGAATTATTTACTGTCCTAAATTAAGATGGTAGTTGGTGACCCAGAGGTTTCATTAACTGATATTTTTATTATGCCCATTTCTTGCCTGTAAAAAAGGTTCAAAATGTGAAAACACCATATCCTATGTCATGTAAATAAAATGGATTCTTCTGTGAGGCTGTTGCTATTTGCAATGTAGCAAAAAAACCAAAATCAATTCTACTTAAATTTGATAACGTTGAATGTTTATATGAAACAAAAACTCAATAAACAGCTGCAGTTCAGTATTTGATCAGTTCAGTTCAGTTCACTGGCTCAGTCGTGTCCGACTCTTTGTGACCCCATGAATCACAGCACTCCAGGCCTCCCTGTCCATCACCAACTCCCGGAGTTCACTCAGACTCACGTCCATCAAGTCAGTGATGCCATCCAGCCATCTCATCCTCTGTCGTCCCCTTCTCCTCCTGCCTCCAATCCCTCCCAGCATCAGAGTCTTTGCCAATGAGTCAACTCTTCGCATGAGGTGGCCAAAGTACTGGAGTTTCAGCTTTAGCATCATTCCTTCCAAAGAAATCCCAAGGCTGATCTTCAGAATGGACTAGTTGGATCTCCTTGCAGTTCAAGGGACTCTCCAGAGTCTTCTCCAACACCACAGTTCAAAAGCATCAATTCTTCGGCCAGAATATTAAAAACTTTTCTCATTCACAGTTATATTTTTAGTACAAGATCCCAAACCAAATACATGGTTAGAGTTTATTCAGTCAAAAAATTGATCACCTTATTATATAGGAAGCTATTCAAAGGCAAGTGTCCGGAAAAAAGTGTCATTTGCTCTTGAATCCATACACTAATCCTTAATCATCTTCAAATGATTTTCTAGATCGGTAAAAATGATTTTCAATCAATTCTGAAATTCTTTTTAAAAAAGAAAAGTCCCTTAACCATTTCTTAGGATTCTAGAGCCATTGTTTATTATATTAAAACATTTGAAAAACATTTATTCATAAGCTATTTTTATTTTTCTTGATATTTAGAACATATTGATAGTGATTCACTATTCCTATCTCTGTAGTCTCAGTTCCTCCAAATAAGTGACTGTGTGCTTAGTCAGTCATTCAGTCATGTCCAGCTCTTTGAGACCTCATGGGGTGTAGCCCACCAGGCTCCTCTTGTCCATGGGGATTCTCTAGGCAAGAATACTGGAGTCGGTTGCTATGCCTTTCTCCAGGGGATCTTCCCAACCCAGGAATCGAACCTGAGTCTCCAGTATTGCAGGCAGATTCTTCACCAGTTGAACTACCAGGGAAGCCCTTAGTAAAACTAAATGTCCGTTATTTAGGGCATGGTTGGACTAATTTATATGCATCAAAAGTATGGAATATTATGCAGCTATTAATAAACAAATTGCTGTCTAGTCAAAGCTATGGTTTTTCCAGTAGTCATGTATGGATGTGAGAGTTGGACTGTAAAGAAAGCTGAGTGCTGAAGAATTGATTCTTTTGAAGTGTTGTATTGGAGAAGACTCTTGAGAGTCCCTTGGACAGCAAGGAGATCCCACCAGTCAATCCTAAAGGAATTCAGTCCTGAATATTCATTGGAAGGACTGATGCTGAAGCTGATACTCCAATACTTTGGCCACCTGATGAGAAGAACTGATTCATTGGGAAAGACTCTGATGCTGGAAAAGACTGAAGGCAGGAGGAGAAGGGGACAACAGAGGATGAGATGGTTGGATGGCATCGCTGACTCGATGAACATGAGTTTGAGTAAACTCCAGGAGTTGGTGATGGGCAGGGAAGCCTGGCATGCTGCAGCCCATGGGGTCGCAAAGAGTCAGACACGACTGAGCAACTGAACTGAACTGATTAATAAACAAATTAGTGTTATATCTATTGAACTGGACACTTATCTGTTCTTTTGAATTAGCTAGTGAGTAAATGGGTTGAGGAATAGTGAATAGTATGTTTCATTTCTTAACAAAAGCACAAGTGTGTGTGGTTGTGTATACACACACAAATATTTTAAAAATATAAGCGTGTATATATATATATATATATTTGAAAGTATATGTGTGTGTATGCTGTGCTGTGCTTGGTTGCTCAGTCATGTCCGATTCTTTGCAACCACATGAACGGTAGCCCGCCAGGTTTCTCTGTCCATGGGATTCTCCAGGTTAGAATACTGGAGTGGGTTGCCATGCCCTCCTCCAGATCTGTGTATATACATACATACGGAGAAAGGTATGGAAGGCAATGTCCATTCCCCATGTACATGCCCTGGTCTTTGTGTCAGCTCTGTGTATCCATCCCAGCTTTGGCATGTTTTGCAGCTAAGACTTACCAGTGACGTTGAAAAGTTGCTTTGGGCAGGGGACTAACTCATTCTTACGGGAGCTGGAAATACTTGGGAGTTACAACTATTCCTCCCCACCCCCTCTCCCATGGACTTTTGTACTGGGCTGAGTACAAAGCCTTTGCCTGCAGGCAGACAAACTCTCAAGGCATAATTTACACTCCAGAGCTTTATGTGAGAGCAGATGGAGTTTGGGCCTTCTGAAATTATACTTTTGCCTGGCTCTTTCCCTATTTCTATCCTCTTTCCTCCATTTCCTTACTGGTTTCTCCTGGGTGTAAATCCTTAGTAAATCACATCCACCCAAATTGTTGTTTCAGCTTTTGCTTCTGGGAGAATTCAACCTAGGGCACTAGGCTCACTTTGACTTACCTCAGGAGGGTACGGAGTGCATCAGTGATTATTTATACATTTTTGCATGGTTGCAATAGTTACAATAAATACATCGTTTAATTAAAAATACAATAAAACATTAAAAAAATCAAATAGCTTCCAGTATGCTTTGCTTCATATGTAGTGCTCAGGATAGCTAAGAAAGAATTTCTCAGCACCTTCTTATTCACCACAGAGGTAAGTGAACATAGCCTTATTTCTGTAGCAGCCCCTGATGTTACACTGCTGCGTTTTTGCTTATGATTTTATGGCAGGGTACCTCAGAATAAAACAAGTCCTTTGTTACCTGGCTTTGTTTGTTCCTGCTTTTAACCATGCAGAAGAATCAGAATGAAGATCCAAAGTTCACTTCAACTTCTTCCTTTTATCATCCTGCCCAGTCTTCAACCTCCAAGTCCACTTTCTCCCTACAAAAGAGAAATATTTTCTCTTACAAAATAGAAATATTTTATAAGTAGGAATGTCTAGAGACAGCTTTGTTTTTAACGAAAACTAAAAATCTCACGCATGCACATGTATTTCCCAATGGTTCTTCTCTGAAAGCTTTTCTCAGATATTCTTCTTTGCCAAAGAAAATCAGTCCTTTCTTGGCAGATGGCATCTAAATTCAAACTCTAGTCAAGTACTTATGCTAAAAAAAAAAAAAAAAAAAAAAAACCTTTAAGTAAATTGCTGTCTAGAAAATTAACCTCTGAAATTGCATTGAAAAAAATCTAAGGTAATTGTATTTCTCAGAGTTTCCGTTCTCTTTTAGGTTCAAACTTGAACGTTTTTTACTCTAAAATATGTAATCAATGGGGCAGACACAAAGCAAGAGACATCACTGATTAATTTTGTTAACTGCCTTTTGGAATGTGTATTCTTAATTGTGTCCCATATCATCACATTATGTTTTCCAATAAAACAATTTTAACAACAACAACAACAAAAACCACTTTGCATTATTTTACAGGAAAAGGAGTTCTCTTTTTGACCAAATATCTACATGATATTTTCATATAATTTGATAAAAGTGTTCTCATCCAGGAGAAATTATTTTATAACTGAAAAAAAGATATGATGTACATAGATAAAATCTCTCTGGGTGAGAAGAAAACCAACAGGTGAATTAACTTGCTAACATATTTGTAAACTATTTTGTGAATGAAGGAAAATGCCTGTTAAAATTGCTGCTGCTGCTAAGTCGCATCAGTCGTGTCCTACTCTGTGCGACCCCATAGACGGCAGCCCGCCAGGCTCCCCCGTCCCTGGGATTCTCCAGGCAAGAACACTGGAGAGGGTTTCCTACTCCAGTGCATGAAAGTGAAAAGTGAAAGTGAAGCCGCTCAGTCGTGTCCAACTCTTAGTGACCCCATGGATTGCAGCCCACCAGGCTCCTCCGTCCATGGGATTTTCTAGGCAAGAGTACTCGAGTGGGGTACCATGGATCCAAATACACATATGGTACTCTATTATGATGAACTCTGTTGAACTGATGGTGGTATTTGTTTGTGGACAATTTCAATAAACATGATTCAGTAAAACACAAAGTAAGAAGAAAGTGTAACAAATGTAGATATTTATGATGGATTCAGTATTTACCAAAATTTTCTCTTTGAATAAATAGATTTGGTATCTCTCTTAATTTTTAAAATTGGAATGTAAGTTATATATAGTAAATTATATGCAATCTTCAATGAGTTTTAGCAATAGTATGTACTTGTTTAATCAGCACACCAAAGCAAGATCGAGAACATTACCATCACTCTAGGAATTTAATTCATTCTATTTTTCAGTCAATTCCACCTAAACAGAGCAGTCTAATTTTTGACTTCCATCTCCATAAAGAAGTTGTTTTTTTTCTTACGCATTCAGATCAGATCAGATCAGATCTGTCGCTCAGTCGTGTCCAACTCTTTGCGACCCCATGAATCGCAGCACGCCAGGCCTCCCTGTCCATCACCAACTCCCGGAGTTCACTCAGACTCATGTCCATCGAGTCAGTGATGCCATCCAGCCATCTCATCCTCTGTCGTCCCCTTCGTCTCCTGCCCTCAATCCCTCCCAGCATCAAAGTCTTTTCCAATGAGTCAACTCTTCACACGAGGTGGCCAAAGTACTGGAGTTTCAGCTTTAGTATCATTTCTTCCAAAGAAATCCCAGGGCTGATCTCCTTCAGAATGGACTGGTTGGATCTCCTTGCAGTCCAAGGGATGCTCAAGAGTCTTCTCCAACACCACAGTTCAAAAGCATCAATTCTTCGGTGCTCAGCCTTCTTCACAGTCCAACTCTCACATCCATACATTATCTATATGTAATTATGCAGTAAATACTTTTTCATGACTACTGTTTTGGCTCAAAACAATGTTTTTGAAATCATCTATGCTGCTGTATCAGTAGTTCATTCCTTTTCAATATTGAATAGTGTTTTGTTAGAAGAATGTACCATGGTTTGCTTATCGTTTCTCCTTTTGGTGAACATTTAGATTGTTATTAGTGTTGTGAATTAAGCTGCTGGAAGTTTTTGTTTAAGTTTTTATGTTTAATGTTTAAGTTTTTATGTAGACATGTGTTCTTGTTTCTCTTTGGTAAGCATCTTGCTGGGTCATGGGGTAGAGGCATATTTAAAATTTAAGAGCTGACAAATAATTCTCTAAATAAGTTGCATTATTTTACATGATTACCAACAATGCCCAAAGAATCTCAGTTTTTCCATATCCTTGTCAACAATTGGTATTGTCAATATTTTAAATCTTAGTTCTTGTAAAGGATTGTTTTTTGGTAGATTTCATGAGATTTTCTACTAGTAAATAAGCTGTCTAGTAAATATCAAGAAGAAATGGTGACAGAATGGACATCTTTGCTTTGTTTCTAATCTCAAGAAAAAGTTTTAATGTTTCACCAGCTGGTGTGACGTTAGCCATAGTATTTTGATAGATGCCTTTTATCAGATTGGGGAAAATCACTTCCAAGTTTTCTAATAATTTTTATTAATAATATGAAATGAGTGTTGAAATAGATATTGGGTTTTGTCCATAGCACTTCTTATATCTATGAAAGAGCCCTACCACCATCTTCCTTTCCCTTGGAAGCAGTGAAATGAATGGGATTTTTAAAACAAAATTAGAAACAATCAACAATTTAGGAAAATATGCTTACCACCATTATGGCACCTGGTTAGCATTATAGCAGTCACATAAGATTAAAAGGAAAATACGAGAATCAGTGTTCCATTGCTAATGGGCAAAGAATATAAGCAATAATTCATAAAAGATGAAATGCAAATTGCTTAAAAGCATATAATAATTGATTAACTTAAACAATAATCAAATAAATGGAAATTACAGCCAGTTATCTCATTATTCATTAATTTTATTTGCATAATTAAGGAACAATATTCAGTGTTGTGCTGGTAAAGTATTTTTTTGTCAGACAGGTATTCTCATCTGACAATGTAATCTATTTAGAAAAAAATTTGCAAACAAGGGTCAGGAGCCTTAAGAACATGCATGCCCTCAGTTTCACACATTAAAGACTTTTAAATGTATATAACACTAATTGTTATATACTTTAAAACTCAGCATGATTGTGTACTAGAATATCATACAGCCATTATGATTATATTTAAAATAATGTTTATAATATGAGGAAATGAATAATACAATATTTTAATAGATGATATAGCCTCAACTATTTAAAAAATTTCTTTAAGTACTGGAAAATATATGCCAAATATTAACTGCATTTTTCTGGGTTAATAATATCATGGATAACATTTTTGTTCTTTTAAAATTATTTTTGGGCTTTCCAAATTATCTTTTGCAGTCAGAAAAGAGAAATTGTGTATATATTATACATATTAAAATTCTGAATAATGAGGAGGGCCCAAATTAGAACTCAACCCTCTTGGTTTTGTTTTAGTAAAAACATTTAATACTGAGCTAGAAAGTTGATAGTGAAACAAGATATAAAGAAAAAGTCTAAAATTCCACACTGGAAAATTTGAAGATAAAAAGCTAAAAAGTCAAAGTCAAAATAAAAACATTTCATAGAAAAAGAAAGAATTATCAATAAATTTACTGAAAACAGAAAAAAACTAAGAATAAATAAACTCAACGAAGGGAAGCCAACTGTCTTGAAATGTTCAGAATACAGCTCAATTTGAGGTTAATGATAATTATTAACTTTTTATCATTCTGCCTTTTAAAACAATTTTTCAAGAAAGAAGGAAAATATGCTAAAGCTAAAACCTTAGAGTATTTTTATTGCTATAATTAAATGTAATCAAAAAGTTGAAAATTATGCACCTAGAGGTTGAAAGCTGATTTAGTACTCTTGAAACAAAGCTCAGACTATGATTTATGAATTAAGTAATTTTCTCTGGTGATAATAGTTTCTTAAAAATTGGAGCAATGGTAACATTTAACTATATGGGGAAAGAGTTATAAAGGGAAATACAGATACAGCTGATCAGTTTTTCTTCTCCAAACAGTACTGTGACTGACTCCACCAGCTCAGTCCCAGTCCTGGCTCAGACAGTAAAGAATCTGCTTGTAATTCGGGAGACCTGGGTTCAATCCCTGGGTCGGGAAGATATCCTGGAGAAGGGAATGGCAACCCACTCCAGTATTCCTGCCTGGAGAATCCCATGGACAGAGGAGCCTGGTGGGCTACAGTCCCCAAGGTCACAAGGAGTTGGATGACTGAGCGACTAACATTTTCACTTTACTTTTACACAGATATAGCTGATCAGTTTTTCTTCCTAAGCAGTACTGAGAATGACTCCACAGTCTCAGCCCCAGTCACACTGAGTCAGCCGTTTGGTAGCTGATTTCCCTGGATGAGCTTCAAGCATTTCTGGACTTGAATTTTCTCTTAAAATGCATGTGTCATAAATGCTGCCACTCTTTTTCCAGTTCCTCATTCACTTTTAATGTACTTTTCAATGGTGTAATGCAATTCAATCTTCAGAATTTTGAAAACAAGGTAAGATGACACTTCCTCACCTCTTTCTTGGAGAAGGGCATGGCAACCCACTCAAGGGTTCTTGGCTGGATAACTCTATGGACCACGGAAGCCTGGTTGGCTACGATTCATAGGGTCACAAAGAGCTGGACAGGACTGAAGCAACTTAGCACTCACAGCACCTCTTTCCAGCTGAGAGAAGTCATGTGACTTGTCCTGCCCAATCAATTGTAAGAAGCAGAATATTCTTTATTGTTCAACATCCCCAACTTTCTTTAGCCTCTCTCATTACAAGCAGAAAAACTGATGGTGGCTGTTGCATAAGCCTGCGTGCTGGGGTGCAATTCATATGAAGCTGAGCCCCCAGTCAACCCATAATGGACATGCATTATGATAAGAAATAAACTTTGTGGTTTAAAGCTACTACAATTCAGGAGTTATGTGTTACTATAGCATTAACCCTATCTTAACCAAAATATTAAACAGTAGAGACTTAGTTAAATGGTTAGTAATATAACATACCTTGGGGCACTGTGTAGTCATTATAAATTTTAATGTCAGACTACATTTTGAAAAGGTGGTTACAATATATTAATATTACTAGAAAGTGGTCTTATTGTAGTATATGTAAGGCAAATTAACACACATCTATCTGCATAAACAAGGATTCAGTCTGTTCAATTCAGTTCAGTCGATCAGTCGTGTCCGACTCTTTGCAACCCCATGAATTGCAACACACAGTCCTCCCTGTCCATCACCAACTCCCGAAGTTCACTCAAACTCACGTCCATTGAGTCGGTGATGCCATACAGCCATCTCATCCTCTGTCGTCCCCTTCTCCTCCTGCCCCCAATCCCTCCCAGCATCAGAGTCTTTTCCAATGAGTCAACTCTTCTCATGGGGTGGCCAAAGTATTGGAGTTTCAGCTTTAGCATCATTCCTTCCAAAGAACACCCAGGACTGATCTCCTTTAGGGTGGATTGGTTGGATCTCCTTGCAGTCCAAGGGACTCTCAAGAGTCTTCTCCAACACCACAATTCAAAAGCATCAATTCTTCGGCACTCAGCCTTCTTCACAGTCCAACTCTCACATCCATACATGACCACAGGAAAAACCATAGCCTTGACTAGACGGACCTTTGTTGGCAAAGTAATATCTCTGCTTTTTAATATGCTGTCTAGGTTGGTCATAACTTTCCTCCCAAGGAGTAAGCGTCTTTTAATTTCATGGCTGCAGTCACCATCTGCAGTGATTTTGGAGCCTAAAAAAGTGAAGTCTGACTCTGTTTCCACTGTTTCCCCATCTATTTCCCATGAAGTGATGGGACCAGATGCCATGATCTTTGTTTTCTGAATGTTGAGCTTTAAGTCAACTTTCTCACTCTTCTCTTTCACTCTCATGAAGAGGCTTTTGAGTTCCTCTTCACTTTCTGCCATAAGGGTGGTATCATCTGGATATCTGAAGTTATTGATATTTCTCCCAGCAAGGACTAGAATATTTTATACTAAAACAGAATAATGGCAAAATACTACATACCAAAATATTAGCCAGGATAACAGGTAGGTGATACTTTTCTTTTTGCTTATTTCTATACTCTCTTGTTTTCACAGTAAATACATAAAATATGAGTGACATAGAAGGAGTCTAAAATGAGAGAAATGAAACATGTTTGAAGTGTGCTGTAATGTGGCAGACTTTCTATGTAAGTATATTAAAATACTAATTTTCCAGTTCTTAGTATCCAAATCAAACTGTGTAATAAACATACTTGATAAAAATTGTAAGACACTTAACTCTAGGGTAAAAAGGTTGTCCCACCGACTGTTATAATCATCACAGTCTGAAATATCTTGTCTTAGGTTGAAAGACAAGGGTTTCAATTATAGAGGAAAATTCTAAAAATGTGACACCTTCCTGTGGTGACAATAAGACTTGACAAGTAGTGCCCTGAGGCGCTCCCTGATCTTATTTTCCTCTTCAGAAATGGCTCAAAGAGCTCTTTAAAGGCAGCCCTACAGCAGACATCTGACCTTTTGTGTTTGCTCTGACCCTACTTTATAATAAAAGCTCTGAGAATTGTCAGAGGAAGACTGCCTCAGGGTGTGCATGTGGTCACATTTTAAATCAACTTTCATTAAGTAATGCTTGGAACTTTCTAGCAACACTGGGAAAGATGAGTCCAACTTCCTGAGTTGTTCCAATACTTAAACTTTCTGGAGTCGGTTTTATCCTTCAGTAAACTGAGCACAAAAGCCTCCTTGGGAATATTGACAGGGCTAGATTTGGGGATGTTTCCCTTAGATAGACCTAAGGGCAAGATTTCAACACCCTTTAATGTAACCTTTTAATCTGTTAAGGGTATCTGTGAAAGGGAATTGCCTACAGGCTTTCCTTTGACAGTTTTTTGTTTTTTTTTTAATTGATATAATGATGCCAATGTACTTTCACCTTCTTTGAAAATGTTCAAAACCTTTCCAACAGAGCGTAAAAAGCAAAATCTGAAACCTCTCTATAGGTAAATCAGGCTCCAACTCTCAACATTACCAAACTTGGGTTTGGCTGCTTGCCTCTCAAAAACCAATAATCGAGAGGCAATTGCCAATAAAAAGAGAAGGTGGTCAGATAATCAGAAAAGCTGGTTATTCGGGTAGAAGGTGGACTCACATCCCAAGATGAACTCCAAAGATTCTGCTCAACCCTGACAGTTTTTAAAGGGAAAAAAGTGGGAAGAAGTTCAGTGAATCATGGAAGCAGGAGGTTGGACTGCGTCCTTCTTTGTTGCATGCAGGCTGGCTGACTCTCTCTTCAGATTTTATCTTGCTGTTGTGACCTGTCTGCAGGATTGCTAAGGGGTCTGTAGATGGTAGTGAGCTAGTCATTCTTTAATACTTAATTCTTCATTTTAATTTCTTTTAGTCTAGGGAAAGAATCAACAGATTGGGTCTCCTGTGCATTCAGGAGAGCTTAAATCAGGAATTAGTGATCTCATTCCTATAATTAGGTTCTTTCAAGTTTACAGGGGAGCATAAATGTACAAACAGGAAAACGGGCAAAAGAGCTACTTTCAAGGTTAGCTTAGCTTAGATGAGTCTTCTAAAATACTAATCTGCAAACATACAAACAGGTCCCCCATTCCTCTGCCTAAGTAAATGAGCTTTGTATGACTTTTCTTATTACTCGCAGAGTCTTGAGGGGAAGAGGGATCCAGCCAGTTAATAGAGTTGTTTTGTTGTTTATCTAGGATTTCACACTTTGAGAAATACTTAGAACTCTCTAAAATGGAGCCAGTAGGCCACTGAAGAAATGTGATGTATGCACATCTCAGCCTGGATGAAATATGACCTTTGACAACTTATTGTCCTCAAGAAGCCATCCAGAATATCCAGAATCTCAAGATACTTACTGGACCTCCCATCCTAAAATAACCCATTGTTACTTAAGCTCAAGTGTTTGCTGGCTGGAGTTAGAGTCAATCACAGCTCCCACCAGGTAACTTTTAACAACTTTCTGACTTTTTGTCTTTATAAGCCCCTGACTCTTTTTCTTCTTCAGAACACTTTCAGCTTTACCCAAATCTGTGTCTCCCAAATTGCAATTCTAAAGACTTCAAATAAACACTTCGCAGCCTCTGTATTGCTTTGTGGTCAACAAGCGCCGTCACCACAGTGCCTAGCGGGTGAAAAGACCCCACTGCCATAATTCTGACCTTTCACTAAAGCCTTACCAAAAGCCACTGCCTTATCACAGCTGCAGAGTTAGGAACAAAGAAAGGTTGGTCCGCACATAGGGAAGGGACTGAATGATGGAGAAAGATGACATCAAGTTTAGGTTAAGCAAGTACTTTGACAGTACTAACATAATCATAAGAAATTTGGGAGATTTGGTAAAGAAGAAATTATTGAAGATAAAAGAAAGGACAGTTAATTGATGAAGTAAAATGCTAAAGGAGAAAGGAGGGAGAAATCAAGCGTAAGGAGAGACAGTAGGGGGAAATATTGAAAATGATGTTGGATTTCAAGAACAGGATGTTATATTTTTTTTTCTCATCCTTTAGTGTGTGTGTGTGTGTGTGTGTGTGTTGTGGCTCAGCTGATAAAGAATCACCTGCAATGTGGGAGACCTGGGTTCAATCCCTGGGTTGGGAAGATTCCCTGGAGAAGGGAAAGGCTACCCACTCCAGCATTCTGGCCTGGAGAATTCCATGGACTGTATAGTCCATGGGGTTGCAAAGAGTTGGACACAACTGAACGGCTTTCACTTTCTTGCACGGTGTGTGTGTGTGTGTGTGTGTGTGCGCGCACGCATATAACAATATAAAAATGCAAGGCCCATTTGTTCACCCAGTTGAGGAGGTTAATATATGTTGTTGTTTTGTAGTCGCTAAGCCATGTCTAACATTTTGTGACCCCATGGACTGCAGCCCGCCAGCTTCCTCTGTCCATGGGATTATCTTGGCAAGAATACTAGAGTGCCTTGCCATTTCTTTCTCCAGGGGATCTTCCTGACTCAGGAATCGAACCCACATCTCCTGCACTGCAAGCAGATTCTTTACCACTAAGTCACCAGGAAAGCACTTGATATATACTCAGTGTACACCAAATTGACTAGGAGGCCTTACATTCTGATGCCAGGAGCTGTTGGCAGACACAGAAGCACAGTGAGTCTAGCCTTTGGTTGCTAAGAAAGAGCAAAGAGAAAACTAAGCGCACCATCCAGAGGCAGAGCAGGAGTAAGAAAGAAAGGAAGTAGTCCAAAAGGCTCATTGCATTCAGAGGGCAAAGGCAGAGGGCAAAAACTGGGTGTGTGAGGAAAGGTGTGTCATAGGCTGAGAAGATAGAGTGAACACGTTCTGGAATGGATATGGGGTACCAAGCCTGGAGCAAGACCCCCCAAAGAGTTCATATGTAGAGTCAGACCTATTCTATAAGGCGTGGGCAGTTACAGGCATGATCGTGCCAACAAGCGAAATGGAAGTATTAAGCTTGATCCCCCTTAAGGTTTAGAGAAATATAGTACAAATACATAGCAGAAATCATTTGCTTTCAAGAGAGTGTCCAATTGAATAAGTAGTTGAATTTTTGAGGCAAGTCAGTGTGTTTATTTTTAGTTAAATGGAAAATGATAATTAGGATCCATTTATTTGCCTTTTTATTTAGTACAAGCATAACAGCAAATGCAGAGTGGTTTATAATTCCTTTAAAATTTATTTCCCAAGTCAAATGGTTAATTTTATAAGGCAGCCAGTCCTGTGTTTCATTGAGATAGAAGACCTCCCTTTGAATTCCCATCTACAAATTTACTTGACTTGCTGAGGTTTAATTTTCATGATTCTGATTAACAAACAGCAGAAGTCAAAAATGCCACTTATTTCAAAGAGTGAAACTGATTTAAGAGATGAAACCAAGGCTTATTCATTGCATATCCTAAAATGTAATTGATCTCTTGGTGAAAGACTTGATGGACAAATTGCTTTCATTAGTCCAAGAGTCTTAGGAAGGCTGATTTAACATAAACAGGTCAAGCACTTTCCAGCTTGATTTCTCCTCATGTAGGCCATTTTTGTAGAGTAAGGAAGTCTGACAAATATTAAACTCTAACATTTTACATCTTTCTAAATTACCTTCCTACTTAGTGTATTTGGACTTCAATCTACATAACAGTAATCAGTGTATATATGTTAAATTGACTCCTTTGCCATGTAGTATCATGGCATATATGTATTGTGTAAGTATCAGAATACTTGCCATTTTAAGTGCATTTTTAGTGTGTCAAAACTAAGTTTTTTGCTTTTATTTTGCTTTGTTTTTCAGTTAGTTCTGTCGCTCAGTCAGATCTGACTCTTTGCAACCCTATGGACTGCAGCATGCCAGGCTTCCCTGTCCATCACCAAGTCCTAGACTTTGTTTTTACTTATTCCTTTAACATTGTTTATCTGGGCTGTAGTCAGTTTTACACCTTGGCAAGTGGTACATCTTTGCTTGATCACTATTGCAGTCTGGCACAGGGAGCAAAGGGAAGCCTTTGTCCATGTTTCAGTGACCTTGGAATCAGAGGAAAATGCAAGTATCAGGTCTGGGGAAAACAAATGCAACCTAAAAGAAGTATCTGCTACAGAGAAGAGACAAGACAGAACACAGGCTGGGTGGTCTGAACAGAGTTGAGATGAATGCTAATGTCTGCGTTGTCTGCACTGCTTCCCAGGACTCGGTCTGGTCTTCTACAGGGAAACAATCCTGGCTCTGCTGTCTAAGGAGAGAAAAATTAAGCGATGAGGGCTTCCCTGGTGGCTCAGATGGTAAAGCATCTGCCTGCAACAGAAGACCCGGGTTCAATACCTGGGTCGGGAAGATCCCCCAGAGAAGTGGCAATGGCAACCCACTCCAGTATCCTTGTCTGGAGAATCCCATGGACAGAGGGAGCCTGGTGGGCTACAGTCCATGGAGTCACAAAGAGTCGAACATGACTGAGTGACTAACACTTCATACAGCTTTATAAAGATGTATTTGATAGCAGATTTACCAAAAAAAAAACACACAGGTCTTACACATGTAACCATTTGAAAAGGTTCTTTTTGAAAATGGAGGGCACAATGTTAAGTGTTTTCATAGTCATTTTCACTTTTGAGTTCTTCATAAAAATGAGGACAATATTAAAGTTATGTGAAGGGCTTTCCACTAGACAGTAAATTTTCAAGTTCAGGTGTGTATTTTCTGGAGATTTAAATGATTTCAGAAATGGCGCTCAGAATAAATTTTAGATTTCCTTCCTATTGCTGTACCCAAACTGCTCTTGTTGAAATTAACATGACTTTCATGTTGCTAATTTCAGTGCAAATCTTTAAGACTAATCTTATTTCACCCTCCAGGAACACTTAATGCTTCTTTCTGCCTAAAATTCTTTTTTAATACTAGTAGCTTACATTTAGCATGCATGATGCTAAGAACTTTACAGCCACATAATCAACTTCATTTACAGGTGAGAAAGCTGAGGCTCAGAAAGATTAAGTAGCTTAATGATCATCTCATAACTGGTGAAGCCCAAACCCTGTGTGTCTGATTCCAAAGCTGGTGCTGCTAACCAGGATACTATCTTGCCTACCTCCTGCCTATTTCTCTATATCCTTCTCCTCTCCCTACTTTCTTTCAGTACACCTTATCTGGCACAACAGTAGAATTGAGAATCAGTAGACAATGGCACCCCACTCCAGTACTCTTGCCTGGAGAATCCCATGGATGGAGGAGCCTGGTGGGCTGCCGTCTATGGGGTCGCACAGAGTCGGACATGACTGAAGAGACTTAGCAGCAGCAGCAGCAGCAGCAGCAGCGGTCCTTAGCCGGACTCCACACTAGTGTCACCTGGGGATTTTTTGTTAAATGTAGATGCCCCATCTTGCTTGGGATCAATGAACCAGAATCTTGGGGAGTGGAGCTGCCTGGGCATCTGTAGGTTTAAAAAGTTCTCCAGGTGATTCTAATGGCAAAAAGGGCTGAGAACAACAGAGCATCTAGAATAGTTCCTGTACATGTGTGCTAAATTGCTTCAGTCGTGTCTGACTGTTTGAGATCCTATGGACCATAGCCCACTAGGCTCCTCTGCCCACAGAATTTCCCAGGCAAGAATATTGGAGTGAGTTGCCATATGCTCCTGCAGGGGATCTTCCCAACCCAGGGATCAAATCCACGTCTCTCACGTCTCCTGCACTGGCAAGCAGGTTCTTTACCACTGGGGCCACCTGAGAAGCCCTAGAATAGTTCTCAAATAGGATTTACTATTAGAGTTAACTGAGAATTTAAAAACCCTGTCTGGGATGGACAAAGAATCTGTGTTTTATCAAAAAAACCATAGCGATTCTGATTATGAATCAGGTTCTCTTTTGATTATCTGCTACTAAAGAAAACTTCACATAGGAGCTTTATGGTGTAGTTATTCTGTGATGTTAAAACATAACAGACCACGAAAAATAGCAAAGCGAGATTTTGAAACACAAATAGAAGTGTTGGCAACCTCCTTTAAAAAAAAATTTTTATTGGAGTACAGTTGATTTAGAGTATTGTGTTGATTTCAGGTGTACAGCAAAGAGAATCAATTATACAGATACATATAGTCACTCTTTTTAAGATTCTTTTCCCATATGGGCCATTATAGAGTACTGAGTGTCCTCCACTATGCAGAGGAATATGTAAAGACGTGGTGCATAGATACAATGGAATATTACTCAGCCATAAAAAGACCAAGATGATGCCATTTGCAGCAACACGGCTGGACTCTGAGACTGTCATACTAAGTGAAGTACGTTGGGCAGAGAATAAATATCATACGATATCACTCGTGTTTGGAATCTAAAAAGGGGTACAAATGAACTTATTTACAAAACAGAAATAGAGTTATAGATGCAGAAAGTAAATTTATGGTTAACAAGGGGTAAAGGGTGCCGGGGTCCAGCCCCGGTGGATCCAGGGAATTCGAAGCGGGGACGGCGTCGGCGAGGATCAGGAAACAACTGCTTGATTAAATGTTAATTAAGGATATAAAGAGTAATAGAATAAGGATAGCTCAGTAGGAAAATTCAGTGAAGAAAAGAGGCTGAAATAAGGATAGCTCAGTAAGGAAATTCAGTGGAGAAAACAGGCTGAATAATTCAGCCAGAAGGTGAGAGAAAGAACGACACGGGGAGACCAAGTTTCGGTGAACAAGGCTCGCACTTTATTTTCCAAAGTAGTTTTTATACCTTAAGTTATGCATAGAGGATAATGGGGGAAGGGGTAGAGTCATGCAGCAAGCCAGGCTTTCTTCCTGCAAACCTATCATATGCAAAAGTTTAGGTGATTTGCATCATCTTCTGGCCCGGAGGCCTGTTAACATTTTAAGACCCTTTCTTCAGAAAACTTATTTTTCTCTAAAGGTGATAAGTCAAGCGCCACCCTCCAAAAGCATTAGATAAAGTTGCATTCCTACAGAGCAAAGGTGTGGTGGGCTATAACAAGAAAAAGAATTAATTCAAGGGTCCCAGGTTACAAACATTAAAGCTACTACTTACACCAATTATATTAATCAATACACTGCCAGGGACGCAGCAGGTAAGGGATATGGAAACTTAGCAGCAAACATTGGCCCAACAAGTGAAAATCCCTTCACCAATACAATTTCTAATCAATCTTTTAACTGCTCAAAGGAATCTGTATTTAGACAGTTTAGAACATCTCATGCCTCTCACAGTTGGGAGGCTCTGAGCAATCACATGTGGCTGGAAAAACCTATTCAGGCAGGCTAGAGGACTTCCAAAGGAGTTTGTAGGTTGAAACACTGTCACACCCAGGAATTATTAACTGGAGCTGTAAGCTAACTCTTTTTTCAGAGAGAGGTAGTGGGGGACAGCCCCCCGTAAAGTCAGAGGTGTAGGTGAAAGCACAAAGCAGAAAGTAGGCAGACTCTGGTTTGGGGGGTAGATGCTCAAGAATTTCCAGGGGAACTCCTGAGGCTCGATGCCTCCTTCCTCATGACCTTTGTCACGGGTGGAGCTCGCTCCCCGCAAAAGGGGAGGGAGGGATAAATTGAGAGATTGGGATTGACATATACCCTTGCAGTCCAATGGACACTCAAGAGTCTTCTCCAACACCACAACGCAAAAGCATCAGTTCTTTGGCTCTCAGCATTCTTTATGGTCCAAAACTCACATCTGTACATGACTACTGGAAAAACCATAGCTTTGAGTATACCAACCTTTGTTGGAAAAGTGATGTCTCTGCTTTTTAATACACTATTTTTGTCATGGCTTTCTTCCAAGGAGCAAGGATCTTTTAATGCCATGGCTGTAGTCATCATCTATGGTGATTTTGGAGCCCCCCAAAATAAAGTCTGTCACTGTTTCCTATTTTTTCCTGCCATCTATTTGCCATGAAGTAATGGGACTGGATACCATGAACCTAGTCTACTGAATGTGGAGTTTTAAGCCAGTTTTTTCACTCTCCCTTTTCACCTTCATCAAGAAGCTTTTTAGTTCCTCTTCGCTTTCTGCCATCAGAGTGGGATCATCTGCATATCTGAGGTTATTGATATTTTTCCCAACAGTCTTGACTCCAGCCTGTGATTCATGCAGCCTGGGATTTCACGTGATGTACTCTGCATATCAGTTAAATTAGCATTTAAGTTAAATATTTGTCCTCGAGACCATTTAAGTCCTCCGCATCTGTGAAGCCTCCATGGAGGCAGGCAGAGGGTCAGGATTAGGTGGTACAGGCATGTGATTCCTAGCACTCTGTGCACTTCTCTGTCACTCCATTTATCACATAAAATTGAACTGCTCTGTCCTTGTGTCTGCTCACCAACCAGCCTGTTAGTCCTGTGAGAACACTGACCTTGTATTAGCCATCTAGGTGTTCTCAAACATTTTTCATACAACTGTAAAAATAAAATGTTTCTCATTGAAGAAAACTTCAGAAAAAATATAAAATCATAGGTAGAAAAACTAAACCCCCCACAGTTCTAGAGATAATCACTGTTGATGTTTGGTTTATTTCTCTCCTTTCAAGCAGACTGAGTACATAATTGAAGCTATTTTCTTCACCATTATGTATGTGTATGTTTCCCAGTTTTCTGAAAGATAAAGAATCTAAATTTTTAAGAGAAGTTCTGGTTTTGCCCCTAGAATGCCTTGCCCCTGTTCATACCCTGAGAATCTGATTCTTTTTGTACTCATTCCTTGCCACTCACTTTAGCTCTGTCATGCTCTCTACCAGGGCCAGGCTCCATATCACTTTTGTATTCAGTTCTAGAGAAACTGATTGATTATTTACCTCAAACCAATCACTGAAATAAACATTATGGAGCATATAAAAATGGGAAGACAGATTCTTTCCTCAGTGATCTATGAGCAGGGAAGGAAAGAGAGACACCAGATGAAAGACTGAAGATGCTGTATTTGGGGGTCTTGTGTAAAGGAAGTTTACTTAGAGGGGTAGTCAAACAGTGGATGGTGAATCTGAGCCGAGTTTTAAGTCTGACAGATGGAGTAGGGCATATTTGGGCTGAAATCAGCAAGAGAAGAAACAAGACTTGCTCAAAGCTCACTTCAGTTTCTTGTTAGAGAGTGGGATTCCTCTCCCCACTGCACTGAGGAAGGGAGGCAATAGGAATATTATCTTAACAAGCACTCCAGGTGATCTCAAGCTGTTGATTTGGAGACAGGCATTTGGAAAGATTAACATTCAACTTGTAGTCTTGGGTTTCTGTCCCAAGGCTATGGGATATGACACAGGGAAACAGACCTTTTCAGACAATATTGTGGAAGTCAAATGGCAACCTACACAGTTAGTACCTAATTTCTGGGGCAACAGGGAACCATGAAAGATATTTTTGAGCCAGGAATGATGTCATCAGAGCTGTGATTTAGGAAGACAAAAACACAGGGCTTCGTTGCTAAACTTTGGTACCTGCTGCTGCTGCTGCTGCTAAGTTGCTTCAGTCATGTCCGACTCTGTGCGACCCCATGGACTGCAGCCTACCAGGCTCCCCCGTCCCTGGGATTCTCCAGGGAAGAACACTGGAGTGGGTTGCCATTTCCTTCTCCAATGCATGAAAGTGGAAAGTGAAAGTGAAATCGCTCAGTCGTGTCTGACTCTTAGCGACCCCATGAACTGCAGCCTACCAGGCTCCTCCATCCATGGGATTTTCCGGGCAACAGTACTGGAGTGGGGTGCCATTGCCTTCCCCAAACTTTGGTACCTATGGAATCTAAATAGAGCTTTTAATACAGAGGATCAGGGTTTGCATCTGAAATATGGAATCAGTTGCTCAGTGTAGACCCAAAGCCTCCACATTTTTAAGTTCCATGAGAGAGAGATCAGGTGCAGACTCAAGTCCTCAGACCCTATGCCAACGCAGGGATTTTCTCACAGAGGTTGACCTAAGAATTCTGTGAGAACTTGCCTGCCACTTTGTGGTTTCAAATCCTCAGAATAAGACAAATTATCTCCCAGCTTCAACAAGACCATTATAGGGTCTTGTTCCTCTCTCTTGTGGAAGAGCTCCCCTAACTAAATTATCTTGGGCTCAGAAACTAAGCTGAGAAACTAGGCTGCAGGTCTAGCTGAACTCCCTTAAAACCGTTACCTGCCACGTGTGCTTCATGCTCATTGGTTAACCTCATATAGAAGGTGTTGATTCAAGCAAAATAGACATCCAAGCACAATTGAAACGTTACAGGCCAGATTCACATAAACCTCTTTTCAGAAATGGAGACTAGAAAAAGTAAAGTTGCTTATTATCAAGTGGTAATCAGGGACAATTATGATTAAAACTCTATAAATCACTGTCTTAGAATATTTGTTTTGTGTTTTACTCAGATTCACAAATGGCTATTTCATGCTCTCTAGCTTATCTGCAATGTGCGTGCATGCTAAGTCACTTCAGTTGTGTCCAATCCTTTGCAACCCTACAGAACTGTAACCTGCCAAGCTTCTCTGTCCATGGGATTCTCCAGACAGGAATACTAGAGTGGGTTGCCATGCCCTCCTCCAGGGGATCTTCCCCACCCATGGATCAAAACTGCATCTCCTGCAGTTCTGCATTGCAGGCAGATTCTTTGACCATTGAGCCACTAGGGAAGCAGCTTTTATGTAAAAATATAAACTTAAGACATGAACCGCTTTAAGAAATAGATGAGCACAGTATCATTTTATATCATTTTATGTTTAAAATATGGCAGCAAGTTTCTCAGAACCAGTTGCTTAATAGAAGGGCTATTATCTAGTAAACAAGGAGCATTCTTTACTCAGATGTATTAATAGTAGTTCATATAATTTTATGAATTTTTCAAACTTGGAAATAAGAAAAGTAAAAGTGAAAGTTGCTTAGTCGTGTCTGACTCTTTGCAACCACATGGACTTTATATAGTCCATGAAATTCTCCAGGCCAGAATACTGGAGTGGGTAGCCTTTCCCTTCTCCAGGGGATCTTCCCAACCCAGGGATTGAACCTAGGTCTTTACCAACTGAGCTATCAGGGAAGCCCATTAACCAATTAACTCTTTTTTTTTTTTCAGGTACAAAACCTGAAGCTCTGCTAGGTAAGCTGTGGAGAAAAGACTTGAATCTATGTCTTTCTGAATCCACGGCATTCCGCTGTCAAGACACCTAGGTTTGAATCCTAGGTTAACATCAATTAATCATAGAAGATTTAATAAGACACTTCATTCAACCTTAATTTTCCTTATTGGGTAAAACATAATTAAATTCACTATTTAAAAATGCCTGTGCAGGACTTCCCTGGTGGTCCAGTGGTTAAAGAATCCACCTGCCAATGCAGGGGACATGGTTTCGACCCCCAATCTGGGAAGACTCCTCATGTTGTGGGGCAACTAAGCCCGTGTGCGACAAGTACTGAGCCCACGCCCCATAACCTGTGCTCCACAACGAGAGAAGCCACCTCCATGAGAAGTCACGCACTAGGAGTAGCGACTAGAGAGTAGCTTCTGCTCTGTGCAGCTAGAGACAGCCCGCAAGCAGCAACAAAGACCCAGCACAGCTTCGATAAACAAATGAATAAAATAAAACCCCTGTGTAGTACTAAGAGTCTATGACTTTGACTTTCACTATTTGTCTACTTTCTAAAATTATAACTGTCACTTTGCTGTTGTTTAGTTGCTCAGCCATGTCCAACTCTGTGACTCCATAGACTATAGCCCACCAGGCTCCTCTGTCCATGGATTTTCCAGGCAAGAATACTGGAGTGGGTTGCCTTTTCCTTCTCCAGGGGATCATCCTAAAGTCAAGCTATTTAGATGCTCCTGATTCCTAATCTGCATGTATGATTGTTTGATCATTTCTGCTATAATACTTTAGATCAGAATGCAACTTATATTTTGCATAGTATGAAGTAGAAATTCTGATGTTCTCATTTACTTGAAATAATTTGCCATTACATTCAAAACTGAGAGAAAAGTCCATTCAATTAGAAGTATTTCCTATTTTGAGTTTTCCTAGGTCATATGAACAAAGAAGGCGATGGCACCCTACTCCAGTACTCTTGCCTGAAAAATCCCATGGACAGAGGAGCCTGGTAGGCTGCAGTCCATGGGGTCGTGAAGAGTCAGACACGACTGAGTGACTTCACTTTCACTTTTCACTTTCATGCATTGGAGAAGAAAATGGCAACCCACTTCAGTGTTCTTGCCTGGAGATTCCCAGGGACGGGGGAGCCTAGTGGGCTGCCGTCTATGGGGTCGCACAGAGTCAGACACGACTGAAGTGACTTAGCAGCAGAAGCAGCAGCAGCAGCAGGTCATATGAATCACTTAGAATTGTGTTTTTAATTGGCATATATATATATATATATGGAGATTTTATTTCTTATTGTTTTTGACTTCTAATTTAATTGCATTGTAGACAGTGAGTACTTTACAGGAAATTTTGAAATTATTGAGAGCTGTTTGGTAGATTTACTAGAACTTGAATTCATTTGCTTCATTTTTGTTTAGGAAGATAGTATCAATTGGATGTTGACCTATATTTCTAGATTAAATCAGGCTTACTAAGTGGTGTTCTTCAAATCATTTATATCTTTACTAATTTTACCTATTAATAATAGCAGATTGTGTTGAAATCTCCCACTGTGTTGGCAAATTTGTCCAAATCTTTCTTTAGATACCATGGGCCTAATTCATTTGTGTACAAATTTGAAACACACATTTTGATGAGCTGAACCTTTTAACTTTAAGCAGTGACTCTCTCCATCTCTAATGGCAGCTTATTTTGTCTGCTATCCAAGGTCTCTTCAGTTAGTATTTGCTTAATATCTACATATTAATATATTTATTTCTTTGTATTTTTTTAATAGATACAGTTTTTATTCATTTTTTGTTTGTTTAATCGTTTTTTTTTTTTTTTTCTTTTGACTGCACTGGGTGTCTTGTAAGAGCTTAGTTCCCTGACCAGGGTTTGAGTACAGGCCCTCCGCATTGAAAGCATGGAGTTCTAACCACCGGACTGCGAGGGAACTCCCTGTTTTAAGTGTGTCTCTTATACAAGGCATGTACACCAAGGTACATAACTATTGCTGTTTTTCATATAGCTTACTGGAATTTTCTCAGGTAATATTTTACATATAACTGGATATAAATTCTAGTTTAGATTCAGTTCAGTTCATTGCAGTCACTCAGTCATGTCCAACTGTTTGAGACCCCATGAATTGCAGCATGCCAGGTCTCCCTGTCCATCACCAACTCCCAGAGTTCACCCAAATCCATGTCCATCGACCTGTTGGTCACCAGTTGGTGATGCCATCCAACCATCTCATCCTCTGTCATCCCCTTCTCCTCCTGCCCTCAATCTTTCCCAGCATCAGGGTCTTTTCCAGTGAGTCAGCTCTTCACATCAGGTGGCCAAAGGATTGGAGTTTCAGCTTCAGCATCAGTTCTTCCAATAAACACCTAGGACTGATCTCCTTTAGGATGGACTGGTTGGATCTCTTTGCAGTCCAAGGGACTCTCAAGAGTCTTGTCCAACACCACAGTTTAAAAGCATCAGTTCTTCATGCTCAGCTTTCTTTATAGTCCAACTCTCACATCCATACATGACCACTGGAAAAACCATAGTCTTGACTAGATGGACCTTTGTTGGCAAAGTAATGTCTCTGCTTTTGAATATGCTATCTAGGTAGGTCATAACTTTCCTTCCAAGGAGTAAGCATCTTTTAATTTCATGGCTGCAATCACCATCTGCAGTAATTTTGGAGCCCAGAAAAATAAAGTCAGCCACTGTTTCCACTGTTACCCCATCTATTTGCCATGAGGTGATGGGACCAGATTCCATGATCTTAGTTTTCTGAATGTTGAGCTTTGACTTCTTAATTTTTAATTGCATTTTTATAGTTTTAATTTTCTTGTCTTATCCCATTTACCTCTGTACCTTAGAGAGCTTTCTGCTGCTGTACAGAGAGTGTCTCCTTGTTACAGAGTTCCGGTTATGGAACCAGAGCCTACTGATCTACTCTTATGTTATTACTGTTATATTTCTTATAAGGACTAACCTTGGATTTCATTTCATATATGTGAAAATATATCTATAGGATAGATTTACAGAATTGCAATTCCTGGATCAAAGTGTCTATGTACTTGTAATTTTTGAAGAATATTGCCAAATTACCCTCTAAAATACTGAACAAATTTAAACTCCCGAAGGCAATGTATGAGAATGTTTGTGGACTCAAAGAGAGAGTATTATCACACCTTTAGATAATAATTAGTCTGATTGAAAATGTTTTAAATCACCTTTCCCTTACCATCATTAGCATTAGGAATATTTTTAATAAGTTTTAGGGATATCTGTAGTTCCTTTCATGTTAACTATATGTTCATATGTTTTGGCATTTTTCTATTGCAATGTTTGTCCTTTTTTAACCCATCACAAACACTTTCTGTGTTTGATTAGCCTTTGGCCTATGAGTTACAAATGATTTTTCTCAGTGTTTCATTTATTTTGACTTTATTTTCATATTCTTTTCCTTTTTACCATGTAGAAGTTTTATTTAATGTTGTTAAATATATCAAACTTTTCTATTATAATTAATAAGTCATTCTGAGTTTATAAATGAATCATCTCTAGTTTTTTTCCAGTACTTTCATGATTTTAGTTTTTATATATAAATCTTTTGACCTGTTTGAGTTTTTTTTCTAAGTTCCAACTACATTACATTATTTTTAGAAGGTTATAAATTTGTTTCATTTATTCACTGTCCAAAATTTCTGCACTATTTTGAAATGCCATGTTTATCATATACTACTTTCATATGTACTTAGGTCTGGTTTTGGACTTTATATTCTATCATGGGTTTATCTCTGTTTCAAGTAGCAAGAACACGTTGTTTCATTATTGAGGCATTTTAATATGTATCACTATAAGTATTTCCATTTTCCAGGAGTTGTCTCTTAGGAGAACTCAGAAAGTACCCCTGATGATCTGATTTGTCTCCCCCAAGCTGCTGCGTGTGTTTTACTAGCTCATCTAGCAAGGTTCAGTCAGCATGACATCATCAATGCATTGGGCCAGCTAGCTGTCCTGTGACTAGCAAGGTGAGCAAAAAAAAAAATGAAGGTATGTCCTACTATCTTCCAGCTCCTTTATTTGCATCAAGAAATCTGCTTTTATATCCTTTGTTGGTTATCTTAATTTCAAGTTGATTCCCTTTGAAGTCCTTAATCTTTAGTGTTTTACAACTACTAATATAATGTTTCCTGGCAGACTTTTTGGATTCATCCTGCTTAGGGTACATTGAAGTTTCTGAACCGAATTGATGGTAAAAAAAAATGGTGTGGAATAGCTCAGTCTTTCCAATCAATTTCTTCTGTATTCATTGTTTCAAGCTCTGGATTCAGCTCATTTTTTTTTTTTTAAAGAGAGAGGAAACTTTCAGAAATTTTATTTTATGAAACTCCAAAATGCAAGCAAAAGTTTGTTATATTCAGTATCTAATTATATTTTAGTGGGGGAGGCCTTTGAGGTGCTTTCCCTTGAAAATATTCAGCCCAGATTATCTACCACAAATTCTATGTCTGAAATAACCATATTGCTAAAATAATGGGATGATATAAAATAATTTCAAAGATTGTAAAAACACCTGGTATTTTAAAAATAGGAACTCTAGCTGTGTTAAAAAAAATTAGAGTTTATAGGTATTAAAATTGTTTTCTTTCTTTAATCACTATCCTGGAATCTCATTCTGAGTCTTCCTGCTCTGCTTTCTAATGCTGGAAACATTCTGAAGGATTTACTTTTGTTTAATATTTATATATTCTAGATTTCTTGCTCTTTTCCTGAAGGCTATATATATATATATATTCATAGTGAATTATTTAGCATCAATCATGGATAACCTTGATGCTGTTTCTTTTCATCTTTTGACCAAGAAGTGATGTTCCTGTAGGTATGTAATGAAACATGGTTTTGAGAGTCTTTAAAGGAGCAGTGTATTAATACTTTTTGAAAATCGAAGTGAAATGGTTTGTTTCCCATCATCAACATTAATATAATGATATCTTTATTTCTGGAGTGGCCTATAATCACATATTCAAAGTTTTAGAAAAACTCTTCTATTCTCTTTGCCAATTTTCTCAAACATTAAAAAAGTATAGTTTATTGTGATTTTCTTTTTAAGAGTAATATGACAGTAATAATCTCTTTCGTTTCTAAAAAGGGAAGACTCATCTTTTGTAGTTATTAATAAATGACACAATCTAGAATTCCTGCTACACGTTCTATATCAAGCTCTAGATGTTTTACGTATCACCTTAAAATTTTTCTATTGGAGTATATAGTTGATTTGCAATGTTGTGTTAATTTCAGCTATACAACAAATTGAATCTGTTATGCATGAGTGCATGCCAAGTTGCTTCAGTCATGTTTGACTCTTTGCAACCCTGTGGACTGTAGCCCTCCAGGCTCTTCTGTCCGTGGGATTCTCTAGGCAGGAATTCTGGAGTGGGTTGCCACGCCCTCCTCCAGGGGATCTTCCCAACCCAGGGATCAAACCCAAGTCTCCTGCAGCTCCTGCAGTGCAGGCAGTTTCCTTACCACTGAGCTACTGGGGAAGCCCAAATCAAATATACCCATATCTCCTTTTTGAGATTCTTTTCCATATAGGCCATTACATAGTATTGAGTAGAGTTCACTGCAGCCCACATCTGCCACACATCTCCATTACTTCTCTGCCTTGGATTCTACTCCAGAGTTTTCAGTAGTTCCTTGTAAACTTTTATGTAGTAAACACTGTGGTTCTTATTATTTCCATCTTATACTTGAGGAAACTTAAGCTTAGGAAAATGAAATTACTTGGCCAAAGCCACTCAGCTTATAAATAACAGAGCCAGAATTTGAAACAGGTTTGTTTGATTTCAATGACTCATTTCTTAACCACTAGGCTACACAAAAATGTTGAGAATCCTCGCCTGACCTTGGTGCATGACACTGGAACACTGTTCTCAGACGTGTGCTCACATGTCTCTCTGTGGTGCTTTGCTGCCAGCTCCTGGCATCCTGAGGCAAGGTTCCTCTGACTCTAATGAAGTATTACTTTTAGTGTATGTTCCCCTGGAGAAGGAAATGGCAACCCAAAACTCCAGTATTCTTGCCTGGGAAATTCTGTGGACAGAGGAGCCTAACGGGAGACCTAGGTTCAATCCCTGGGTTGGAAAGATCCCTGGAGAAGGGAAAGGCTACCCACTACAGTATTCTGGCCTGGAGAACTCCATGGACTGTATAGTCCACAGTTGTGAAGAGTTGGACAGAACTGTGTGACTTTCACTTTCACTTTCACTTTCTTGATACTGTGTATAAAATAGATAACTAATGAGAACCTATTGTATAGCTCAGGGAGAAGGAAATGGCAACCCATTCCAGTATTCTGGCCTGGAGAATTCCATGGACAGAGGAACTTGGTAGGCTACAGTCCATGGGGTTGCAAAGAGTAGGACACAACTGAGTGACTTTCACTTCCCTTCACTTCATCCTATAAATAACAGGCAAATAACAGAGAGGTACATATACAACTGCACACCACACACATGCATAATCACCAGGATCAGAGCATCCTTGGGAAGAGAAAACACTGGCTCTTTAGGGGAGCATAGTTGTTTAGTTACTAAGTTGTGTCCGACTCGTTTGTGACCCTGTTTTCTTGAGTAAATGGTCAATAAATAAAATTAGGATCTTTTACATAAAAATCGGATTCCAAGCACTTCTTAAAAGTCAGGAGACCTAACAGCACTGGGCTGGACTGAGAAACAACCGTCCGTGAGGGAAGGTATGGGTTTCCTGTGCCCCTGCCCTTCCCTGTGGAGTCCCAGTCACTGAGACCAAAGCACATTGCCTGCAGCTGTCCCACATCAACATGACAGCAGAGTCGACAGGCAATTGAAATAAGTCATATGGTGTTTTCTCTATCAAAAGTGAGAAAATAAAAGAGTGTGTTTCAAGAAAAAAATATGTGAACATATTTTGTTGCTAAAGTGAAGACTAGAACTATGAGTTTTATATAAAGAATGTTTGTGATAAAAGAAAAAACTGATATATCATGAAAAATAATCTATGATAAAAACTGTAAAAACATGTGGGGAAGATGTATGATTTTAAAAATGAAGAAAGAACAATATTTAAAATATTTTGCTTTTCAAGATGATCTTGCTGTGAAATGCAACTATGATTTGAGAGAGCTAGTTTGTATTTCAGTTTGAGACTCCTGGTCTTGAAGGCTGGATTTTGTTAGCCTGCTTAGGAAATTTATTACTAATTACTTAATTTTATTACAGTAGTTATGCCTGTTATATGAAAGGAAAACTTATAGGAGATATAATTTGTGATACAAAGATATATAGGATACCTGATTTCAGGGAAGTATCTAAATGTTGTCATCCATTATTTCAACATTTATTGAGTTCCCAGGAAGGTCAAGCCCTGTGCTGGACTGGTGATTCCACAATGAATAATAGTCTCATCCTATAAGAATTTATAGTCAAGCTGGAGACATATATAACTGAGCAAGTGAGTACAGTGCAGAGTGATCAGTGGGATGAGGGTGGGCGCAGGGCACAGCGAGAACTTAATGAGGCAGATGATGAGGAGGGGATGGGGGGCATGAGGAAGGCAGTGGAAAACAGAACCAAGTATTCTACAGGGAACTGCTTCTTCAGGAAGTCTCATGTGTCTCTTTTCCTCTTAGAGTATCTTTTGCTCTAGACTATCTTTTCCAGGATATCTGTATAGAAAATAGCCTTGGAAGATAGATATCTACCCCCAGAGTAAAGGGCAGGCATACTTACAATCTTGTATAATAAAGATAAGGTCTCCCTGTAAAGTCTTCCCATTATAAAACTTTAGGGGTTTAAGCTCAGGGTTCCTCTTCTGTAATGCATCCATCGAATATGCAGGTGTCAAATGCGCCCAGCCACATTGTCCCCTGTCCCTTAGGACCTGAGAACAAGGGGAACTGGTGCAAATATGTCAGTCCTCCTGCTGCTTGCTGTGCCATGAGCAATAACATCCTTCTATGCTTCTGCCCGCATTCATGAAACTAGCAAACTAACCTGTCAGCTTATACATAGACTAAACTCTCAGACTCTTCACAGTATAGTCTTCTGGAAGGATTTTTGTCTTCTACCTTATTCCTCTGAAAGCTCACATTCTGGTGACATCTAGTTTGGAAGAGAGATGTGTTTAAAAAACTAGAACAGGGGAAAGATGCTTTGAGAAAATAGAGTTAAAGACTCTCCTTATCACTGTTCACATTTCTGTGAAGGTGAAATGCAGATAAAGTAGACATCAACTATAATCTTGATGGAGATAGAAGTAGGGGAATAGGGTTTCCTAAAATAGCAGCATGTAGCCAAAAAAATAAGTGTGGAACACTGGAAATGTGATTATTACTGTTCACCATCTAGGGAGGGCCTGGGTCATTAAATATAAACTTCAAACTCCTATCACTATCTACGTTTCTATATATGTATCTATCTGTGCATCTATCATCTATGGATCTATGCGTGTATGTGTGTATGTATGTATCTATTGTCATTTTTCAGTCACTAAGTCATGTCTGACTCGTTGTGACCCTATGGACTGAAGCACTGCAGGCTTCCCTGTCATTCACTATCTCCGACAGTTTGCTCAAATTTATGTTCATTAAGTCAGTGATGCTATCTAACATCTCATCCTCTGCTGCCCCCTTCTCCTTCTGCCTTCAATATTTCCCAGCATCAGGGTAGTTTCCAATGATGCTCTTCACATCAGATGACCAAAGTATTGGAGCTTCAGCTTCAGGATCAGTCCTTCCAATGAATCTTTAGGATTGATTTCCTTTAAGATTGACTGGTTTTATCTCCTTGTAGTACAAGGGACTCAGAAGAGTCTTCTCCAGCACTGTCTGTCTGGAGTTATACCAGTTGGTATAACTATATCTATCTAGTTATACCAACTGGTAGAGACACATTGGCTGTCTGGTTCCCACAGTCTTTTCTTACCCTCCTCAAATCTGTGTTCATCCTCCAGCCAGACTGAGCATCAGCTGTTGTTCTGCTGTTTCCTCTAAATGGTTCTGTACAAGGTCACTTATCTCTCATGCTAACTGTTGGGCCCGGGCATGCTCTTTGGTCATGTGTGTCCAGGAGTTTCCCAGTCTATGAGTCTCTTTAAGAACTGGACATGTTAGCATCTTGAAAAATGTAAACCAAAGATGACCACATCCATTGAGAAGTTACATTCTGAAGCTGGTTTAGATTTTCTGTAACTCTGCTCTTTCTGCCTTAAAGCCCTAAGCCCCTCAATGTGTCTATTTCTGCCTCAAACTTTTCCTGTTCATAAAAAAGTAGTTATTTTGCTTGGACTTAACATTTGTTCTGTCTGTCACCCAGCGGCACAGCACCATCCCGGGAGCGTGATGCTGGATTCACAGTCAGACAAGCACACACTTCTCCCTTTCCCTAGAGGTTCATCTCAGTAAGTGAATGACCTGGCTGTAGGATATTAGCCTAGTTAGACTCACCATACACATCACACAAGTGTTTTAAAACACACACATTAAAATAAGTCAGGAGGAGGCTGTGATCAGGTTCATTAGGAGAAAGTCTCTTCCTTCAAATCAAGAGAGAAGGTCGGATCTCACCGTGGGGATCGGCATGGATGAGCACCACAGAAGAGGTGACAGTGACAACTGAAACCTGGGGGTGTTTTCCACAACCTTTGTGCGTCTGCTCAGATACGCATCATTCAGCTAACTGTCCATAAAACAGGCTGTTTCTTCCTATGTGTGCTTTCTGGGGTGTGTGTGGATGTGGAAGTGGAGGTAGGGGAGTGGATTTGTTATAGAAAAGAGATCAAAAGGGTGAGCGGGTGAAATTTACTGAACATGGCAAAAGCAGACAAAGTGCAAAGTGAAGGGTTTGTGTTTAACTGAAGCTAACAGTGGAAGAGGGAAAGGCAGTTTATCCTCAGATACCACGTTGAGTTTGGAAGCCCAGTCCAGGCAGGGTGATGTTGGATGTCAGCCCTTCCATGAGAACCCCCTTTAAATCTCTTTTTCTCTCTATTCATTCAGGACCAGGTATTGCGCTACTGTGGCAAGGCTTCAAAACTCCCCCTTGCTACAGGTCTTTTTCTATTTTTCTTGTCTCTCTGGTTGCTGAATGAATACCAAACTCACAGGCTCAGATTATCTTTGCCTAAAGGAAGGCAGCACTTGTGTGCTCTGTAAGATGACGGTTTATCAGCCCAGCTGAAATGCAGTCTTTTAGGATTTGTGCTGTTTTTCTCCAGCTCTGTGCTAATCCTCCTGTTATCATCTCTGTCAGATTTGTTGACTACAATAAGTTTGTCACCTGAGGTAGGCATATCTGAAGACAAGTAGCTAAGCCTGCATCTCACAATGAGATGTTTGCAAAGGGCTAAATCTTATCAAGTTTTAAGCCATGAGTCACCTTTTATCCAATAAAGACAAAAGCCATCTATCATTGTCCATCTACATATTTACCAATTCGTATGCATGATCAATTGATATAACTCCCTTAGCTTCATGAACAAGAAAATGCAAGTAAAGGATTCATGCTGATTTGTTCACTGGTCAGTGAGGCAGCCAGGATTGGATTCAGGTACTCAGTGAAATGTTTACAGGCAGAAAGGTTAAGCAGTGAGATAGATTTTCTCCTATAGGTACATGTCTATACATACACACACACACACGCACACACACACACACACACACGCACACACACACACATGCGCGCGCGCGCACACACACACACACGCACTTTGATTCCACTAATCTTTAATTGTGGCAGGAGTAAACTGGATGAGGAAGATTTAGGGCAGTAATATAACAAATTTACATTTAATTACTTCTACGGAGAGTTGTTTTGGAAGAAACACTTTGATAGATAAATGAAGGTAAAGAATGGGATTCTGATGCCTGCTCGGCCTTTAAATGATGATTTACAAAACTTAGCAGCAGCAGCAGCAGCAGCACTTTATATAAACCAAGGACTTTATGCTGTTTGGAAACGGAAAAGAGAAAAGGGAGAAAAAGAGGAAAATTTTAGGCAATGACTCATAGATGGCCATGTCCTGATGGAAGGGACTTTTTCCTCTGACTTTTCACTGTTTCATAATTTTAGCCAAACTCAAAATTTTCTGTGTGGGAATAATTTGGTTGAACCAAAAGAGGATAGAGACATTAAATTAATACATATGTAAATATATAACTTAATAGAGTGATATATGTTATAAAGAAAATGAACCCGGATAATAAAAAACAGTTGACTGGAGTTGCCTGGTTACAGATGATTAGGAAAGGGCTTATAAATGAGATGACATTTATGCTGACAGTGTGAATCAAAAGGATGCCCCTGTTTTTTCTGAGTTAATTAATATTCATGTTCTACAAGGAGTTAATATCTAAGAGGAAGAATCAACAAATGTACAAGGCATTTAATAAAGTTCTACACATTCATTCAGAAATAACTTGATTTATATTAGCTGGAATTAATCTCTATAGGAGACAAGAGAATGACTGGCTGGCCCCACATTAAAGAAGTCTTCCTGGACAAGGAAGAGTATACCAGTTAAGCCTCTTGATTGCAAACTTAAAAATCTAACTCCATTTTGATTTAATAGAAATGGGTAATTATTAAATGAGCATAAAGTGTATCAATAGAAGTGATGGAAAAATGAAGAATGGTCTTGGAAAATAGGCAGGAAACAAGATGGCACCTAAATTTGTGTAGCAGCAAAAATCTGACTAAGATGCCACCATGTCATCATTTCTCTGTGCCCTAGTTGCTGCTGGGGACATTACCTCCATGATGGAACCCAAGCCTGGCAGATATGTACATAGCCTGCTGCACATTAAGCAAATTTTAATTGTCCTGTGCTCTTGAATTACTCCCACAGTTTCAAAATCCTGGGCAAATATATTCAATCTTTTGAGCGAATGTACTATTCCCTTTCCAGGCTCAGGAAGCAGAGAAAGGGTAGATCTGGCTGGTTTCTCTGGCTTTCATAGTGAGAGATAAAGCTTTGCATTTCATTAAGACTCATCCAACAGGAATTTTCCTGGAAAAGAAGTGAGGTTAGATTCTTAGCAGGAAAAATGACAACCATCCAACACAGTTCACCATTTTTGGCTGCCCAACATCCATGTACACATTTCTCTTTATACTAATATTCCAAAATAAAAAGCTCTTGCCTAATGTAACTAACACTTGTTTTGTCAAAAATTGCACTCACTCTACTCCAAGACCAGAATCCCTTTCATCTCTTCCATTTAAATTCTTCCATCTCCAGATCTGTGACAATCCCACTTCAACAGTGTCTAATGCAGAGCCTAAACACAGTTGTGAGTAGATCACTTAAAAAAATATTTATTTATATATTAAGGACTTCGCTGGTGGCTTAGATGGTAAAGAACCTGCCTGCAGTGTGGGAGACCCAGGTTCGATCCCTTGGTTGGGAAGATCCCCTGGAGAAAGGAATGGTAACCCACTCCAGTATTCTTGCCTGGGGAATTCCATGGGCAGAGGAGCCTGGTGGGCTACAGTCCATGGGGTGGCAAAGAGTCTGACACAACTGAGTGACTAACACAATGTTGTATCCACTTGAGAAGCTATCCTTCCCTGGACGTTTAAAATCCCAATGTCCCTAACTGGTAAGTTTGGGAAGCAAAGAGTTGTGAGAAGATCATTTTTTTAATATTTGTTTTTTTATTTGGCTGCACTGGGTCTTAAATGCAGCACTTAGGATCTCTGATCTTCATTGCAGCATGCAGGATCTTGAGTTGCAACATGCGAACGCTCATTTTGGCCTATGGACTCCAGTTCCCTGACCAGGGACTGAACCCTGTCCCCGTGTATTGGGAGCAGGGAGTCTGAAGCTACTGGGCCACTGGAAGTCCTGTGAGGAGGTCATTTTTTCCGAATGCCTGTACTCTGACATGAAAGTAGCTACCCCGTATATTGTTTACTGGTTCAGCACGTGTAGCAGGTGACCATGTGTTCAGTCATGTCTGACTCTTTGCATCTCCGTGGACTGTAGCCCATCAGGCTCCTCTGTCCCTGGGATTCTCCAGGCAAGAATACTGGAGTGGGTTGCCATTTCCTTCTCCAGGGGATCTTCCCAACCCAGGGATCGAACCTACATCTCTTGTGTCTCCTGCATTGGCAGGTGGGTGTTCTTTTTTTTCTAACCAGCTAAGCCACCTGGGAAGCTCAGAGCACCTATTATATCCTATGGTTTTACCTCACAATCTCTCCTGACATTGCCTCCAAGCTGGCAGGTGCCATAACTAAGTTGTCAGTCATTCTTTCTCTCATTTTTCTAAGGCCAGTTGCTTCTGGGCACAGAATAAAACCAGTGACTCTCTTTGGCATCAGGGTGGGAGGTAGGACATGTTTTCCCACTAAGACTTGTATCAGGAAGGATTTCCTTCAAATAAGAAGGTGGTTTGAACTCACACAATTAAAATGTTAACATTGTTATGTCAACTTTAAACTGGATAACAAGGAATTATGTAGGATGGCATATCTGGTTTGCCACAAAATGAAGTCAAGTATTTGTACTTTAAAATAAACCTTATGAGTATTGTCAATAATCAGACTTATCCATTAATATGCAAAAATATTTGATATCTCAGTTAATTTTTCTCATATATTTTTAATGCAGTCTTGGGCATTAAATCTCTGATGAGTATAATTTGAATTGATTTACATGTCCTAAGGTAAAATAAAAGAATTTCCTTTAAAACATTAGATAAGTCTGAGTTTTGTAATTGAGATGGATCTTCTTGCTATTCAGGCTAACAAATGAATTTTCTGTACATGTTACGCTCCACAGGATATGAGTGACCATCTAGACATTATCCAACATATGATGATCAAGGTCATTCAAACCTACGTTGTCAACTGAATTTTTAAAAATATTGCATAGGAAAGCAAATGTCAATTTATATCTGGTGGCCTAATAGAATCATTTGAACTATTTGAAGTGAAAACTTCATTTTGAAAATTTTCAAAATTAGCTACAGTTGGGAAAATAATCTCCAACATAGTCAGAATTTAATTGGTTTTGCTTGATGATGTCTTAAATATGAGCAAAAAGTATCTTTAAAGTTTTTTTCATATGAGACTTTTAAATACTTATACACATACATGCATGCCATCATAAAAGTAAATCATGGAGTCCTCCCAGAGTACCTGATACTTAAGCTTTGTTATGAAGGTAAGATTTCTCCATATGGAGAACACTGTATGTATCAGTTGAAACACCTGTATTAATTAACAGTGTATGGAGGTAATGAAAATCACCATGTATTATAAAACTATAGGGGACTTAGTATGACTGGAACAATGGTGTATATATATGAGCATGGGGTTAGAAATAAATGGGAATCAAGTCACAAAAGGTATTATATGTTATCCCAACAAGTTTGGATTGTATTCTGGACTTCAATGCCTTAACCTCACAGACATTATTTCCAAGCTGGCACCATATCTAAATCTTCAATCATCATTCTTTGAATTCTACTAGAGCTAACTGCTTCTGGGTCCAAGATAAAAATCTAATACCTAGATTTAGCAAAAAGAAGTAGGCATTTCACAGAAAAGTAGGCTATTTGGAAATTATACATTGTAGACTGTGAAATAATTTTATGTAGATATCTGCCCCTGGTTCCTGGCATGGAGTTCCTAAGACCCATACAATTTCTTGTGATAAGAGTACTAGACACATCTTTTGTTCTAACATCATTTCCCTGATTCTAGTTCCTGACATACTTCCTAAGTTCCTAGGAGCTTCCTAGGTGATAGGAATGTCTTATATTCTAATGAGGCAACACTCAGCAGGCTCCTAGATGGAAACTGTTTACCAGAAAGACCAAGCCATGATTAAGTGCTTGGAACTTTCCAGTTCCATCAAAAGATTGAGTTAATAATCAATCATGCTCATGTGATGAAGCCTTTAAAGAATCCCCAAAATTGGAGGTTTGGAGAGCTTCAGAGTTTGTGAACACATCTTCATGTGAGGAGGAGGATGCCTCTTGATTCCAAGGGAACAGAGGCTCCTGCACTCAAGATATGTCCAGACCTCCCCTTCCTGTATATGCTGGTGAAAGAAATAGACCTGGAGTCTAATATATCATCACTGAGCCCTGGCCATTGCCAGCCTCCCAACTTCCCAAGTCAGCTCCTGAAAAGCCATCATTTCCCCAGAAATGACCTCCTATTTCTCCACCCATAAAGTCTGAAATTCTACATGTATTAATACATTCCTTTACAGAAAACATTTTCTTCCTGTCATTCTTTCAGGGTCTGCAATATGCCTGGAAGAATAACTGCTTTCCCCTAGAACAAAGTTCAGTTCAGTTCAGTTGCTCAGTCATGTCCGACTCTTTGTGACCCCACAGACTGCAGCATGCCAGGCTTCCCTGTCCATCACCAGTTCCGGAGCTTGCTCAAAGTGATGTCCATCGAGTCGGTGATGCCATCCAACTATTTCATCCTCTGTCGTCCCCTATTCTCCTGCCTTCAATCTTTCCCAGCATCCGGGTCTTTCCCAATGAGTCAGTTCTTCATGTCAGGTGGCCAAAGTATTGGAGTTTCAACTTCAGCGTCAGTCCTTCCAATGAATATTCAGGACTGATTTCTTTTAGGATGGACTGGTTGAATCTCCTTCCACTCCAAGGGACTCTCAAGAGTCTTCTCCAACACCTCAGTTCAAAAGCATCAATTCTTCGGTGCTCAGCTATCTGTACAGTCCAACTCTCACATCCAATATGACTACTGGAAAAACCATAGCCTTGACTAGATGACCTTTGTTGGCAAAGTAATGCCTCTGCTTTTTAATATGCTATCTAGGTTGGTCATAGCTTTTCTTCCAAGGAGCAAGCATCTTTTAATTTCATGGCTACAATCACCATCTGCAGTGATTTTGGAGCCCAAAAAATAAAGTCTATCACTGTTACTATTGTTTCCCCATCTATTTGCCATGAAGTGATGGGACTGGATGCTGTGATCTTAGTTTTCTGAGTTTTGAGTATTAAGTCATTTTCACTCTCCTCTTTCACTTTCAACAAGAGGCTCTTCAATTCTTCTTCACTTTCTGCCATAAGGGTGGTGTCATCTGCATATCTGAGGTGATTGATATTTCTACCAGCAATCTTGATTTCAGCTTGTGCTTCATCCAGCCCAGCATTTCTCATGATGTACTCTGCATATGAGTTAAAAAATCAGGGTGACAATATACAGCCTTGAAGTACTCCTTTCCTGATTAGGAACCAGTCTGTTGTTAATGTTCAGTTCTAACTATTGCTTCTTGACCTGCATACAGATTTCTCAGGAGGCAGGTAAGGCAGTCTGGTATTTTCACCTCGTGAAGAATTTTCCACAGTTTATTGTGATCCACACAGTCAAAGGCTTTGGTATAGTCAATAAAGCAGAAGTAGATGTTTTTCTGGAACTCCCTTGCTTTTTCAATAATCCAGTGGATGTTGGCAATTTGATCTCTGGTTTCTTTGTCTTTTCTAAATCCAGCTTGAACATCTGGAAGTTCATGGTTCACATATTGTTGAAGCCTGGCTTGGAGAATTTTGAGCATTACTTTCCTAGTGTGTGAGATGAGTGCAACTGTGCAGTAGTTTGCACATCCTTTGGCATTGCCTTTCTTTGGGATTGGCATAAAAACTGAATTTTCCAGTCCTGTGGCTGCTGCTGAGTTTTCCAAATTTGCTGGCATATTGAGTGCAGCACTTTCACAGCATCATCTTTTAGGATATGAAATAGCTCAAGTAGAATTCCATCACCTCCACTGGCTTTCTTTGTAGTGATGCTTCCTAAGGCCCACTTGACTTTGCACTCTAGGATGTCTGACTCTAGGTGGGTGATCATACCATCGTGGTTATCTGGGTCATGAAGATTTTTTTTGTATAGTTCTTCTGTGTGTTATTGCCACCTCTTCTTAGTATCTTCTGCTTCTGTTAGATCCATATCATTTCTGCCCTTTATTGTGCCCATCTTTGTATGAAATGTTCCCTTGGTATCTCTAATTTTCTTGAAGAGATCTCCAGTCTTTCCCATACTATTGCTTTCCTCTATTTCTTTGCATTGTTCACTGAAGAGGCTTTCTTACCTCTCCTTACTATTCTTTGGAACTCAGCATTCAAATGGGTATATCTTTCCTTTTCTCCTTTGCCTTTACTTCTCTTCTTTTCTCAGCTATTTGTAAGGCCTCCTCAGACAACCATTTTGTCTTTTTGCATTTCTTTTTCTTGGAGATAGTTTTGATCACTGCCTCCTGTACAGTGTCATGAACCTCCATCCATAGTTCTTTAGGCACTCTGTCTATCAGACCTAATCCCTTGAATCTATTTGTCACTTCCACTGTATAACCGTAAGGGATTTGACTTAGGTCATACTTGAATGGTCTAGTGATTTTCCCTACTTTCTTCAATTTAAGTCTGAAGTTGGCCATAAGGAGTTCATGATCTGAGCCACAGTCAGCCCCAGGTCTTGTTTTGGCTGACTAAATAGAGCTTCTCCATCTTTGGCTGCAAAGAATATAATCAATCTGATTTTGGTGTTGACCATCTGGTGATGTCCATGCGCAGAGTCTTCTCGTGTTATTGGAAGAGGTTGTTGTCAGAGATCCCAGGGCGGCTTGGGCAGGGCACATAGATGCTCATATATGCATCCCTAAACGACCCTAAGCGTCTTTTCTCCTAACCTGAGAAGAGGCTCCAGTAGTTGTATCAGATGGCCTTAGTTGCCTCTGTCATGTGAAATCTTCCAAGAACATGGTTCAAACCTGTGTCCCCTGCATTGGCAGATGGATTCTTAACCACTGGACCGCCAGAGAAGTCCCTAAACTTATCATTGACCACAAGGCTCTTCGCACCTGTTAACTCTGCGTGGAGGTTGGTGTCCATCCACAACCCCACACCACTGGCCACTCGTTCCCTCAAAGATGGCAGAGTAGAAGGACGTTTGCTAATCTTCTCCTACAAGAACTCCAAAACTACAACTCACTGCTGAACAACCATGGACAGGAGAATGTTGGATTCTGGAACAAAAGGAATTGAGGAAATGTGTGTGCTCAAGTCAGGGGGAGTAGAGAGAGACATATCTTTAAGGGGAAAATGTCATGGAAAGGAAACATTTTTGAGAAATCTGGGAAAAGCTTGCTTAATTTCACAAGGTTGCTTATGACTGACATCCCATAATTATCTCATGAGCATAGACCCCTGCTGATGAAAAAAAGAGAGAAGAAAAGATCCAAGTACATTAAATCTGCCTTAGGCACATGGATTGTCCTTAGGCATTAAATGGCTTCTTTAGAACTGTGGCTCCTTGGCAAGAGGTTATTTTCATGACTACTATATTTCAACAATTGCATTCTTCCTCCTTGGATTTTGCCTTGGTTTTCAGATAATACTCTCAGGAATCTTAAATGAATACTAAAAAATACTAGGGTAACATGATTACTAAATGTGTTGCTATATTTTTACTACTCTATTTCTTCTCATAGAGAATATAGTATTTTTGATGACAAACAAAATAATAGAAGAGAAAAACAATACAAAAAATGACTACTTACAAATACAGTTGGTTCTCAAAGAATGTGTCTCAAGTGGGTATGAATATAGCTACACACCTGCCAAGATTGTTCCATCAGATGTGTTGTGTGGTGCAAATTAAGAAAGTGACATCTCTAATGAGATAAACTCTCGCAAAAATATTCCCTGACCTTAGAGTTTTCATTGGGAAATTTTGCTAGTAACACTTTCATTGAAGGAAGTTATATGACTTAACCAGGTCAAATTTGATAATATTTATAGCCTTAAAAGTTTAGAGTGATTGCTCTGTCATTGGCCTGGAGTTATTAGGGAATGATAGGGAACGCAGAGAAGACTTGATGTAACCATAAATTTTCAATGTCCCTCTCCTCTCTATTGGGGTATGGAATTGAGAACCATTTGCCTTGCATAATTTAATTAACCTGTCACTTTATTTTGGAGGTTTGCTAATTCATGATCCAAAAGGACTGATTGATGGAGCATTGCGAGGACAAAAGCTAGATGTTGAATAGAATTAACTAGCATAAGCATAGTGTAAGAGTAGAATTATTTTTGAATTAACATCAATTATAAAATGAGTTCAGAAGATTATTTACTGCTTAAGCTGGAAATTCTGTGGTTTATTCACCTGAATTTTTAGAACCTGACTAGAGTTCCCTGATGTTGCTTACTGAAGAGTTAGAATAATAATTAAATGTAGTAACAACAATCTTTTAATTGTGCCAATGATCTACCTGATATTACATTAGTTTTTATTTACATATATATTTTGTATTCTCACAAAAAGTTGCAAAATGAAAGCTATTATTAATGATTATCAAACTAGGGTCAAGGAGTTTTTATTCCAATTTAGTTTACAAAAAAGTTATTATGGTGCCAAAGAAAAATGAAGAATGTATGAAAAATGAAATGAAAGAACAGTAACATTTGCATTTAGGAGACTATTCTTCAAAAAATTTTAAGTGCTAAGAATCATTTGGGAAAGGTCTCCCAACTATCAATTTCCTAAACAATATCAAAAAGATAGGCTCTTTTAGACTATCAGAAAGTTATCTTGGAAGCTATACAGACACGTGTTTTTTAGAAGTTGGCAGAGTTTAAAAACAAAAGAAGGAGACTGAGTGATAAAAAGTGCACACATGTTAGTTACAAGGTAAACAAAACTATAAACTTGGTCTTTGAACAATAGTCTTTTCCTTGTTTGGGGGGATAGGAGTGTATGTATTTGCCTAGCACTTGTGGATGTGACTGGTGATGAAAGTAAAGCCTGATGCTATGAGGAATAATATTGCATAGGAACCTGGAATGTTAGGTCCATGAATCAGGGTAAATTGGAAGTGGTCAAACAGGAGATGGCAAGAGTGAACGTTGACATTCTAGGAATCAGCAAACTAAGATGGACTGGAATGGGTGAGTTTAACTCAGATGACCATTATATCTACTACTGTGGGCACGAATCCCTTAGAAGAAATGGAATAGCCCTCACAGTCAACACAAGAGTCTGAAATGCAGTTTGGGGGTCCAAACTCAAAAACTACAGAATGGTTTCTGTTCATTTCCAAGGCGAACAATTCAATATCACAGTACTCCAAGTCTACACCCCAACCAATAATGCTGAAGAAGCTGAAGTTGAATGGTTCTATGAAGATCTAGAAAAGGAAAGATATACCCATTTAAATGCAGAGTTCCAAAGAATAGCAAGGACAGATAAGAAAGTCTTCTTCAGTAAACAATGCAAACAAATAGAGGAAAATAATAGAATGGGAAGACCTTCTGGAATGAACACCCCAAAGAGATGTCATTTTCACTATAGGGGACTGCAGTGCAAAACTAGGAAGTCAAGAGATACCTGGAGTAACAGGCAAATTTGGCCTTGGAGTATAAAATGAAGCAGGGCAAAGGCTAATAGAGTTTTGCCAAGAGAATGCACTGGTCATAGTAAACACCCTCTTCCAACAACACAAGAGAAGACTCCACATATGGACATCACCAGATGGTCAATACTGAAATCAGGTTGATTATATTCTTGGCAGCCAAAGATGGAGAAGCTCAATACAGTCAGCAAAAACAAGAACAGGAGCTGACTGTGGCTCAGATCATGAACTCCTTATGGCCAAATTCAGACTTAAATTGAAGAAAGAAGGGAAAACCACTAGACCATTCAGTTCAGTTTAGTTCAGTTCAGTAGCTCAGTCATGTCCAACTCTTTGCGACCCCATGAATCGCAGCATGCCAGGCCTCCCTGTCCATCACCAACTTCTGGAGTTCACTCAAACTCATATCCATCGAGTCGGTGATGCCATCCAGCCATCTCATCCTCTGTCATCCCCTTTTCCTCCTGCCCCCAATCCCTCCCAGCATCAGAGTCTTTTCCAGTGAGTCAACTCTTCGCATCAGGTGGCCAAAGTACTGGAGTTTCAGCTTTAGCATCATTCCTTCCAAAGAACACCCAGGACTGATCTCCTTTAGAATGGACTGGTTGGATCTCCTTGCAGACCAAGAGACTCTCAAGAGTCTTCTCCAACACCACAGTTCAAAAGCGTCAATTCTTCGGCGCTCAGCTTTCTTCACAGTCCAATTCTCACATCCATACATGACCACTGGAAAAACCATAGCCTTGACTAGACGGACCTTTGTTGGCAAAGTAATGTCTCTGCTTTTGAATATGCTATCTAGGTTGGTCATAACTTTTCTTCCAAGGAGTAAGCATCTTTTAATTTCATGGCTGCAGTCACCATCTGCAGTGATTTTGGAGCCAAAAAATAAAGTCTGACACTGTTTCCACTGTTTCCCCATCTACTTCCCTTGAAGTGATGGGACCAGATGCCATGATTTTAGTTTTCTGAATGTTGAGCTTTAAGCCAGCTTTTTCACTCTCTTCTTTCACTTTCATTGAGAGGCTTTTTAGTTCCTCTTCACTTTCTGCCATAAGGGTGGTGTCATCTGCATATCTGAAGTTATTGATATTTGTCCCAGCAATCTTGATTCCAGCTTGTGCTACTTCCAGCCCAGCGTTTCTCATGATGTACTCTGCATATAAGTTAAATATGGGAATACCAGACCATCTGACCTGCCTCTTGAGACCATTCAGGTATGACCTAAATCAAATCCCTTACAATTATACAGTGGAAGTGACAAATAGATTCAAGGGATTAGATCTGATAGACAGAGTGCCTGAAGAACTATGGACAGAGGTTCATGACATTGTACTGGAGACAGGGATCAAGACCATCCCCAAGAAAAAGAAAAGCAAAAATGCAAAATGGTTGTCTGAAGAGGCCTTACAAATAGCTGAGAAAAGAAAAGTGAAAGGCAAAGGAGAAAAGAAAAGATATACCCATTTGAATGCAGAGTTCCAAAGAATAGCAAGGAGAGATAAGAAAGCCTTCTTCAGTGAACAATGCAAAGAAATAGAGGAAAACAACAGAATGGGAAAAACTGGAGATCTCTTCAAGAAAATTAGAGATACCAAGGGAATATTTCATGCATATATGGACAAAATAAAGGACAGAAATGGTATGGACCTAACAGAAGCAGAAGATATTAAGAAGAGGTGGCAAGAATACACAGAAGAACTATACAAAAAAGATGTTCATGTCCCAGATAACCATGATGGTGTGATCACCCGCCTAGAGCCAGACATCCTAGAGTGATGGATGGGCCATCACTCCAGGGGTCAAGTGGGCCTTAGGAAGCATCTCTACAATAAAAACCAAGTGGGCCTTAGGAAGCATTTCCACAATAAAAGCCAGTGTAAGTGATGGAATTCCAGTTGAGCTATTTCAAATCCTAAAAGATGATGCTGTGAAAGTGCTGCATTCAATATGCCAGCAAATTTGGAAAACTCAGCAGTGGCCACAGGACTGGAAAGGTCAGTTTTCATGCCAATCCAAAAGAAAGGCAATGCCAAAGAATGTGCAAACTACTGCACAATTGCACTCATCTCACACGCTAGAAAGTAATGCTCAAAATTCTCCAAGCCAGGCTTCAACAGTATGTGAACCATAAACTTCCAGATGTTCAAGCTGGATTTAGAAAAGGCAAAGGAACCAGAGATCATATTGCCAGCATCCTTTGGATCATCAAAAAAGCAAGAGAGTTCCAGGAAAACATCTACTTTTGCTTTATTGACTAAGCCAAGGCCTTTGACTCTGTGGATCACTACAAACTGTGGAAAATTCTTCAAGAGATTGGAATACCAGACCACCTTACCTGCCCTGTAAGAAATCTCTATTCAGCTCAAGAAGCAACAGTTAGAACAGGACATGGAACAACCGACTGGTTCCAAATCGGGAAAGGAGTACATCAAGGCTGTATATTGTCACCGTGCTTATTTAACTTTTTGCAGAGTACATCATGCAAAATTCTGGGCTGGATGAAGCACAGGCTGGAATCAAGATTGCCTGGAGAACATCAGTAACCTCAGATACTCAGATGACACCACCCTTTTGGCAGAAAGCAACAAAGAACTAAAAAGCCTTTTGATGAAAGTGAAAGAGGAGAGTGAAAAAGTTGGCTTAAAACTCAACATTCAAAAAACTAAGATCATGGCATCTGGTCCCATCACTTCATAGCTAATAGATGGGGAAACAATGGAAACAGTGAGAGACTTTATATTTTGGGGCTCCAAAATTACTGCAGATGGTAACTGCAGCCATGAAGTAAAAGACACTTGCTCCTTGGAAGGAAAGCTATGACCAACCTAGATAGCATATTAAAAAGAAGAGACATTATTTTGCCAACAAAGGTCCATCTAGTCAAGGCTATGTGTCAGGAGCCGCGTTAGGCATTACTGACAAAATGGAGGCACGGCCCCCAGCCCCCTCTCCGCATTCCTCAGGCACGGATCCCGGGATGAAGGAGTTAGACCTTGTAATTCTGACTTTCTTTTCCTCTCCTTGGCTGAGTTGACTGAAAAGGAATATTAAGGTGCTTATTGTTCTTGAGAGGAGTATGAGAAGGCACAAAGCCTTCTGCAGTTGTGCTCAGAAAATAATTCATAAAGTTAATCACTGACATTTGTTCAAGGACTTTTACAAAAGAGTGTTCCAGGATGAGCACATAGGCTGTAGCTTGAGGCCATGGGAGGGATTGTATCTGAAGCCTATTTGTGAGGAGAATGTTTATGGCAAAGGAGTTTACTGAATTTAGGGCTTAGAAATAATTAAAATAGTTAGAAGTTAAAGATTTAAGGGATGTTGTAAAGTTAGCATATTTTACTATAGCTTATACAAGTTAGGAATTTTTAGAGACACTATAGCTAGAAGCCTTTTTAAGAGATAGTGAGCTCAGGGTGTTAGGGGCAAACAGGATTTAGGAAGATAAGTAGTAGACTGAGGAATGTAGCATGAGTTACAATGTAGTCACAAGTTAACTATAGGACACAATAGAGGAGGTAAATAATAGATGATAAGGCTGATTCCCAGAGAATCAGTGAAGCAGGAACTCTGTTTGAAGAGCAACGATGATTTATGGAGATGATAAATCTGGGAGAGGGGGAACTGAAAATGTCAAACCTCTGGCCTAATGTTTTTGTCGAAGTATAAAAGAGAATCTTAAACTTGGAATAAACAGGCAGTCCATAGGAAAATGAGAGGCTGTCTCATTGCCGACACCGTTCACCTCTTCAGGGTGAATCCCTGGTTGCTGGAGTTGGACTCTGGCAGCTATGGTTTTTCCAGTAGTCATGTATGGATGTGAGAGTTGAACTGTGAAGAAAGCTGAGCACCAAAGAATTGATGCTTTTAAACTGTGCTGCTGGGGAAGACTCTTGAGAGTCCCTTGGTGAGCAAGGAGAACAAACCAGTCAATCTTAAAGGAAATCAGTCCTGAATGTTCATTGGAAGGACTGATGCTGAAGTTGAAACTCCAATACTTTGGCCACCTGATGGGAAGAACTGACTCCCTGGAAATGACCCTGATGACCAGAATCAGGGTCGTTCTGGGAAAGATTGAAGGTAGGAGGAGAAGGGGACGATAGAGGATGAGATGATTGGATGGCATCACCAACTCGCTGGACATGAATTTGAGCAAGCTCTGGAAGGACAGGGAAGCCTGGTGTGCTTCAGTCCATGGGGTCGCAAGAGTCAGAAAAGACTGAGAGAGTGAACTGAGCTGAACTGAGCACTTGTGTGGCAGGTAAGAGAGGGTTTTAAGTGAATAATATGGGTTGAATGTGGCTTCCCAGGTGACCCCAGTGGTAACGAACCCTCCTGCCAATGCAAACGATAGAAAAGATGCGAGTTTCATCCCTAGGTTGAGAAGATTCCCTGGAGGAGGGCATCGCAATCCACTCTAGTGTTCTTGCTTAGAGAATCCCATGGACAAAGAGCCTGGAGGACTACAGTTCATAGGATTGCAAAGAGTTGGACACAACTGAAGTGACTTAGCACCCATGCATGAGTTGAGTGGGGCTTTCACATGTGCTAAAAAGTTCTAGTTATTCTTTCATATGCTTGCAGGTCATTATGGTTGAAGGCAAGGAATGAGCTACAGGTAAATGGACCACACAATCAACCTCACCTGGGATGGTTAACCTCTCATCACTTGCAGCAATTACTATTTTTAGACCGAGATAATTCAAGCTCCTTACATGTATTGTGCACTTTGTTTCTATTATTTCCAGGCAAGAATACTGGAGTGGGTAGCCATTCCCTTCTCCAGGGGATCTTCCCTACCCAGGGATTGAACCCAGGTCTCTTGCATTGCAGTCAGCTTCTTTACCATCTAAGCCACTACGGAAGCTCTCATTATTATCACATTGTGATATATAATGAAATAATTATACAGTACACCATAATAAAGAACCAGTGGAATGCTAACATGAACCTATAGGGTGTGGTTTAAATGCAAATGAAACTTTGCTGGGTAACCCGCCTCTCGCCTCCTGCTGTGTGGCCCAGTTCCCTGGAAGGAGGCCGATACCTGGTATAGAGGGCACCCTCTGGGCCCACTTTTGGTTCTGCATCACCCCTCACAGTAGGGGTTCATGGTACTAACACAACTTAGATGCCAGGACCCCACACCTCTCTCTCTCTCTAGGTCATGCTTGGGTATCAGAGTTCACAGAGTTTCTTGCTTACTGGTCCTGGGCCTGATTCTAGGGCTCTATGAAATGTAGTCTATTCCCCTGAGGATGGATCACACTACATATGTGATCATCCTTATGCCTAAGGGATAGTCAAAGGGAGGCTGTGCACAGACATGTGAATATACATGAATGTATGTGAAGTGCCTCTGGATGTGGGATGAACAAGACGAGAAGTACCCCAGGTAGAGGTTAACACTGAGATGTGTTTTTTCCTCAACTCTATGTTTCAGCACAGAATTCCAATTAAGATCCCATCCCTCCATAGCATTAGGAAAACATATTTGTCAAAGGAGGAGAATAGACCTTATTCTATTAAAGACTGTGAGCTTTGCTTATAACATCCAAACAGTCAAACAATGTAGGTGAGTTTCCCTTTGTACTCAGCCTGAAAAGGGGGGAGTGTTACTCACTCAGGCATGTCCAACTCTTTGCGAACCCATGGACTGTAGCCCACCAGGCTCCTCTGTCTATGGGATTTCCCAGACAAGAATACCAGAGTGGGTAATCTTTCCCTTTTCCAGAGCTAGGATCTGTTGATGTTGGGGGTGGACATACCAAATTCTTTAGATGAAACTTTTAAAATTTACATTTGCTAAGAGCATAGCCTCTTTCATCCTTAGCATTAGTACAATGTCTGATGTGTAGTAAGTACTCAATAAAGATTTGTGGAACATAAAACTAAATTTAACTCATTTTTATAAACTGAGTGATGAAAAATCACATTCTGGAGCAGAAACTCTTGGAGTGGGAGGTAAGACCTAATATTTTCTACAACAGAGAGTAGATTGCTTGTGTAAATCACTTAGCAGTGTTTCTGTCACTTAGTAAATCCACAGTAAATGTTACCTACCATTATTAATTATACAGTCTATGGATGATGAATTCTAGAGATTCCACCAGTTGAGACTCAGTAAGTATAATTTCTGTAGTCACTTTAAAATATGTGATCAATTTCTTAACATCACAAAAGTTCCCATGAAAAGATTTCTTGCTACTTGAAAAATCTAGCATCTATACCAATTGGTGGGTTCCAATGCTTGTCAAAATAGTTATTTGATTAACTCTGCAGCTATGACATCCTCAGAGCAGGCATACATTTTATTTTAAACAATTTAAAAGTGAAATGATTTTGTTGCCTTCATGTTCTAATCTGCCTGTTTGACTTTCGTTTTCATTTGTAGGATTCATTAGCACACTCAGTCTTTGGTTCCTGAAACACCCATGTAGTGATCCTAAACACACTGCATGCTGAAACCAGCAAAGACTTTGATTAAGTTACAAAACAGAACATTGTACTATACATAATTGGTCTTTGAACAACATGGGTTTGAAGTGCCTGGGTTCACTTATATCCAGATTTTTTTTTCAATAGTAAGTATTCAAGTAGTACATGGTCTGCAGTTGGTTGAATCCACAGAAGCTGGCTAACCATAGAAATGGAAGGCTGACTATTAATTATAATTGAATTTTCAACAGTGCAGGGAGTTGACACTCTTAACTCTGACTTTGTTCAAGCATCAACTGTATATTTGATAAATGAATGAGGGAATGAATCTGTTAAGAGAATTTGCTCTAAGAGTGCAGCATCTATGCATTAGTGTGTCCAAATTTTCCCTTAGTTTATCCCTAACAAGCAGCTGAGCTATAATTATTTGAGGCCTCTAAAAAACAAACAAAAATACCTTAACTGGGTTAGATTCATGTATACCATTTTCCATATAAAAAGTCAATACCACATTTGCCTATTTGAACAATGTTTCTGTAATAAAATAAGGATTAGGGTTAGGGTTAGGGTTAGGGAGAATGGCATTGAAATATGTATAATATCATATATGAAATGAGTTGCCAGTCCAGGTTCGATGCACGATACTGGATGCTTGGGGCTGGTGCACTGGGACGACCCAGAGGGATGGTACGGGGAGGGAGGAGAGAGGAGGGTTCAGGATGGGGAACGCATGTATACCTGTGGCAGATTCATTTTGATATATGGCAAAACCAATACAATATTGTAAAGTTAAATAAAATAAAATTTCAAATAAATAAATAAAAGAAGGATTACAATGGCCTACGTTTAATCAGAGAAACCCTCACCTGTCTAGAAAAGTGTGCATAGCAGTGGTGGGACAGATAAGTTTATTGACCTATTTGACTATGTAGCTTGAGTTGAATCTCTTTTTCTTTTGGAGGTGACATAACTGAAGCCAATCCATTTTCAAAGAATAGTGATTAACTCATTGTAGGGGACAAGTGAAGTCTACTGATATGTTTTTCTGATGTGGGGTCTCTTTCATTTTTATTTCTCTTCCTTTCCTTAATTTTAATTATATATATCACTCAAAATCCTTTTGCAAATGGCAGGACACAAGTACTATATCTCACAGTATAAACTCACCAAAAGCAGGGTTATGATACATTTATAGTACCTGTTCCAATGCCTGCCTCTAGTGTGCTTGCAATATATGTCTGCCATGAGAATGGGAAGGACATTTAATATATTAGAGAGAACCAAAATTCTAATAAGGGATTGCAAAATCTAATAAGATTGCAAAATTTACATAAGCTCTAATTTTACAAGGAGAAATTCTATCTTGGGCAAGAGAAATCAAATTTCAGTGTCTCCGAAGCCCATGCCATCTAATAGCATTACTGACTGAATCAACCCTGCTTACTTTACTGGCACAACCTGTTGCCTGGGAAAAGGCACAGGGGATAGAAATAAAGAGGCCAGTTTCCTGGAAAATTATTTGTTCAGTGTCTTCTGCCACTCCAAAAAAAAAGTGAGATATTCACCAAAGAGATATTTAAATATTTAAGAGAATGGAGAAGGCAATGGCACCCCACTCCAGTACTCTTGCCTGGAAAATCCCATGGACAGAAGAGCCTGGTAGGTTGCAGTCCATGGGGTCACTACTAGTCGGACATGACTGAGCAACTTCACTTTCACATTTCACTTTCACGCATTGGAGAAGGAAACGGCAACCCACTCCAGTGTTCTTGCCTGGAGAATCCCAGGGACGGGGGAGCCTGGTGGGCTGCTGTCTATGGGGTTGCAAGAGTCGGACACGATTGAAGTGACTTAGCAGCAGCAGCTTTGATTTATCACAATGAAAATTGAAGCTAAGTGGGAAAAGTACATTTGACACCATCTTTCTGGATGCTACTCCCTTACATTCCTAGAAAAACACCCATTTTATTCCATATATACTTTCCCATAGTTCACACTGAGGAGTTGCATTCTTGCTGCTCTACTGAGGAGCAGTGCTCACTGGGTATCATTGTGGCATCAGTAGACTGGAAGAGGTAATCACAGTCAACTGTATCATGATGAAGGTGAAAGAGGAGAGTGAAAAAGCTGGCTTAAAAAACAACACTCAAAAAACGAAGATGATGGCATCTGGTCCCATCACGTCATGGCAAATAGAAAGGTAAAATGTGGAAACAGTACAGATTTTATTTCTTGGGCTCCAAAATCACTGTGGATGGGGACTGCAGCCATGAAATTAAAAGATGCTGGCTCCTTGGAAGAAAAGTTATGACAAACCTAGATAGTGTATTAAAAAGCACAGACATCACTTTGCCAACAAAGGTCTGTATAGTCAAAGCTATGGTTTTTCCAGTAGTCATTTATGGTTGTGAGAGGTGGACCATAAAATGGCTGAGTGCCAAAGAGTTGATGCTTTTGAACTGTGGTGTTGGGGAAGACTCTTGAGAGTTCTTTGGACAGCAAGGAGAACAAACCAATCAATCCTAAAGGAAATCAACTCTGAATATTCATTGGGAGCACTGATGCTGAAGCTGAAACTCCAATTCTTTGGCCACCTGATGCAAAGAGCCGACTCATTGGAAAATACCCTGATGCTGGGAAAGATTGAGGGCAGGAGGAGAAAGAGATGACAGAGGATGAGATGATTGGATGGCATCAACAACTCAATGCATATGAGTTTGAGCAAACTCTGGGAAATAGTGGAGGACAGGGAGGCCTGGTGTACTGCAGTCCATGGGGTTGCAAAAAGGTGGAAACAACTGAGGGACTGAACAACAACTGGTATAATACTGTATTCTTAGCTTTCACATTATCTCATTTGGTCCTCACAATACCTATGCAATTCAGAGAAAATAAATGTTACTCTGCTGAATTCAGAGTTGAGAAAACTAATACTCAGAAAGATTGAGGCACTGGTTCAAGTTCACACTATCGCTAAGACAGAAATGTGGCTCTGGGTCTTGCTCTCTGTCTGGCTATGTCCTTTAGGACACAATTAAAATGAAAATTAGTCTTAAAGGAGGAAGAAAAGCACATTGCATAGTTTTCAAAAAAGGACTGTTTTCCTGAAGATTCTGCAAGAATGAAAAAGGAGGATCAACCTAACTAAAGTCCTTAGGAAAATAGTATAAATATTAATACTATCTAAGGCTTTCCCAAGTTGCATAATGTTACAATTCAGTAAAATTCAGTACCTGTGCCATATTGAACCAGCACTGCCATAGATCAGATGAGTATTTCTGCCTTCAAAAAGTGACTTTGTATTATAAGTTAATTTATTCTTTCTCTCAAAAAATGTGAGATGTGCTCATTTCAATAATAAGTAGGTATGCTAAATATACTTACTACATGTCCGGTAATTGTCTAAGTAAGTTTATATATTTTTAACCCACTGAATCTTCACAGTAGCCATAGGGAGTTAGTTCAATAATTATGCCTATTTGACAGACGAAGAAATTGAAACATCCAGTGGATAATACACTGCCCGAGATCAAAGAACTAGAAACTAGCAGAGGCAGAATTTGAACTGGTCCCATAGTTTTGATTTTGAACACTAGGCTCTAACGTCTCTGATAGAAACTTTGCCTAAGTGATAAAGTTTCTTAGTGATGAGCTTCCTTTCACAAAATTTACTGCCAAATATAAAACACAACATTTTATTTTGTGTACTTCCTACTCTCTAGCAAAGCAAATACAATGGTGTGGTCATGGTGATTTCAGGATCAAATGAAACAGAGCAACATAAAAGGGCCCATTTTCACTTGACCTCCTGGGCACTCCAGATGTTAAGGCCTATTGTTCTCTCATATATTTTTTGATGTAAATCTCTAGGAGGAGATAAAACAGTGATGAGACCAGAGTGACTGCCTGTGGATCAGGTGAAGTCAGTTAGCTAAAATGTCTTGAAAGTAGAGATTGTATATCTTATATGAAAAGTCACCACTTTCATCCAGAGACTGTCCTCTCAAAACTGTTCTTTGTAAACACACACAAAAAAGTACAGATAAAGGGTCTAAAAGGAAATATAAAACATGACATAGAAGTTACCTCTAATTGGTAGAGCAAAAATGGGTGTTATTATATTTATGTCTTAAAACTTCTGGAGTACTTGCATGCTGCTTTTAAAATTATTTGGACATTAATATATGTACATTGCTTTAAAAATTATAAAAAAATACAATAAATTAATTACTAAGACAATTAAGCAGAAAAAAATGGTAATTATGTGATGTGATATGGGTATTAGCTAAAGCTATGGTGACAGTCATTTTGTAATATGTAGGGTGGACAACAGGCTGTCCACCTTAAACTTACACAATGGTATGTGTCAATTATATCTCCATGAAACTAGAAAATAATTTTATTTATAAAACCAGGAAGCTGGATGGATTTGGCCAGCAGGTTACAACGTTGACCCCTGTATAAAATACTATGTTCCAAGTACAGAGTTACAAACTATTCAAGCTTGAGGAAAGAAGAAGATGGAAAAAAGAGAACCTATATGATCAGCATTGTTTGTAACAGAAATGAGCAATGTTCACAATAACAACAGGCAACATAATGTCCACTGATGAATGAATGAATAAATTGTGGCATATTCATTCAATTTATACATTGTTGTGTGTTCTGTAATTTACAACAAATGAAAATGGAAGAACTGGATTCCATGCACCAACACAAGTGAATTTAACAAACAATTCTGAGCAACAAAGGCAATTGGTAAAATATATACAGTATAATACAATTCTTATAGAATCTAAAAACATGCTAAATAATTCTACATATCTTTAGGGATGCATAAATATGTATTAAAAGTGCAAATTATGCATTTTCACTTTAGAGTTTTTAAAATTTTTTAAATTAATATTAAAAAATATTATGACAACTTCAGGGGTGATGGAGGTAGGAATGAGATCAAAGAGGAGTTTCATATTTTAAATAGCATACAGGATAAATATTAATATTAAAATAAAATGAAATAGAGACCTAGTTTGAAGATTCCCCAGGCAGACAAAACCAGCAAGCAAAATTTATTTCATGAACATGAGCAAAAATTATTTCTTGTATATATGTCTGATAATCATAAATGAAACTTAAGTCACCTTTTTAAATAAAATGACATAATCACTTTTAACCAATCCCCTGCCATCTGGAAATCCCCACTGTAATAACCAATCATTTTGAAAGTTAAACAGCTTTCTCACTTTCACTTTATAAGCCATCCCAGAACATGGTGCCTCTGAACTTCTTACCAGTTTCAGGTCTGAAGCATCCCTGTTCATGAAAGTTTATTTCTCACTCAATAAAAGATTCATATAAAGTAAAGCTCTCTGAATTTTCTCCTAACATCAGTGTACAAATATTTTATGAGTGAGGAAATGTAAGGAAGAGTAAAGAAAATAAATTCAATAGTCAACAGATGAGATGTCCTCACAAGTTTGAAAGATTTCTGGAGTGGAAATGCTGGATAAAGGGAGCTAGAAGTATAAGAGATGGAAGTTAGAAGTCAGTTGCCAATATTGAGTGCAGGGATGTAAGATTTAGGGTGGTAACAAAATCTGTAATAGATCCACAAAGTGGATGGCTGTAATGTGGAGAAAAAGATCATTACTATAGAGGAGGTCACAAAGCTATAATACAAGGGCCACTGTGTAGGGAAATCCTCTCCCTGGAATTTGAAATTGATCAGACTGATAACAGAGTGATAATGGGGAAGAGGACTGTGGTCCAGTTTTAGTGTATTCATAGGTATAGTCTGCCAGTCTGTGCTGAAGCAAAAAGCAGGGGCAACAGGATACAGTCTGATTTTAAGATCTGTGTTTATGGTTTAATTGTTTTTGTTTTGTCTTAATAAAAAAAGAAGAGAAAAAAAATTGAAAGTAAATGAAGAGCAAGGAGGGCATAAACACCTGCTGGTCTAGGCACATGGTGGGGGAATGGGGGGAATTTTACTTGATGATACTCCAAAGAAAGCAATACTCCAAGGGTGTAGCTAATTTCAATTCTATCTAGATCATGAAGACAATGTCCAGAAAAGGGACTGAGGCTTGTTAAAGGCAGTTGCTGTTGACTTTGTCCACTGAACGTGCAACAGCTCGCATGTGCGGGAAGGTGTGGGGAACTGGAATGGGATGGAAATCAGGTGGTTTGATCATATACTCAGCAGTATATATACTGGGATACTGAAGAATGACCTGGGAAACTTGGGCTTCTAATAGCACTGTGAAGCATGATGGTGCTAGCCCTGGCCGTGTCTATAGGAAGGGAAATAACTGATTTAAGTTAAACACCCTGGTAAGTAGAGAAAGAAGATAAGCTTTGTCAGCTTAGAATTCCATTTTTTTCTGCTTTCCTCAGCTCTTCTGTCATCATTCTTCAACACCCAGTTCTACTCAGATCAACCCACTTCCTCCTTGTATGCTGATTCAACTATCACTGTGGTATCTCTTCTGTTTCTCTATGAAACTGAGATGGTCTTTTAAATATTGGTTTTCCTTTTGAATCCCTGACAATACCTAGCAAAGTGCTGGATGCACAGTGATTGTTTAATAAATATTTGATGGATTGGGCCATAAATTTCATTTGTCTAGATTATAACCAGCACTCGGGCACTCAAGATATGGCTGTAAATTGGAAGGCTAAGGACCCCAGCTTTTATTACAAACTTTTTTATGTTTAAAAGAAAATCTTGGTTTGCAAAGATTTAGCCATTACTCTTGCTTCCTTCTCATCTCTTCACAATCTAAGATTTATAAAAACAGAAGTAGTTGCTGTGGAGACAACAGCTGGGCCCTAGAGGAGCTATTTGAGAATAAAAGCAAAAACTGCTATGATATTCAATAGCAAGACTTTACATTAATCTTTTTGCCTTTAATGATAAAACTGAAAATAAAATACAGAAAAAATGTCAGATACTGTGAACTCACTCTCTTTGTTGCAGAGTTGATAATCTGAGCCATACCAGTAGACGCTACCCCTCGTTAAGATACTGAAATCATTCCACACTGGTTACGAAATAGCCATTACCCCTGGACCTGCCCTGAGACCCTCCCAATGGCTCTAGCTTCCCATGGCTTGCCCCTGTATCCTCCCCATTTAGTCCTAATCCAGCAACTGAAGGTTAATATCCAGTTAAGCATAGGCTTAGTTAGCACCGCGACTGTAGCAGACACACCAGTTGTTCAACATGGTGAATTTATCAACTGTTAAAGATAGTGAATATCATTTCTGACTATACGTCAGGTGTTACAAACAAGAGTCCTATATACATTATTTATGTGGTCTTCCTAGGATTTCACATTCTTCTAAAATTGTCAATTAATATTTAAAACTTTAGTGACGTCAAGGGATAATCCAAATCTTTAGCTCCTCCCCCTAAAATTGGAAATCCTGGCAACACTGGGTTTTCATTTGAAGAAATTCACAGAGCAGAGTATGAGTGCCCCCTTTAAATGCTGCACACACTCTCTACTCACCAGGCTTCATCAGATTCCATTGTTCACCCTGTACTGTACTTTTTCATGTAACTAGCTCCCCCTGTGGATGTTTAGCTATCTGTGCCCTGCTCCACAATAATCCCAAATCAGATTCCCTGGGGCTGGGTTTGGTTCTAGACTTTACGGGTCATTTGGTACAACACCAGCTCAGTGGGGGTACACTCCTGTTCTGCCTCCTCCCTCTTCCAGGTTCCTTTTGCATCTACCAATTGTAACAGCAACTCACTTCCCTTCTAATTCAGGATGGCATATCCAGACTTTGCAGACAAGAAAACCCTGTCTATGGCGACTACATTCCTAAATAGTTGCAGAAAAGATCTAGAATTGAGGAGAAGTGTACACTCTAGTCTAGATGTTTACCACCAATAAAAGATAGGGATGAAAATTTGTGATCTCTGCTATATACCTATTTTCTCAGTAAGTGAAAAATTAATATCTGTGGGAAAAACTGCTGCCAACAATTATGCTGCTATTTTTGGGGAGAAAGAGCTCTATCAGGTACAGGTCCAGGGCTTCCACCTGCTCACCTACAATTTCCTCCCTTAACTGTGACTGCTATCTACCAGTGTGTGAATTATCAGCTGCAGCTAATGATAAACCATAGGGAATATTTGAACACTAAATTTATTCAGAAGCCTTGCCTCAGTTTTCTATTCTGCATAACATACCACCCAAAACTTGGTGGCTTAAAATAAGTTGTTTTGTTCATGATTCTGGCACTCAGCAATGTGGGACGGTCTGGCTGGGGTCACTCAGGCCCTTGTAGTCACCTGGCAGCTCAACTCTGATCTGAGATGGCTCCTCCCATACGTCTGACAGGGGAGCATCTGGGTTCTCTCCCACATGGTGGACCCAGCTTCTCGGCATAGTGGACTCAGAGCAGCATTCCAAGAGGGGTTGAACGGAAGCTTCAGAGTTCTCATAACATCACTTCCACTACATTTACTAGCCAAAGCAAGTCATGAAACCAGTCCAGGCTCTAACCATCAGGAAATAGTCCCCAGTTTCTCATAGAAAGAGCTACAAATCATAGGCTATGGATTCAGGAATGAGAGGAGTATCAATATTACTGTTTTCTGTGCAAACAACCTGCCATATTCCTGTAGCTAGAAGGGATGAAGGCTTGGGTTCCACAATAACAGAAGAGAGGAATTATGATTTAAAAAAAAAAAAAAACCCTTTCAAATATACTGGGATCATATACATTGGAAAGTCCCTAGTGAGATGGAGAATGGAAAGATGACGAAGCTTCTGAAGTTGAGTCCTGATTTGGAATTTATCAAAGAAATTATAAAGGTGGGTAGAAAAGAGGGGTGGGAATAAAGGGCAGGTAGTGAGGGCAGGAGGATTTGACAGGAAGAATCCCAATGGGAGAACCTGTTTCTTGAAACAAATGTCAACCAGCTGCCACAGTGGAACCCAACCTCATTCCTTCTGTCTCTCTTTCAAAGCCTAGGCTGTGTTTTCCGATCAACCCACCCTCTTTCCTCTCATTCTCAAGTGTAGGATCTCTGCATCTCAGATCTGATTACTATGGTATTATCCAAACAACAACTCCAGATTTTCCTCTTTTGGTATGTCTTGTGTGGCACACCTGCTTGGCTTATTTTTTTTTTTAATATTTTTACTTCTTTCTGAATAAGTAACGTATGTTCATATTACAAAATTCAAAAAGTACAAAAGTTACACAGACAAAAACCAGAGACAGAGAAGCAATTTGTTCCTAAAAAATGGCAGAGCCTAGATTTGAATGCAGGCTGACGTGGCACCCATGCTTTTGATCATGGACGGCACTGCTGAGTTATAAAATCAGGGCTTCTCATCAGCTCTGCTCACAGAGAAGTTAGAAATTACATTTTCCTCCATCAAAACTAATAAATCGACCTTGATTAGTGAGAGCGAAGTACATACTTGCACTCTTCTTGGCTGAATCAATAAAGAACAAGAAGACTTACAAGTAGTCAGCATTGTCCCTGTAACAGAAATATGAAGACACCAAACACTACTTGTAAGAAAACATGATGTATTAATTTTGGCAACACTTGTACACCATGTCATGCCAATAAAGACAAGGGAACTGAAAGCGGGAATTGAAAGCAGAAATTGAAAGCTGGATGTGACCCGCTTCTATCAGCATCTCTGGAGTCAGTATGAGATGTGGGAGGAGAGGAGACCTTTGGGAGGTGGGTGATTAGCTCCAGGGACAAAGGAAGGTCCTCTGGCTTCTCTCCCCATGTTTAACTAACCTTCTTACTTGAAAACCGCCTTGGAGGAGAGACCTCTGCCATTTTTCTTCAGTATCTCACTGACGAAAAGAGACATAGGAAGAGCCCGCCCCTCCGGGATCACGCCCCCGGAAGTGCAGTGGGCCCACGCGTAGGGTCTCCGGAAGCAGTCGGTAGTCACTGGTTTCACGGCATGTGAGTCAGCACGTGGCTGAGTTCTTCACCCCCAGGAACCTGGAGCCGCCGGCCTCTGTCACTGAGGCGGTGTTGTCCCTGACTATCACCGACCCATTCGTTGCAGTTGGCGAGAGTGCCGCCCTGCCGCCCCGCCTCCCCCAGTGGCCCCTCGGAGGTTCATCTGCTCCTTCACCAACTGCAGTGCCGATTACAACAAGGCTTGGAAGCTAGACGCGCACCTACACGAGTACTGGGAGCAGGGGGCGGGGAAGAGACCCTATGTTTGTGACTATAAAGAAAGCTGGGTGCAGAAGAATTGATGCTTTTGAACTGTGGTGTTGGAGAAGACTCTGGAGAGTCCCTTGGACTGAAAGGAGATCCAACCAGTCTATACTAAAGGAGATCAGCAGTCCTGGGTGTTCATTGGAAGGACTGATGTTGAAGCTGAAACTCCAGTACTTTGGCCACCTGATGCTGGCCGAAGAGCCGACTCATTTGAAAAGACCCTGATGTTGGGAGAGATTGAGGGCAGGAGAAGGGGACAACAGAGGATGAGATGGTTGAATGGCATCACCAACTCGATGGACATGAGTTTGGATGAACTCCAGGAGTTGGTGATGACAGGGAGGCCTGGCGTGCTACGGTTCATGGGGTCACAAAGAGTCGGACATGACTGAGCAACTGAACTGAATTGAACTGATGAAGGGTGTGGCAAGGCCTTGGTCAGGGACTACAGTCTCAGCTGCCACGCCCTGGTTCACACCCTTGAAAAGTCCTTTGTACAGCTAGCGGCTGTCATCAAAAATTCAACAGAAAATAAAACTTGGAGAAACATTTTGACCACAAATATGTAAAACCAGCAAAAACAATATGCGTGTAGTTTCAAAGGTTGTGAGAAGACCTTTAGGAAACATCAGCAACTGAAAATCCACCAGTGCCAGCACACCAACGAGCCGCTGTTCAAGTGTGCCCGTGAGGGATGTGGCCGCTGTTCAAGTGTGCCCGTGAGGGATGTGGAAAACACTTTTCCTCCCCCAGCAGTCTGAAGTGGCACAGGAAGGTCCACGAGGGCTATATCTGTCGAAAAGAATGTTCTTTTGTGGCAAAAAACATGGACAGAGCTTCTAAAACAAGTGAGAGAGACCCCTAAAGAGGACATAATGTGTGGCGCCTGCCAGAAGAACGTTTAAGTGCAAGAACTTCCTGAAGCAGCACATGAGGATGCACGCCCCCGAGCAGAACTTGTGCCGGTGTCCACGGGAAGACTGTGGCCACACCTACACCACTGTGGTCACCCTGCAGAGCCATATTCTCTCCTTCCACGAGGAACGGCGCCCTTTCATGTGTGAGCACACTGGTTGTGGCAAGACCTTTGCCATGAAGCAGAGCCTCAGCAGGCATGCTGTTGTGTGTGACCCTGACAAGAAGAAAATCAAAGTGAGGCCATCTAGTAAGAAGGGGAGCCTGGCCTCTACACTCAGTGGGTACCCCCAGGTTGTCAGCCCAGTGCTATTCCCAACCGTCCTTCACAGAGTCATTGAAGTGGTTAGAAAAAGACAGACACGTGGTTCTAGAGATTCTGGGTGGGCTGGACTGGGCTCAGGGCCTGGGTCACTCTAGCCTGGAGGTACGGCTGAAAACCACTGGAGTAAATGCTGCCTTTATTGGCTGCTAAGCTGTGTAACTCCAAAAGCCAAATCCTCCAGACTTATCCTGGGACAGTAAACTGACACTTTCTAGAAGAATTTGGCTTGAATGCTTCTCATAAGCATTTATAAAGAGGAATCATTTTAAAAAGATGAACCCATACAGTTTCTCGTTTTCCTATTTAAATGTTAGACCCTCTACAGTCTGTGAAGTAGAATAGTATATAGCCCTTAAGTTAGGAAGTAGTGTTCTCACATGGTGAAATACTTACATTATGGTGGAAAAAAGCTGCATACATTTTGCATTTTGAAAACCCAGTTAGAAAGCTGCTACCAAGACTGGACAGAATTATTAGTTACTTTTCTCTGCCTTTATGTTTTCCAGGTTTTCTACAGGTGTATTTATAAGATCAGAAAACAAAAAGGCACAAGCAGTCACTCAGGCCTGTTTTCTCTTACCATTTTGTTCTCGTGCTCGTCCGCACTCTTCCCTTTACTGTAATCTGGACTTGATATGATTTTTTAATCCACTGTGGTATCTGTTTACTCTTTGTGTCCAAATCATGTTGTCCAATATTTGAAGAAAAATTAGTTGCTTGGTCAGGGTGGGTCCCAGGTTGAAAAGAGTGAGATCTGGGGCTGGTCTTTGAGGCCTGTGTTTTATCACACGTTCGTCTTAAGGTCTACACTGCTACAGGCCCTCCTGTCTGCCTGGTATTAATGGTTTCACACTCCAGTTAAATAGAGGACACAGACACAAGGTGAAATACCACTATTTTAGTTGCCGAGTAAGAGTACCTGGACAGGGAATGCTTCCATTTATCATTACCATTGTTTGATGAAAGAACAAAAGAATGGTCCTTTAAAGAGAACCAGGTAATCCTTTTTTTTTTTTTTAATTTTGGGTGGGGGATAACAGGTGTTCACTGTATTTTTTCTTTATGCTTTTTAAATTTAAATAAAAGTAATTTTTCAAAAAAAAAAGAGACATAGGAAGAAGAATGATCATTTCGGTTCTGAAATACAAATCTTGGCCTTTGGGTAAAGCATCTAGATATATGTATGCTACAGATAGTGCATGGTGTCTTCGTCTGTGTGTGATCCTGCAGTGTTTGCAGGGATGTGCACGCTGGCCATAGAACATTTACCAACAGTACCTTCCGTGTGGTACACCTGCAAGGCCCATGGGTCTTGAACATTGATGTTAAGAGCAGAAGGAGAAGAGGTAAGGTCACCCTGCCTGCTGGACTGTGCACAGCTCCATCCTACAGTCAGGCAGACTTATCTGAAGCTGGACTTTTCAACCACTCTTAACTCTGTTAAATTTCTGGTAACTCCTTCCCACTTACTACACACAAAAAATGTCTTGCTAAAAGAAATTTTTATATTTCTGGTCATTTGGATCTATTCTTTCATAAGATGTATTTGTACCCAAAGGATAGATATGATCCATTTTTGGAAAAAAAAAATCATGTGAGGCAGTTTCTGATGCTTTTAATCAGTCACCTAAGCCACTTAGACCAATGAAAGGTAGGTTGATCTTCCTGCTGCTTAACAAATGAAATTTTCCTGTATCCACCATGCCCATGTTGGCCTGGACTTTAGCATTTGTAAACAAAAATATTTTCCCTGAAATAACATTAATCCTCAAAGCTAGAGTTTGAGTCCAATTCCTCTTGTAGAAGAAAATTCTTTTTTTTTTATTTTCTCCTTTCCCTTGAACTGATAAATTTAGGGGAGGTTAATAGGTCAGAAGAACAGTGAGAATGCTTCTGTACATTTCATAAATTCCTATGATTCAACCATAAAAACTACTTACCTGAACACCTTAAGTTATTCCCCATTAAGATGGATAAAGGCAAGTACATACAGGTTGATAAGATTGCTTGTTATACATAAGAGGCTGCCTGGATTCTCAGAAATACCAGACCATGCATCTTCATAAAGTGTTATTCTACTTCATATGATATAATTTTGTAAAAAAAGAAAAAGGGTGTATGCACATTTGTAAAATATAATTTGAATGTGTATGTAAAAATGTTATACAAATAACTATTTAAAATGATAGAAATTATATCTGTTGTGTGATGTATTGTTCTTGAAAGGTAAAATTTGGCACTGCCTTATCTCTGTGAATGCATGCATGTATGTGTGTGTGTGAAAGTAGAAGGGAATACAAATAAGGGTGAAAGGTTTAGCTTCCTATTTGCATTCTGGAGACAGCTGTATACCTTCTGTGTCTTTAGCAATTGCAGTCTAAGTATGGAATTTGAGAACATGACCACCAGGGTTCTTGCTCCAGTAACAGAAACACCAAGTCAAGGCAGGCAGGGCCCAGAGCCAGGCTTCTCATGATCAGGCAGTCATCAAATACCCTTCAGTCACTCAGTCGTGTCCGGCTCTTGTGACCCCATGGACTGTAGCCCGCCAGGCTCCTCTGTTAGTGGGATTCTCCAGGCAAGAATATTGGCATGGATTGCCATTTCCTACTCCGGGGGATTTTCCCAACCCAGGGATCAAACCCCCACCTCTTGAATCTCCTGCATTGGCAGGCAGATTCTTTACCAACTGTACCACTTGGGAAGCTCACTACAGTGGAATATAAATCATACCTTTATGCTGTGGGGTGACAGTGGCCTCTGCCTTACAACACATGTTTAGTTCATAGTGACAACAGTAAGCAAGTTTCTCAAATAAAATATCATTTGGATGAGGATCGGGAAGAGAAACCCCTCTCCTTCCCACTGAAATAAGTGTTTGCTTTAAAAAAGAAATACGAAATCAGTGCTAGACTAAAAGCCAGTGCTAAGTACAACCCCCTGCTTGGCCATCAAGACTGTAGATAACATGGGCAAATTCCTCTTCATCTCTGAATTTTTAGTTTCCTCATCTGTAAAGCCAGGCAGCTGGAACAAGATGATCTATTATGTCTATTCCAGTGTTGAAATTCTATGATTTTCTGATTCTGTCTGAGTCACTAACAGAAAATAGAAATAAGCATCAAAATATCAAAACACACATATTGACTTTCATCATGAAAACACATCTCCAAACTCTCAAATCCTCAGTTCATCAAATTATATTTCATAATTACCATGCAATATCTACTGGTATTATCTCCAAATGCTGTATTTTGTCAAGAATTAGCGTCTAAGAGTAATTAAAAATTCAGAATATTGAATTCCTTACAGAGTGCACTCATCAGCCACCAATGATTATTCATTTTTTGTTTCACTGTTATTAACTTACCACTGGTTTTATTATTGTAATGGTTCTAGTGCCCTCATTTTTACCTAGCTTAATAATCTTCCAGGGAAATTTCCAGAGAAATATTAAATAAAGTAATATTTTTATAATATCAGGCTGAGATACAGTTAATAATTACTTTTTGGAATATGAAGCAACAGATGGTAATCAACTATTTTTCATTTCCACAAGGGACAAAGAAAGGCTAAAGAAAGAACAGGAAAGTTTGTGAATACAAAAAGAAGTTCTGGTAATTTTTACTTTATAGAATTTGGTACCAAGAAATATCAGCCAACCTGTTTTTCTGAATATATTTGAGAATATGGCTGGTATATTTGTAGAGGCTGAGTTGAAGGGCCTCATGAAAATTAGACAGAAAATTATATTCCTCCCAGTCCCTTTCATGAACACAGTTTCTACAAACTGTATCTAAGCTCAGCCCTGGGAATCATAAATATGCCCCCAGGTAACCTGGACAGACCCATCTCTACTTCAGCATTTCCATGGGAAAGTTTTCTAAAGTATCTTGGCTATTCCTTTGGGGGTTCATAAGCTCATGAGGACTGTGTCATTTTTATCTATGGTCAGAAGTCATTGCAGAGCAGAGAATAGAATGGGCTGAAAAAAGACCTGACAAGAATTAAACAATAAATTAGTATTCATGACAACTGTATGTTACCAAATTTTACACATTCTCTCATATAATTTCCACAACAAACCCAAAGCCAGATTCTCAGAAATGTTCACTTGCCTATAGTTTTGCAACTACTAAATGGATGAGTAGGAATTTGAATCTAAGAGTGTTGAGAGGACCAATCATGAACAGTATTTCAAATAGATGATTGTTGATTTGAGGGTCTTTATCTACATGTTTATCCCATTCATTTATTTGACCCCATTAATCTGGGACCAATAATTGATAGAATTTCAAAGCAGTGAAGAAAATATGGATTCATTAATAAAGGATATTAGGTAGTCATCTAGGGAAAAAAAAAAAGTTGGATCCTTACATGTTGGATTCATATTGTTCAAAGATTTTAATAGAAACTGAAAATGAAACCATAAAAATACTTGAAGAAATATGGGGGGAACTTTTTAATAATCAAAGAGTAGAGAAGGCTCTTTTAAGAACAGCATAAAACTCAGAAAACATAACAGAAAAGTAAATTAGACTATGCTAAAAATAAATTCAACAATATGTGAACCGTGAACTTCCAGATGTTCAAGCTGGTTTTAGAAAAGGTAGAGGAACCAGAGATCAAATAGCCAACATCTGCTGGATCATTGAAAAAGCAAGAGAGTTCCAGAAAAACATCTATTTCTGCTTTATTAACTATGCCAAAGTGTGGCATAGTGACTTTGTGGATCACAATCAACTGTGGAAAATTCTGAAAGAGATGGGAATACCAGACCACCTGACCTGCCTCTTGAGAAACCCATATGCAGGTCAGGAAACAACAATTAGAAATGGACATGGAACAACAGACTGGTTCCAAATATGAAAAGGAGTATGTCAAGGATGTATATTGTTACCCTGCTTATTTAACTTACATGCAGAGTACATCATGAGAAATGTTGGGCTGGAAGAAGCATAACCTGGAATCAGGATTGCCAGGAGAAATATCAATAACCCCGGATATGCAGATGACACCATCCTATGGCAGAAAGTGAAGAGGAACTAAAAAGCCTCTTGATGAAAGTGAAAGTGGAGAGTGAAAAAGCTGGCTTAAAGCTCAACATTCAGAAAACGAAGATCATGGCATCTGGTCCCATCACTTCATGGCAAATAGATGGGGAAACAGTGGAAACAGTGTCAGACTTTATTTTTGGGGGCTCCAAAATCACTGCAGATGGTGACTGCAGCCATGAAATTAAAAGATGCTTACTCCTTGGAAGGAAAGTTATGACCAACCTAGATAGCGTGTTCAAAAGCAGAGACATGACTTTGCCAACAAAGGTCTGTCTAGTCAAGGCTATGGTTTTTCCAGTGGTCATGTATGGATGTGAGAGTTGGACTGTGAAGAAAGCTGAGTGCCGAAGAATTGATGCTTTTGAACTGGGGTGCAAGTCCCTTGGACTGCAAGGAGGTCCAGCCAATCCATCCTATAGGAGATCAGTCCTGAGTGATCATTGGAAGGGCTGATGTTGAAGCTGAAACTCCAGTACTTTGGCTACCTCATGCGAAGAGTTGACTCATTGGAAAAGACCCTGATGCTGGGAGAGATTGGGGGCAGGAGGAGAAGAGGACAACAGAGGATGAGATGGTTGGATGGCATCACTGACTCAATGTACATGAGTTTGAGTAAACTCTGGGAGTTGTTGATGGACAGGGAGGCCTGGTGTGCTGCGATTCATGGGGTTGCAAAGAGTCGGACACGACCGAGCGACTGAACTGAACTGAACTGAAAAATAAATTCAAGATGGCTAAACCACTATAAGCAGTCAAAAGAATGCCACCACCTAGAAGAAGATTTGCAATTTGTATCATAGTCAAAATTTTTCTAAAGTGTAAACACAATATAATTTTATTAATTATATTAATTATATAATAAATTATTATATAATCAATTATTATATTAATTAATTTAATTAATTATATTAATTTCATGGGTAATATAAAAATACCCACAAAAGGCTGTTGATAATAGAGGAAACTATGTATGTGTGGGAATAGACGGTTTGTGGAACTCTCTTTGACTTCCATTCAGTTCTACTGTGAACCTATAACTGTTCTAAAAAATAAAGTCTATTTTAAAAATCCATGAGCATCCAATAGGAAAATGGAACATAGAAGGTCAAGAGACAGTTCACATGCAAAAAATGAAAATAGCTCTTAAAGTTAAGAAAAGATATTTAATCTTACTCATAATAAGAGAAAATAAATGATGTTTTAAAGACACTACCTTTTGTGTATTATAGTGGCACAGATTAGAAGGTCTAACTAACACATCCTGTTGAAAAATGTGGAGAAATAGATCCCTTCACACATTTCTAAGGGTGTTGCTATAACCTCCATATAGGGTAATTTGAGAATATCTCACAAAATTTTAAATGCACATATTCTTTTCACCCAGCAGTTTCACCTCCAGGAATTCATCATTCTGATATAATCCCATATGTGTGAAATTTTATGTGCAGAATGGTATTCATTTTTGAATATTCATATCCATGATTTTTTTTGTAATAGCAAAAGACTGAAAATTCATATACATTACATTTTGTAATAGTAAAAGATTGGAAGCACCTCTGGTGTCTATCATTAAGAGACAAGTTAACTACATTTGAGTGCAGTCATAATGTTGGGGTGTGGAGAAATGTTACTGTCATAGACTTTTGGTTTTCAACAGTAAGAGTTTTTCCTTAATGTTTTAATGTCTTGTACCACTGCTTCCTGAAGTGGATTGCCTAATTATTGAGTTTGAGTGAGAAACTGCCAGTGCATCTGATCTGTTTGCCCATCTTTCTTTTGGGGATCTACCTGCTCCATATTTATGTCTATTTCATCAGGTCATGAGCCTTTCGGGAAAGCCATTCATGTAGGAAGGTCCATGACTCTCTGAGTACTTCTTACTAAGTTGGTAAAGTTGGTAAGTCTGTCTAATTTGAGGGTTCAGTGTTAGGAAATCATTGTCATTGTGTATCTGAGCTGCATTCTCCAGCATCAGCTTTACCAGTAATACATATATATTTTTTTCATCTTCATCTGCTTTGCACAGTGTTCTCTCAGAGGTTTCAAAATTCAGGTGGGACACGCACAGGTGTCATATACTGTTCCTCTCCTATTTAACACACACATTTGGATCCTATCCACTCACAGAAATGAGAAAGTGTTCTGGGTACAGAGAGGATGAATCTCCAAGTTAAATTGATGGCAGAAAAGAGCAAGGTGCAGAACAGCCTGTGTAGAGTGCTACCATTTGGCTAAAAGAAAGTGGAGGAAAGAACATATGTTCATTTGTATCTGCCTAACATATCTCTGAAAGGATAACACTTGAAATTGATAGCAATTGGCTGCCTCTACAAAGGGAAAGAGTGTGGCTGGGGAAAGAGATGGGAGATTTTCCAGTGTCCACTTCTGTGCCATCTAGATTTTGAATATATGAGAATGTATGTGAATTCATTTCCTCTGTAATACATGCTTCTAAAATTATCTTTTTCTCTTCCCTCTCTTTCTTGGTCCCCCACCAATGCCTATTCCACCAGTGCTGGTGTTCATGTGTGCATGTGTGCTAAGCTGCTTCAGTAGTGTCTCTCTGCAATCCTATAGACCATAGCCTGCTAGACTCTTCAGCCCATGGGATTCTCCAGGCAAAATTACTGGAGTGGATTGCCATGCCCTCCTCCAGGGTTCTTCCCGACCCAAGGATCAGGCCGTCTTCTATTATCTTTTCTGCATTGGCAGGCAGGTTCTTTACCACTAGTGCCACCCGGGAAGCCCACTGCTGTTCATAAAAGAATATAATTGTGCAATGTGAGAAGGGGAAAGACTTACCTATGACAATTCTTGGTCTTTGTTCTTCCCTGACACCTAAAAAGGCTTCTCTCTGCTCAGTCCTTTGTTGGCCCTCCTTATCCATGAAGGGCTCTTTCCACCAGGTGACTGGGGCTTTGATGATGCTGAATCAAGAGACAGGGATTCAGGTGGAAGTCAGCTCAATGGGAAAGAGGCTGGAGGGGGAATTCAGGTTGTCTGAGAGGTTGGCACAGAATGAATTGAGAGATATGTGGAAAGTAGGTGTAAGTATGAGGGAAGTAAGGTGTAAGTATGAGAAAAGTAGGAAGTATTCCTGAGAATTGCATAAACTTCATGGTTCTGAGACAGGACTGTGTGGGTCATAGTTTCAGTGGACTTAACAAATATGACTTTTAGCTGAAAACCATTGTGATTGAGCCTGGCTTCTTTGGATGACCTCAAATATTAGACTGCAGCCATGAAATTAAAAGACAATTGTTCCTTGGAAGAAAAGCTATGACAAAGCTAGACAGCATATTAAAAAGCAGAGATATCACTTTGCCCACAAAGATCCATCTAGTCAAAGCTATGGCTTTTCCAGTAGTTATGTATGGATGTGAGAGTTGAACCATAAAGAAGGCTGAGCACCAAATAATTGATGCTTTCAAGCTGTGGTGGTGGATAAGACTCTTGAGAGACCCTTGGACAGCAAAGAGATCAGACCAGTCAATCCTAAAGGAAATCAACACTGAATACTCATTGGAAGAACTGATGCTGAAGATGAAGCTCCAATACTTTGGCCACTTGGTGTGAAAAACCAACTCACTGGGAAAGACCCTGATGCTGGGAAAGATTGAAAGCAGGAGAAGGTGACAGAGGGTGAGATGGTTGGATGGCATCACAGACTCAATGGACATGAGTTTGAGCAAACTCTGAAAGATAGTGAAGGACAGGGAAGCTTGGCATGCTGCAGTCGTGGAATAGCAAAGTGTCAGACAGGACTTAGTGACTGAATAACAACAAAAATAACAATATCAGCATTCAGTAGACATATAAAATAAGTTATAAGGATTAAAACCCTCCCACTGATAGACTTCTACTGATTCATTTACTATGGAGAATAAGTGAAAGTCACTTAGTCGTGTCTGACTCTTGCCAACCCCATGGACGACATAGTCCATGGAGTTCTCCAGGCCAGAATACTGGAGTGGGTAGCCTTTCCCTTCTCCAGGGGATCTTCCCAACTCAGGGATCAAACTCAGGTCTCCTGCATTGCAGGTGGATTCTTTACCAGCTGAGCCACAAGGGGAGCCCAAGAATACTGGAGTGGGTAGTCTATCCCTTCTCCAGCAGATCTTCCCAACCCAGGAATCAAACCTGGGTTGGGAATCAAACCTGGTCTCCTGCGGGCAGATTCTTTACCAACTGAACTAGCAGGGAAGCCCTTATTACAGAGATGCCTAGCCTATTACCTTTTCCTTCCAAAAAATACAATAAGGGCACTGATATCCTGTGTCCTAGGAGCTTCTAGTGAACAGATCTGTGTGTTTGTTTTTTCACCAGCAGGTATCAGATACAAGCAGTGGGCATGCACTGTGGACACTGAGCTAAGTTTACTGGCACATCCATGCCATAAAGTATTGATGGAGACCTAAGTGAAGTCAAAGCCCTTCTGGTGGTGGGGAGAGCTCACCCAGACCCTTTTCCCAAATCTACTGACCCTATGATTCACACATCTCCCATCCCTGACTTCTGTTTCTTCCTCCAGCTGATCTGCAAAATGCTTGGTTTGAATGTTCATATAAGACATATTTTCATTGGTAAGACTGAGTTCTGTTTATATTATAAAATACAAAACTACACCATTTTATGCAGATCATTAAAGAAGTATCAGATTGTCTTCCTTATAAATTTTCTTTCTTCTCAACATGAAATTCTGTTCACATATTTTAAGTTTTCACAGTTTGTTGCTCATATAGCTCATTACTTGGAAATACATACACTCAGGGAAACGGGCTTAAGTAAGATTTAGCAACATTGCCCCTCTCTGCTGAGATCTGCTGGGGATTTTGTTAGAATCCTTGAGTTCTGGAATTATCATTGGCTTCTATGACAATGGGAGTAATACGAAATAATCACTGGTAAGAACTCATTTCCTAGTCAGAGAGGTTTGGGATATATGGAGAAACAGCTTAAAAATTTGATTTAAAACTTCAGGGAAAAAATTCAACAATAAATGTTGAGTATCATTCAGATACCTAAGTAGAAGCAAATTCCCTACAGAATAGAAACTTTTCTGAAATACATAGCAAAAAGACTTCCTTTCTTAGACTTTTTATAATTATCTATGGAAGCAGGAAGAACAAAGCTAAAAAACGATATGCTCTGGATGCTTTTCAATGCTCTGATTTTATTTTCAGCTATATCCGCCCCCTCCCTCATTCATGAAAGTCAAATCATCCTAGCCAGATATTATTTTCACTTGGGAATGCTGCTTTCAATAGTAAGGTTTAATAACATTGAATTTATAGTGTGTATGGACTTTCAAAACCTTGTAGCAGTTTTCCTGTATTTCTAAATCCACAAGTATTTCTTCTCAGTGGAATATACTAATTCCTTGAATTGCTTGTGGATTAACAGTTATAAGTCTATTCGTTCACTTACACAGAATTGTATTTTGTTTAATAAGACATCACCAGCAAACAATACCCTATTTCCCTAAACTTTGATGAATCAGAGTAAATGACAAAAGAACACCTCTTCCCTCTTTTCAAGGCAAGCTCCCAACACCAACTACACATTGGATGATGCACATCAGTGGCAACTCCTCTGATGCAAAGAAGAGTAGGGAGCCCTTTCCTGGGCCAGATCCCTGAAAACTGGGAAAGCTTGGAAGCACTGCTCATGGAAAAAAAGTGAACATGAAAGTTAGTCTCACCCTCGTGTCTGACTCTTTGCAATCCCATGGACTGTAGCTTGCCCGGCTTCTCTGCCTATGAAATTCTCCAGGCAAGAGTACTGGAGTGGGTTGCCATTTCCTTCTCCAGGGGATCTTCCCTACCTAGGGATTGAACCTTGGTCTCCTGCATTGCAAGCAGATTCTTTACCAACTGAGCCACTAGGGAAGCCCACTGCCCATGGAAGAGCTGACCAAATACCCGAAAACAACAACTGGCCTAGTCTTGTGCCTAGAAAGGCAATTTAGAGCAAGGGATTCTGTAGTTCCGAATTTGTCCTTCATTCTTGGGATGCTTCCTGCCATTCCACTGAGTTTTTTAAGGCATTTGATTGAGCAGTGTTATTGTAGCCCTCACTTTTCAGATATGACTTCAATGGAAATCCCGCTAAGCCTGGCATATACTGGGCTAGGCAACAAGTAGCTTGATTCCAACTATGACGTAGAAGGGGGCTTCCCTGATAACTCAGTTGGTAAAGAATCTGCCTGCAGTGCAGAAGACTCCAGTTCGAATCCTGGGTTGGGAAGATCCCCTGGAGAAGGCATCAGCTATCCACTCCAGTATTCTTGGGCTTCCCTTCTGGCCCAGCTTGTAAAGAATCTGCCTGCAATGCAGGAGACCTGGGTTCAATCCCTGGGTTGGGAAGATCCCCTGGAGAAGGGAAAAGCTACCCACTGCAGTATTCTGGCCTGGTTGCAAAGATTCAGCATGATCCCTGGGTTGGGAAGATCCCCTGGAGAAGGGCAAAGCTACCCACTGCAGTATTCTGGCCTGGTTGCAAAGATTCAGACATGACTGAGTGACTTTTATGTCCACTTTCTTTCTTTCATGACACAGAAAAGGGGAGGGAGTAGGGCTGGTGGTAGATAATATAAAGAGGTGAGAGTCATAATCTCTTTTCTTCTATTTTCTATTGTGATGAAAAATAAGACCAACTAAAATCATCTTCTTCTTCATCTCATCTTCTCAATTTAACCATCTGATTATAGAATGTTTAATGGTTCTCTCATATTTCCCATCATTATGAATTTTGTTTTCCTCTTTGGCATTTGGCCATTATATTACATGGAAAGAACGGGCCACAGGCACCTTCTCTTGCCACTCATACGGTTAAGAGTTTCATGATGCTCAAATGCTTTGTTGTTGCTATAAAATTGCATGCATGAATAATCAACCAATGTTATTCTAAATTTGAAGGATAAACAACCTGCTACATCTTGGTTACAAAACTGCAACCATAATCAGTCTCTGCTCAATTTGGCTGAAAACGACTAATGATTAGAACAAGGTTATATCACTCCAAGAGCATGTCATGTCTTAAAGTTACAGCCTCAAGTAATAGAAAACTGCCTTGCCACAGTAAAGACTGAGATTACAGTCCTACTATTTAAGGTAGAAATACTCTGTGATTTGTCAACTCAACTTGTAAAAAAAGAGGAATCCATATACTAAGGGAATCCACCCAGTGTCTTGAACTGGTCTACCTCTACATGAGTGAGTATATTAGGGCACCATTATGTGCCACCTGATAATCTGGAAATGAATTTGTCTCTGTTAATTTAAGTAAAATTCACATCTCATATTGAGTGGGCTTCCCAGGTGGCACTAGTGGTAGAGAATCCACCTGCCAATACAGGAGATGTAAGAGATGCAGTTTTGATCTCTGGGTTGGGAAAATCCCCTGGAGTAGGACATGGCACCTCACTCTAGTATTCCTGTCTGGAGAATCCCATGGACAGAGGAACTTGGCAGGCTACAGTCTACAGGGTTACTAAGAGTCAGACACATCTGAGCAACTGAGCACACATGATTACTTGTGGGAGTAAATTCTTAGAGATTACCAGTAGATGATTGCAAAACCTCAATAAATGTGGTCAACTAGTAACTTCAGAATTATTAATCAGACTCTTTCAAGATGGCAATAAACAAAGACATACTGTGATTACCTCAAATCATGGACAGTAATTGTAAAGAATCACAAGGAAGGAAAAGAGTCAAGAGACATCCTCAGGAGCCTTATAACCAGGGACTTTAGACCCTGAAAGTCTGCTCTGGAGTCAATAGGAGCCAAGAGAATCACTTCCATCATAACAGGTCATCTGCGGCTCCATCTCCAAGCTTTGCCACTGTGATGAATCGACAATTCCACATCTCTGTTGCTTCTGCTCCCCCCATTGCTGACTCAGTGCACGCTCCTTATTGGGGAGGTTTCTTCTTATTTAAGGCTTTAGTGCCTCATGGCTTTCTGCCGTTTCTGATATTTTTTTGCATTCATTTTGCATTTCTTGCATTTTTGCATTGCAACTATTTTTTTGCATTCTTCTAATAAGCCTCTTGATGAAAGTGAAAGAGGAGAGTGAAAAAGTTGGCTTAAAGCTCAACATTCAGAAAACTAAGATCATGGCATCTGGTCCCATCACTTCATAGGAAATAGATGGGGAAACAGTGGAAACAGTGTCAGACTTTATTTTTTGGGCTCCAAAATCACTGAAGATGGTGATTGCAGCCATGAAATTAAAAGATGCTTATTCCTCGGAAGGAAGGTTATGACCAACCTAGATAGCATATTAAAAAGCAGAGACATTACTTTGCCAACAAAGGTCCATCTAGTCAAGGGTATGGTTTTTCCAGTGGTCATGTATGGATGTGAGAGTTGGACTGTGAAGAAAGCTGAGCACCAAAGAATTGATGCTTTTGAACTGTGGTGTTGGAGAAGACTCTTGAGAGTCCCTTGGACTGCAAGGAGATCCAACCAGTCCATTCTAAAGGAGATTAGTCCTGGGTTTTCTTTGGAAGGACTGATGCTAAAGCTGAAACTCCAGTACTTTGGCCACCTCATGCGAAGAGTTGACTCATTGGAAGACTCTGATGCTGGGAGGGATTGGGGGCAGGAGGAGAAGGGGACGACAGAGGATGAGATGGCTGGATGGCATCACCAACTCGATGGACATGAGTTTGGGTGAACTCCAGGAGTTGGTGATGGACAGGGAGGCCTGGCGTGCTGCGATTCATGGGGTCGCAAAGAGTCGGACACAACTGACCGACTGAACTGAACTGAACTGACCTAACTTCCAGGCTCCTTCCCTGCAAGTCTCCATTGAGTGTGTTGTAGGAGAGATCTAAATAGGCTGGCCAAGTCACTAGTTCACAGCGTCCTCTTGAACAGGATTTTCATATCAAGCCACTTGCAGATCCACTGGCAGATCTCTGGCCAGCACAGAAACCTCTGCCTTGGGGTCATAGGCCCATTCAGCCTTGTCCTCATCAGCTGTGCCCAAGGAAGCAAGAATGTGCAGTACAAAAATGACCCACTTAAAAAAAAAAAAAGACCCCTATGTGTAAGAAACACTTCAGAAGGGTGTGGCAGGCATTCTGAGGATACTAGAGGACCTCCTTCCATGAAATCAGGGCAGGACTGTGACTTAGGCAGTGGAACCTAGTATACTGTGTTGTGTTATATTGATAGAGGCACTCCTAGATGGTAAACAACGAAATTCCAAGAAGCAGTAGGAGTCCAGTTGTTGCCCAACAGAGAACAAGCTTAAGGGTCAGTCCATCTGAAATCTGCTTTTATTGTGGAGAGGTGTTTCTTTCATTGAAACTATATATTAACCTTCCTTCTTCTGAGCTCAAATAACCTTCACATAAAACCAACTTTATGTGATTTGACTACAGGGCAAGTATATATGGCTCTTTCAACAGGAGGATATGTGTGTATACAAACAAATCTACATATAATACAAAAAGTCCCTGAGTTAGGATGGTTAAACTTAAAAATTTTTTTGACTTTATGATGACATCAAAGAAATATACATTTAGTAGAACCTGTCCTTTGAATTTTGAGTTTTGATCTTTTCCTGGGATGTGTGTTACGATACGCTAGTGGTACTGAGCAGGGTAGTGAGCTGCAGCTCCTAGTCAGCTGCAAGCTCGTGAGGGCAAATGATTGATACATTTACAACCTTTCTGTTTTTCTCTTGCAGTGAGTACTGTATTCGATAAATTACATGAGATAGTCAGCACTTTATTATAAAATAGGCTTTATGTTAGATGACTATCTGACTGCAGGCTAATGTAGGTAAGCTAAGCTATGATGTCCAGTATATTAGGTGTATGAAATGCATTTTTGACTTACAATATTTTCAATTTATGATATCAGGATATAACTCCATTGTAAGTTGAGAAAAATCTGTATATCTGTATGTGTTTCTAGACAATGTACATAGACACAAATAGATTTATATAACATATACAGTAATGTGTAATATGCATTATGTGTATTCCATCATATCATATATATTCTATTATAAATGAAAGCAAAAGTCGCTCAGTTGTATCCAACTCTTTGGGACCCCATGGGCTAATACAGTCCATGGAATTGTCCAAGCCAGAATACTGGAGTGGGTAGCCTTTCCCTTCTCCAGGGGATCTTTCCAACCCAGGGATCGAACCCAGGTCTCCCACATTATAGGTGGATTCTTTACCATCTGAGCCACAAGGGAAGCCCAAGAACACTGGAGTGGGCAGCCTATCCCTTCTCCAGAGGATCTTCCTGACCCAGGAATTGAACCAGGTCTCCTGCATTGAAGGTGGAGTCTTAACCAACTGAGCTATCAGGGAAGCCCCATTTTATAAATGATATAAATATATAATATGTAGTATACTCTTGCCTGGAAAATCCCATGGACAGAGGATCCTGGTGGGCTGCAGTCCATGGGGTCGCTAAGAGTTGGACACGACTGAGCGACTTCACTTTGACTTTTCACTTTCATGCATTGGAGAAGGAAATGGCAACCCACTCCAGTATTCTTGCCTGGAAAATCCCAGGGACGGGGGAGCCTGGTGGGCTGCCGTCTATGGGGTCGCAAAGAGTCGGACATGACTGAAGAGACTTAGCAGTATATATTTATAGATAAAATGTAAATAAATATGTGTATCATATATGTATATATATTTCCATGATACTTACAAATGTAAATTTATCCCTCAGAGATAGAAGAACTCACAAAAATTAACATTCTTGCCCTCAAAAGTTGAGATCAGCCCCTAAAATATGATAAATGCCTCCAAGGGAAATTTCTAGCTGCAGCTCAACAAGCCTCCCCCTTATTCTACACCTCTGATTCCCCATGAACAATAAACCTATTGGAAACTTCAATAGAAAGCACTTCCTTGTCAAGGGAATCCCATATGTATTCACTCAATAATTGATAGGAATCATTTTAATTTAGCTGAACTGTTGACTATTACATTGCACACCAGACTCACAAATAATTTTCCAAACTGAGTCATGCGAGATGGTTAAAAGGAAGAAAAAAATGTTTCCAAGATGTTCTTAAAAACAACCTGAAATGGAGATAAATATACTATTATTTGCAGATTTTAGGCTCAACCTTGGCTATTCAACAGCATCAGTTTTCCACCGTCATTTCTGCCTCCCTTCTGTTCATGAGCACAATACACTTCCATTACTGACCACTCTCACACGCACAGTGAGTTTCAGTAAGGTGGCATGCACACAGCAGAGGACCATTCTTCCACTGTTCTACCTTATGAAGACTTTCAAAGCACTGGTCTACTGCAGTCTAGGTAAATGGCATCTGGAGTTGCACAGTGTATCGACTGCACCACTGTGTGCCTCAGTTGCATATAACTGACCTTCTAATACCTTTGTTTGGTATACAGTCTAGGTTTAAACTACTCCTGTCTATTCACTTTTTTCTTTTGAATTCTTAGAAAGCATGAAAGGACTATAATTACAAACAATTAGGGGACAAAAACTCCAATGTACACATAGGTACTAAAGGCAATCGGTGGTGAAATGTTTAATGCTCAGGCTCAGTAAAAACCACAGTGCTGGTGGAGTTATTTACATCATTCTTCAAGGTTCTGAAAGAAGTAAACTGTGTCAGGAGGAAATATTGCTTTGTGTCTGGGGCCGAGGCTTGGAAGATGAAGGTTAAATACAAGAAATTGCTTGGGGTGGATTTAACTGTGGTCAATAATTCCAGGGAACACACTATATTTTCATTCTGTGGAAATTAGCTTCTGTAAGTTTCCTGTGTGTGCGTATGAGAGAGAGAGAGAGAGAGGCAGGGAGGGAGGGAGAAAATGGCTGTATATATGCAAGAATGTCTCAATTCCTTCAATCAGAAAAATCATTTTGAATAAAAATTGATTGTGGAGGTGGTTATGAGATTCTTTCAACTTAAAAGTAGCAATTCTCCACCCCATTAATTTCGTCTTCAAAGTTCACCATTATTTAAACATTGCTGTTTGTCTCCTCCTCAGAGTTGCTGGTTTGGAAAGACTCCGGCCACATTCATTAACCACTGAAGCAGGCAGGGCTCCTGTTGCATTATCTTATTAAATGACTGTTTGCTTTTTAAATGCCTTATATACAAAAAAAAAAAAAAAAAGGCACAAGATCTATTTCCTGTCATGAAATAACCACATTGATTAAAACACAAATCCAGCAAGATGGCCTCAAAATTTGCTTCTGCCAAATTGGCAATGACTGTGAAAACTAAGATTGCTGTAAAATAGCTTTAAGATGTGAAACCCCACCAGTAACTATTATTGTGAGGTAGGAACAGCACGAAAATAAACAGTATTCTGAGAAGAATCTGGCAAGGCAGAATGGTCTGAACCATATGCTAAAAATGCTTCGAAGCATTTAAGGTGAGTATGAATTAGAGACCTAAGGAACTTAATACCAACTGATTGGCCGTGGCTCTTACCCACTGGCCTTGATCTGTCCCTCTTCCTCCTTCAGGACAGTTCCCACACTGCCACCAAAACATTCTTTCTTAGATATTAGGTAATTAAAACTGCTAGATGTTTCCCTCCTACTTACAGATCAAGTCCAAAATTTTGGCATTGAGTATATTGCCCTCCCTCTGTGTGTTCTGATTTCTTTGTCTCTCCAAATGATGACCCTCTCCCACCCACGCTGGAGCACCAAACCCTGCAAAATTTCTCTGTATCTGTGTTGTCCTCTAAAGCACAACTGATCCTTTCTACCTGGTGTGCAATTCCTTTGTGGTCTTTCAAAATCAACTTCAGAGATCATCTCTATGGGATCCCTCCCCAGACTCCTTTCCCTCCTGTAAATATTTTGTGGCACTTCTCACTCTGGTAGGATGGGACACTGGTGGAGTCATCTGCTAGAAGTATTTGGGGATATTTGAGGCTGGAGTAACTGCCTGTAAGTTGTGGTTGCTCCATAAACACACTGACTTACTTTGACCAAATGTTCGTTTGGAGGATTTAGGGATGCTGATAGAGGCATCTGAAGCCCCGAGGCTTCAGGGTAGGGGCACTGAGCCCTCTTAGCCTGTCTTGGCAGCCACAAATCACACAGCTTATGTTTACACCTTCCATCCATGCCTGCACTGAAGCCCCTTTGGGGCAGAAGCATTTTCATTTCTGCATCCTTCTGGCCCACAGACACCCTGAAGTACTCAAGAAGTGCTTGCTGAACTGAATGCTTCCATCAGTCAGAGCAAACATATTTTGAATATTTAAATCCTAATGGACAAAAACATAACTTTCCTGAGAAAAGAGCAATCGTTCATTAGGAAGTAAACCAATCTTTAGAATTCCTCAGGAAATTGACACATATTTCATTTAACCCTCACAAATAACTCTGTGAACACAAACCACAGCATAACAGAAGGCACCATCAGACAAACATGAGAGATTATTAGCTTCTGCCTTACTTCCTCTTCCTGAGTCTGGCTTCATTTCTCATCCCTCCCATGCCACGCTGTCACCAGGCAAGGGCTGTGTTCCAACCAAGATAAGTTCTAGGGCTGGCAGAGAAATCTCACAAATTGAGTTTCCTACAGTAAAGTTGCCATGGACAAAGGCTTAATCCTTTGTCCCAAACGAATCCTTAGTCCCAGTTACAAAGGCTTTGTATCTTCCTCAAGGAAATTTTCCTTGAATTAAAAAAACATGGATTCTTTCTAAATGGTCCCACAAGACTCTGCATTTACCTCTGTCCAAGCTCTTAACTCTCTATATTGTTAATATCCATGTCTATCTTATCAGATTACTGACTTCTTAAAGACAAGGTTAGTCCTGTCTATCTGTATCTCCTTTAGAAGTAGGATGTCAGTACAGGTTTGATAAATAATGAATGACTGAATGTATTCAGTTTGGAGATGTTTAATCTTTTGGACAAATGTCATAAGATTCTGAAATATAAAACTATACTGTCAAGTTAATAGTTTCACATTTGGAAAAATAGCTGTCAAGCTATAGCAACTTCATGTCTTTGGTCACAAGGTATGTGGCAAATTTGGAAAACCCAGCAGTGGCCACAGGACTGGAAAAGGTCAATTTTCATTCCAATCCCAAAGAAGGGTAATGCTAAAGAATGTTCAAACTATTGCACAATTTCACTCATCTCATATGCTAGCAAAATAATGCTCAAAATTCTCTAAACTAGTCTTCAGCAGTACATGAGCTGAGAAATTCCAGATGTTCAAGCTGGATTTAGAAAAGGAGGAAGAACCATAGATCAAATTGTCAGTATTCACTGGATCATAGAAAAAGCAAGAGAATTCCAGAAGAACATCTACTTCTGCTTCATTGACTATGCTTTGACTGTATGGATCACAACAAACTGTGGAAAATTCTGAAAGAGACTGGAATACCAGACCACCTGACCTGTCTCCTGTGAAACTTGTATGCAGGTCAAGAAGCAACAGTTAGAACTGGACATGGAACAACAGACTGGTTCCAAATAGGAAAAGGAGTATGTCAAGGCTGTATATTGTCACCCTGCTTATTTAACTTATATGCAGAGTACATCATGAGAAATGCTGGGCTGGATGAAACAAAAGCTGGAATCAAGATTGCAAGTGGAAATATCAATAACCTCAGATATGCAGATGGCACCACCCTTATGGCAGAAAGTAAAGAGGAACTAAAAAGCATCTTGATGAAGGTGAAAGAGGAAAGTGAAAAAGCTGGCTTCAAAATCAACATTCAAAAACCTAAAACCATGGCATCCAGTCCCATCACTTCATGACAAATAGATGGGGAAAAAGTGGAAACAGTGACAAATTTGATTTTCTTGGGCTCCAAAATCATTGTAGATGGTGATTGCAGCCATGAAATTAAAAGACACTTGCTCCTGGGAAGAAAATCTACAACAAACTTAGACAGTATATTAAAAGGCAAAGATATCACCTTGCTGGCGAAGTTCTGTATAGTTAAAGCTATGGTTTTTCCAATAGCCATGTATGGATGTGATTTGGACCATAAAGAAGGGTGAGCACTGAAGAATCGATGCTTGTGAACCGTGGTGCTGGAGAAGACTCTTGAGTCCCTTGGTGAGCAAGGAGAACAAACCAGTCAATCCTAAAGGACATCAACTCTGAATATTCACTGGAAGGACTGAAGCTGAAGCTCCAATCCTTTGGCCACCTGATGCAAAGAGCTTACTCATTGGAAAAGACCTTGATGCTGGGAAAAATTGAAGGCAGGAGAAGAAAGGGACAACAGAGGACGAGATGGTTGGATGGCTTCACTGACTCAATGGACATGAGTTTGAGTAAACTCTGGGAGTTGGTGATGGACAGGGAAGCCTGGTGTGTTGCAGTCCATGGGATTGCAAGGAGTAGAACACAACTGAATGACTGAGCAACAATACATATAAAATATTAGAAACAAGAGTCTAGCAAGTTTTCTGAGTATAAAATACATTTTTAAAGGCTCATTGCATTTCAATATATGAGCAAAACCAGGTAGAATGTATAATTTAGTTTAAAAGATGGCATTAAAATAACATTTAAACAACACTTAAACAGTAAGTATTCTAAAAATTTAAGGAAATTTAAGGAAAAAAAAATCAAATATTGTGTGCTCATTCGGTAAGTTGTGCCTGACTGACTCCATGGACTGTAGCCCACCAGGCTCCTCTGTCCATGGGGTTTCTCAGGCAGGAATACTGGAGTGGGTTGCCATTTCCTTCTCCAGGAGATCTTCCTGACCCAGGGATAGAAACCATGCCTCCTGCATTGGCAGGCAGGTTCTTTACCAGTGAGCCACCAGAGAAGCCTCTAAAAATCATTAGATGCCACAAAAAAGATTGACAAAAGACTTTAAGAGCCATGTCATCGAGGAAGTCTCTGTGATACATCACAGAAACAAACATGTGAAAAGATACTCTAACTCATTAGTGGGCAGAGAAATTAACCACAGTACATTCTCTTCTTACCAGATTTGCAAAAATTAAGTGTTGTCAGTGATATGGAGTTACCAGTATACTTAAGCACTCCTGGTAGCGTGTAATCACTTCAGCAAACAATCTAGCATTATCTAATAAAGTTGATTTCTTTTAGTGAATGCAGCTCAAAAATTCCACTGGTGGAATATCTAGGAAATACCCTAGAGAAACACTTTGACATATACAAATGCCTATCCACACCAGAATGGGAAAAATACAAAATAATCATATGATAGATTACTATGTATCAGGGGAATTGAATGCATTTCAGTTATCCATAAAAACACAGATAAATATCAAGAACAAAATTGAAGAAAAAAAGCAGAGTTGAAAATGAATATGTATATATATATATATATATATATATATACACACGATGATTACATTTATAAAAGTTTAGATATAGGAAAAACTAAACACTATATTATTTAGGTACAGTCACATACTTAGTAAGTCTATAAAGTAAAGTAAACACAAAAATCAGAGTAATCATTATGAATTAGAAAGGAAAGAATGGGATATGGTTTTCCGAAGGACATAGGGAGAACCTGAGAGGTAACAGCAAGTTTTTCATCTACATGGTGAATACCTAGGCAGGGCAGATATTCAGCTGGTACAGACTAGTAACTAACATATCCTTGTTGTTGTTCAGTCGCTAAGCCATGTCTGACTCTTTGTGACCTCATGGATTGCAGCATGCCAGGCTACTCTGTCCTTCACCATTTCCCGGAGTTTGCTCAAACCAGGGGAAATGTATTGATGGTTGAGGCTCTGGAGTGAAGAGAAAGGAGGCAGAGTGGACATCGTTCCACATCCTCTGTAGCTGCCAATCCGTGGGAGAGTAGAATAACAGCTAGACATGCGTGTTAGGCCCTTTTTAATTTTTTACTTCAAGTTTAGTCAATCAGCTCTCTTTAGAGTGTTAGTTGCTCAGTCGTGTCCAACTCTTTGCAACCCTGTGGACTGTAGTTCACCAGCTCCTCTGTCCATGGAATTCTCCAGGCAAGAATACTGGAGTGGGTTGCCATTCCTTTTAGTAACACATGTTTATTATTTATTCTGAGTTGGGACATGCTTAGCTATCCTACCTACAATAAATATAATAATGCTTTTGTTCAGTCACTAAGTCATGTCCAGCTTTTTGAGATCACATAGATTCCAACATACCAGGTTTCCCTGTCCTTCAATATCTCCCAGAGTTTGCTCAGATTCATATCCATTGAGTTGGTGATGCCATTCAACCATCTCATCCTCTGTTGCCCTTTCTGTTCCTGCCCTCAATCTTTCCCAGCATCAGGGTCTTTTCCATGAGTCATCTCTTCTCATCAGGTGGCCAAAACATTGGAACTTCAGCTTTGCATCAGTCCTTCCAATGAATACTCAGGACTGATTTCCTTTGGGATTGACTGGTTTGATCTCCTTGCTGTCCAAGGGACTCTCAGGAGTCTTCCTGACTCCTTCAGGACTCTCAGGAGTCTTCTCTAGCACAACAATTCAAAAACACCAATTTTTTGGCATTCAGCCTTCTTTATGGTCCAACTCTTACATCTATACATGACTATTGGAAAAACCATAGCTTTGACTATATGGGTGCTTCCCTGGTGGTTCAGCTGGTAAAGAATCTGCCTGCAATGCGGGAGACTTGGATTCACTCCCAGGGTTTGAAAGATCCCCCAAGACCCAGTTTCCCACACAGTCAGTCTCTCCCATCTGGAAGCTTCTATAATCCTCTTATCCATCAGAGGGCAGACAGACTGAAAACCACAATCACAGAAAACTAATCAAACTGATCCATGGACCACAGCCTTGTCTAACTCAATGAAACTATGAGCTATGCTATGTAGAGCCACCCAAGATGGATGGGTCATGGTGGAGAGTTCTGACAAAACCTGGTCCACTGGAGAAGGGAATGGCAAACCACTTCAGTATTCTTGCCTTGAAAACCCCATGAACAGCATGAAAAGGCAAAAAGATATGAAAGATGAACTCTCCAGGCCAGTAGGTGCCCAATACGCTACTAGAGGAAAGTGGAGAAATAACTCCAGAAAGAATGACGAGATGGAGACAAAGCAAAAACAATACCCAGTTGTGGATGTGACTGGTGATGGAAGTAAAGTCCAATACTGTAAAGAACAATATTGTATAAGAACCTGGAATGTGAGGTCCATGAATCAAGGTAAATTGGAAGTGGTCAAACAGGAGATGGCAAGAGTAAACATCAACATTTTAGGAATCAGAAAACTAAAATGGACTGGAACGGGTGAATTTAATTCAGGTGACCATTATACCTACTACTGTGAAAAAAATGGAGTAGCCCTCATAGTCAACAAAAGAGTCAAAAATGCAGTACTTGGGTGAAATCTCAAAAATGAAAGAATGATTTATGTTCATTTCTAAGGCAAACCATTCAGTATCACAGTAATCCAATCTATGCCCCAACCAGTAATGCTGAAGAAGCTGAAGTTGATTAGTTCTATGAAGACCTACAAGACTTTCTAGAACTAACACCTAAAAAAGATGTCCTTTTCATCGTAGGAGACTGGAATGCAAAAATAGGAAGTCAAGAGATACCTGGAGTAACAGGCAAATTTGGCCTTAGATTACAAAATGAAGCAGGGCAAAGGCTAACAGAGTTTTGCCGAGAGAACACACTGGTCATAGTAAACACCCTCTTCCAACAACACAAGAGAAGACTCTCCACATGGACATCACCAGATGGTCAATACTGAAATCAGGTCAATTATATTCTTTGCAGCCAAAGATGAAGAGGCTCTTTTCAGTCAGCAAAAACAAGACCTGTAGCTGACTGTGGCTCAGATCATGAACTCCTTATTGCCAAATTCAGACTTAAATTGAAGAAAGTAGGGAAAATCACTAGACCATTCAGGTATGACCTAAGTCAAATCTCTTACAATTATACAGTGGAAGTGACAAATAGATTCAAGGGATTAGATCTAATAGACAGAGTGCCTGAAGAACTACAGACAGAGGTTCATGACATTGTACAGGAGGCAGTAATCAAGACCATCCCCAAGAAAAAGAAATGCAAAAGGCAAAATGGTTGTCTGCAGATGCCTTACAAATAGCTCTGTAAAGAAGAAAAGTGAAAGGCAAAGGAGAAAAGGAAAAATATACCCATTTGAATGCAGCGTTCCAAGGAATAACAAGGAGAGATAAGAAAGCCTTCCTCAGTGATCAGTGCAAAGAAATAGAGGAAAGCAATAGAATGGGAAAGACTAGAGATCTCTTCAAGAAAACTAGAGATACCAAAGGAACATTTCATGCGAAATGGGCACAATAAAGGACAGCAATGGTATGGACCTAACAGAAGCTGAATATATTAAGAGGTGGCAAGAGTACACAGAAAAACTATACAAAAAAGATCTTCATGACCCACATAACCACGATTGTGTGGGATCACTCATTTAGAGTCTGACATCCTGGAATGTGAAGTCAAGTGGGCCTTAGGAAGCATCACTGCAATAAAAGCTAGTGGAAGTAATGGAATTCTAGTTGAACATTTTCAAATCCTAAAAGATGATGCTGTGAAAGTGCTGCACTCAATATGCCAGCAAACTGGGAAAACTCAGCAGTGGCCACAGGACTGGAAAAGGTCAGTTTTCATTCCAATCCCAAAGAAGGGCAATGCCAAAGAATGCTCAAACTATCACACAGTTACACTCATCTCTCACGCTAGCAAAGTAATGCTCAAAATTTTCCAAGCCAAACTTCAAGAGTACATGAATAGTGAACTTACAGATGTTCAAGCTGGATTTAGAAAAGGCAGAGGAACCAGAGTTCACATTGCCAACATTCGCTGGATCAGAGAAAAGGCAAGAGAATTGCAGAAAAGCATCCACTTCTGCTTTATTGACTATGCCAAAGCCTTTGAGTAGGTCGATTACAACAAACTGGAAAATTCTACAAGAGATGGGAATACCAGACCACCTTACTTGCCCCCTGAGAAATCTGCATGCAGGTCAAGAAGCAACAGTTAGAACTGGACATGGAACAATGGACTGGTTCCAAATTGGGAAAGGAGTATGTCAAGGCTGTATATTGTAACCCTGCTTATTGAACTTATATACAGAGTATGTCATGCGAAATGCCAGACTGGATGCAGCACATGCTGGAATCAAGATTGCTGGGAGAAATATCAATAACCTTAGATATGCAGATGATACCACTTTTATGGCAGAAAGTGAAGAGGAACTAAAGAGCCTCTTGATAAAGGTGAAAGAAGAGAGTGAAAAAGCTGGCTTAAAACTCAACATTCAAAAAATTAAGATCATGGTATCCGGTCCTATCACTTCATGGCAAATAGATGGGGAAACAGTGGAAACAGTGGCTGGCTTTATCTTGGGGGGTTCTAAAATCACTGCAGATGGTGACTGCTGCCATGAAATTAAAAGATGCTTGCTTCTTGGAAGAAAAGCTATGACCAACCTAGACAGCATATTAAAAAGCAGAGATGTTACTTTGCCAACAAACGTTTGTCTAGTCAAGGCTATGGTTTTTCCAGTGGTCATGTATGGATGTGAGAGTTGGGCCTTAAAGAAAGCTGAGTGCTGAAGAATTGATGCTTTTGAACTGTGGTGCTGGAGAAGACTCTTGAGAGTCCCTTGGACTGCAAGGAGATCCAACCAGTCCATCCTAAAGGAAATCAGTCCTGAACATTCATTGGAAGGACTGAAGCTGAAGTTGAAACTCCAATACTTTGGCCACTTGATGTGAAGAACTGACTCATTGGAAAAGACCCTGATGCTGGGAAAGATTGAAAGCAGTAGTAGAGGAGTACGACAGAGGATGAGATGGTTGGATGGCATCACCGACTCGATGGATGTGAGTTTGAGCAAGCTCCTGAAGTTGGTGATAGACAGGGAAGCCTGGCATGCTGCAGTCCATGGGGTTGCAAAGAGTCAGACACAACTGAGCAACTGAACTAAACTGAACTGACTGTATGGACCTATTTCAACAAAATGATGTCTCTGCTTTTAAATATGCTGTCTAGTTTTGTGATAGCTTTTATTTCAAGAAGCTAGCGTCTTTTAATTTCATGGCTGCAGTCACCATCCATAGTGATTTTGGAGCCCAAGTCTCTGCCAAAATGATGTCAAATTGAATCTTTGGCCTTGATTTTTAACTCTTCTATTATTAGATGTATATATAGAAACAGAAATCTGACAGCGATGATAGCAGGGGTTATTGTGACTTTCATAAAGCATACATTTTCCTTTTTTCACTTAATAAGCATATATTACTAAAATCATACAACCCTGTGTAATACAATGAAGTAGAAAGAAAGATAAATTATCTTAAGTATTTTTCCTCAAAGAGTACAGAGTCTAAGAGCAAAGATAAAGACATGGTACAGAATGTTTACTAAGGTTTCATTTCTTTCATCTTCACAAACGGTTGTTTTTTGCATTTGTTAATAAAAATAACCAAAAACAGTTAAATGCTATCTAAAGTGCTTCATTTTCTAAAGTAGGAGCTTTTTTAAATTATCTACTTCTATAGTGAAAGAGTCAGCTGTCAAAGTAGTATAAAGGACATGAAGATAGAAAGCTGCCTATTTTTGTTTTATTATGAAGGAAAAAGCAGTCAATGACTCAGGGCATTTTCTTTCCGCCACTGACTGACCTTATGACCTTCAGGAAGTCAATTCAACCCTAAGGTCTTTGGGTTTCCTGTCATTCAGATATCTTTTCCCAGTGTAGATTTCAAGTTTGGGGTTTATTTTAAGGTTTGTCTTTATTGTTTCTCCTTGTCTTTCTGTTCAAATATCTTTCTCTGATTTTGCCCGGGAAGACATCCTGGTGACCTGAATGAGTCTGACACCCCAAACAGAGCCTGGTCTCTGGAATCTGGACTCTCCCAAATCTCTTGTCACTCTGCTTTCCTATGTCTCTGTCCCCTAATCCCTTCTCTCAATCCTATTTTCTGCTTCCAAGGACTTAGCTACCCTGATAAACTAACATGAACCTATGTGTTCATAAGCCTGTTGCTTTATTCCCATCTTAAGTAACACAAATGTAGGACAAGTATAGTTTTATGGAATAATTTTCTTCCCACAAAGAGCACTGCTAAAAAGGTGAACATGAAGTTCCTTGGTGTGTGGGAATGACAGGGGAAGTCCTGCATCTCTGGCCGATCAGTTGGCTGTTCCTATGACAGAGAATGGACATGTCTATAGATAATTTCAAGAGAACACCTGCCATAATATCTTCTCCTATCAATAACATCTCTCCATTTAGCCAAATTTAATATCCTCCTGAGCTTACATTGGTTATATAACAGTGCATAATGAAAGGGTGTTGAAATTTGATCAAATACTTTTTATATATGTAATGAATCATATGGTTCCCTCTTTTCTTTCATAACTGTGCTGAATTATGTCAGCTGTTTTTGAATGTTAAGCCAAACTTGCATTCTGGGAATAAACCCAACTTTTTATGATATGCTACCATTTTTGCATATTCCTAAATTTGATTTGCTAATAGTTTGTTTAGGATTTTTGCATTTGTAATTTTCCTTTCTTGCAATGTCTCTGTAAGTTCTGGTATCAAGGTTATGCTGTACTCATAAATAGAATTGGGAAATATTTCTTCCATTTTTACTTCTCTAGAAGACTTTATGCATATTTAGTGTTATCTCTTACTGAAAAGTTTGTAGATTTCATTGCTAAAGTTATCTAACCCTGGAGCAATTTTATTGAATGGCTTTTAAATTATATATTTATTTTTATTTTATATTTGACTAATAAGTTTTATTTCTTTGTATCAATTTTTTGATGTATTTTTTTCAAGGAATTGTTCCATTTCATTTAAATTTTCAAATTTATTAATATAAAGTTAGTTATAATATTTTTTAGTTATCCTTTTAATGAATAAAATAACTATAATGTTTCCTTTTTCACTCCTGGTGTTTTTAATTCACACCATCTTGTGAATTACAAAGAGTTTTTCATTTTTATTTAACTTTTCAAAAAAGTAATTTTTGACTATGTTGACTGTCTCTATTGCATGGGTATTTGCCGGGAGCCGGTGAGGCATTCCACTCGTGACAAAGGTCATGAGGAAGGAGGCTCGGCATACGCAAAGGCGGGATCGAGCCTCAGGAGTCCCCCTGGATATTCTCAAGCATCTTCCCCCCAAAAACCAGAGTCTGCCTACTTTATTGCTTTGTGCTCTCACCTCTGACTTTACTGGGGGCTGTCCCCCACCACCATCTCACTCTCTCTGTCAAAGAGTTAACTTACAGCTCCAATTAATAAAGTTCCTGGGCAATTAGGAGTGTTTAAACCCAAACCCCTCAGATGGCTCTCTAACTCGCCTGACAAGTTTACCCGGACTCCTACAGCTATGCATACGATTGTTTACAGTCTCCCAGCCTCGAGAGGCACAGGAAGCTTAAGATATTCAAATAGCTTAGAACCTCTCAGAGAGTTAGAAACTGTCAGAGTAAACTAGTAAAGGATTTCATTGATGAGCCAATGATTGTTGCCAAGTTTTCACATCCTCTGAATTGTATCCTTGAATATGTATTAATTAATAGTTCGTATGTAGAAAAAATAAGTAGTGGCCTTGGTGTTAGTAACTTTAGACCCTTAAGGTAATAAATTCTTTCCTTTGTTGTAAACCCATTACACATCCGCCCTATAGGAATGCAATTTTATCTTCGGAAGATGGCGCCAAACCTTAAAATAATTACTCTTAGAGAAAATAAGTCTTTGTTGATAAGTCATTGTCAAGAGTCATAAAATGTTAATAGGCCTTCTGGCCAGAAGATGATGTAAATCACCTAAACCATTTGTATACAATAAATTTGCAGGAAAGAAACCCTGGTTTTTGATAGGAATCAAAGACTGCTGACTTTGCATCCCCTATTATCCTCTATGTGTAACTTAGGGTATAAAAACCCCTGTTGAAAATAAAGCTAAGGGCCTTGCTCACCAACGCTTGGTCTCCTTGTCATTCTTCCCTTTAACTTCCAGCTGAGTCTCCATCTGGAGCGCAGAACCCACCATGCTTACTAATTTTTATGCCTGGGCTTCTAAGACCCACTTGAGAAGGTGTCTAGGGTGAGGCACCTTCTGCTATTCGAGAGGGCACCTGCGGCCTACGTAAGTGGTGCAAACTTCTTGTCTTGAAGTTTTATTGGTCTCCCGAGTAAACCAAGCTACTCAGCTTCTTTTCTCCACTGAATTTTCCTACTGAGCTATCCTCATTCTATTACTCTTTATATCTCTAATTACCATTTGAATAGGTCGCCGACACCGTCTCCCCTTCGAATACCCTGGATCAGCCGGGGCTGGACCCCGGCAGGTATTTGAAGTTTTATTCTTTGAGTTTAATTTATTATTTTTCTAATATTTATATGGATACTTACAGCATTGATTTTCAGCCTTTTATTTCTCACACTTGCATTTGGAAACAAATTTTGAATAGTGGTTTTAGAGGCATCATAGGTGAATGATATGATTATAATGAAATATATGGTCTGATTCCCACTATGATTTCTTCTTTGATCCATGGTGTACAGAAAGGAATTAAATCTGACTGCTAGCCTTTGAAAGGCCTACAACCAAAATTGGCTCTTGGCTAGCATCTAGGAAATTACATCTGGGGAGTTTCCACCATTCTCAGAACTGATAAGAGTGGCTTACTCAGACTAGTCTATACAAACAATATGGTTTATGCTGATGAACTGCTGTCCTCCTGGAAGTCTGGAATTTTGGGACATATAGGAAGAAGCTGGTCTGACCAGCCCCCAGTAAAAACCCCAGGCACCGAGTCTCTATGAGAGTCACTGGTTGGCAGTAGTTCACCATGTGGTCACATTTGTTGGGGGAATTAAGTGCATCATGTGTGACTCCACTGAGAGAGAGTTCTGGCAGCTTGCACCTCATTTCCCCCAGATTTTGCCCTAAGTACCTTTCCCTTTGCTGATTTTGTTCTGTATGTAATAAATCATAGCTTTGAATACGTCTATATGCTGAGTTCTGTGAGTCCTCATAGTAAAACATTGAACTTGAAAATGGCTCTGGGGACCGTCAACATATATGAGTTCAAACATTAGGAGTTTTCTCCCTTTTAAGTGCATCTGTTTTGCTTCATTGCACTTAATTGTCAGAGAATGTGAGATGAACGATTCTAATTTTAAACTGGCTGTATGAAAAGTCTATATGAATAAGTTTTCCATATGTAGTTGTAAGGTATATTTATTTGGAAGTAGTGGGCAGTGTTTATATAAATCTACTAAGTCAAGTTTGTTAATTTTAGTTTTTAAATTTGCTGATTTTTTTGGATGTTCTACCAGTTAAAGAAATGCATTAAAATAACCTACCATGATTGTAAATTTATGTATTTTTCTTGCTATAAAAATTATATCTATTTTGCTTTGCATATTTTAAAGCTATGTTAGCTATATTATTACTTGCATTAAATATAGAACTGATAATTTCTTCCTTATAGACTGACCATTTTACTATAATGAAACTTCTTATCACTAATAATATTTCTTGTTTTAAAATCAAAACATTATCTTCTCATGTTAGTGTATGTGTATGTTGCAAAGTGAAAGAGGAGAGTTAAAGAGTTGGCTTAAAGCTCAACATTCAGAAAACTAAAATCATGGCATCCGGTCCTATCACTTCATGGGAAATAGATGGGGGAATAGTGGAAACAGTGGCTGATTTTATTTTTTGGGCTCCCAAATCACTGAAGATGGTGACTGTAGCCATGAAATTAAAAGACGCTTACTCCTTGGAAGAAAAGTTATGACCAATCTAGACAGCATATTCAAAAGCAGAGACATTACTTTGCCAGCAAAGGTCCGTCTAGTCAAGGCTATGGCTTTTCCAGTAGTCATGTATGGATGTGAGAGTTGGACTATAAATAAAGCTGAGCACAGAAGAATTGATGCTTTTGAACTGTGGTGTTGGAGAAGACTCTAGAGAGTCACTTGGACTGCAAGGAGATCCAACCAGTCCATCCTAAAGGAGATCAGTCCCAGGTGTTCATTGGAAGGACTGATATTGAAGCTGAAACTCCAATCCTTTGGCCACCTGATGCGAAGAGCTGAATCATTTGAAAAGACCCTGATGCTGGGAAAGGTTGAAGACAGGAGGAGAAGGGGAGGAGAGAGGATGTGACGGTTGGATGGCATCACAGAATCAATGGACATGAGTTTGGGTAAACTCCAGGAGTTGGTGATAGACAGAGAGGTCTGGTGTGCTGCAGTCCATGGGGTCACAAAGAGTCATACACGACTGAGTGACTGAACAAGATGGAACTGATGTTGCATGTGTTCTTTCTTTAGGTTTTCAAGGTACATATCTTTTCTATTTGGTGATATTTTATATTTCTGTGTCTTTATATTTAGGTATGACTTTGTGGTTGCTTCCTGGTGGCTCAGACAGTAAAGAATCTGCCTGCAATGCAGGAGACCTGGGTTTGATCCCTGGGTGGGGAAAATCCCCTGGAGAAGGGAATGGCAACCCACTCTAATATTCTTGCCTGGAGAATACCATGAACCAAGGAGCCTGGTGGGTTACAGGCCACGGGGTTGCAAAGAATTGGACATGACTGAGCGAATAAGCAAAGCACATCCTCCAATAAATTGGACTGTAAAGAAGGCTGAGCACTTAGGAATTGATGCTTTAAAATTGTGGTGCTGGAGAAGCCTCTTGAGAGTCCCTTTGTACTGCAAGCATATTCAGTTCAGTTCAGTTGCTTAGTCGTGTCCAACTCTTTGTGACCCCATGAATCACAGCACTCCAGGCCTCCCTGTCCATCACCAACTCCCAGAGTTTACCCAAACTCGTGTCCATCGAGTCAGTGATGCCATTCAGCCATCTCATCCTCTGTCGTCCCCTTCTCCTCCTGCCCTCAATCCCTCCCAGCATCAGAGTCTTTTCCAGTGAGTCAACTCTTCACATCAGGTGGCCAAAGTATTGGAGTTTTAGCTCCAGCATCATTCCTTCCAATGAACATCCAGGACTGATCTCCTTTAGAATGGACTGGTTGGATCTCCTTGCAGTCCAAGGGACTCTCAAGAGTCTTCTCCAACACCACAGTTCAAAAGCATCAATTCTTCAGCACTCAGCTTTCTTCACAGTCCAACTCTTACATCCATACATGACCACTGGAAAAAACATAGCCTTGACTAGAAGGACATTTGTTGGCAAAGTAATGTCTCCTACATCAGTCAATTCTAAAGGTAATTAACACTGAATATTCATTGGAAGGACTGTTCCTGAAGTTAAAGATCCAATATTTTGGCCACTTGATGCAAAGAACTGACACATTGGAAAAAGACCATGATGCTGGGAAAGATTGAAGGCAGGAGGAAAAGTGGAGTGACAGAAGATGAGACAGTTGGGTAGCATTACTGACTCAATGGAAATGTTTGAGCTCACTCTGGGAGATAGAAAACGACAGGGAAGCCTGGCATGCTGTAGTCCATGAGGTCTCAAAGAGTCAGACATGGCTTAGTGACTGAACAACAACAAATCTTCTGAAAAATTGTTTTTACAAAAACAAGCAACCAACCCGTTCATAGCCAATCTTTCCAGCTCTTTCCAATATTTCCAACTCTAGAATCAATTACTTTTTTCTTTATCAGAGTCCCAATCAGTTCCTCCATTAATTCAAATAATTTTGCTTTTTCTTTTTTCTGTCTCAATATGTTTTACTGATTTATTTTCTAATTCACTGATCTCTTCCGTGTGTCTAATCTGTAATTAAACCATCCATTGTATCCTTAATTAACTATTATATTTTTTACTAAAACATTTTTTCCATTTGATATTTACATAGATTCCAGTTCTCTGGAAGCTACCTATTCTCTCATCTCTTTCCTTTGACATACTAATCATACCTGTGTTAAGTACGACTGAGCAACTGAACAACACATTAAAGTCTATAGCTATTAACACCAATATTTAAATGCCCCATAGTTATATTTTATTATCTTTTTCTCTGGGTTTTCAGTCATTTGTTAACGTCTTCTAGTCTGCTTGGTAAAGTAATAATTGTGTATGAAAATTATGGAGATAATTTGAATCTCTAGCCAGTGCTATCTTTTTCCAGATAGAATTAACTTTTGCTTTCTTGTAAACTTTCAGAATAGGGTAAGTAATCTAAAATCAGGCTGGGATACAGTTTGAAGGTGTATCAATCTTTTCTGTATGCTGGTTAGTTTCTTCTTTAACCTTAATCCTAGAGCACAGATCCTATGGGGGCCTCACTGGAATTCTAGAAGCCCCTTCCCTTATAGGTTTTGATTCCAAGTTCAGTGTCCCCACCTTCGTGAGGCTGTTGGAAACTCAGTTCATCGCCTATCCTCTTAGGCAAATCTTTCTGCTCTGATCTGTAGCCTTTAGCTCTGCACTCCTTATGGACTGGTAACTACCTCAAGGGGAAATGTAGTGCATGATTGGGTTTACTTCACTTGTTCCTTTTTCCAAGACCATTTCTCAAGTCTTGACTGTGGTCATAGTGTTGCTGTTCAGTCTTAAGTGAGACCATTTAAAGCTTTGCTCAGGATCCCAGCCCTTACCTTCCACAGAGTCTCAGCTTTTGTTAGACTTTTAAAAGACCTCCACTGGTCACTGGATTATTTCTTTCCTGAACTTGTAATAATACACTTATTTCAGCTTTAGTTCACATGTCTGTCTAGGCTACGCATTCCCTTTGTCAGAGCCTAAAACTTTAAGATGGCAGAGTACTGTCTTCTGGGTCTCAACTTACCTTGATAACATCAAACAGACATCCTTGTTGATTAGAATTAAGTACAAAATAGTAGTTATGGTGGTTTCTTCTTTTTTAGGAAGGAGGGAAGTATCACTAAATTAAGTTGAGCATTTATCAGACGTGCTCCTTTTAGCCAAAAGAGATTTTCAGCAAATGTATAGCATGTTGAATTACACACAATACTTACTAAATCTTGCCTCTCAGATAGTTTTGTGATTTGTATTAGATCACAAAATCTCAGTCTGTGAAACAAATATAAGGGGAAAATGCCAAAATGGAAAATCAAATCAGAAAAAAAGAATAAAAGGAAAACCAATTATACATACAAAGGAGTAAATGGAGGGAAAACATAAACATATGTGAGTTCTAATTAGTTGTTGATTTCTTTCTAAATTGCAAATATATGACCACTTATTTATATATAAAACTGAAAATGCTTAAAATAAAACATATTTAAAGAATACAGATTGGGATTTCAAGTAGAAGTTGACTTTGACTCCAGCACCAAAGTACCAAATCTGGAGGGAAATAAGGAGAAAGGCTTGTAAACTCAGCCAGCCAACTTATTTCCAAGGGTGGACCAAATGCTGGTATATGACTGCTTTCTCCAGACCTGTCTGTACCTGCAGCAGGCAACTCCAAGGAACAAAGTGATCAAACAACAGAGGAGCTGTTGCAGCAGGAGGTGGTGAGCTACCTTTAAGACACATTCAGATGGAATTTACATGTTAATGGTGTTGGCAGGTAGTGTAGAATTTTCAAATGGGCATTTTAATTTTAGCTTGATCTCCAAGGGCCACATCTCCCTCTAAAGTGGCTGCAAGCTGTGCTGCTTTCCATTCACTTCAGGAAATATACAATTGAATAAGCCATCCTGGGGTTGGCCAGATCCTCCTCTCTGGCTCCTTACAGATGGATTCTCTTTTTTTCTCTCCTAAGCAGACCAACAACCAGGTGGGAATTCAATATCAAAGATGATTGTATTTTCTGATTTAATCAATATGTTTTACATAAGATTCTGTGTGGCATTGATAGTTCTGTTCCCTCAAACGTCTGTGTCCCCTTCTACAATGCAGTTGTACTTGGGGAGAACGTGCCTCATCAGTAATCCCATTTCCAAGCACTACCACTTCCTGCTAAGTGATGCCATGCGACTAATTCTCACCAGTGGAATATAAGCAAGTGGTGAGTGTCACTTCTAACCTGGATATGCATATTCTAGTCTCTTTTCCCATCTGTTAGCTGAATTTTGTTGCTGCAAAAAACCAAAGGTGTACTTGTTGAAGGTAGTAGAATCTCCTCAAGCTGGGTTTCTAATAGGTACCAAAAAAGAGTATGTTCATTCTCCACCAAGCAGGAATACATACACTAGACTTTCCCAGAGCAAGAAAAATATGTCTAGTGTGTTAAATTGCTGAGAATTTTGTTTTATGAATATGTTAGTTCCAATAGCCAGCATTATCCTCACTAATGGTGCCCTTATGGACTCCTACACCTACACACACACACACACACACACACACACAGATAAGGACTTTTAGGCAACTTCTTACTTCATATTCTCATGGACTAGCTGTTTCAATCAGCATTCAGATGGAGATGCACAAACTTCCATAGGATGTGTATACACATGAGAGTAAAAATGTTAGTTGCTCAGTTGTGTCAGATTCTTTGCAACCCCATGGACTCCAGCCTGCCAGGCTCCTCTGTCCATGGAACTCTCCAGGCAAGAATACTGGAGTGGTTTGCCATTCCCTTCTCCAGGGGATCTTCCCAACCCAAGGATCGAACCCAGGTTTCCCGCATTGCAGGCAGATTCTTTACTATCTGAGCCTCTAGAGAAGCCCATGTATATACATAAATACCAACATACACAATAAGTATATTGTGTGTGTATGTGTGTGTGTGTGTGTGTGTGTGTATAAAGATGTTTGTTACAAAGATTTGACCTTACTTGAGTTGTGGGAGGTAAGCCATCTCAGTGAGGCTGTTGTCTCTGCATCTGATCCAGGAGTCTGAGATCCACAGATAGGCTGTCTGAAGGCAAGATGCTAGAGTGTAAGGGAAGGCTAGGGTAATTTGGAATCCACAAGGACAGACTGGAATCAGTGTCAGTTCTTCATTCTCAATGCTTCCAGAACTAAATATATGAGTATTCCACAGGACACACTGTCACCCTTCATCATGGTGCTAAGCTCAGTGTAACATACAAGTGGCAGAAACTCAAGGAGGATCTGAGGGCAGGCAAAGTTGTTTCAAGCCTGGCTGCTTCTCCATACCAAAGAAGTGAGAGCAGATAAGCAAAAATGAGCTACAAAAATATCAGACAACCTTGGTTCAACCTTAGGCATTAAAAGACAAGATGGGTGCTGCTTCTCTTCCACTCTCCAAATTTCATGCAAAGAATGTCTTTTGTGGATCATTCTAAAAGAAAACATTTAGAAAAAGAATATCCTGTAAACATAGTTGAGCCTAGCCAAGTTGACATATTACACAGCCCCCATCCAGTCTGCTGATTAAATTACCAGACAATTGTTCCTTGAAAAATTACTACTTACTTATTCAACAACCGTGCATTAAATGCCATCTATTTTTCAGTATCTGGGAAGCACTGAGGATAAAGATATGCATAAGATGTGTTCCCAAACTTCTGCAACCCATTATCCAGTGGAAGAAACAAAACTGTAAACAAAATCATGATGCCGTCACTGCAATGGTATCACTGTTCACAGGGCATTGTGCAAACACAGAGAAGGAGCAGTGTAGGTACTTAAGTTTACAAGCTTAAGTACTAGACTACCTTGCCCACACCAACACTTGGTATTAAGGCAGTGTGATGTCCCAATACCAACAACTTCCAATATGCTTTTTGCCATCAGCAACATCCCCTACTATCTTCCAAAGATGTTAAAATAAGAGTCATGAAAGTGTAGAAAGAAACAGTGAACTTCATCTTAACTTTAGAAATCAGACATGAGGCTAAAAGCAATCACTAAAAGAAAATGACACCAACTGCTTTACTTTAAATTGAAAACAGTATAGAGGAGAGGCTAACAAAAAGTGAACAAAGATCTATAGACTTTGTATAGAGTCATTTTTCATATATATTCACTTCACCAGAAGTATGACTTAGTAATATAACAAGCAGAGAACTGACAAAAATAGGGATTCATTTTTCCTTCCAACACATTGAGCAGTAAATTCTATGTCGGTCCATCATCAAGGCATGGAACATACAAAGTGCTATTCATACTGCTGAAGGCATCTCACCAGAATTCTCTAATTAGCCAACAAACATGAACAAAATTAAAAATCAATTAGTATAGCCTTCACTTCCCAAGTGGGAAAACTGAGGGCAAAGACAGACTTTTTCAAGATTAGGAAAGATTTATGACAAAGTGAGGAACCCTGTATCTCTGACTCTGTTTTGATGTCCACACTGCTGGCCTCAAGCACCCTGCAGTAAATGAAATGAATTGTAGGTTCAGGATATTCCACCTGCCACACTTAAATTGACTTGCTATTTACTTGCTATTTCTTCTCCTCCTCCTCTTCCCTGAGCACTGGGTGTATGACTAGCAGTGCCTATTTCAAGTGGTTTAAATAATCTGAAATATTACTTCCTGAGGAATACAACCCAAGTAAGGGAGATGCAAATTTGTGGGTCCCAGAGCAAGTTAACCCTAAAGTGACCCAGACTCCTGGAACTTGGAACTTCAGTTTGCTGCCATGTCGAAGGGATTTTGACTCTGACACTAGATGGCACCTTTTAAAAATCAAAAGCACTGAGTGTAAATGCTGAATTTTTTTTTAATGAATTTTTTTTTAGTGTTTAATAGTGTGCTGCTGCTGCTAAGTCGCATCAGTAGTGTCCGACGCTGTGTGACCCCATAGAAGGCAGCCCACCAGGCTCCCCCGTCCCTGGGATTCTCTAGGCAAGAACACTGGAGTGGGTTGCCATTTCCTTCTCCAATGCATGAAAGTGAAAAGTGAAAGTGTCCACATAGGTAGAAAGATACTGTTTATCATTCAAACTGGGGTATTTTTGAAAATGAATGGAGGCTGATTAGTTATTATGCCCAGAAAGTAAATAGAAACAGGGTTTCCTGGATAAGCTGAGACAAACCAGATCAACCTAAATTGTAGCATGCTTTTTTTGTTAATGGATGGGTAGAGACATTGGCACCTTTGGTGAATATCCGTATCATGTATAATTAGTTTGCCTTGGTAAGCTGCTTACCTTATTGTCCCTCATTTTGAGGATCTAAATTTAGATAGCATATTAGTTTCCTAGGCCTACTTTAATAAAGCACCACAAATTGAGTGGTTTTAAGAAACAGATACGTACCACCTCAAAGTTCTGAAATCAAGGCATTGGCAAGGAACATTCTTTCTCTGAAGGGTCTCTGGGAGGATCTGGTCCATGCTTTTCTCTTAGCTTCGGTGTTGCTAGAAACCTCAGACATTTCTTGGCTTTTAGCATCACTTCAATGCTCACTCCATCATCACCTAGCATGCTCCCTGTGTGTCTGAGCCTGAGTCTTTTTTCCTTTCTTCATGAGGACACTAGACATTGGATTCGGGCCCACCCTAATGGCCTTATCTTAACTTGATAACATCTGCGAAGACTATTTCCAAATAAGGTTGCATTCACAGATCTCTGGGGTTAGAATTTCTATCTGTCTTTCTAAGGGACACAACTTAACCTCTAACAGGTAGCAATGGGATCAAAGAGCATATATTTAGAATGAAAAAAGTAACAATGGCCTGGTTGCTTCTAGAACATACTTTTCAGTTCGTACTTTGTTTCTTGGACCAAAGTACCTATAGAGAGGTTGGGGACAAGTGACTGAAAGAGGATATTGGAGAACTGCTGATCACAGAGAAGGTTATTTGAATGCAAGGTTCAAATCTATAATCTGGAGAAAATAGTCTTTAGGATATAATGTGCCTTCTTTATGGCATATCCCTTTACTGAAGCATTTCCCGGCCTTGAGATAAAGTCTGTAATTCAGGCAGCACAACCTTTTGATTATTTCTTATTCACTGTGTTAGGAAAAATTGCCACATCTGTTTTAAAATAGCTCTTGGGACAGCTAGTGATCCAGTGCTCGTGGCTGTGAGCTCCAGTGATGCAACAGGATCACATGGCCAACTGCTCACCTTCATAGCACACAGCTAAATATAGCCACTGATGCAGTTGATAAATTATTCATGCTATTTCTGCCTAAAAGCAACACTACCGTTTAATGCTTATCAGATCCACTTCTTCGTTACTATATTCTGATGTTTTCTGTAGACAAACACCTGGGAGAAATCATTATCATGTCTTCCTGAGGTATCATTAGCAGCTTCATGCTATCATTTCACAGGTTACATTACCCAGAAATAAATTAATTTTTATCTGGAGTGATATAAAATCAGAGATGGATTGTTATCTAGAAAAGCAAAAATAAACAAGGGAGAAAATATTCATGCCTTCAAGCATTGGTTTATGTTTATAGAGTATTTCACATTTTATTGTTCAAGTTTATTCCACTAAAAATGCTTTGGGCTTTTACTCCTATAATTTATGGAATAATGCATTTTGAGACTCTTAGTTTATTCACTAACAGTGACATAGAGATATGTCTCAAATGCAATTAAACACAATCAAAATATCCAAGTATGAAATCACAGAAGTGATTTATTATACTTTAGTATAATAAAGTATGGCACCCCACTCCAGTACTCTTGCCTAGAAAATCCCATGGATGGTGGAGCCTGGTGGGCTGCAGTCCATGAGGTAGCTAAGAGTCGGACACGACTGAGCGACTTCACTTTCACTTTTCACTTTCCTGCAAATGGCAACCCACTCCAGTGTTCTTGCCTGGAGAATCCCAGGGACGGGGGAGCCTGGTAAACTGCCATCTCTGGGGTCACACAGAGTTGGACACAACTGAAGTGACTTAGCAGCAGTAGCAGCAGCAGTATAATAAAGTATTTATTATACTTTATTGGGAGACAACAGTTACTGTTATAAGCTTCATGGCATATCACAACTACTCCATAAACTTTTTTCAGACCTACTTAAAATGGATCATCTTCTTTTTGTCCAGAAAATTGGCATGCATTTCTAAAGGACTGGTTTACTTAATGCAAATGGATACTGCATACTGTATGGTAAAGTCTCAATTACACACGCCTTCAACAGTAACAGTTGCTTTGTGTGCTGTGTGTTGGGGAGATTTTATTTTATCTTGTGTTTTCATGTGTCACTGTGTAGACATCCAAGAGGTAGATTAAGAATGTTTTCAGTTAAGCAGTAGAGCGGAATATTTTAATCAATTTGAGCTTGAAAAGGGGAGAATATGGGGGAATTTGATCAATAATAGAGACAATGATAGGATTTCTGGTACTGCCATGACAGGTAAAGATGATGACACTGACCTTATGCTAAGAATGAAATGCCCCCAAACTGCAACGGACTTCAATTTTTAAATACCATCAGGTGTCATACACTGTTCTTACTAATATTATTAATACAACACTTTACCTCCTAAATATATTGGGAATTATGGTAAAGTATATCTTTTACATTTATAGTCATTTTGACTCAATTTCTTCTCACAGCCTTTTTGTTTTAATAAAGACTAATGTGTGAAGAACTCATTAATTGCTCAGCTGCTGCTGCTGCTGCTAAGTAGCTTCAGTCATGTCCGACTCTGTGCGACCCCAGAGACGGCAGCTCACCAGGCTCCCCCGTCCCTGGGATTCCCCAGGCAAGAACACTGGAGTGGGTTGCCATTTGCATGAAAGTGAAAAGTGAAAGTGAAGTCGCTCAGTTGTGTCTGACTCTCAGCGACCCCATGGACTGCAGCCTACCAGGCTCCTCCACCCATGGGATTTTCCAGGCAAGAGTACTGGAGTGGGTTGCCATTGCCTTCTCCAAGTGTCTAGTTAATGGATCAGTAGTATCAATGCTTTTCTTTCCATTGATTTATAGTCATTTATTTATTCTCTCCAAAAGTTGCTTTAACTCCTAGGAATTTTTATGCCAAATAAGATCGTCTTAGGAATACTCTTTGAGAACACCTGTGTCGTTCATTTGCCAGTGTAGCAAGTCAGAAATGAACTCAGGAATGGTTCCAAATGGAGTCACTGAAAAGCAAACTTTTGCACATTCTCCCAATTCTCTTTAAAATTGATACTTTATTATGCCCTCTAAAGGAATTGATCCTTTGATCTATTATTGTATTGACATCTACTGATAGGAGGAGGGAAGTTATAGGAGATCTGCATCAGTTACAAAATCATGGGTCTTGTTAAAGTGCTGTGATGAACTGAACGTGTCCTCCCATATTCATACACTGAGGTACTGTCCCCAGTGTATTTTTCCACCCTCCGCAACCTTCCGGAAGAGATTTCATTTGTGCATGTTTCGTAATGCTATGCAGATAACCTTAAGCATTTGTCATCTCTTTATTTTGGTTAAAGTTCTCCTTGCCTGAACCAGAATATGACTGCTCTGTTAGTTGGTAAACTAAAACAAGCCAGATCTCTGTGAAATTTGGCTAGGATACCTATTACATGAGCACTAGGAATAGTAATCATAAAATATTAGCAGCCAACATTCACTTTTCCAGGCATTATTCTAAATCAGTTCAGTTCAGTCGCTCAGTTGTGTCTTTTTGCGACCCCATGAATTGCAGCACTCCAGGCCTCCCTGTCCATCACCAACTCAGAGTTCACTAAAACTCATGTCCATGGAGTCGGTAATGCCATCCAGCCATCTCATTCTCTGTCATCCCCTTCTCCTCCTGCCCCCAATCCCTCCCAGCATCAGAGTCTTTTCCAATGAGTCAACTCTTTGCATGGGGTGGCCAAAGTATTGGAGTTTCAGCTTTAGCATCATTCCTTCCAAAGAACACCCAGGACTGATCTCCTTTAAAATGGACTGGTTGGATCTCCTTGCAGTCCAAGGGACTCTCAAGAGTCTTCTCCAACACAGTTCAAAAGCATCAATTCTTCAGCCCTCAGCTTTCTTCACAGTCCAACTCTTACATCCATACATGACTACTGGAAAAACCATAGCCTTGACTAGACGGACTTTTGTTGGCAAAGTAATGTCTCTGCTTTTGAATATGCTATCTAGGTTGGTCATAACTTTCCTTCCAAGGAGTAACCGTCTTTTAATTTCATGGCTGCAGTCACCATCCAAAAAAATAAAGTCAGCCACTGTTTCCACTGTTTCCCCATCTATTTGCCATGAAGTGATGGGACCAGATGCCAAGATCTTAGTTTTCTGAATGTTGAGCTTTAAGCCAACTTTCTCACTCTCCTCTTTCACTTCCATCAAGAGGCTTTTTAGTTCCTCTTCACTTTCTGCCATAAGGGTGGTGTCATCTGCATATCTGAGGTTATTGATATTTCTCCCGGCAATCTTGATTCCAGCTTGTGCTTCTTCCAGTCCAGCGTTTCTCATGTTGTACTCTGCATAGAAGTTAAATAAGCAGGATGACAATATACAGCCTTGACGTACTCCTTTTCCTATTTGGAACCAGTCTGTTGTTCCATGTCCAGTTCTAACTGTTGCTTCCTGACCTGCATATAGGTTTCTCAAGAGGCAGATCAGGTGGTCTGGTATTCCCATCTCTTTCAGAATTTTCCACAGTTTCTTGTGATCCACACAGTCAAAGGCTTTGGCATAGTCAATAAAGCAGAAATAGCATAACATGTATTTTCTCACCTGATCCTTATAACTCCTTAAGACAGGTATTATATTTGTCCTATTTTACTCTTGCCTGGAAAATCCCATGGATGGAGGAGCCTGGTAGGCTGCAGTACATGGGGTCATGAAGAGTCGGACGGGACTGAGCAACTTCACTTTCACTTTCATGCATTGGAGAAGGAAATGGCAACCCACTCCAGTGTTCTTGCCTGGAGAATCCCAGGGACGGCGGAGCCTGGTGGGCTGCTGTCTATGGGGTAGCACAGAGTCGGACACGACTGAAGTGACTTAGCAGCAGCAGCAGCAGAGATGAGTGAACTGAGTCATAAGAAGTTAAGACCCTAATAAGTAACAAAACCAGAATTTGAATGCAGGCAGTCTGATCCTAGAGCATATTGTTTTAAGGCTTTTCTGAACTGAGGTAATATTAACAGAAAGGCAACGGGGAGAGAGACAGTGAATACAGTGGTGCTAGTCTATTTTGGGATGAAGGTTTCAAAGTGTAATGGACCACTAACAGTCCTTGAAGCTGGTGTTTACAGCTGACACATTTGTCTAACCTGTTTCCAACCACCACAAGTGTCACAAGTCTTCACTCTACCGCCATTAATATGCCTACCATGCTTTAAGTCAAAAGTACACAAAGCAAGAGCAGGTGCCAAGGATGGGAAATCTGGGGAGTTGCAAAAATACAGTTAAAAAGTTAAGAGAGGTGATAAAACGAATTAATGTTGGTCCCAATGCAAATTAAGGCTAGAAAATGCTTCTAGCAGTATAAGAAAGATGTGGACTTTCTTCAGTATGAAACCGACACAGTAGTGGCTCCATCCAAGGTAGAGTTTACATTTCCCAAGTGGGTGGAGTGTCCTTCATCTCTTAGGACTTCACATAATGGCCATTGGGAATTTAAAGAACACCTTGCCATTTGTGCAGAAGCCAAAATTATTGCCAAGAAACAATTTGATCCAACATTAACCCTTGACAGGGATGTCATCATTTGGAAGTCACTAAGAAGCAGCATAGCCCAAATTGCTTGCCTCCCCCTCAGTGGAATACACCACACAACTCCCCATCAACAACAAACAGGAGAGTAAGAAACTCACTGGGAAAGACAAAGTTGTGACTTTCATAGAGGAAAGAGGAAAAAGAAAAAAGCATTTAAGGGAAAAATGAGCCTGCTTTTGAACGTTGCTAGAGTAAGAGGAAAGGGAGACCACAGTGAGGACCATGTGGCTGTCACTTGCCATATTTAGTGTACTAAGCACTGCAATAGACACTGATACCCTATTGTTAGGAGTTATTATCTCTATTTTTAAGATAAGTTTGGAAAAATAAAGCAATTTGCCTTACATTCCACAGCCATTCTTTCAGTGCCTAGATGTAAGCCCATTTTTCTGTTACAACCAGAATTGTACTCTCCACTGCTAAACTCCACTCCCTCTGAGTAGAAAATAAGGCTCTAATTCCATGTTTCAAATGCTTGTAGACAGAATTCGTTCATGATGCTGCATTCCCTGCCTGACTAGACTGATTTCAGAATGCACTAAGGAGCTATCACAGAGAACCACAGGGGTCATGGTTTTTCTGTAAATGGCCCAGAATTGAGTGGTCTCCTGTCCCCCGCCCATGAGGCTCCATAGAGATCTGGTTATGTGATACATACACTACCCTCCTGGCCAAAGGGATTTGGACAACTTTTATGCAA